>NC_059996.1:3716666-4348333 GCF_912999745.1 Papilio machaon | reverse complement strand
TCTTATTCTATGTATAATTCAGTATCCGAATTTCTGTAAATCTTAATTCTTACAAATATTATGAATGAGAATAATTCGATGGATGGATCTTTTTCACTACGTATCTCCAGACCGGAACTCGCTGAAATTTGGCATAGCTGTAGATCATAGCCTGGAAAGAACACATAGGCTAACTCTTTTAACGCACACTAGTTATCTTTTTTTAATTCGGAGCGGACGGAGTCGCAGGCGACAGCTAGTGTTTAGATAAATTTAAGCTATTCTCGTATATGTCTTATCTCTTAACTGAGTCATATTCATGGGTTAACAGAGTTATTTATGAATGGAACCGAACTCTAGCACCAAAATACTAAGTTAATGGGACACACAGCAAAATCATCATCTCCCTGGCCTTCTCCCACTCACGTGCGGTCGGCACACAAGGTTATAAAACCTTAAAGTTTTGGCTTTAGTTTTTACGGCCGGCCGCCTGCCTGTCGCCAACCCTACTTGGGAGGGACACACAGCAAAATGTCGTCGTGTAATCTCGTTCGTGCGGAAGTTCAATGATTAAAGCATGTTAATATGAGTACTTGTTGTTTAAGACATTTCCTTTTTAACATTATGACGGACGTGCGTCAAACCGGTAGAGCCTCGGGTCAAATTATAGTCAAAATCAGTCACAGTAATACCAGTGTGACATTTAAAGTTTTCAATGATATTTATTTAATCGGAAAAACATTAATTAAACTTCAAGTTGCCTAATGTTAAGGGATGTTCGAACATGAACAGCTTCCCGATCACATCCTGCTCATCAATGTCTATATTGCCTAGAACTTAATGTACAATTTATTTTTGATGTTTACATTCTTACGCTTATTATATTTTGTTTCTATTATCGTATGGTTATTTACTAAAACACTACGGAGTTACATCATGTTATTTCATATCAAATAAAAAACAGAGTGTAATTAGTATCATGTTTTATTACCTAGACTATATTAAGCACTCCACTTTTACTTGTTGAATAACAGCACTGACATTTTAACCACCCTGTTGACTTTAATGGCAAAGAAATAAGTCTTTAACCGGACAATCTCAAGGTCCGTGCGCTCTACACTAACTCTTCGTATTAACAAACGGAACAATATGAAATCGAAAGGCTATCACTGACTCACGAACGTATGCTTCGTGGGCAAAGCTCGCTCGCCTTGGCAATGAAAGTAAAGCGGACGCTGTGGTCTGCAGTCGTATAAAAACCAGAGCACACGTTTCCAAATTATTCAGTTGCCACCATCAAACACCACCAACATGTTCGCTAAGGTGTGTTAAGTGAATTATTTTTATTACGTGATCGACAAATTGTATTAAACTAATATATCAAAGTTAAATTGAAATTAATTAAATCTGAAATTTTAGGTGAAGTTATTAACAAAAATCTTTATACCCAGGTTATCGTCGCTCTGTGCGCTATAAGCGCGGTTCGCGCTAGCGGACTGTTGGGAGTTGCCCCTGCGGCGTATAGCAGCCACTCGATTGCTGCTCCCGCCATCTCTTCTGTGTCATCGTACTCCACCCAGACGGCGCACGCCGCGCCCATCGCCACCTACGCCGCCGCCCCGGCCATCGCCACCTCATACGCGGCTCCTGTTGTTAGCAGGACCATCACTCCTGCTGTCTCCTCCGTCTCCTCCTACTCTACTCAGACCTCGCACGGCGCTCCCATCGCCACTTACGCCGCTGCGCCCGCCATCGCCACCTCCTACGCGGCTGCTCCCGCTATCGCCACCTCCTACGCGGCTGCTCCCGCTATCGCCACCTCCTACGCGGCTCCTGTCGTGAGCAGGACCATCACTCCTGCCGTCTCCTCCGTGTCCTCGTACTCCACTCAGACCTCGCACGGATCTCCCATTGCCACCTACTCTGCCGCTCCCGCTGTAGCGACCTACGCCGCCCGCACCATCGCCGCTCCAGCTGTGGCCACCTACGCCACACGCACCATCGCCGCCCCAGCCGTCGCTGCGTACGCCGCCCGCGCCTACGCCGCTCCCGCCGTGGCCGCCTACGCCGCGCCAGCAGTGGCTGCTTACGCCACCCGCACTATCGCCGCGCCCGCCGCCACCTCCTACTCCTCCTACAGCACCCAAACCGCGCACGGCACCCCCGTCGTCGCTAGGGCCTACGCTCCCGCCGTTTCTGCGTACGCCGCTCCCGCGTACTCCACCTACGCCGCCGCTCCTGCGTATTCCACCTACGCCGCTGGCCCCGCCTACTCCACCTATGCCGCAGCCGCCCCGGTGCTCCGCTCCTCCATCGCATACTCTGCCGCTCCCGCCCTCTCCCACGTCTCCTACAGCGGTCACGGTGCTAACTATGGTTGGTAAACTGAATCTATTGCTCTAATCTGTAAATAGAAAGAAATATAACAAAATATATGAAATGCCATATTAAATATATTAGTTTCATTACATTCCTTTTTTATTAATATCCCACTGATCAGGTAATATCGCAAGAACTTATTGTTTCTATTTTATTCTTAATACAAAATTACACAATAAATTAAAAATTACAAACCTAGCTAAAAATAAAAAGCCAACATACAAACTGTGTACCTTTTGCGTATTGTTCCTTAAGACAGGTGTGAGCAGAGTCAAATAATATTCATATTCATTCCTTTATTGCAATTGTTACAGTACTTATATCGATGTTTAAGATTAACTAATGTAATGTAGTTTAACGAAATGGCCTATTTGGTAACTATACTTCTAGTTCAAAATCCCATGAATCGCATGAAAAGAAAAGAAAATATAGAAATCTCAATAGAAAGCCACCTTTGTTCTGTCTGTCGCAAATAAGTGTACCTTTTGTAATCCATACTAGAACTTATTCATATGACGTGTCAAAGTTGTATTGAAGGAGGTTCAATTTAAAATGTTCTATAACTGGTGCTAATACATTATAGTCTAATGTGTCTGTCTGTCACTGTTTTATAAGTGTGCAATAAAATTATTGGTTTGACAAAGACCTTTTATGGTATCTTCAAAAGATATGCCTTCTGGGGGAAAGCCGGGGTTATGTGACATTTTTAATCACTGAAATCTCCTCGAGTGCGACTGTGTGTGAACGAGTGCCCCACTTGAAGTCTTGTTTAATAAGAAGTCAGAAGCAAATAAGCGCATTTGGTTTCTAAACATAAAAATTAAAATTGCCATGGCTTTGGCTTTGATAAAATCCCTAGGAAATTTATTATTATTGAAAGTTGGTCCTTATGTTAATTTGCATCTTTTGTGTGTGTTCAGTGTGTATGAATCTTTAACTGCCTAGCTGTTCGTAGCTTATATTTACTTATTTACGAGACAAACATACAATGCCGTCAATTTTTTCAATAGGAATTAAATCATAAAATTATTTGAAGCGGAATTAAATTAAATAATATATAAATAAGCAGAAATAAAACAAAAGAAGTTTATTACAGAGGTTATGTTTATGAAGAAATATGCGTTTTATTTGCAGCCAGATTTTTCTTATTCTTTTATATTTAGTAAAATGAGTTGTGGTTTCTTAAAACATAATTGTCAATCGTGAGCTTTGGGCTTTGTAAGCCCAGTGATTCTGATCAATGGGTGTCCTCGTGAGGATGAGTAAAGATCGGAACGTCATAAAAGCGTATTGACCGCCGGTCCCATCGGTCAGCCCAGATAATAATGCAATGTAAACTGTAAAAGTGTAAATATAGGGTTTTTCAACAAGAACTTTGTTTTTCAATTCGGGCCACACCAACAACATGACAGTTTTGACATTTAGTTTTTTGACCTATTCGTAGTAGATGCTTTGGCAATTGCTACAATGAATTCAATTTCGCTCGAAAATCGCATTAAAATAATTAAAATCCACTATGAAAATGGTGCAATTTATTGCAAACCAAATTTCCCGATCGCATAATTTCACGAAATTCAGCTGTTAAATGGCCAGCCAGATCGTGTGATTTAACACCACTGGATTATTTTTTGTGGGGCTATGTTAAGGTCTATATCGAATCGATCGCGGCCTTAAAACTCAAAATCCGTGAAGTGATCAAGATCCGAAATAGACCCGCCATTTTGCCAAAAAGTGATTAAAAACTTTGATGAAAGAATCGACATCTGTCAGCGTGGTTGTGGTGGACATTTGCCAGATATCATTTTTCATTCATAATTGCCAAACTTTTCTCTTCGTAATACAATAAAAATTTGAATCATCTTCATCTAAACTATTTATTTTATTTTGTTTTAGAAAACAAAGTTCTTGTTGAAAAACCCTATATGTTCATAGCACATCATATTTGTGTCCCTCTCATTCTCTTCGAAAAAAATGAAGACAACATTAACTGACAACACAAGTGTTACGTCAGTGTAATTTCGCTGAATGACAGAAAAGAGTAAAAATGCCTTCACTCGTTGTGTTCTCCAATATGTGTGAAGAAATGCGTAGGTGTAAGAGAAATTTGTATTTTTCACGTGCATAGCAAAACGTTGCAGAGTTTTGTGACAATTGCAGCAAAAAGAAGTTCAGCATTGTAATTATTTTGACTAACGACTGTATTTGTATGATTTTTTTCAATAAACTTATAATAAAAAAAAACTACTCAAATATTATACAGAAAAAAATGATAATAAACATTTTAATGTCGTCGAATTGGCACGAAGTGAGTGTATGATATTTTGCGCAATTCCTTATAATAATTAATCAAGGTAAACCTTTTCTTGACAATACAAGATTTTTAAGTTCGTTCATGATATGAACACGATAATTGAAAGTTTGATCAACGTAAAAAGATTTACACTTATTTTTTTGTATCAGAGGAAAATCTTCAAACTCTGCTCATCACTGGCCAACCGATAGATATAATCTATTATAAAATCTTTTATTTAAACATAGTCATTCTGGATATAAGTTTAAAAGATATGTGATTAGTTATTACTATACATCACTTTTGATAAAAAAAAATTATTGGTATATACTTAATATGTCAAAATATTACTTATAGATGTATATTGACAAAGGATAGCGTCGTCGAAGTTTAATCGTGATTATCGGTTAAACTTTTGGTTAAAGGACATAATTTATTTGGCCTCATACAGTATGTTGGCTTATAATAATGATATTCCCACTCATTATATAAGGAAAACATTAGAATGGTAAGTTGATTTGACGAAGGAGGGGACGCATAGGAAGTAGATATAACCTTAACTTGTGTGCGTCCCTTCCTGTGTTGATTAAATGTAGGCAACGTATCTCCAATTGCAGATGTCTATGGACAGAGGTCGCTTTGCTATTTAGGCGTATTCAGAGTATCGCTTGCTCGTTTGTAGTAATTTTTATACAACAAAATAAAATATTGAAAAAAACAAAAATAGAATTTAATAATATTGCAGTCATTATCTAATATATAAAATTCTCGTGTCACAGTTTTCGTTCCCGTACTCCTCCGAAACGGCTTGACCGATTCTCATGAAATTTTGTGAGCATATTCAGTAGGTCTGAGAATCGGCCAACATCTATTTTTCATACCCCCCCCCCATTTTTTAACTGCGCGCGGACGGAGTCGCGGGCGACAGCTAGTCTGTTTGTAAATTTGTATGTGTTCGTAAATTTGTGACGTTCCCTTAGAAATCATATTAGATTATCAATGTAATCTAGATATTGCAAGGAACACATAGATGTTTCTTACAGTTCCGGGTGGGCACATATCCCGTACAAAAAATGATCCCTGTTTAAATTGTAACTACATATTTTTTATTTTTTTTTTTATATAAAAGAAAAGCAATTTGAATAATATTAATTATTTCATAATAAAGGACCTTTCCGATCTTGTTTTGACCCTCTTTGTAAAATGTAGGTTCGTTGACAATGAAAGTGAAATGAACATATTGGAGCAGTATAAAAACCGGAGCACAACTTGCTAAATTATTCAGTTGCCACCATCAAACAGCATCAACATGTTCGCTAAGGTGTGTGCATTTTAGTGATTGATTAAGTTTTAAACTTGAAGAGCATTATTTGTTTACAGAAATAGCAAGGATTATTAAAAGCGGATTAACAAAAATACTGAATTACAAAAAGTGTCCTAAAAATAAAAAAAATATAAATTTAGATTTAAATTTACTAGTAAAATTATAACAAATGTGTGATAAATAAACCGTTTTTATTTTTTTAGATTGTCGTCGCTCTGTGCGCTATAAGCGCTGTTCGCGCTAGCGGACTGCTGGGCGTCGCCCCTGCTGCGTATAGCAGCCACTCGATTGCTGCTCCCGCCATCGCCTCCGTGTCCTCGTACTCCACCCAGACCGCACACGCCGCGCCCATCGCCACCTATGCCGCTGCCCCGGCCATTGCGACCTCGTATGCGGCTCCCGTCGTGAGCAGGACCATCACCCCTGCTGTGTCCTCCGTGTCATCCTACTCTACTCAGACCTCGCACGGCGCTCCCATTGCCACCTACGCCGCCGCCCCGGCCATCGCCGCTGCACCCGCCATCGCCACCTCGTACGCGGCTCCCGTCGTGAGCAGGACTATCACTCCTGCTGTCTCCTCCATCTCCTCCTACTCTACTAGAACCTCACATGGTGCTCCCATCGCGACCTATGCCGCCGCCCCGGCCATCGCTACCTCCTACGCGGCTGCTCCCGCTATCGCCACCTCCTACGCGGCTCCTGTCGTGAGCAGGACCATCACTCCTGCTGTCTCGTCCGTGTCCTCGTACTCCACTCAGACCTCGCACGGAGCTCCCATCGCCACTTACGCCGCCGCCCCCGCTGTAGCGACTTACGCCGCCCGCACCATTGCCACTCCAGCTGTGGCCACGTACACCGCACGCACCATTGCCGCCCCAGCCGTCGCCGCGTACGCCGCTCGCGCCTACGCCACTCCTGCCGTGGCCGCCTACGCCGCACCAGCAGTGGCGGCTTACGCTACCCGCACCATTGCCGCTCCCGCAGCCACCTCCTACTCCTCCTACAGCACCCAGACCGCGCACGGCACCCCCGTCGTCGCTAGGGCCTATGCTCCTGCCATCTCTACGTACGCCGCTCCCGCGTACTCCACCTATGCCGCCGGCCCCGCCTACGCCACCTATGCCGCAGCCGCCCCGATACTCCGCTCCTCCATCGCATACTCTGCCGCTCCCGCCCTCTCCCACGTCTCCTACAGCGCTCACGGTGCTAACTATGGTTGGTAAACTGAACCCATTGCTCTAATTTGTAAATAGACTGATTGTATAAAATGAAAATAGACAATGAGAAATAAATCAAAATAATTAAATCACAACTCTTTTATTTGTGTCTTTTTAAATATATATGTACTTACCTATTTCATTGGTATATTTAGTATTTATGCGTTACTTAAGTACCATACAAATGTTTACTAATGTATATGTTTAGACGGATGGATGGATGAATAGATGCATGTTTGTTTGAGGTATCTTTTTTTTTATATGACAAGGTGGCAAAGGAGCAAGCGGCCACATGGATTTGCCGAAATGACGAAGCGACCGCTGCCCCTATGTATTCGCAATTGCAGATGCGTTGCCTACCATCAATCGACGATGGAGGATACGCACAAAAAGAGAATATTTGGCCTTCCTATGCATCTCCTCGTCTATCCAATCCACCTCCCCTTCCCATCCTTTCCTTATAAAAAAGAGTGGGAAGAGAAAGAGAATCAAGATTAGGCCTCCGGCACCACACTCATCAGAGGAAACGCAGAATTACTTCCACTTCATGCCTGTCTTCTGTGTGGTCGTGGAATTTACCGGGCGAGCCGGCCAATTCTTGCAACAGATGTTGTTGTTGCTGGCGTCTACTACTGTTTAAGAATCTCCAAAACGTCTCAACGGATCTCGATGAAATTTGGCATAAACGTTAAACATAGTCTGGAAGAACACATAGGCTACTAATTAAGTACATCCGCGCGGACGGAGTCGCAGGCGACAGGTAGTATAGTATAAATTTATACATTTGATTACATTATGCTTCAAGAGAATAAGCCGTCATTCGTATTTTCAAATATTATGAAACAAATGCATTTCCGTGTATTTGTTCACATGACAGCGCTTTTTATCACGCAGTGTTGAATTTTGAGCCCTGGGCGCATCGAGTGTGTGTTTTTAAGCGTTTATCGGTCCAGAGTCGCTAACGCCAATTTTTGACGCGGTGTTAAAATGCCTGTGTAAATGAGGGCTAACGCTTCGTAAATATAAAATTATTGAGAATAGCTTTACATCCAATACTTTTCGAAGAAAAGTTAATTTGAGATAGTAGAAAGGATTCAGTTTTTTACCAGTGTGAAATACATTTAATTAGAACAAGTCAATATTTAGCAGGATTTGTTGTCCTGCAATATTTGGAAATTGTCAAAAGCCGATAAAAGTCGCTTCAACACGTGCAAGTAGGAAATAGTAGAAGCGATAATAAAATACACTAAGTTAGAAAAGCGTTGTCGGTAACTGCAAACAGCCAAATACGAGTATTTTGCCATGAATGCAGAATTGGGCACAATTTTTTGAAGAAAACTTCGCCGCACATAAAGGCAGATAACATATACATACTCGTATTCGTATATCCACGACAACATGGGTATCAAGTGAAATGGCTTGACTAGCAAAATACTACCACCATGAAATTCTAACAAAAAAGATTTAGACTAAAATTTTTAAATAAATTTTAAGTAAGGAGACCTAAAAAGTATTTTTTCCGTCCGTTTTCTTTTGTTCAAATTACTGGAGATTGTTCAACCATATTTCCGTATTCATGAGAGTAAAGGGACGTTTAACAGAGAAATATCAAGCCAATTTCCTTACTAGAATCGCTTTAATTGGCTCAGTCATTTGCTTTATGAATTGAGCAATTATTTGACATGGGTAGCATCTGTTGCGGCCCGATTCCGTCGCTTCGGGACTATCCCTTCCGCTCTCTACAATTGTGCCTTTGTTGTAGATCAAGAAGTACTTCGCAATTACACAAATGATCTTAAAATTGCTTTCAATGTTATAAATTCAGGGATTTATGAAACTGGATCATGAATTTTAAACAAGACAATGTAATATTAGTCTTTCATTTAATTTTGTCAAAAAACAAGTGTAGACAAACAAAAGGATTAATAGTCGAATGTAATGGAAATGATAAATTATTTTATCACATTTCACTGGCTAAGAATGTCATTTATAATGTATGATTTTATTTTTATTTTTATATATCAATTTTAACAGTGATAGATCCCGCAAGAACAATATTTGTTGGGTGCACGAATTGGCCGGGTCGACCGGTGCAATACCACGACCACACAGAATACAGGCGTGAAGTGGAAGCAATTCCGCGTTTCGTCTGTTGAGTGTGTGGTCCGGGGGCCAGCGACAGATTTTCATGACCAATCCCCTCCCAATCGAAAATTCGTAAAATGCATAAAGGACTTATACTATGAATACTCGCGACCGTCAGCTGCGATTCCGTGGGTGGGGTGGGCAGTGGCAACCTCCCAAACATGAAGAAAAAAAAAATTTTCAGTCATTTCCTCTCAAATAAAAATTTACCTGGTGATCGTTTATATGCTACTATGAATGAAAATTAATGTCAGCTTGCTGTATCTCGGTGGAAAGTTTGTCAGCTGGCACCTTGAAATGGTCCGGAAGCCAGCCACAGATTTTCATGACCAAGTCCCTCCCAATCGAAAATTCGTAAATTGCATAAGGGACTTATACTATGAATACTTGCGACCGTCAGTTGCGACTCCGTGGGTGGGGTGGGCAGTGGCAACCTCCCAAACATGAAGAAAAAAAAAATTTTCAGTCATTTCCTCTCAAATAAAAATTTACCTGGTGATCGTTTATATGCTACTATGAATGAAAATTAATGTCAGCTTGCTGTATCTCGGTGGAAAGTTTGTCAGCTGGCACCTTGAAATGGTCCGGAAGCCAGCCACAGATTTTCATGACCAAGTCCCTCCCAATCGAAAATTCGTAAATTGCATAAGGGACTTATACTATGAATACTTGCGACCGTCAGTTGCGACTCCGTGGGTGGGGTGGGCAGTGGCAGACTCCCAAAGATGCAGAAAAAAAATTTTTTTTCAGTCATTTCCTCTCATTTGAAAATTTATCAGAGTATAGTTTATGTAGTATTTTGAAAGAAAAACATAGTCAGCTGACCATAACACGGTGGGTTATACGTCAGCTGGCTCCCTAACATGAAAAAAAAAAATTATTTTTCAGTGATTTCCTCTCAACTAAAAATTTACCTGGTGATCGTTTATATGCTACTATTAATGAAAATTAATGTCAGCTTGCTGTATCTCGGTGGAAAGTTTGTCAGATGGCACCTTGAAAGGTGTAACGCAACAGCATCTATGACCCACTGAAACTTATCAGCTGACGACTTTTCCCTTTACTTACAGCTAGCTGATTTTTTTAATTATTTACTAGAGTATTTTAACAATTCTCTGATAAATTTTCATCCGGGAGGAAATAACGTTTCTTAAGTATGTTGTATATACTAGCGCGGATATTGTGACGACACACTTTACATTACACTAGCACAGCCAGCTGACGTATAATCCACCGTGTTATGGTCAGCTGACTATGTTTTTCTTTCAAAATACAACATATACTATACTCTGATAAATTTTCAAATGAGAGGAAATGACTGAAAAAATTTTTTCTTTCTCCATGTTTGAGAGGCTGCCACTGCCCACCCCACCCACCTAGTCGCAGCTGACGGTCGCGAGTATTCATAGTATAAGTCCCTTATGCATTTTACGAAGTTTCGCTCGAGAGGAAATAATTGACAATAAAATGCACCTGGCTCCCGGACCAGTGGTACCGTAGGCCTAATTTTAGTCCTCTTTACCTTCCCACCCTCTTTTTATTAGGAAAGGATGGGAAGGGGAAGTGAATTTGGCGGAAGAGGGGACGCATAGGAAGGAGAAATATCCTCTTTCTGTTGATTAAAGGTAGGCAACGCATCTGCATTTGCGGATGTCTATGGGCAACGGTCGCCTCGCTATTGCGGCGAATCTAGGTGGCCGTTTGCTCGTTTGCTACCGTTTGATGTAAAAAAAAAATGCTACAAAAATGACTTTTTTAATAAGTACCTAAGTGATTAGAGTCCTTGGAAGGTAAAATTGTTTAGATAGGTGTAAGGAAATTGTATTTCTTTAAGAAAAATATTAATTTATTAATTACATTTATTTTTTCTGTAAAGAAATCGTATCTCGCCTGCATTTCTTCATTTATTATCTGGCATCATTGACGTTGACAGTTAAGAGAATTTTAATGAAAAATAGTTAAAAACTTAAAAAGAAGGTTAAGAAAAGTAAGAGGAATTAACTTAAATTGTCGTTTCCTCACTTTTTAGTATTTCAATAAAAAAATTTCAATAAATTGTCTTATATAGGTTTGTTTAATTTCTCATTTGCATTAAATTCGGATAAATAGTATAAAATATATATTACATAAAGGTTCATTTTGATATAATGCCATTTCTTATGTGCATTGACCTAAAGAAATAGGCATTGTAATATTACATGAAGCTTTTTCGTGATGGAGCTCTATATATATATTCCTATACATCCTGCTCTACTTAATTTAACTTTATAACGAAACATTATTCGTATAACTCTTAATATTTCGTTCTTCCAGATCTCGAATGTATCTGAGACCGTTTTAAACTAATAAAGTTGTACATGTGGCCGTATATATATGAGTTCAGTTCTTGAGTTGTTTTTAAACGATTCAGTTGCAATATTTTTACGGGCGGCTGCAGTCGGCGCCTTTTCATATAGGTATTTAGTTCGCAATGCAATGATGCAATAATGTAACAAACGCAGTAATTCCAAAAATATACATATAAATCAGTAAATTCTGTTAAATATCTTCAAGTAAATCTAATAAATTTGTTCAAGCACGTAAATATCGCTCATAAAAAGTGTAGGAAGTTGATGGATTCAGATAACTCACCAATAACTGTAAAGTATGAGGTCTCAGCAATTAGCTGGGTTTTTGTTTTGTAGCCCTTCGCTTATTTATAACTAGCAGTCGCGCACGTCCGCGCGGTATCAAAAAAAAAAAATTATAAGCCTTAAAATTAATAAATTAATAACATTAGCCTATGGGTTCTTCCAGACTATATTCTACATCTATGCCAACTTTGATCAAGATCCATTGAGCCGTTCGGGAGATATCTTCAACCAAACATCTATCAATTCAACCATCATTATAATATTAGTAAGATTAGTATGATAAATTGATATAGTTTGTCTGGCCTTTATTACTAAAACATATATGCTTTGCTTCTAGTTCGATTAATTATTATCATAATGTATGAAACTATACGGCTACGCAATCCATGTATAGAAGTGGACTATTGCAGCTTGACATTTATTAATTTAGGCGCATACACTGGGTGGAGTGCCACCATGACATTGTTACAGTTGCAAATGCTGGAGCTGTTGACTAGAAACGACGGATTAGATAAAATAATCTCTCAATTAATATCATAAATATCATTTTGCAATGGACAATCTGTTGCAGTATATTGCGTCAGGTAACTTCGAGGATTCGATACCAGTTTTCTGGCGTTGTATAAAAGTGAATGCAATTGCTCTAGTAGGCATTCTGTTATCAAAACACACAGCTTAAACATGTACACCAAGGTACGGATTTCATCATGTGTGAAATGTGGTTTCAAATAAGTGATAAATTTTTAATTGGTTAAATATCTCTTTCAGGTAGCGTTGCTTCTGTGCGTGGCGGGCATCGCATCCGCCGGGAACCTCCTGCACGGAGGCGCTCCCCTGTCGTTGGCTACATACAGCGCCGCGCCCGCGCTAGCATCGTACGCTGCGCCAGCTGTCGCTACCTATGCCGCAGCACCGGTCGTCACAAAGACTATCGCCGCCGCACCAGCATATGCGACATACGCAGCCGCGCCCTCGGTCTCTTACCAAACTCTGTCCGCTCCCGTTGCCACTTACGCAGCTGCCGCCCCCGTCGTTTCCAGCACGTACGCAGCTGCTGCACCTATAGTCACTAAGGCGTACGCTGCACCCGCATACTCCACCTATACCGGTGGCTCGGCAGTGTCATACCAAACCGTCACTAGACAGTCGTCCCCGGTGGCATACGCGGCCTCCACATACGCTGCGGCAGCACCAGTTGTTGCTCGCACGTACGCCGCCCCTGCTGTTTCATATGCAGCCCCAGCTGTATCTACTTACGCATCTGCTCCTTTGGTAACTAAAGCAGTCGCGGCTCCCGCCCTCGCTGCCTATGCTGCGCCGGCTCCCGCCGTGTCTTATACGTCTATCGCGTCACAGGCCACTCCCGTAGCGTATGCTTCCGCCCCGTTAGTAACTAAGGCATACGCTGCTCCGGTTGCCACATACGCTAGTGCACCATTGATTTCCAAGACTATAGCACCAGCTGTAACCTATTCGTCGATTGCCGCTCCCGTAGCCTATAGTGCTGCGCCTGCGTACTCCGCCGTCAAGACGTACTACACCGCTGCCGCTCCGGTCGCCTATAACCACGGATGGTAAACAACCAAAGCGATCGTTAATTTTCTAAATTAACATGAAAAATTGTTTTTGTTATCATAAATTATTATTAAGGAAAAATACAAAATCAATTGACTTATCAAAAATATAACATGTGTTTTTTATTCATTTAAAAGTTTCGTTTGAAGTTATAAGTTGTTGAATTATTCACTAACTAGCTGTCGCCCGCGACTTCGTCCGTGCAGAATAAAAAAAAAACTTTATTAGTAAAACACATAGACATGTGTTCTTCCAGAGTTGTTCTATATCCATGCAAAATTTCATTTAGCTCCGCTGAGGTGTTCGGGAGATACCTTAAAGAAATATCCATCCATCCATCTAAATTCTAAACGATCTCATCTATAATATTAGTAAGATGTATGTGTTTTATGTAACAAAAAAATATTAATAAACTGTGACTAGCAAAAAAAAAATTAATAAAAAACATGAGATGGTAAAACGTGGATGGAGCGATCAGTTTTAGACTTACAAAAACAGTTTGAAAAAAAAAATCTTAACAAAAAAAGTGGTAACAAAATGGCAACAGTAAAAATTGCTATATTTTTGGACAGGAGCAAATTATTTACCATTAACACTTTCAGTATCTTAAATTTTGAAAGTGTCAGTTAATTTGCAAAAAGGATAACTAATACCCTAAATTAATAACTATTATGTATTACTTTCGTGTAAGGCAAGATATATCCCAATAAATTTTAAAAATACATAATAATCTTTAATGATTTAGCTTAACATAATTACAAACGGTACTTATTTTGCATTAAAACTAATCTAGGAGCTATAAAGCTTTTCTTATTTTAAAACATGCTTACAAACTATAATACTTCGCGCCGAGAAAATCGTTTCCAGAGAATATAATTCATAAGTTTGTTTTTGGCACTCACTAACATACCTATGAAATATGCTACTGTAAAAGTGACTTGAATCTGTTTAAATATGAGAGTTGATTTGCGTCCATTGGACGAAGTCAACAGGAAACAGATTCCTCCTTTTTTCCTAGAGAAGCCGAATTGAATTTCTGAAAATCTTTTTAAATGAACATAGATATTTACATAGACATTTTTAAATAGAAGTAAATATGTAGGTCAAAGAAAATGCATATATCAAAAGAATTATGCCAAATCTAGTAAAAAAAAATGAGCGTGTTTGAAAGAGCAGACGACAGATGGCGCGGGGATCATTATAAATATTGTCATACGTGTTGGAAATGATCAGTGTGCTAGATCCACTGACCTTTTTTAATATTGTATTTTGTGTCTATTTGATTTTCGCATTTTGCTCTGATGGCTTCGGTTTGTTGCAATGGTGTGGTTTCGAACTAATAATATAGATAGCATTCTGTCACGTAAATTAAACAGGCGCGTTTAAATTGGAACGCAACAAAAGCTGTAATTTCCAAGCAATCGCCTATCCCTTTATAGAGATCAGTGGCTAGATCGGAATGCGTCATTAGTGGATATTGCGTCTAATTGCAAGTTCTTTATTAATGTCAAAATAATGCTTCTAAAAGAAATTTTGCCCAAAATTTGGCTTTTTATTTAGATAATTTGAACCAAAGTCTGGTTATAAAATTGTAGTACAAATTAACGTGAAACTTTTATCACATTTCAATTTTAAATATAATATAATGACGTATAGTGCTTAGCTATGAAATTATGTATATTATTATAACTTTTTTCACACGAATCTTGTAATTTATGATTTAACATAAAAATAATTTTGAAAAAATCTTATTTAAATTTCTTTAGTACTTATTGTTGAAAAAGACTGTAAAACAAAGCTCTAATGAGTGGTATAAAAGCTGATGGAAACTTAGTTGCACAGTACAGTTAAGTAAAAGTTATATAAACAAGAAACTCTACAAGTTGTCGGTACCTAATTTATGAACAGAATCAATTAGGAGCAATGAAATTTCCATGAGTTTTCACTGCTGAAACACCAATAAAAAAAAATAATTCAAATAGAAGGAGAGCGATGATAACAAGTTGTTTATATGAGTAACAACATGACAGGCAACCAACCACTTTGTGCAATAAAAGTGACGAGCTCTAACTAAAGAACAAGTAACAAGCCTCGAGGCATATTGTTTTTACGATTAAGATTTTGTCAATTGACATTTATTAATTGTTGTGATATATGTAGCATTTAACGTCGACATGGTAATAGATGCAAGTGTAAACAAACCTTATTACAATGGAATACAGTCGAATTCTGAATGTTGTTGATCTAAATTATTGCTCAAAAGAAATTCAATATGCCGCCAGTTTGTCTGCGACGAGATCTCTTGCATATTATGCTAATCATTAATGTCACTTAATTTAAGGATTAAACCGAACATTTAAGTTGAAAGGTTGTCTAACATTGATGGGATTATCTCACATATTAAATAACTTATAAGTATCATAATAGTACAAATGAATCAATATTTTTTTTTTATTTAAAATTAAATCAGTTTCTCGTTTTTCATTGAAGGGTCGTATGTAATATCAAATATTTGGTCTGAGCAAAAGTTACAAATTAACCATATAATTGTAAGATAAGGTTAGTTCTGGAGTACCTACTTCTATTATGATCAACATTAATATTAAAATTGTTATCTTGTTTATGTTATACTAGCCAACTACCGCGACTCCGTCGCGAGTGATATATAAAAAAACTTGTTCTACATATGTGCCAAATTTCATCAAGATCCGTTGAGCCGTTCCAGAGATATGAACCTTCAAACAAACATCCATCCATCCAAACATTCGCATTTATAATATTACTAAGATGTAATTGAGAAATATGATTAATAATTTAAAAACATTAGCCAGCAATGTTTTTGTCATTTCAAAATTAGAACAAACAAATACATTTTCAGATTTTAATCACTGACGGTTTAATTGAAAAAACTAAATCTAAAAATACACGACTTAAGTATCGAAAAATTCTTAAAATATTTTTCCACAGCTTAACTGATCAAAAGGTCCTTTGTATGAAAACAAAATTTTAAGAAACAGTTCATGCCTTCTGGCAATAATTAGCATTGCAGCTGGGTGTAGTCTCACCATGACATTGTTACATTTGGCCCGACTTGTATGACTAACACAAATTGGTACGGCATAATAGCTCTTATATCTTTAACATAATTATCTTTTTGCAAAATCTGTTCTACGTAGGAGGTATTGCACAAATTCACTTCGAAGATTCGGTACCAGTTTGTACATGATGGTATAAAAGTGGATGCGAGAACTTTTGTAGCCATACTGTCATCATTACACGAACAAACATGTATACCAAGGTATTATTATCCTACAAAAATGTTTTCAACGAAATTTTTTAAATCGCGTTAGTTAATTTTGAAGGCAGAGTCACTGACCTTATCAGAAGTTCTATTAATAGTTTTCTTGAATCAGCGTTTTCATTTCGTGTTTATCCGTTCAATAGTAGTAAATGTAGTAATAGTTGTGTCCGCATTTTAAAACTTGGGAATTTATAATTTTTCATATTCTAAGCATCTTAATGAAAAACAATTTCAATTTTTTTTTTTTTTTTTCATATTTTGTTTTTCAATCTTCAATACCATTTTTGACCTGGAAGTCCCCAATCAAATTTAAAAATTCTAGTATATTTTTATATTTCACAGGATAAAATTAACTTTTTCATTGCTTTAACAGGTTGTAGTACTTATGTGCGCTGCGGGCATCGCCTCCGCCGGCAACCTACTCCACGCAGCTGCTCCCGTGGCGTACAGCGCGGCACCCGCCGTGTCTCACGTGTCGTATTCGACGCATTCCAGCCCGGTTGCCACCTACGCTGCCCCCGGCTTGGCTACCTACAGCGCACCTGTGGTTACCAAGACTCTCGCTCCATCCGTCTCTTACCAGTCGTACTCCGCCCACTCTTCTCCGATTTATTCGTCAGGCCCAGCAGTTTATCAGACGGTCTCACACGCCTCCCCTCTGACTTACGCTTCTCCTGCATACTCAACCTACGCATCGCCGGCGATCTCAACTTACCATGCTCCTGTTGTGACTAAAACTCTATCTCCTGCTCTCTCATACTCTTCTGTAGCTGGGCATTCTGCTCCTTTGAGCTATGCTGCTGGGCCCGCCTACTCCACATATTCTGCTGGTCCTGCTATCAAGGGCGCTATTACATACTCTGCTGCGCCTGCCGTATCTCACGTCTCTTATTCTGGTTTGGGAGCCAGCTATGGTTGGTAAAAAATTTAGTGCTTAAGTTTTGTAAATTGAAAAATTGTTTTTATTTTTGTATATAATGTTAAGAAACAAATTTGAAAATAAACAATTTAAACAGTATGTTGTATTTTTTTATTATTGAAAAGATAATTTATATTTATAGAAAATAAGAATTTAAGAAATTAAGAATAAGGTAGTTAAGTGAGTTTCAATATTCCTTAAAGCAAATATTTTTTCTCTCTCAGTGTTATGTAATTTTCTTATTTTACACTTTTAAACCATTTTTCGCACATTAGGCCACAAAGTTGAGAATTTTAAAAGCGATTTGGCCAAAAGTTTAGTCGTATACAATTTGGTCCGAAATCATTTGAATCTGCAGACGACTTCTGAGTTTATGGACTGGTTTATACATGGTAAAGGCGTTGCTAAAAACAAATTTATAAAACTTACTTTTAGCAATTCCTATATTAAACAAAATGATCATTCCTAGTTTTTTATTCTACACATAATATGCTAGTCTCAAGATAATCTGTCTTTACGATCCATTAAGAGCATAAGAAATTAAAAAAAGGGTTATGTACTCTTAGGTTTCTTTCGCTACTACCTATTTTCATTCTATAAAATTCTAAAAATCTTAAGTCAAAAATAACAACAGTAACTCCCGTACTTTCATCGCATTATTAGACCTGACGATAACAACCTGACATCGAAACTGATATAAGGTAAACTAATTTTTAAGTAGAATATGCCTCTATCAAAGAAACTTAAGGGATTTTAGTGCCAAAATAGTAGTTAAAAGTATGTCATCATCTCCCTATCCTTATCACAGTCACATGGGGTCGGCGCACAAGATTTAATAAATCTTAAATTTTTGGGCTTTATCTTTACGGCCGGTCGCCTGCCCGTCGCCAATGCTACTTGGGAATATTTAAAAAATATAAATTTATAATATATTGTTATAAACTAAATATCTAATATATAAAATTCTCGTGTCACAGTTTTCTTTCCCGTACTCCTCCGAAACGGCTTGACCGATTCTCATGAAACTTTGTGAGCATATTCAGTAGGTCTGAGAATCGGCCAACATCTATTTTTCATAACCCCCCCCCCCCCATTTTTTAACTGCGCGCGGACGGAGTCGCGGGTGACAGCTAGTTTATAAATAAAACCTTTCTCTAAATATATGAAGTGTTAAAGATAAGAAAAATTTTATATGTTTTATTATGAATTGAATGATGTATACTTAAGCGGTGAATATGTAGGAGTATGCATCAAATGAAAATTCCTTGTTCTTATCCCTCGAGGCGTGAGTGATTTATTTATTATATTATTGCTTAATCACGACCCAAAAGAATAATTATACTTACACTTCGTTTAGGATTTGTTAAAGAGCTGTTGAACCCGAAAGTACGTGAATAGAAAATGTAAGTTCTACCATTAAACCACCTTTTGCCACTACCACATAGCCTTTTGTACTTCTTCGTAAATAAAAGTTAGGTAGGTAATTTAAGCTGATATAATTCTAGCAAAAGTAAAAAAATACATTCGTCTGTTAATATCAACTTTATTAAGTTTTATTCACTTCAGTTTTTCCATCTATATGTATAAGATTAAAACTTTTATTCAGATCTTACTATGAGCTTGGTCAGCGTCTACATTTATTTATATGAAAAGATTTGATTAATAGAACAACTTGGTAAAATCCAATTCAAAACATTAACTAAAAAATTAAAACTGAATTGTTTAAAGTAGACATTGACTTAAAAATATATTTTTTTAATATTACTTTTTAGTATTCAAATGTACATATGCTTTTTTAACTGTATTATTTCTGAGCTTCAATACAGTTGTAATAAAATTTACAACGTTATGTTACATCACCGCACATTATGAAATAAAGTTCAATTTTCGTGTCTGACAAAACGCAAATGGAGAGAAAACTACTGTATGGATTTTCATGTCTTTAGGAATAAATGCAATTTTCAAGGAGGAAACGTTAAGATACATATTTAACTAAGGTTTTTGATTTTGCGGAAATACGTATATTATAATGATTTTTGTTGAATAAAATGTAATCGACTGATACAGAATAACAATTTGAGGCATGTTTAAACCATTCGAAGTCCTAGCGGGTTACTTGTTTCCTATTAAATATTTGTATTGACATTGATTTATCAGTATGAAACATTAATGACGATATGTTCTGACATTTAATAATTGTGTTACATAGAGTGGGGGGTTGCCGTGACATTGTTACATTTGGACAGACGACAGTTGAATGGAGAATGAGATAATTATCTGACCCATACAGTCTTATGTCCTCGGAATAAGGACCATTTTACCCCTTTATTCACCAATGGAAAAAAATGGTATTCGATGATTTGATACCAGTTTGAGTATGGAGTATAAAAGTGCTTGTGAGTTAATTTGTATTCATTCAATTATTGAAACACACAGTATCAACATGTACTCCAAGGTATAGTAATATGTTTATTGACAATGTCAAAAAAAAAATAAGTGCGTTCTCTGCCCTCCTTGTATATTGTAATGCCATTAGACTATTTCGACTAACTTTATAATCAACGTTTATTTTTAGCTATACAATCTACAAAAGACGGTAACTCTTTATTGACGGATGATGTTAAAATAATTTCAATCAATTTCACTTTCTTTTCTTCAGGATGTAATATTCCCCGAAAAGCAAATAGTGATTGTGTCAGGAATATTTAGTTTCTTCAAGAAATCTACTACTATTAAACTTATACTATAATATTTACTTTTTGTTCTAGGTTTTAGTTTTCCTGTGCGCCGCTGGCATCGCTTCTGCCGGCAACCTTCTGCACGCCGCACCTGTGGCTTACAGCGCGGCGCCGTCCGTTTCCCACGTGTCTTACACGTCACACGGGGCCCCCGTTGCATACGCCAGCCCAGCTGTCGCATACTCTGCACCAATCGCAAAGACCGTAGCATATTCCGCTCCATCAGTCTCCTACCAGTCTATCTCTTCCCGTTCCACACCTCTTACTTACTCTTACGCGTCTCCGGCTATCTCCACTTACAATACCCCTGTTGTAACTAAGACTATCTCCCCTATCTCTTATTCTTCGGTGGCTGCACACTCTGCTCCTTTGTCGTATGCTGCTGCACCAGCCTACTCTACATATTCTTCCGTTCCCGTCAAGACCGCAGTGACTTATTCTGCTGCGCCCGCGGTCTCACATGTCACTTACACCGGTCTTGGTGTAAACTACGGTTGGTGAAAACGGAATTCTAGTGCAAATTATTTAATATGCGGAATTTGAATAATATGATTAAAATGTAAATAATGCTTGTAATTTATTATTGAAATAAAATATTTACTCAAATATATATATATATATATATATATATATATATATATTTTAATATTTAATGGTTTACTTTATAACGATTGAATCACATTTTAAATTATTAAAAGTTATAAAAAGAAGCAAAAATTACAAAGGTAGTTAATTTCTTCAAGAATTATCTACATCTTGTATTGACATTGGATGACATTGTCATGGAGTTTTTGGTAGATGAATTGTAGTTTAAATTTATGGTAGCATTTTATATTATTAAAACACCTAATATTAATAAAGTTATCAGTTCACTTAACACAAAACTCTATGCGTATGTCAGCCGTCACTTTGTTACTATAGCATATTATGTGCTGAAATACCATGACCATGCAGAAGATAGGCGTGAACTGGAAGCGAATCCGCATTTCGTCTGATGAGCATGCGTGCCATTGTCTCCTAATTTTAGTTCCCATTCCCTTCCTTCTCTTTCTTATAAAGAAAGGTTGGGAAGGGGGAGTGCATTACATGAAGGAGGGGACGCATAAGAAAATAAGGGGGAAAGGGGATCTTTTTTCTCTGAGTCCCCATCTCGGTAGATTAAAGGTAGGCAACGCCATCTGCAATTGCTAATATTAATAATCTATGGGCAGCGGTCGCTTCGCTATTTCGACGTATTCAAATGGCCGTTCGTTTGCCTCCTCACAATATAAACATAACCAGGTTGCCGCTGGCTCATTTGCCTTCTTAAATTATTAAAAAAGTTAAAAGCTGATTCCTTAAAAAATAAAAAGCTAATATTAAGATTGTTAAGTGAAGAGGAATAATTGTGACTTTAATATTATTATCCTTTATTTGATCAAGTAATCATTTTTACTTGAATGCCAATTTAATATATTCATATTAAGAAGATTTATTAAAAAAAGTATTTGTTCGGTACAGATGTACTATAGCTTGTCATTGTTTGAATTTCGCGGTTGACCAATACGGGTTTTATGTTGGTAGGTCGACTCATTTTTATTCTCCCGCACAAGCGGGTAGTTGGAAATCCCTCTCCGCTACGGACGGGCGCGGGGCCTGCGGGGGGCTTGTGCGGGGAAGGAGTGAGTCGACAGAGCGCATCGTGGCAGCAAAAAAAGTGGTCGGCAGTTGGATAGCTCATCGGACGTGTCTATTAATTAGCGTACAGGGTCGCTAAGTTTACGGTTCCGCGTTCGGTTCGGATAAGGACGCGTCTATAGGGCGCTTACGGGAAGCGGTGCATCGGGTGCATCAGGAGTGCAGCATTGCTGGCGCCTTTAGACTGTATGACAGTGACTTACTTGACTCGACTGACACCGACAGAGTGACCAGGCACCTGCAGGCGGTGAACGGGGCATCGAGTAGGTGAGTGCCAGTTCATATATTTTCAATATTTACGCCAGGCCTTGTGATACGTAGTTTAAGGCAGGTTGTGCCGCGGGACCCGAACCCGTCGTGTACGGCACAATTCGATGGTAGCAGAGCGTGGTTAGGTTAACACGTATGTTATAACCGCGTGGTTATATTCGGGTTACGTGTTTTTCGGGTACGTATTTGCATTGCTTGGCGAAATATTGTAACGTCCTTCTCGCGCGGAATATAACGGAATATAACGGAATACAACGGAATACAGAATATTATAACATATTACGTCGTACAATATTAGGTTTTTAATCGAGTCGTTTACGTTAAATTCTTTATTGTACGATTGCTACGTAATATTAATCGGCCATTAGGGTTCCATTTATTGATTTCGTATAGTTTAGATTATTTCATTTAGGGTTCTTTCATAATAGGTTTATATTTGATTTAGTAATTTCACGGTTTTTTCTACTATATTTAAATTAGGGCTTTTTTACGCATCGGTTTTTTTTTGTAGTTGATGTTACGGTGCATAATTTAATTTGGTGATTTTTTAATTTGTTTTTTTTTTATTACGGTTAATAATTTAATTTAGTATTTTTTTTCGTTTGGTAGTTTTTATGTTACCGTCGATAATTTAAGTTGGTCAGTTTTCATTACGGTTGGTTTTTTTAATTAGGTAATTCTTTATAACGGTTTTCATACATTTGGTTAAGGGGAGAATTATCTACCCACCATTTAGATTTTTTTTTCCTTTATCGACCATTTGTAGTAAGCGGTTTCTGGAAGCGTCGATAATTTTCTACCTTCGTTTTTATTTATTTTTTAATTTTTGAACTTTATTAATCATGGCCGGCAAATATACCGCTAGGATAACAGGGGTGCTGAGATGGCTCGGCTCAGCGGTTTTGAATATTTCTAGGCCGGACCGTGCGCAGGCCCTTATGGCTAGATACCAGGTTTTAGACGATCAAATGGCGGATCTATATGCGGCGTACCGTGGCATTCTAGAGTTAGGTTTAGAAGCGGATGCCATGGCGAAGATTAATGCTGACATCGATCAGGCCGACGACCTGGCTGATCAAGTTATTCAGGCTGTAGGTTGCCTTAAGGGGTCAAGCGCTGCTGACGCGCGCGTTACTGCGGAGTCGGAGGCGTCACCAGCGCTCATGAGTAGATTGCCGCTGCTCGATTTGCCACAATTTAACGGTGACTTGGATCAGTGGGTCGCATTTAATAATTTATTTGAAAGCATTGTTCACAGTCGTAGGGATTTGACCCCAGCTCAGAAGCTTGCCTATTTGTTGGCGTCGTTAACGGGAGAAGCCAAGGGCCTTGTCCAACATTTAGGTCTTGTTGACGGTAATTATGAAATCGCCCGGGACTTACTCAATCGTAGGTACCAGAATGTTCGGCGATTAGCGGATAGTCACGTTGCTGCTATCCTAGGCCTACCTAGGATTTCGGTTACGCAGTCGTTGCGCACACGGCTTCTTAACCCGTTGTTAATAGCGGTCAACGGTCTCAAGGGTTTGGATTTACCTGTGTCCACGTGGTCGTTTTTATTATTGCACATAATTCTTTCCAAATTACCATACGATTTACAACATAGATTTGAACTGGAATACGGCGGTGACTCCGCCACTCATCTTCCCAGCTTTGACAACCTAATTTTATTCCTGGAGGATGAGTGTCGTCGATCGGAGAATGTCCCCCCTCCCCCTTCGGGGCCTCCCGTAGTTGCTCCTAGAGCGAGGCCCGCGGGTAACGAACACCGTCCACCGGTTTGGGCACGTAATAGGCCACGGATGTTTAACGCAGCGATACGACAGGCACAGGACATTCACTGCAGTTATTGTCGGGATACAGGACACGGTGTTACGGGTTGCCCCAAGTTCCGGGAACTACGTTGGCAAGCTCGGCGCGGTATTGCTCGCCAACGGTTTTGGTGTTATTGCTGCTTGGGGGACCACCTTGTCTCGCACTGCCAGTCCACTCGTGCGTGCGGTCAGTGTGGAGGTAGGCATCATCTCCTGCTGTGTGGAAACCGCAACGGCTCGCACTCGCCAACCACTCAGGGGCATGTAACTTCCCCTGTTCGTAGTAAAAATGCGGGGGAACAGTGGTCTGGAGCTATGCAGCGGACATCAGGTCGCCGTGATGTTAGGTCTCCACCACGGCTTAGGGAAAACCACGGACGGCAATGTGTTCGGGGTTCACCAGCGAGCACGGGCGGGGGGGCGCGTGATTCCTGCAGCGTCCCTCAAGCTGCGGCAAAGAAGCCTGGTGCGGCCGGCGCTCGCTCGCCACTCCACTTCTTGGACTGGCCTCGGTTGGAGCGTCGCCGACAGTGTCGATCGGATCATCAGGTGATAAGTGATCAGGATCGCCTTTCCTCCGCACCACA
Source organism: Papilio machaon (assembly GCF_912999745.1). NCBI lineage: Eukaryota > Metazoa > Arthropoda > Insecta > Lepidoptera > Papilionidae > Papilio > Papilio machaon. The sequence goes on along the minus strand of NC_059996.1, from coordinate 4,323,485 downwards.
TATAAATAAATCTTCGCAGGAACGATAATTCGTTCCACTTTTCCATCGCAATGCATCTCATCGCTTAGTACGGTTTCACTGTCCACCGCTCAGGTTCGCGTCGGTTCTCTTCGGAGTAAATAGGTAACCACGCGCGCGGTTTTGGACTCGGGTTCATAGGGATGCATTGTTTAAATACGGTCGGTGGAACATTTACGGTCGCGGATCGACCGGGTACGGATTACGGACTTATTCGCGGAACAGGTAAAGCGAATTGGATGGTTACATAGATTTTATTAGGCCACTTGGTGGTAAAGCGAGCAGTGGCAACTCTTCCCCAGCTCGTTTGATTTTGGGTTTCGAATTACGTTTTTAGACGCAGCCAGATATCGTCTGGCTGGGGCGGGGGACTGTTCGGTACAGATGTACTATAGCTTGTCATTGTTTGAATTTCGCGGTTGACCAATACGGGTTTTATGTTGGTAGGTCGACTCATTTTTATTCTCCCGCACAAGCGGGTAGTTGGAAATCCCTCTCCGCTACGGACGGGCGCGGGGCCTGCGGGGGGCTTGTGCGGGGAAGGAGTGAGTCGACAGAGCGCATCGTGGCAGCAAAAAAAGTGGTCGGCAGTTGGATAGCTCATCGGACGTGTCTATTAATTAGCGTACAGGGTCGCTAAGTTTACGGTTCCGCGTTCGGTTCGGATAAGGACGCGTCTATAGGGCGCTTACGGGAAGCGGTGCATCGGGTGCATCAGGAGTGCAGCATTGCTGGCGCCTTTAGACTGTATGACAGTGACTTACTTGACTCGACTGACACCGACAGAGTGACCAGGCACCTGCAGGCGGTGAACGGGGCATCGAGTAGGTGAGTGCCAGTTCATATATTTACATTATTTACGCCAGGCCTTGTGATACGTAGTCTAAGGCAGGTTGTGCCGCGGGACCCGAACCCGTCGTGTACGGCACAGTATTTCTTAAACAAGTATGGCTATATTATAGATGCGTTATCAAATACAAAACCTTTGAAAAAATCGTCAAATAGCTTTAGGATGTATTCGAAACGATACGAATGATGAAATATTAATTTAAAGCAAAAATCGTTATCACACAATTTTAAATGTAATTAACTGATTGAAGTAATGTTAAACTAAATCGTTTTTAGGCTCTTGCCAAAAAATTTATTATATATTTTCCTAATCTGTTAGAATGTCATGGCATAGCGGTAAAACTTAAAACCCATTCATACAATGTCTATTAACATGTATACTGCATGTTATATGAAATCATTTATTAGAGAATTTCATTAAACTTAATTATTAATTTCACAGTATCATGATATTTATAACTAAATTATTTTGTATCGGTAACAACATTAAAGACTGACTATCACACGCTTGCTCATTCTAATAGTATACACAAGAACATTTAGTACCGTTCCCTTGTTACTCTATTTACAATATCGACGGTTTCATATCAAATATTTTAATCGCACCCGGAGGCGAACAAAACAGTACGCATTACGAAACATAAATATGCATAAGTTATTGAGTCTTTAACAATTGGCCAACTTGTTTTCAAAACTCTTTAAGAACAATACCACGCATAGAGTGTTCTATGTGTTTGCGATTCATTTTTTGTAACAAGAATATCTAGCATGTGTTAGATTATTTAATTGCAGATTTTTATACTGTTGATTGGAAGAAAAGGATAAGATATAAAGGGTGATTCCCGTTAGGCCTTTGGAGTACATAGAATAAAAAACCTCTTGTCCCGATAGATTCTATGAATTCAATCGACCCAGTGAGCAAAAATCCCATTAGGCGTACTGTTTAGTCGATCAGTAGGCCGATAGGCCCAATGGGAAACGCTCGAGATGAAAAGTTAAAAACAAAAATGATTTGAATACTTTTATTACAGTAAGTAAAAACAATATTCGTTATAAAAGTAATCTTCCGATTTGTTCAATAAATAAGTAACATATTTTTATCATGTATTTTACCAGCCGTAGCTAGCGCCAAGACCGGTGTAGGTGACGTGCGAAACGGCGGGCGCGGCAGAGTAAGTGACGGCGGTCTTCAGTGCGGGAACAGCAGAGTATGTAGAGTAGGCAGGGGCGGCAGCGTAAGTCGTAACAGCTGGGGTCGCAATTGTCTTGGTTACCAAAGGAGCGGAGTACGCGACTGGAGCAGAATGAGAGGACACCGAGGAGTAAGATACGGCAGGCGAGTAGGTTTTAGCGATAACAGGCGCAGCGTAGGTTTTGGCAACCAAAGGGCTGGTAGCGTACACGGGACCGTGTGCTACTGACGAGTAGGATACCGCTGGAGAGATGGTCTTTGAAAGGACGGGAGCGCCATAAGTGGCAACGGCGGGTGTTGCGATTGTTTTAGCATAGAGTGACGGGGCGGAGTGGGTGGAAATAGATTGGTAGGAGACGGATGGGGCTAAGCTCTTTGTGATCACAGGGGAGGCGGCGTATGTGGTGACAGCGGGTGCAGCGGCGTATGTGATCGGTGCAGCGTGGGTTGAGTATGAGACCGAGGACACGGCCGGAGCGGCGCTGTAGGCGATAGGAGCATGGAGCAAGTTGCCAGCGGAGGCAATGCCTGCCGCGCACATGAAGATTATGACCTGAAAACAACAGTGTTAAGTCAATATGTGATGGATTGGAAGTAGGTATACAGCCCGGTTAACACAACTTAATGGCTTCACAACTTGATCAAAAAATAGGATAAAAGTGTAGTAACATTGTTTTCTGTATTTTCTAATTATTATTTGATACGTAGAAAAATATAAAAGTCACAATTTCATTTCGTACCTTGGTGTACATGTTTAAGTAGTGAGTTTCGCTGATGGATTAATTTTGGAAGCACTTGCGTATGCTTTTATATCACTGTTGGCAAACTGGTATCAGCATGGATATAACTGAGAGCGATTCTTGAACTGCCGCGGGCGATCTCATTTCAATGTCAAGGAGATCCACCGCCCAAAACATCGCATCGAACAGAATGAGACTTGTTAATGTAAAAGGTTTATGGAAGTAACACAAAGTACAAGGAAATCCTGGTGTAAATCGGAAAATGATCTTCCGATAGTGTGTAATATTCTTTTATTATTGTTATTATTATCTGATTAAATATTACTGTCATTTATAACTATGCTTCATGTTTTCTTTGCTTTTATATGAGGATTTCATCTTTACCTACTCAAGCTGGTTATGCATCAGCTGCTACTGAAGAGAAGTGTGTAAGTAACAGTGGTACTACTCTTAAGATCTTTTATTTTACTTAACTTGTATAATATCTACTTGACCATTTTACGTTTTTTCAACGACTTATGCTATTATTTAAAGAATACATTCGATTTCACTGAGAGAAATTTCTTCTTTTATCAGCATTATTCAAGTGAAACCGTGGCAGTATGCACGCTTATATACACGAGTATATCATAAGAAAAACATCAGTAGATTATAGTTAGTCGCAGGGCAAATGTTCGGAACGTATGTAAATTTCGTCCTTCATCAGACATTATTTCCGGTATTAATTTATATTTTGGTTATTAATACATTTGACCGATATATCCTTTGATCTTAATTGTTTACTTCAGTCGTATAATTTACTTATTAAATTTGATGTCACTGTAAGGTTTAAATTGCGTTTAAATTTGTGATGATCGATAAACTCGCTTTAAGGTTTACAAATTGAAAGTTTATGTTTGTTGTTTTACTAAACTCAATTGCTGTTAATTTCGAACGGTTACAACACAAATATTATTAGTTTTAGTAGTTGTTGTTAGTCACAAACACAACTTTTGTCGAAGAGTAAGCAATCACTTTAATTTTTGTTGGTTTTATGGGCAGCGTAATCCCTTATAAAATACAATTAACTGCTTTCTGATTTACCTTTACTTTCTAAAAGCATTGATCTAAAATAGAGGTAAGAGTAAGTTACATATACAAGGGTATCGTTAGAACAAAAATAACTGGTAGTAACAAATTAAAATTATTTATTTCAGATTAGTATACATTAATCATCTTTTACTTTTAGTTGGCTTTTGTGGTTCACCACTTGTTTCCATAACTACCAGTACCGTATCTATGACCGCCGTATCCTTGACCAAGTGCATTATGGGCTCCGTATCCACCATGTCCTGAGGAGTAGGGTACTTCAGGCCCCAAATATTTCTTGATAGATACAGAAGAAAAAGCGGGTCCAGAAAAACCACCTAGACCATTATAACCGTATCCTTGGGAACCTAAGTCATGAGCTCCGTGTCCTCCAAATCCTGTGGAATAGGGTACAGCGGGTCCTGAGTATTTTTTGATGGATACAGTAGAAGTAGCAGCTCCGGTTAAACCCGTGTTTCCATAACCTGCAATACCGCCGTAAGCACCAAGACCACCATAACCGTATCCGTGGGAACCCGAGCCATATGCTCCGTGTCCTCCAAATCCTGTAGAATAGGGCACGGCGGTTCCTGAGTATTTCTTGATAGATACAGTAGAAATAGCGGGTCCGGCAAAACCAGCAGAACCGGATCCATAACCACCGTGGCCATATGATCCGGATCCATAATTTTGCCACCCATTTCCATATCCTAAGTTATTTGTTCCGTAACCTAGTTTGGATTGAAGGCCAAGGTTTGTGCCATATCCGAGTTCTAATCCTTGTCCGAGGCTCGTACCGTATCCTAGACCTGATCTAAGGCCTGGATTGGATCCATATCCTAAGCCATGTTGACCCAGACTTAGTCCACCGGCAAGGTTCCCGCCACGCGCCAGACCAAATAGGCACACTATGACAGCGATCTGTAAAAAGCATAATTCACAATACTCAAAGAAAATTTTTAATAAGTAAAAGTTGAGCTAGTAATTGTTATTAAGAAACATTTTACTATGTCAAAAGTTTTGGATTTATTAGTAAGAATTTATCTCATATACCTATAATTAATGAGATCTCACCTTAACGGCCATTGTTGTGAGCTGTTTAACTTTGTATTGTAGTATGTTTAGATTTTGGCGTATATTTTTGTTTATATAGACTAATGCAATAACCTTGTTTATGATGAGGTTCATAATTTTTTACTACACAAGATAACAGATGTAGCAACATCTGTAATTCTAAATGTATTCAATAGGTTGTTTAATTGCTGTTGTTAACATCCTAATGATTTAGTAATTACCTTTTACATACTATTTTTCGTCAAATAGAAACTTAATCGTACAATAGATCCAAGCAAGTGATTTTGAATAATTTACCTATAAGTATTTAGTTTATTATTAATTAATTTTTACAATATCACCCAAGTAGGGTTGGCGAAAGGCAGGCGGCCGGCTGTAAAAAATTAAGCCAAAACTTTAAGGTTTTTAAAATCTTCTGCGCCGACCCCATGTGAGTGGGATGAGGCCAGGACGATGAGTGGTAGTGGTAGACCATTAATTAAAATTCGACGACAATTCATGATCATAGGATTTTTTTTAAATAGCTTAATCCACTTCTTCTCCACATTAATTTTAACTGTGACAATTTTCACCTTAATCCATTCACGCAATTTCCTTCAAAAAGGAGGACAAATTTTTCGTTTCACGTATTAATATAATGTTTTTATCGAAGAGGATAACTTAGGTTTAAAGATACGAATAATGTCATCGTTCAATTTTCGTTTCGAGTGATATTTACGATATGACAATAACCTAATAATTGATTGCTTACTTCCCAATAATCCATTAGGAATTTTAGTCATATCATTTAAATTAATAGTTAATTTAAAAATATATTAATATTCATATATTTATTTAAAAATGCCAATAAAACTTTAGGACATGTTTACTCTTGAATTTCCCAAGACGCCTGAGAAGTTTTGAACCAAACAGATTATTAGAAAATTAAATCATAACAGATCGATGTAGTATTTATAATAAGCAGAACTTGTCTTCTTGTATTTAGTAATTAGTTAATAATGTAGCTAGTATATAAATAAGTCTTTTAAAATAATTTTAATAAACAATAGATTTCTGTAGTTTTTGTGGCGTAGTCAAAAAAAAAACGATTATACGATCCCCCTATAATCGTTTTTTTTACTACTGTGACATTTTTATAGCCTTATCATATTATTGTCATCCCTTGCATTATCTTTGAAAAAGTAGAGACAAAACTATGTGTCATTACAAGTGTGGTTGCATTCAGGTATATATCATATCGCATATGTTGGCAAACTAAAGAATAATTGGAAAAGTATAGCTTTTCAATGTATACCTTACTAGCAGACAACCGCTACTCCATTCGCGCGGAGTTATAAAAATCTTAATAATCGTATCATATGTCGTCAATCGTAAGATATGTGTTCTTTCAGATTATGTTCTACACTGTGCAAAATGTTGTCAAGATCGGTTTAGCTGTTCCGGAGATACCTTCAAACAAACATCCATCTATCCATCTAAACATTTGCATTTATATATGTAATTAGCAAGATAAAAAACGAGAGATGTCAATAAACATTTTATGGTGTATTATTTGTTCTTACATATGTGTATTCATGTATAACGCTGGTGTGTAACATAAACATGATTCATATCATAAATGTCTCATATAGTTGGATTTCGCAAATATTTTGGGAGAGAGGAGATATTTAGCGTAAAAAACTGAAACTCTTTAATGAACTCTTTGTTTGCATAACTTTGGTATTCAAAGTACAAGTAGGTAAAATAATGTAAACTTTTTCCAACTAAATTTTTTTCTTGTACTATTTTTTACAACGTAATAACATCACTAAAAGTGTATATCCCCTTCAGCAACATCTATTGATTTATACTCTTTACTAGCATAAGTAGCTTAATTATCTATTAATTTATCATATTAGTATATAGGATTAATAATACAGTCAAAATCTGTTATAACGACATCGAAGGGACTACTCATATTGAGTCGTAAAAACCGATAGTTGTAACAACCGGTGACAGGTATTAATAGGAAAGATATGTATATAACATTCAGCCAGGACCTTTGATTTTGGTCAATTTAACCGGTATGTTGTTCTAAACGATGTCGCCATAAACGGTTTTGACTGTATTTATATCTGTACGTTATATTAAAGTTTCAAGTATTAATCATTATGAAGAAAATGGGATCTCTAAAATAAACATCGGAATAAATTAAAAGAGTAAATAGTACTTTGTGATATAATATCATTTATTTATTAAAGTAAACATTTACATTTTTTTACACTTTTACCATTTGTTGGCGTAACCTTGATATCCAAGTCCATGTCCGCCGTGTCCATAACCACCATATCCTTGGTGGCCATTAGAGATAGCCGGGGAATAAGCACTGTGGCCACCGAATCCCGCGGAATAGGATGCACTAGGGGCAGCCGTGTGTACTGTCGTATACTGGACAACAGAGGCCTTCTCTGGTCCGGAATAGGCGGTGTTTGCTCCGTAGCCGCCATAGTTTCCATAACCACTACCGTAACCTCCATGGCCGTACGAACCAGTAGACGTAGATCCATATCCTTGCCAACCATTGTATCCTAGACTTGTACCGTGTCCAAAACTGGTACCGTATCCAAGACCTGAGCCATGACCCAGACTAGCTCCGTATCCGAGGTTACTGACACCAAGGTTAGTCCTGAGACCTGGCCCGTGGTGCGCGATGGCAGATGATCCGAGTGTTGATCCGCCGTAAAGGTTTCCGGCACGAGCAACACCGAACAGGCACAAGACTACGGCAATCTATAAGAAAACAGTTTTAAGAATTTTGTTTGATGTTTATTTTGAATTTAGTAATTCTGAATTATAAATGGTGAAACTCGTAATCTTTCATCATTTCTCCTACGACTAGACTATTGTTTAAAAAGTTGTATGATGATCTTAATGAAAGCCCTGCAAATAAACCAAGGCACATTCGTTATTTGTGAAACAGAAAACATCTTGAAGTATTTAAAAAAAAAGCCGTTCAAAAACATCTATGTTTAGCTTACCTTCATGGTCATTGTTGTTGATGCTTTACTTTTCAAGAGAGGAATGTGTTATAGTACAAAAAAATCTGCTTATATATGCAAGTGTTTGAAAATTTATTAACCTTGTTGAAGCAACTGCAAAAGATTAAAAAGATGAAGAAATAGGCAATAAAAGATTTGTTACACTGTTCAAGTTCTCATAATGATTACCCTTTCATAAAGTATGTATGTGTATAACACTTTTTCATATCATTTACATCGTTCACATAACAATATTATGTAATTTTGCATAATGTGTCATTCGATGCGGATATATAGGTATCTCTTAATATTCTACAGTTCTGTATCACCAACCATACTAAAGTTTTACTAAAGGAAAGGAAAAGGTAACCAAAAAATATTTTTCAATAAGCGGGCTAGACATGTTTTTCATACATATTCTTAATTTTTAATCTTACTGTTATTATAAACTAGCTTTTACCCGCGACTTCGTCCGCGCGGAATAAAAATAGAAAACGGGGTAAAAATTATCCTATGTCCGTTTCCTGATTCTAAGCTACCTGCCCACCAATTTTCAGTCAAATCGATTCAGCTGTTCTTGAGTTATAAATAGTGTAACTAACACTTTATTTTATATATATATACTAGCTTTTGCCCGCGACTCCGTCCGCGCGGAATAAAAAAAAAAAGAAAAGAAAACGGGGTAAAAATTATCCTATGTCCTATTCCTGGTTCTAAGCTACCTGCCCACCAATTTTCAGTCAAATCGATTCAGCCGTTCTTGAGTTATAAATGGTGTAACTAACACAACTTTCTTTTATATATATAGATATAGATGCGAATGTTTAGATGGATGGATGTTTGTTTGAAGGTATCTCCGGAACGGTTATACATATCTTGATGAAATTTCGCAAAGATGTAGAACATACTCGTATGTAGTCTGGAAGAACACATAGGCTACTTATTAAGTTTTTTTAATGGCGCGCGGACGGCGACACGGGCGACAGCTAGTCTAATCATAAAAACATTTTATTTAGTGGTTTTGTATATGTACGGTATACCATAAATTCTTTATATGAATTACTGTTAATTAAAACGTTAAGCAAGTTACAGGATTTTGGTTAAATTGTTGTGAAGTTTGCAAAACTCTGGAATAAGCTATTTGGTAAGTTGTAACGTAGCCAAAAGTTTAAACTATAAGGGATTAATTTGGTAGATGTGTATTTGCTTTAAGACCGTAGTATACAATAACAAGTCTTTGGTGTATCTGGTGTTAATAAAATGTTCAATCTTTGTCGTTCAAAAGGATAAACATTTTTAATCCAAAAATTCAATAACATTACCAACATTTTCCCTTTTAGAGTTATAGTGAACGGGCACTTATTTAGCTTGAGTATGCCATCCTTCGACCACGCCATCATTTAAATATAATTCATTGTACGTAATAATCAGAATAATCGCTTTTACAAATTAGAATAGAAATCACGTAAAACTTAGGGTCCTTCAAGAAGCGACCGTCTCATCTTCTTAAATGCAGGCAACGAATTTGCATTTTCTCTGGTATTGTAGATGTCCATAGAAATGGATGATCATCTCGGTGTTCCCGCTATTCGTTTGTCTCATTTTCTTATACAAGAAAATAATAAATTATCTTACTCAATATAAATAAGGTTTACTATTAATATCGGTAGTATTCTTTTTAAACTCGTAGTGTTTTATTAACCGTATCTTTTTGTAACCGTAACTTGGTGATACTATTAATATTTGTGATATTATTTAAATATATGAATAATAATAAATCCAGTGGAGCTTGCTACGATGAGAAGTGATTACCATATTGTACGAACCACGCATGCCTTGGTTGTGTTTTAAAGGCTCCACTACAATAGTCAGCATTTATTTAAATAACGACAATAATCTTACTAATATTACAAATGCGAATTGGATGTATGGAGATGTATGGAGGGATGGATAGATGGTTGGATGGATGTTTATTAGTAGGTATCTCCAGAAAGGCTCAAAGGATCTCGATGAAATTTGGCATACATGAAGACCATAGTCTGGAAGAACACATATGCTACTAATTACGTTTTTTTTTTAATTTCGCGCGGGCGAAAAGCGGGCGACAGCTAGTTATAAAATGAATAGTAGGTAATAGATTGTAACTTGCCCTTTATCCTTTGATAGTTCGATAGAAATCAAGAGACAGTGAATTGAAGACAAGATTTTCATTATATTTGTTAAATCTCAAATGAATGAGGTCTTTCTTATCGCAGCATTTATTGATAGTGTATATCATACATTTTAAATGTTTGAAAAAGTTACCTTACAAATTATGCCTCTATTCCAAAACTTAAATCTATTTGCAATTTATATTGTACAGTCTTATGTCTATATCCTGATTTAACAACAGTAAAGGAATACAATAACTAGCCATATTATGTCGAAGAGGATACAATTCAATGAATATTTTCATGTAATGCATACGTAAGAAAGAGTTTCAGCTTCTTCTTATATCACGTTATAACTCTAGATTATATTCTGTTAGTGTTTTATATAAATAATTTAAATTTCATGAAATAGTAATGATTTTTAAACGTAGCTTTGGGTTTAGAATTTTTTAAAAATCATTAAGTAAATGTCTAAGGCGTAAAAGGCTTGTGATAAGTAGTAGATATACTTGGAATATTAACATAAAATTATAAAACAATTCATGAATTATTGAAAATTAGATTACAACAATAATAATGTTGTATAAAATGTTATTTTTGTGATATCAATTTGCTTTATTTAAATTTATTTTTCCGTTACCAGGTATTTCCATAGTCAAATCCATTTCCACCGTACCCATAACCTCCATAAGCTGGGGTCCCCAAAGGTCCTGCTGATGCATATATCCCATTGCCAGGGAATCCTTGATAGTAGGGTGAGTTTGGTGCAACCGTATTTACACTGGGAGGTAACCCTTGACCGGGGAAGGCTGAATTTGCACCATATCCGCCGAGACCGATATATCCTCCAAAGTTTCCGGGTGCATAACCTTGCCATCCGTAACGATGGCGACGTTTTATCAGATTTGTGCCGTAATCAATGCCCATATTGCCACTATAACCAAGTCCTGCCACTTGTCCAAGATTTGCTCCAAGATTAGATGCACCGAATGCGAATATACCGCGATGTCTAGCGTGCGCCAATGCAAAGAAACAAAAGAAAACCACAACCTGTAAAACATAATAAATGCTTTTTTTATAAAGTTTTTGAATTTCAAACTTATGCTACTACAGATACAAGTTATTAATATATAAACATAATAACTCTTATGATTACAAAGATATATTTAACAAAAGTTATAACGTTAGAAAGGACGTTGTTAAAAACGGAACAAAATCGGAAAGGAAATGCTATTTGTAAATAAATTTCTAGAAAAGGCGAAAACAGTGTTCAAAACTTATAGTAAGAAGGAATGGACTTTTGCCAACTTTATTTTTCCTGTTGCCATAAGGTTTTCGTCTTAGAAAAGTATAGTAGACTAGACAAATAAAAAGATATGAAATACGTATTATTAAGAATTAAATGAAATTTTAATAAGAATAAAAAAAAACTTACCTTCATAGTAACTGACATAACTGACTTTGGTTGGCAAAAGAAAAGACTAGTTGTAATTGTACAAAAAATACTTATTATATATGCGACAATGTCGAAAACGTAGGCCTCATTAAAACAATTGTATCGGATCAGTACGTGTAGAAATAGGTGATAAAAGATTCTTTTCATCGATCAAGTCATTTTCTAGATTACTATTATCCATTACATTAACTTAACAAAATTCTTTACATATATGTATACACACAGTGTTGTCAGCATAATATTACGTAAGCATGGTCGGTTACGTAAGAGCGTGGCTCAGAGATTAAGCATTTGACTTGTAATCCGCAGGTCCTGGATTTGAATCCCGCCATGTACTAATATATTTTGCCATTTTCGATTTACACATATACATTTATCCGACGTTACGTTGAAGGAAAACGTCGTTATGCTCCCTGCAAAATCGAAAAATATGTGTGAAGACAACCAACCCGCACTTGTCCAGCGTGATTGACTATGACTAGACTCTGAGCACCTCAGTGGGGACGTACAGTGAGCTGATGATGATGATGGACTGAATTGCAAATACATTAACCATACCAGTGAATGGGATACAATTAGTTCATTTCAAAAACCTAAAAAATCGATATAAAATCTGCAATCGACGATGAACTTTAACTAGTTATGAACAAACAAAAACGTCACAAGCTGTTGAAGGCTATTACACTATTTTATACTACAATTTTTATACTTGGTCCATAAAATATCGAAGTCGTAAAAGTAATTAAAGACATTACACTTAAGGAAGTTTAACGACTTCATAAAGGGCGAGTGGGATTTGTTGTGTTCGGGTAAGTATTTGGCTCAAAGGGGGCAACCCTCGCATCCGTGGGAATGAAGTATTTGATTTGCAATATTTAAATAAAGAAGAACATAATTTCTATGCTGTTCATGAGGACCAGCACTAAAGAGTCTTATTATTAGGTCAGTTCTTAGGTAACGAGAGAGGTGTATTTTCGAATAAAGTAAAATAGAAAAAAGGAAAGCAATAGTGCCTGATGATTAAAATATACAATACAATAACACAATCAGAGTAACAATTTTGTAACTGTTAATACTAGGACTTCATAGCTTCCCCAAAAATGATGCAAAAGAGATAACATCGACGGTCCTAACGTATCTTTCTGTATGAAATCTAAGTTATACTAAAGATATTATTGTTATTAGAAAAACTATTATAAGAATAATCTTTCGTGAATAAGATTTTTGCAATAGCTACTAGGACTCTTATCTGAAAACTGGAATGGACATTTGCCAAGCGTTTTTGTTCTCTTTTTATAGAATGGTTTGCGAATTCAATTGATAACCAACGATGAAAAAACACAGTTAATTTAAAACCTCACCTTCATGGTTTTTGTTGTGAATGCTTTAAATTTGATCAGATGGATGATTTTTTTGTCCAAAAATTTCTGCTTATATTTAAAAGTCAAATACGTATTAACCTTATTTTTAAAAAGTATTATTTCATAGCCACTGTATCAGATTTTAAAATATGTACTAAAATATTTTTTTCTCATATCGATCAGATATTTACGATTTTATTAATCACGTAACAATATTGTGTAAGAACAAACAAGATAGTTTTCCCAGATTCTTGTTTCGCTTTGAATGTTTCTTTCTTTTAAATTGTAGTCGTGCCAATAAAATCATTTTATCGTATTTTGTTCGAGTTATAGAAATTAATGGCATAGTCCGCGTGATCTTAAAAAAAACTCTATTAAACTTTAATTGCTATTCTGATTCATAAAACTTAGTCTGCGAAATATGACATCAACGAGATATAAATTTGTACATATACAGGCGGTTCGAAATCAAAATGATCATATTTTATGGCTTTGACGTTGATCAGTGGTGATCTTAATTAAGATACATCATCATAAATCCGCTGAAAATTTTCAACGGACTTATTTTGCTGTGTTTACTTGGGAATGTTTGTATGAATGACAAAAATGTAATGATATTAATTTATTTAATTTTCCAAAATTTCCGTTGAAAATTTTCAACGGACTCATTTTGCTGTGTTTACTTGGGAATGTTTGTATGAATGACAAAAATGTATTGATATTAATTTATTTAATTTTCACAATTTGATTATTCACCATTTGCCGTAGCCACCGTATCCCTGTCCGTATCCACCATATCCATATCCACCATATCCGTGGCCACCATAACCCACAGCTGGGGCGTATGCACCATGAGCGCCGTATCCAGTGGAGTATGCTACGACGGGAGTCGAATATCTCTTGACGGATACAGTGGAAATACCGGGTGCAGCATATCCGCTGTATCCACCGTAACTACCATAACCGAGGGAGCCGTATCCGCTACCGTATCCGAGACTGCCATAACCTAAACCAGCACCGTGTCCGTATCCTGCGTATCCAATATCCGCTCCATGACCGATGCCCGACGTGTAACCGAGACCGGATCCATAGCCCAGACCCGCACCGTGGTCAAGACCAGTGCTGTATCCAAGACCGGTCGAGTATCCGAGTGCAGATCCACCGGCAAGATGGCCTGCGCGCGCCAGGCCGAAGATGCACAACACTACTGCAATCTGAAACAATTATAAAAATCCGCCTGTTTTATTAATGTTCTAAATTATTTTTGTAATAAATTGTAGCTAACTCAAGATATTTATGGTACGCTATATCAATGAGGGTTATTATTAAAAATGACTCAGTAGTATAAGTACTAAGTACTCCTGATAGCGTATTTGTGTGCCAAGAATGAATTGGCTATGAGCCAGTCATAGGATTTCTGACTTAACTAATTAACACCAGTAAAGCTCATCTGTTAGTTAACCTTTCCTTGTGCCACTCTGGTAGTTACGGAGTTACTGTTTTGGAGATACACACTGGATTGGAGTAGCTAATCTGTATGCTAACCATAACTTTTGTGATTTGTAGTCAATATTTTAAAGGCTAACGCCGTCAAATAAAACTGACATAAGCTTTGCAAACATATTTCCTTTTTTTTTAATAATATCAGAAATATTTACTTGTTCAATGGTCAATTAATAAAGAATAAAAAGTAACTGTAGCTATAAAGTGCAAGAAATAAGACCCAAAGCGTACATAAAATTTTCGGTGTAGCGAAACTAGAGTACTGATATAAATCCTTTCTTTATGTTAGGACTTATTGTTAGAACAGTCTTGGATGTTTGCCAACTTCACTTATTTTATGACCCTAAATCTGAGAACACAGTCATGAAATACAACTCATAATATCGAGAATACTTAAAAAAAGTCTTGAAAAGTGTTAGGGAAATATTATTAACAATATATTTTCAATATATTTCAGACACTACTTAAAAATGCACAAAAAACTTTACTGAACATGTTTTCAAAACGAATTTCCTAAAGAGATTGAATCTATGCAATGAAATAAAAACAAAACACTAATAATGAGTGGGATCATAGACTAAGACCACCGATCAAGACACCGAGATTACACTTATCGGAAACCAAAAATGTTTTACTTCAAACTACTGTTATTAATTCCAGAATGCACATAATCCCCAAAGTTAATGATACAAATAAAGTATTATGATGGACTTACTTTAATTGCCATTGTTGTTACTTTAAGTTTGAGGAGTCGAATGATATTTGGAGCGCAAAATTTAACTTTATATACTCAAATGTCGGAAACGTAATCTAACCTTGTTCTGGCAAGGCTCATGACTTCAGCAGCCATTGTACAAAGATAATAGCCACAGCAGTAGGCACAAGTACTGCGTATAATTTAAATTGCACCTCTCGAGCGAATCGACGGCGAAGGTTCTGTGAAAAAAGTTCTAATCACAATGCCAACAAATGAATAACGAACGTTTATAGTTCCACTCCACGGACCATTCATAATGTTTAACAGATAACTTAATAAGAGGATAAAGAATGTGTTCCCACGTCTTTCAACTTTACGGTAATTTTTATCAGATCTGTCGAGATGAACATAAATAAAAGGGACGAAGCACTAACTCTGTTATCGAAGCGTTTAAGGACCAGAATCGTAGCTCCTATAAGGACTTGGTTAAAAAGTTAATCAATTTTGAAGAAATGAAATACTCAACTTTTATTTACTCCTAAAATAAACATTGAAACAATTGAAAGTTGCTTCATGCATTATTTTTTCTCCTATTAAAAATATGTATACATTCAATTAAGTTTTTTTTAATAATGGCAATTACGAGTAAACGGAGGTTGCTTCTATGTAAATAGATTTCTGAGAACAAATTCTGATATTTGAATTTTAATACGTCTCTTAGGGATTGAATGTATATTTAATTTTTAAAGCGTACCTCGCTTAAAATAAATGTATTCAAATGACAACTCAACGGGGAATTTGCTTTACGTTCAGCCAATATTTCTTGATATTTTACATCCGCACATAAATTAAAAAAAAAACAAACATTAGTGATAAAAAAGAAGATTACAACGAATATATGAGTATGATTGTATTGTTCTGATAGTATTAATTAGTTTAACATAAAACTAATAGCTTTTATACCTCATCAGACAGGATTCCAGGTAGCTGTAATTCATACGATGTTGGTTAATAATTCTGTTTAATTATTCTTACAAAATTAATTAATTTTAATTACAAAATCATCCAGCTGCTTGTTCCGTAGATCAAAAACTTTAATTACACATACACGTTCCTCATCCTCTTAATAAATAGGAAAGTCATCGTGGCGCGTAATCTGTGCTCCCGAACAATGCGTTATTAAATCAACGAGGGCGGCAATTACTTCGGCAATTTATCAACACAACGACACTCGCCTTCAAGCGATGTAATAAACAAGAGTGACGAAAAGGCTACTGCGAGGGGAACGTACTATGATCGCATTTGTCACGACAAAAATAGATCACGCAATAAGATAATGGAACGAAATACGACGCGTCAACACGCCCGTAAACAATCATTATGTTTTTGTTTATTTTGATTTTATAAAATACTAGCTTTACTCCCGATTTCTTCCGCGAGGAATGAAATAAAAAGGATGAATAGTACTGTAATAGTAGTACTATGTGTTATTTAAGATTATGTACTATAACTGTGCCAAATTTCAATAAGATTTGTCGAAAGACAGACTCACCGTTGGTTTCTGAAATTAAATCTCTGTTGAACATATTTGTTATGTCTGTTTTGTCAAAGAAAACGATAGGGATAATGATATGTTTTATACAGAGATTTTGGTCTCAGAAATCCACGGTCAAGAAGTACTCTAGGACTGTAAGTTAATTTCGTAAATTATGCATAATTGAGTCTATGATTCCTTGAGAACAAAATATAGTTCCAACAATTCTTGAACTACTGCACGTTTCGGTACAAAGATATCTAACAACCGTGAAAAGCGCAGGCCTTTCCAAACAGTATCAACCTTGAGACGTGCTGTTTAAAGTCGGAAACACACAGATGACTATCGGCCAGTTAAATAATAGTTTATATTACAATAAAAAACATTTAAAATTCATATTATTTGTACCACACTTAATTTTTTTGGTCAATGTGTTATAATTAACAATGTAATAAAAAACAAACATGAATTTTAAATGAATTACCTAAATTTTAATTTTGATAAGATTTTATTTGTTGTTGTTAAATTTATTTTTAAACAGTTTTATTCAATTTGCTCCTCGTGTAGTTTTTTTTGGGTCAAATCTAGTAATCGAAGTTAAACACCTTTCGTTGATAGATTTATACAAATTTGGTACATAACTTTAATTCTGATGCAAATATTTTATTTCATTAAAAATAAACATTTGATGATTTTTTGTTTTTTGTAATTGTTTTATTTATTTTTTGGGAATGACCTGCGCCTGTTTACAATTTAATTTGTCAGTCGTGATTACTTTCTGTTTGTCCACGCTTCGGAAACAACACGAATTTTTTCCAAAAATTTAACTCATCATTATGTATATTAATTATTATTTATCTATAACTCGTATTTACAATCTTGAAACCTATTTCTTAGCATTTCTATTGAAGTAAATTCGGTTAAAATCTCTTTTTTTTATATTATACTTCGAAGGTTTATACAAATTAATAATAGTGACTGTGGTAACAGTCAGGCTCGCGACTTCATTATACCTATAGTTTCTCATACCTACATTAGGTGACTATTTCTAAGTATGAAATAAAAAAAATAGTTTGGCATTTAAAATTTTATTCGCGTTGTATCACAATAAATATAGAAGAAATAAGATAACTAGATTTTCACTTTTATGTTAAGGTGATCACCAGCCGTGGCCAGCTAGGCTGCCGTAGGACAGTCCGTGTCCCGCTGATATCAGGGCGGACTTGTAGATGGGACCAGCTGAATAAGTAGCCCAAGGTGCGGAAGCAGCGTATGAGGCGATCGGAGCAGAGTATGTGGTGATGGGCGCGGCGTGGGCAGTGTAGGTCACTGAAGGAGCGGCCGCGGCATAGGTGGCCACTGGAGCGGCGGCAGCGTATGTAGCGACGGGAGCAATGGCTTTAGCCAGCACTGGCGTTCCGTGAGAAGTCTGTGTCGAGTAGGATGACACTGTAGATACAGCTGGCGCAACGGCTTTCACGACAGGGGCTGCTGCGTAAGACACTGCTGGTGCGGCATATGACACTGCAGGTGCGGCTGCGTATGACACTGCGGGAGCAGCTGCGTATGACACTGCGGGAGCAGCATATGACACTGCAGGCGCAGAGTATGACACTGTAGGTGCAGAGTATGACACTGCAGGTGCAGCGTATGAGAGAGCAGGAGCGGCGTAGCTCTTAAGTGCAAATGGGGCAGCGGCATACGAAGCGTAGGTCGCTACTGGCGCGGCGTACGATCCTCCGTATAAGTTGCCCGCCCTCGCTGCGGCGACCGCGCACAAAAGAACGATGAACTGAAAAATAAAATACGTAAATATTAAACTCTGATTTATCTACTTTCATACTCTTGTTTGTTATTTATTGGATGTTACATCCGTTCAAATGTCACAAGTAAATAATAAGTTTGACAGTTGTTTAGTGATAGTTCATACGATATTTATAACTGCTGTAAATATTCATTCACTCGTTAATAAGTTTCTATTTAAAATTGGATATTTGTTGTTAAAAATAAGAATTTGTATTAAATTATTTTTAAATTAATATTTCGTTAAATCAATGATAACTAAAAAACACTCGTAAAAAATCAATGTTTTAGGATATTCCAATATATTATTTGCTATTTACTACTACAAATATTTTGCTTTTGTACCTTAGCTGCCATTTTGCTTTAGGTATTAGATCCACGGCAAGTGATACGGATTAAGTAAATGTCTGCACTTATATACCCGTTAGGTTCTTACCCCCGTACGAGCGCACATAACTTCTATGTAATATATTTTATATAGCCATTTTAGGACACCGCTACGGATGTCAATTGGAACATAGGCATTAAAATTTAACACTATTCGAGTGTTCAGGTATATTTAATTAACTTACAACATTGTATGAATTGTTGACAAAGGTCTAGTTGATTTGTATTTATTAATTTAAATTATAATACATAAGCTTGGACCTGTTAATTATTATGTGTCTTAATTTATATGGATGAATGAGATGGAATGAGCTCTTAACATTCGAAATATAAAGAGACATAAAAATACGAGTAATTAGATTAAGCAATCTATTGTACCGAAGCAAGCACTTTATACAACGTTCAGCATTAAGTGTAATAAACCAGCTGCTAATAAAGCAATAATACGAAAGTATATCCCATGTATCAAATATATTCAATTACATGTTATTTTCTGAGCCAGTGATCTGTACAATATAGAAAAATAATTCCAAGATATGTTAATGACGTCTTTAAGCATTGTCTTACGATAATGTAATAGGTCCCCTGCCAAAATTTACTTCAGTGAAGCGACATTATTGCTCAAACTTACTGTATACTTAAAACTTAGGAATAATTTAAACTTTTCAAATGATGTTGATATTGCTTCGATATTTCATTGAATGTCTTATGTCTCTTTTATATTTCTTCATTATGATATCTTTCCCGTTTATGTAAAACATTCTTTCAAATTATGTGTTCGTCTCTTTCATTATCTTTAAAATAAGACATAACAATATGTTTCTTTATGGGTATTTCTGCAATAGTAACCTACGGATTATTAAGTAACAAAGAAGAAAAAGTACTATTATGTGTTTAATTATATCGGTATCCTGTTAAATTTTGCGTTTGTTCTGATTATTGAGGTTTCGTAACTCTATCTGGTACTTTATTCCTTTTCTTTATTTATTACGCTTCTTTTTTTCTTTTCGGAGAGTATTGATAGACAATAAACGTCAGGTGAAGAGTTCTTCAAATGAAAAGTTGTATGTTTTTCTACCTGTGTTAAAGTACCTTTCGTGTTGTAGTTATATTAATTTGTTAATAAACAAACCTGCTCTAACCTGACATGGCCTTGTTGACTCATGCCTTAGAAGCTGCTTGATGTATATGTCTCATATTAAATACCTAAAAATGAGAGACCACCAGAGTATAGTAGTGTTTTATTTACAGTGTCTTAATTAAATCCGATGTTTTATTAATTGTAACAATACTGTAGATGCTAAAAGTTTATAAAATCTGTATGTAACATTCCAATTTGTCTTTATAAGGCATTGGATTGGTTAAAATACGCCCGGTTACTGTTCACTTTCTAATAGACCCAGGTGCAAGTCTGTTGTAAATGTATAAAGCTTTACAACAAATATCATATGTTCAAATTCAGGCCATATCTTTCGTTAACTCAGCCTATTCATATTTACGTATTAAACGTCATAATTGATTTTTTTATATTTCTTTTGAGTAGAGTTAAATTAATATTAAACATGGCCTGGAAAAGCAATCGCCATAAACCATATTTATCACAGAATTGATTTACCGACAGCTCGAATACCTACCCTATAAGAGGCTCGAGCCAAACCTAAATTAGGGTCAACTGACACTTAGTTAATTAAATTGGACCTGAGTAGATTTAGGCAGGCAGGCAACGCATCTGCAGATGCAGAGGTCTATGTCAGATGAACGCATGCTCGTTTGCCACCCTATAAAAAAAGCTATCAACCGCGACGTGTTCCTTCACCGTTAGATTAATATCAGAGATGTAATAATCCTATTATTATTTCCGATTCTAAAAACATTATAATTCCTACTGAAATCAGTTCTTTTTTTAGCTTATATTTTGTTAACTTACTGCAAATAAATAATTATATTCCAGAATCCCCAACAAAGATCGTATGTCCTTAATTCAGGTATAGGTGTTTCAAGTAATTATTTCAACCTTCGTTATTTCTGTTTCAGATAACAAATACTTTTAACGAGCATTTTAATTGGACGACGTTTTTCTAATAAAAATATGCAATTGCGAATCTAGTTTATGTGGCAATGAAGAAACAAAAGTTATACATTTGAAATTCATTAACTCTGTCTATTAATTAGTGTATGTAACAATAGCAACAGTTTGTAGAGCATGTACAGTTTCTATGGTGCTTGTTTTGTATTTAGAAATGACAATGTTAAAAAGGTATTGTTTAAAAATTTAAATCTTGTATATGCTTCTCTTCTTTTCAACAGTATTACTTAATACAGTTTGTAACAGAAGTTATTTCAAGGTATCAATGTGGTTAGTAACGATAATATTTTGGATCATGATCACTCAATATTCAAAACAAAATTAAAATAATTACAAAAATAAATTCCAAATATATATAGGTATATATATATATATATATATATAAAATCCGTGGACGGTTACTATCACTATGTAAACCTAAAGATTAATATAAAAGCTAATCATAGTTTTTTTTTTGACTAGTATTTTGCGTGACAACAAATGAGAGCCAAACACAGGATGTAGGAACATGTATGAAGAAATGTTAATGTCGTTCATTTCAAAATTTCGTAATTCAGTTTCGTTTCATTATTGTTCTATTAGGACCACATAAAGGTCCGGCCACGGATCAGTAATTCAACTTTTGCGACACACGTGGACAGGTCAGTCGTGCTCAAAACGTGATCTCCCAGGGCTGTCGATTAAATATTTTGCAATACAGTTGAAATATAAAATGTAGACGGAAAGTTGTTACTTACAGATATGTGTTAATTTTATTCAGGCTACTGTACAAATTTATCGATTTGGAACCTAGATAGAAATTTTAAAGTCAGTGAAGTAAATATTTTAATACAAATATTAATATCTAAATTTTATTTGCCTTATAATATGAAGAAATAATTTTTACAATTTACGAAATCCTTGAATAATGCATTGGATCAGAAAAAAATTGTGAGAAATAAATAATATTATTATATTTTTTTTCACAACCCTATCTATAGCTTAATCTATTTAACCTTGAGATACGTGCATTGTATTTCGTCTATCAGGCGTTATAGTGACGAAATAGAAACATTTTGAGTGATAAAAGATCGGCCGACATAAAGCACTGTTAAAATCTTTTGAGTAATTACGTTCATTATATATGTTGAAGTCTAAATAATAACATCGTAAGAACATAAACTTACATTAAAAACGTAAAACTGTTAATAAAATATTATTAATTAGATTTTAAGATCTCAAAAATTACTATTTCACATTGTTACGACAAAGGGCATCAGCAGAACATCCTACCAAACTTCCATGAAAATGTCTTCGTTGGTTTAAGAACGCTTGAGGTATAAACATTGGTTTTCTTTACTTTCTATTTAACTTATTGCATAACGTAAAAACTTACTTTGTTAATGTTAATCTTATATTTTAATTATTTTTGCAATTAAATTAAAACAAATTTCGCCTACAGCGTTTATCTCACAATTTCTTCTCCGAATTCACGAATCCTATTAAGTTAATCGTGTTGTTTTAAATTCAAAGAGTGTTTGTTGGTTTAGCTTTAAGGAATACTTCGTCGGAAGCAAATAGCAAAGTAAATGTTTGTAAAGCGTTTATCGTATAGATTTTATCCATGTTTGGGTTTTCTTATCATAAAGTACTCATTTGTATAGATACTTGATATCATGGGTAGATTTACTTTTCTTTAAAATTGACATTTTTTGATCTATAGAATTTTTATAAATGTATATATATATATATTTAAAAAAATTATTTACAAAATTATCGGTCGCCTATGACTTCGCCAGCCCAGAATAATATATACATATAATACCTGCGTGCTACATCTACCTTTCCGATAAAGACCCTTCAAAACCGGTCCAGCAGTTCCGGATATTACCCGGAACTAACGCGGCCTTGAGGACAGACTGACAGGCAGACAAAAAGAAAAAAAAATGGTTTTTCCGTTATCAGCAACGCATACATTGTATATATATTGTAGATCAGTAACTTGACACTCGATCGTTGAAATAAATAAACGAACAATAGTGCACAAAAACATAGATTTGTCAAGTAAAGAGTCATTATTATGCGAAAATTGGAACACTTTTATTATAGTTTTTTCGTCACTTTTTCCATTTGAAAAGATTTCTATTGTTGATCGTGCATCTTAATTTAATTTTTATAACAACTTTAATATTCATATTTTCATATAAATGATTTTTGTAATTACGTCAATATTATTATGTACAGATTGTGTATTATATTCTATATTTAGCTATCACAAAATCTGTTTTCATTCAGCACTATCTTTTGCTATAAACATAATGCCTTACTATAATTTCGTCCACTTGGAGGCACTAGTCGTTTAAGTGCCTAATAAGTTTCTAAATATGGCTTAAGTCAAGATTAAGTGACACGTAAAATAAATTGCATACGCTTGTCAAAATAAGATTACTATCATTGCTGAGATTATGTAATTTGAACAAATTTGAAGTAAAATATATACAAATATTACGTAAAATTTTAAATAACTCTAATTAATTAAAATTCTCTATTAATGAAATAAAGTATGTCCACAAATATTTAAAACCCATACTAAGATAGAGTTTATAATCTTTAGAGAGGACGAACTTATACTGGTCAAATTTACCAAAGTCTTTTTTAAGTTAACATTAAGAGCATTGAGAAATTAGAAAAAAACTGCGATAGACATATGGTCTTTTATCCGTTATTTTTACATTCCTTATCACGGGGAAGGTCTAAAGAAGTGATCAGATTTTTCAACTTAACATAAAATAGATATCTATATTAATTAATTATAATTTCGTTTCGTTTAACGTTTATATTAAACTTGATAAATCGGTCTGTACGTAATACCTATATTATGCAATTAAAATAATTTGACCACATGTAATTAATGTCTACAGGCATTGAACATCACATACGATTACAGTGGGCTATCCTGTAACACGACTGCGGTTAGTGCTGTTTAGTGTTTTAACGTTATAGAAAATTCATGGCGTCATTTACTTCATAAGCTTACTATACGTCCCCACTTAGGGGCCCGGAACCTACCCTAAGTTGGGGGTGATTAGGTCATAGTCAACCATGCTAGCTCAGTGCGAGTTGGTCTTTAACTTAAGTTAATTTAAATACTAAAAAAAACTTAAGTTTATTTAAGTAAAAGACATCTGTAAATTGTTTATTTTAAACTAACTAGGCAATCAGTGGGGACACTTAAAACCTGCGGTTTTTTCGTACTGCTGATTAAACAAAATTGTATTTGTGTTTTTCTAAACTTTTGTATAAAAATTAAACTGTTTCATATTATGAATGAGAGACGAAAGTATCTATATTCTTAAAAAAATATATGTAAATTACAAATAAGACAAAAATGGTATATTTACTCTGTAAAGTATGTAGTGATTTTGAATGTTACGTTGAACTGATTTTTGTAAGTAATAAGAGGTAAAATAACAATTATATCTTTTCATTTTAAAGGTACCTTATCTATATATATAAAAGTAAGTCCTGTTAGTTACACTATTTATAACTCAAGAACGGCTGAATCGATTTGACTGAAAATTGGTGGGTAGGTAGCTTAGAACCAGGAAACGGACATAGGATAATTTTTACCCCGTTTTCTATTTTTTATTCCGCGCAGACGGAGTCGCGGGTAAAAGCTAGTATTATATACCTTACTTACAATAATCAATTCAACGTTTAAATGAAACCTATTGACTGTACACAACATTATCGAAAAAAAACTCAAAATAGGAAATTATCGTAACTTATAATTCGCACCTCGTCCACAAGTTAATAAATATCTGTGCAAGGAGTGACCTTAAATTCATTTTCAACTCTGACATACAACTGTTGAACAAAGAACAGTTATTACGTGACGCATAATTTTCTTATTAAAAACCAATCCAATTACGACAAAATTACTTTGTTGTTTTCCATGAATAAGTCTCCGTAGTGTTCTTCGTAAACGTACATTCATCTCAACATCCTGAATCTACATTCATTTTGTTGATATACCTGATATGGAATAATTTCTCTGTTTATAACCTTATTTAATTTAACACTAACTATTACCCACAACCTCATTCGCATGGAATTAAAAACTAAACAAAGTTATTAGCTGAAGTGTTATCGGGTAAATATGTAAAAAACAAAATGAGACATATTCCACAGAAATATACAGTTTTCCGAGGTATAATGTAGTCTGTGCGCTTTTTCAAATTGTAATATATCTCTGTGCCAAAATTCATCCAGATCCGTTCAGTCGTCTTTAAGTTAACTGCTAACAAACATCCATCCAAACATACATTCTTGATAAATCGGTCTTACAGATACATGCTGTTGATTTAAACCATCAATAAGTTATGTCAGTCATTTAGCACTTAGACATACTGTCAATCTGAAATGAATCATATACATCTGGTTTGTACAATCAATAGATAGATCCAGACTGATTGCGCATACTCTCATATTACAACACTACGCACGTGCATACTGGTTACTGTAGCAATTCAATTAACATCTCCATCGCATGTTGTGTAGGTTGAACGTATTGTTCATTGTGAGATGGATTCCTTTTTAAATCTTAAATAACAGCTTCTTCAGCGAGTACATTAATTCCAAGTCATCAACGTTAAAGGTGACATAGGTGTCTTAATGTTTATTTTTTAACTGCGGAAATTTGTTTTATCCTAATTATAGATTACAGATTAAACTTTCTATAACATAAAACAATTCGTTCTTTCGATTATTACAAACTTTTGCTGGTAGTTATAATTAGAAATAATAAACGTATAATAGGTTGTAGGTGATGAGGTAATGAAAGTTTAATGGGACAGGCCTCGAATGCATCAATAATACATGGGCCGTTAAGCGGCAAGACGTGTTCAACCACTACACGCATACTCGTTGCTTGATTTTTGAGATTTATTTTATGCCGCCTATAGCGAACAAATATTAACTATTTACTAATAGCAGTTACATCGTTAAATTTTTACAAGAAAATAAGGTGATTGGTCCCAAATGAGACTGGCAACTTATTGGTATGGAAAGACTATAGAATCTAATCTCTACAAATCTGAACACTATAATTTTCAAGAAAAATTTGGATTGCGAAAATTTTTAAATTTATAAAATAGATAGTGTTTGAATTCCCACATTATGTCAGCATTTATTCCATACCAAATTAAGAAACAAACTAAATCAATTTGATTTGGATTTAACCTTAACTTTTTCTCAAAGCGTCTTTTTAAGGGTTTAACCATGAATATACTTTAAACTTTAAAGGTAAAACTACTTAATAACTTATAACTGCAAAATATTACTTGATAATAAATGGGCTTGCCTAAAGGTAACACGTGATGAATCCAAAATTAACTTAATATTATTACACAATTAATAAGTGTAGGGAAGAATAAGATTTTCCTATACGTCGCTTCAGTTCTTTAATAACTTCTAAGGAAAGTGATAAGCATGTGGAAATTTTATTCTAACTACATAGTTCGTCATTGTTAATTTTAATCATACTAATATTATAAATGCGAATGTTTAGATGGATGGATGTTTATTTGAAGGTATCTCCGGAACGACTCAACCGATCTTGATGAAATTTGGCACAAATGTAGAACATAGTGTGGAAGAACACATAGGCTACTTATTAAGTTTTCCTTTTGTTTCCGCGCGGACGGCGTCGCGGGCGATAGTTAGTTTTATATAAATAACGTATTATATTAATTTACCATCGATCATTTTATAATTTGTGTTAATTGTTGATAAAAGATTTGGAATAAGAGTTAAATTCTCACAAAACTTAAACAAGTGAAATACATTATTCAGTGCCTAGTTATTTGTTTCATTGGTTTACGCTCAGAGCAATATCATGAATATTCACAGAATTAACATGATTAACAAGCCGTGAACAATCTTCGTCTGAATAAACTTGAATAGGAGAAAGATTGCGAACACTTTTGAATATAAATTGTAAATTAAATGAACAGTTCAATGTTAAAAATGATGAATAGTGTAAGGATTATTATTACGAACTATATCCATATCCTAGCATGGACCTAGAGTTTTAAATGGTTACAAGAAATAACTCATCTTTCAAATATTCTAAACTGCTAATTAATATTTTACACGTGAACACATTTATTTGAAAATTTTAATAAATAATATAAGGAAACCGCCTTATACTTGCAAAACTTTAAGTATACGTACTATGACGTTTTTTGATAGAGCAAAAAATTTAAGTTCAGTTTAAATGTAGTTGGTACTACATTATTACCTACTTACTTATGATTATAGAACAGGAAGAAAAAAATCCTAAGACCTTTGTCATGATTGATATGTGATTGACATTGAGCCTGTAATTGTGCAGCGCCCCTACCGGGCGTAAACTACACCATTAAATCTCATACAATTTTTCTCATATGTTTTCGATAACGATACGAAGGCGCGTGTCGCAAATATTCGTAATATACGTTCACTGATCTGTCATTTACTTGAAATATCTCTGTAATGATTTACCTACAACGACAAAAAAAGCTTTAACAACGATTAGAAGGATCTCTCTTCTCAAAGATATTGAGATGGCTGGCGATTTGTTTTTGTAAAGGTATTTCGCCAGTAGTAGACCACAGAGACAGAAACACATGTAAAAAGTAATTATTTAACTGATAAACATTGTCCGCGCTAAATGTTAGCATAGGTTTGGCTGCGAGCCTAACGTTTGTCACGTAGCTGCCAATATCTGGCCATTGTGTTGCCGATTAACTGAACTAATTGCACGTCTCAGGGACACTGGACGTCCGCCAAAAAGATCTTCATACTTGATAATGTTGCCGAAGTAAAGATCCCAATTAGCAACAGGCCAGATAGTAGTCAAGCGTTAGTTAATTCGCTGTTAAATAAAATAAAATTCAAAGACTAAATTAAGTAAAACAGAGACAAGTCAAAATCTATACGGCGGTCATATTGATATTTGACCTTTTTAGCTATTTTGTGTTTCATCAAGATCCGTTGAGCCGTTTCTTAGATACCTTCTAACAAACATCCTCTCATCCATTCATCCAGCTAAACTTTCCCATTTATAATATTGGTAAAATGTGAGAAAAAGTATTTTACCCGAAATATTTTGAAATTTACGATTTTTGGTGTAAATAGTAGTTTGTCTATCGTTTTTAATTGTAGTCCAGTATAGTTACACCGCGATTCTTTGATCGGTACTAACTTAGAGTTCGTTTCTACAGTCACAATACCCAAAACATACCACACAACACCACACAGAAGACAGGCGTGAAGTGGAAGCAATTCCGCGTCTTGACTGATGAGTGTGGTATCGGAGGCCTAATTTTAGCCCTCTTTCCCTCCCCAACCTTTTCTTATTACTAAAGGATGGGAAGAGCAAGTGGATTTGGCGGAAGAGGGGACGCATAGGATGGAATAATATCATCTTTCTGTGCATTCTCTTCTCCGTTGATTAAATGTAGGCAACGCATCTGCATGTGCGGATGTCTATGGGAAAATAGTAGCCTCGCTATTTCGACGAATCCAGGTGGCTGTATACTCGTTTGCCACCTTGTGATATAAAAAAAAACATCTATCCTTCTCATTGTCTTTGAACAAATTGAGATAACAATATGTTTTTGTACGGTTGTCTAGATAATGAAAATCCATAAACACAGAGTACCGATGTCAGTGTTGTAATGCCGCAATGGTATTATTGCGTAATGCGTGCTATGTGTGCCAAGTCTATAATTTCGCCAATGTAAATACATTGCTCTGCTTCTCATCGCTTATATCCTGTTGTCGTTTGTTCGACCTCACTTTTCTATGTATGATCATGAGAGATTCTAAAATGATACTAGTCATAGAGCGGACATTTCGACCGAGGCGGAAATGAATGGATTGATGGATGGATGTTTGTTAAAAGGTATCTCTGTAACGGCTCAACGGATCTTGATAAAATTTGACACAGATATAGAACATAGTCTGAAGAACTCATAGTCTACTTACTAAGTTTTTTTCTTAATTTCTTGCGAATGGAGTCGCGGGCGACAGCTATTGTAATATAATCGTCATTACCACTATCTGTCACAACTGTCAAAATAGCCAACCTAAACGCTATTGTAAAAAAGTTTTTGTAGTTACGGTTTGGTTCATAATGTCCTGTCTATTTATATATGTGTATGTTAAATGTCTTTGGTCCCAATATTAAAGGCGTTTGATAACTGTTAAAAATAGCTTTACGATAATGTTGTAATCGGAAATTGCTTAATTGATTTTATTATCTATAATTTTATAAGTTATTTACAAGTGTTCCTACTTAATTATTACGTAATACTAAATGTATTAAAGTTTTGTAGGGAGTTAAATTGTATAAACCACTAGCTTTTAACCGCGACTCCGTACGCGCGGAATAAAAAATAGAAAACGGGGTAAAATTTATCCTATGTCCGTTTCCTGGTTCTAAGCTACCTGCCCACCAATTTTCAATCAAATCGATTCAGCCGTTCTTGAGTTATAAATAGTATAACTAACACAACTTTCTTTTATATATATAGATTAAAGTTATCAGCAGAACAATTAAACTTATACCAGCATAATTCAGATTTACTTTCTTTTATTTATATAGTCTGCGGACACAACAGTTACAATTCGTAGTATTCTCTGTCAGCTTTCAAAAATAAAAGTAAATCCTTAGCGCATCAAATACTTAACTTACATAAACGTAGCCCGGAGTCTGAAATCCTCGGAGTAAAGACGCCTTGGCTAATGGCCCGCCAAAACCAGACGTCATTGATTTACAAGTTTGATGTCAAGACTTACGTAAGATTACATACTGAATTCTCTTGAATTCTCTGAAGCTTTAACACATAATTTCCATCACAGTGTTATAAATAGGTTAATTTGAATCTTAGATTTACCTTAACTTACCTAGAAGATTGACTATAATAATTACGTAGTAAGTTTACTTCTGAGTTTCTTAATTCTATAGAATTGTAAAATAAATTATGCCATGAGATCCAATTAAAACTTATCCGTCAAACCAAAATCTGTATCATCATCATCATCAGCTCACTATACGTCCCCACCGAGGGGCTCGGAGCCTACCCCAAGTTAGGGGTGACTAGGCCATAGTCAACCACGCTGGCCAAGTGCGGGTTGGTTGACTTCACACATATCATTGAATTTCTTCTCAGATATGTGCAGGTTGCATCACGATGTTTTCCTTCACCGTAAGAAAGTCGGATAAATGTACATATTTAAATCGAAAATCGAAAAAACACATTGGTACATGGCGGGATTCGAACCCAAGACCTGCAGATTGCAAGTCAAGTGCTTAACCCCTGAGCCACCGACTCTCTCGCTAAAATCTGTATATGATACATTTATTGTTTTTCAAGTACATGATTTAGTTTAGAGTGAATTACGAGTTAATTTTCAATAAATTTAGTAGTATGGCAAACAATAAGAACTCAAATAAAAAAATACATTCAATCAATACTTATACGCGCTTAAAATTTGCTCAAACAGCTATATCATTCAGAGTAATCAAGTTCTACAAAAACAATTCTTAAAACTGTTTGTACGAAGGTCAAAAGAAGCCAATATTGGAAATCGCATTGGTTTGTTACATTCAAGCAATTCGTACGATTAAGATAACCTTATCACAAACATTTCAGAAGTTTGGAAGCCTTTGGATTTAAGAAATAAAAGTTCAAAATCGCACATCGGTGACTGAACGACAAACGCTTTCGTAAACATTCTATTGATTGTACAGTCGGTTAGTAGATACAGAAATACTGCCGTGAGAAAATAATCTATATACTTTTAATATTGGAGTATTTATTAGTCTAAAATTCAACATAATTTTTTTGTACGTAATCTATATATATAAAAGAAAGTCGTGTTAGTTACACTATTTATAACTCAAGAACGGCTGAATCGATTTGTCTGAAAATTCGTGGGCAGGTAGCTTAGAACCAGGAAACGGACATAGGATAATTTTTACTCCGTTTTCTATTTTTTATTCCGCGCGGACGGAGTCGCGGGTAAAAGCTAGTGTTTTATAATTTTACAATTTTTTAAGCTGTATAAATCAAACCAAAGTGTAAAGTCCATTATTTTCACGTCTTCTTTTAACATTTTTTCTGCATTAATTGATTCATCCCTTAAATAATAAGTTATAATTAAGTTACGTCAGTTATCGTTATGTCTTAACATTTTCATAGACTGAGTTTTAAATGGTGAAGAAAGTTTTTTTTTTATATCATTACGAACATCATGACATCATATTCAGACCAGGATTGTAAATTAATGCAGTAAATAAAAAAACAACAATTAATTTACAGGAGGTTACAATCTAACAAACATAAATAAATCCAGTTTAATGGAAAATATATTAATGGTTAGATCAACATTGTTTTTGATGTTAAAAACAAATACCTTTTAATCGAAATTAAATATTGACAATGAAAAAGAAGTTTTACGATATTTTTTACCGCAATCTGAATTAACATCAAAGTGAAAAATATAATAACAAAAATATCGCTAAACGTTCAGAGGAACATATTGAAAATAAATTATTAAAACCGGATTGAGATAAAACTTTTAAGCTCAGTTTAAAATGTTACGTATAAAGCGCTTTTGTTACCATATTCTTTTTAATGTTATCGTATTCAAGTATTTCTCAGTTATTTTTTGTTCCAAAAAAAGTCTTCATAAGCAATAAATATGGCCAATCAATTTTGGTATAGACAGATATAAATTTGTGTGTTCTTACTTACTATATATTTTGGAATTGGGTCAAAATTGAATAAACTTTAAGGATTTCTTTGTGGGTTAAATATTTATAGATAGAAAATCTTTTATATTATATGACATAACAATTGGAAAATTTATTATAACAAAAGTACTGATTGAATTGAATCAGTTATCAAAATTAACTACTCGAATAAATTAATTAAAAAATTCTCAAATAAAGGCAACCATTTAACACTTTTGTTGTAAACGAAAATGTTCAATATACGTTAAGTACTTTGAAGTATCGTTCTAAAGCTTTCAAAGCAGTGTATTTTAAACTCATTAAGCATTTCACATCGTCTCTCTTGATATAATAAGATTTCCAGTGAGCATTCTACCGTTTTACAAAGCAGTAAAGAAATATAAAATTCTCTCTAACATACTTCTTTGATGTAAAATGTACAATTTAACGTTGTAGCCAGAAGCTGGTTTCTATAACTAAGTATTAGAGTAGTACCCATAAGATTTTTTAAAATATACATGGGTTAACTAATGGGCTTCTAGTTCCTCTGGATGTCCATGGGTGTCGTTGATCACTCGGTGTTCCCGCCATTCGTTTGCCCCATTCTCTTATAATAATAATATTGGGCTAACCAAGACGGATAACTTAATACTAAGTAAAATGGATATTTGTCCTTGGTCGTCAATTTTCTAGAGGAACTGCAGATGCATTTCCGCCCTTTGAAGGGAATTATCATCTTTTAAAAGTCAATTTCTAGTAACTGAGAAACAATTGAAGAATCAGATTTTTGAAAGCCCGTCTTTTTAACAAATTCCACAATGCGTTTGTCCGTTAAAGTTATGCGAAATCTGCGAGGTAGAGGAAAGCATGAAATCGTGCAAATTTGTTTCGAGCTCTGTTCTGTCGAACGATGACGAAATTCAGCGGCAGAAATTGTTCCAAACAGTGCGTTTATTCGTGTGTAATGTTAATAAGGCATCTGTAAACGTATTCTGGCGGACACAGAGCTGAGTGTATCGCCTTGAACTGAATTCGAGTTTAATAGCACGATACTTATGCCAGCACTTGTCTACGGTGAGTGAGTAATATTTACACGGATCACAGATTAAAAAAAAAAACAGAACACACGATATTTGCGGGAAAAGAGCGTTTTTATGACTATACATTTTCACTGAATCTTTAATGACTGCTATAGGATAAATACGAGTAACATGTTTAAACATATTAATTTGGTATTCACTTAAACCAGGTTCTACTGTGCCCATTATTATATTCTTTCTGAAGGAAAAGATAAAGTCAAAACGTGTTATAAAATGTACGTATAAAATTTTTTATACGTTTTGTTGACCCGACACCGGGTGAGTTATAAAATTAATCAAAGCACAGATACGGCCGCTTCTGACCCTCGCAAAGATTAAAAGCAATTTTGCAGATTTGTTTCATGCTGAAGCTGGAAACAAAAATTAACACTCATTAATTACAGCGATACATACAAAAGAGGCCACGAGCCCGCTCTCTTTGTCGAGAACTTCGACAGAAAAGGGAAAACGCGAATATCACTTTTTTCCACACGAATTACGATTTGAATAAACTTTCCGTTGCATGAATGTTTCATTTCCTTTAATTTTCAATTATAAGTTGGGAGAAAGATAAAGTTTTTGGGTACTTAAGTATAATTTCCCAAATGTCGAGCATTGATTTGCAAACTTTGTTCAGACTTTTGAATAAATATTTAACTTTCCTTATCAAATTATATCATAAAACATTGGCACGCTATCTATACATATAAAAATGAACGTTTTCACTTTTTTTGTTGTGTTTGTTATTGTCAGGAGAAGGTTCTTATGACAGAAAAAATTTAAAAAATTTAGATAGATGGATGGATGTTTGTTTGAAGGTATATCCAGAAAGGCTTAATGGATCTTAATGAAATTTGGTATAGATATAAAACATAGTCTGAAAGAACATATAGGCTACATATTAAGTTTTTTTTTAATTCTGCGCAGACGAAGTCGCGGGCGAAAGCTAGTTTGTAATAAATGTAACAAATCGCAAAGTACTATTAGTTAAAGTCCGATTATATATAACTGTGAACTTACCGTAACAAATACGAAGAAGTGGAAACTGGTGCTCATGGAAAATAGTAAAATCAAATATTGATGCTGACTGACAAAGCTAAGATCCTATATGTTTCTATCATCCTATATTTTACCTGATTTTTTTCTGGTAATTAAAAACTAACTGTGTACAAATAATTACTTTTGTGCGCTTGTTATTTTAATAAAATTGTTACAACAATGAATACGCACCGGTAGACACATAAGACACGGATGCTGAATTAAACTGAAAAAACAATATTACACTTTATAATTATCCCAGCTATTCGATACCCTGTGATGTTAAAATTAAACATAATAACTTGTCAACAATTTCTTCGTGGAAACTTTTAAGTACGCAATACAAAATCAATTAACTCGTTTCGTGCATTAATATCATAGACAGCTGGGAATTCAGTAAAAATTCAGATTTTGCAACTTGTTTTTCATTAGTTAACGAATCGATACCAACTATTTTGAAGCATGTGTTCGTTGAACAATATTTAATTAGTTTTAAATGCTGATTAACGATGTTGTGTTGCACAAATAAGATGAAGTGGCGAGAAACGTGAACCAAGACCTCCCCGAAATTTGTAATCTATGCATACCTCTCTCGAATACGATAGCTTTTAATATAAAATTTCGAAAGAGTTCCTACAACAATTAACTAAATTTATCACGATTAAAAGTACTATATATTTGAGTACCTACACCAGATAAAGATTAAATGGAATCCACTTGGGGCTGTGCTGTTGGCGCGATGCGAACTCGACTCGCAAACAAGCGAATGAGTTTCCTGCAGTGGTCCTGATTGCGGCATTTATTTTCGTAATAGAAAAAGGTTTGCAATCCCGCAATGATTTATTGAGGTACGATTCATTGGCTCACTCGATAATTTAATTCTCTATTGGATGTTAATAAAGTTAAAGTAAGAAGAGATATGCTTCGACTTTTAAATAGGTTTTTAATTCGGTATAAGTTCAACTAGGTCCCAAAGTGATAAGGTATCAATTATTTTGTCCGGATTTAAAAAATATAGACCAATCCTACTAATAATCATTGATCTTTATGAAATTCTGATAATTTTAACCCTGGGTAAAATTACACTTATG
This sequence comes from Papilio machaon, assembly GCF_912999745.1. Taxonomy (NCBI): domain Eukaryota; kingdom Metazoa; phylum Arthropoda; class Insecta; order Lepidoptera; family Papilionidae; genus Papilio; species Papilio machaon. The sequence continues at coordinate 4,288,580 of NC_059996.1, read as the reverse complement.
ACATATATGTTACGCATAACTTTTTAATGGTGTCAAAAAATAACGAAAAAATACTCATCTGTTTTTGATAGGCAGTTTCTCAGGTAACAAGGTCTCCGTGACCTCGTGCGTCAGGTAAGTGTCCTTAGCCTGGTAAAGTAAAAACGTGAACCTGTCAATGGCCTTCTCTCCACGCTTCCTCAGCTATCGATCGTGTTTCCCACACGCTCAGTGTCATACGCAATTACCGGATAATCTCAGTTCATACATGTCGAAAACTCATTGTAACAATGAAGGTTGAAATCCATACAGCTGGTAACCAATTACCGTTAGTTTAGATAACTTTTTGAAGGAATAGACCGAAATCTATTTTATATTTTTTTTATAAATTAATAAGTATCTCAAATAAGTTTCTGCATTCAAAGAGGCTTTTACCTGAGTCATAAATGTTTAATTTCTCCATATAATTAAATACGAAAATAACCCTAAATTTTTTCTTTATATTTAAATATGTATCCATTTCTTTTAAGTAAGAAAACTAAGTAAAGTTTAGTTAAATGAGAGAACCTTTATATGTTGCAAAATTATTTAATTAAATAATACTAAAATGATTGTACAAAATAAGAAATTTACTTGCTACTTTTTTAATAATTCACAGTCAATCAATTTATTATTTAATTTAACAATATAAAAGTTTGAAAAATCATTATTGTTCTTTATTAGTTTTAGAGATTTGCGATTATTATTTGTCTTAATCTTACTAATACTATAAATGCGAATGTTTGAATGGATGGTTGAATGTATGGATAATTGTTTGTTTGAATACGAATATACGTTTGTTGAACGACTCAACTGATCTCGATGAAATTTGGCATACTATATTCTGGAAGAACACATCGACGCCCCCAGCCAACAAGTCGGTAATGTGCTATTACGGACTTTTTGCTGTTATATCAAATTTGGCATCTACGGGTTGGGTTACCTTTGTGAATTTTTTCGTATTTTTCCTGTGTTTTATTTAGGTCAAAAATGATAAGCATTTATATTTTTATTTATTTTATATTTTTTATTATGCTTTTTAATTAATAGCTTGGATTCTATTATTGAGATAAAGAAATTAAACGTATGACTAGATAGCCCAAAAAATTAGCTTTCATTTGATGCCTTATTGTCATCATAATTTGCAGGCGTTAAATAAATATGAATCAAAACAGTTTTTCGTCTCTCCTGTAAAATTTGTATTTTGCGATTACTTATTGGCTGGGAGCGTCGACATAGGCTGTTTTTTTAATACCGCGAGACGGAGTCGCGGGCTACAGCTAGTAGTTGTATAAAAATGTTTCAACTTTTTCTAACCATAAGAATGTAGTTACAAGGATGGTAATGTCTTTTTCTAAGGCATTTAGTTTTTAGAGGCAACAAAAAAGGAAAATGGCAAGCTATATGTGGCCAGGGCCCACATCTGGAATTTGTAACGTTGCGTAGTGAATACAAATAATTAACATTTAACTTACGAAAATTATGACATTAAAATAGTGAACATAGCTTGTTAAGTGACTGTACGCATTTGGGTAAATTGCTTTAAACTCGTTGACATTTTGTTTTAAATAAACAGAGACCAGTGTTTCGAATTTCTTGAATTTACAAGTAAAATAACGAATGTAAGCACATATTGTAAAAAAATAGAAGAAATTTATCGGCTATCGAGCGTTAAGTCAGAAAAAGTTGAGAAATGTAAGAAAATATGCGCCGACATACTTATCTAGTTATGTATAAAATCAATTATTGATTAATTCCAAAAGAATCAAAGTGCTTGAAATAATTAGTACACTATTCCAATCTAACATAGGTACCTAAGTAAGTTTTCTTTATACGACAACTGGTATTGATCCAGCCAATTTAAACTTTCAAAACTGACTATTGCAAGTACATAAAATACATTAATGCATGACTGTTTCACTAGTAAAGGGTTATTTCGTAACCATTCTATAAGTTCAATATTCGATATGTAATTTTACTTATATATCGTGTCTTGACTGTGCCGTAGATATATGTTGGAGCTATATTTGTCCTCATGATTTATTATGCGTTCGTCGTAACGTTCATAAATGATTGGCACCGAAACAGTTTCACAATACTGGATATATGAGAATTAGTTCGAAGATATGACACGTATTAAAATACTAATCAGTGCTTACTCACGAGCAACGACATTTCTTAATGTTTTCCGTTTTAATAAGGGTATTCATTACACTTTCATCTCTTCTTAATCTTTAAAGAAGTTGAGTTCTTAGATAACATATTCAGTCTATTTTCTAAATCATTGTGCTATTTATGAATATTTTAATGATTTATGGATAAAACGAATATCACTTAAAAACGTGCACAGATTATAACGTGTAATTAAATCGTATTACACTAAAATATCAAACGGAGTAAACGGTTGCCATGAGGATAGCGGACAGGTAGAAGTAAAACAGACGGGCACATGTCAGCCCACACATGTGGTTTGTGGCTGTGAAAATGACGTAACGTTTCACATGACATGAGGTAGCTGGCATAAATGGATATTAAGAAATAATACCAGAAAATTATGCCACCTATTGAACCTCTTTGGTTGTCCCGAAGAGTTCACTCGCTTCAATGAGTGTCGAACTGGCCACATGCACGCGATGCTTAAAAAAAACAAGAGACCGATAGAAACAAAAGTTGGATTTAAATGAAACTACAACGTCATCGGTTAGGAAGGCCTAATTTTTTGCCATTCGCATTACGCGTATTTCTCCGGGGCTAATAAAAGATAGGGATACATTTACAGCTATCTAAACTGTTCTATCTGTTATTACTTCACGCCAACAAAGTACGACGCACTTCCATTTAGATTTCGTAAGGCTTGGGCATGGCCGTCCGGGCCCAGACACATGCTTTATCTATTTAATCTAGATCGCCACGACTAGTCTGTGAAAGGTCAGACAAACCCGTCTGTGTGTTGGCTAAGCGACCACTATACAATGATGGGGATAGCGAAACGAAATGTAACATTATGAAACATTTAAGTTGTACAACATGTACTAATGAAGTGTGAGGAATCCTTTAGTTCCAACAGTTCGATATGTTCCAACAAGGAGTTGAATGAATTGTTTGTTAAACGCAGTTAATAAGTATTAATTACGCTTATTGTAATAAAGGTTGCTTATTCCAATCAAGATCTTTTCAGAAAATCATTTATGATTTGGTCCTAAGAAAGAGTAGTATTAAATCCATGTACTTAACTATCGTCTATCTCTTAACGTTGAAAATAACACCAAAGGTCTCTATTTATTATCTCAGGTCAATTTAAAAACTCAAAATCCAAGCCACACATTGCGCGTACGCTCCATATAAATTTATCAGTAAGCGAGCTTTCCGAATTTTATACATTAATCCATAAACTATACCCTATTGAACTTTATTATATAATGTAACAAACATAAATGAGCGACATTTTAAGTTCAATGAACATTACACGTTAGTGACCGGTAAAACAAATGTTAGTTCATTCACAAACGGTAATGTAATTCAACTAAAAGATCCACCTGACCTCTCAGCTTTTAGGGTCATTGACTCGACGTTAATACCAAGACGAGATCTACTCATCTCCTTTCGGTTTTATGTCTGTAATATAATGTGGACAGAGATGAACGAAAAAGAATGAATACAGTTTTAATAATACGACAGTATTTTCTTAAAACTTTTAACGCAAATCTTTATAAAAGGCTATCTAAATACTAGAACTAAGAAAGTATATATTGAAATATTGAATATATATATATATATATATATATGTATATATTGAATATTGAAATAATTTACACCTTGACATAAGGAAGCTCTCTAACAAATAGAGGATAAATTTATTACATCAACAATATTTTAAGATATATGTTAACTTAAGAAGAAAGTGTAGAAATTCTAGCCTGGTTTTTTATATCACTATAACATAATAAAATGCCTCATCAATTTTTAAACACATCCGTGCAAATGCATCAAGAGATGAGGCTATTAACCGACTCCTTTGTCCGCGTGGGTTTGTCGATCAGGTCATTAGACCATTAGTTCAAGGTGAGTTTTACTCATCTTGATTATATAATTACGTTTATTGAATACCGGTCATTGACCGATACAAGATTTAATATAGACAACTGGTTTTTGTTTTCACCTTTAACATTACTTAATTTTTGGTAGTATTTCGGTAAAAATAATAAGGGTATGTTCAAACAGGTAAAGAAGTGTGTGGCTTAACTCTTATAACATCATTAATTATTTAAAATATTTTCTGCTATGTAAATTACCTACTGATGATCATTATAAAATCCTCCACTCGCGCTGGGCTCATCACGCACCTACCAATATGCGATTGACTAACCCGGGGGGGATAATATGTAGTTTAATTCTTTCAGTACCTACTTATATTATAAATAGCTGTCGCCCGCGATTCCATCCGCACGGAATTAAAAAGAACGCAATAGCGTATGTGTTCTTTCAGACTATGTTCTATATCTGTGCCAAATCTCATCAAGATCCGTTGAGCCCATCCGAAGATACCTTCAAACAAACATCCATCCATCTAAACATTCGCATCTATATATATAAAAGAAAGTTGTGTTAGTTACACCATTTATAACTCAAGAACGGCTGAATCGATTTGACTGAAAATTGGTGGGCAGGTAGCTTAGGACCAGGAAAAGGACATAGGATAATTTTTACCCCGTTTTCTATTTTTTATTCCGCGCGGACGGAGTCGCGGGTAAAAGCTAGTATATGTATAAAAGAAAGTCGTGTTAGTTACACTATTTATAACTCAAGAACGACTGAATCGATTTGACTGAAAATTGGTGGATAGGTAGCTTAGAACCAGGAAAAGGACATAGGATAGTTTTTACTCCGTTTTCTATTTTTTATTCCGCGCGGACGGAGTCGCGGGTAAAAGCTAGTATCTATATATATATAAAAGAAAGTTGTGTTAGTTACACCATTTATAACTCAAGAACGGCTGAATCGATTTGACTGAAAATTGGTGGGCAGGTAGCTTAGAACCAGGAATAGGACATAGGATAATTTTTACCCCGTTTTCTTTTTCTTTTTTTTTTTATTCCGCGCGGACGGAGTCGCGGGTAAAAGCTAGTTTATAATATTAGTAAGACGTAGTACTTGTACTATATGAGATACAATGATAATTTAATCTATCTATCTATATATATAAAAGAAAGTCGTGTTAGTTACACCATTTATAACTCAAGAACGGCTGAATCGATTTGACTGAAAATTGGTGGGCAGGTAGCTTAGAACCAGGAAACGGACATAGGATAATTTTTACTCCGTTTTCTATTTTTTATTCCGCGTGGACGGAGTCGCGGGTAAAAGCTAGTAAATAATAAAATGCATTTGCATGTTACACATGCAAATGCATTTTATTATTAGACCTTCAATATCATACAAGTGAACCTAATGTGGTACTGTGGGCGCAAATTACATCTAGTTCGTAAGATTCAGATCAAGGTGAACTTTTATTCGATTGTTTACCGTTAAACTTGATCATATAATTAACCTCATACGTATGTAAATTACGAAACAATTTGAACTTTTAAAAATTTGTCGTTCGTTTAAATTGACCTTTTATTTATGTAGAAATGGTTTAATGTGGACGTATCTGGTTTAAGGATTAATGTCATTCACCGCTTAACTGCAACAATTTGCATTATAAATGGAACATACTTAAATTGAATTGTGTAATTAGTGTAATCAATTTAATTGTTCGATAATCAAAGTTGTTGGACAGACTTAATATCTAGTTGAAATCATTATTCGATTTTGATACATTTTTAATCACTTTGGTCTAAAATATCGCATATCGTTTAGATGGCGACTGAACAATTTTTGTAGTAACATACAAAGTAATTAATTTTCAGATCGATGTCAAAGATCGAATATGGATTTCAGGTTTATAGCTTCGTCACACAGTGATGTCATCAATTACTATATTATTATCAATAAAATTCTTTTCAATATAAAAATTCGAGGTCGGTGCGAATCCCATTTCGAGAATGCCCATAAAGAAGTCTTTGAAATGCGAAGGCGATATTAATTTTTCAGTAAGCCGTCAGGGCGTATGAAAGCGTTGCGTCTGGAGCCCGCGGCTTGCGACTCGCAACGGTATAGCCCACTCACAATGAGCTGATTCAGATCTATTCCAAGGTGTCGCAACTTATTATGCGGTCCGAAGGCCACGCGAAATGTTAACCGGTCAACAGAATCGATGGCTCGTTACATCTCATTGCGTAATGTTACTTGTCTGCACTCGCTGCCTCGCTTGAGCACGACCATTGATATCTTCTTTTTTAAATATACTACTATCTAAAAATTTTAGGGTTCCTTTGTGTAATTATTTATAGGTAATTTATTATTTATCTAAAATAAAATAATTGTATGATGTAGTCTCTTATTCAGTATCTCATATTAAGTATTAATAAATTTACTTTATGATATATACATAGGTATTTTTATCATTTATGTTAGCTGAACATTGTTATATGTATCCTTGGATTTCGTTCGACCGTCGTTACATTCGCAGTTTTTTTCAAAGAATATGAGAAGGACGACATGATACAATCTGCAATTTTTATAAATGTTTCGACAGAACTATGGAACCGTCCCCGTTCTTTTAGATGTAACTGCGTGCATGACCAGTTTTTATTACCTGGGAAGCACAACTATTATTATATCAATTTACTATATTAGTAAGACTTATTTTATGTCGAGGAATTATATTTAAAATGAGGTCACGTGTAAATTAACTTGAAAGTTATTTACCGGTCGTTTCCGTTATTGCATTATAATGTGTTAATACAATAATTGAAATTGTATGAGGAAAGATAGAGTGGTAAATTATATTAGCTTTAAAAACTTTAATGAAACTACTCAAAAAATGAAATGTAGTAATTGACAGAATGAAGTTACACATTTTCATTCACGGACCCAGGGACTCCACTGCACTGACACTTGTGTCAATGATAAACAGCTGAACCAGGATAAGCGAGAAACCTTTACAAGCGAGAGTTACTGTCTGGACCTGACGTGCAAACTCCATAACCGAGAAACTCGGGTTTCAAGAAACCTCTACAAGCGAGAATAATATCGCTTACCTTTTGAATCTTGCTTACCATAGGTTCAACTGTAAACATACCTCTTCTCGCACAAAAAACAAATATAACAGTTGAAACCCCCAGTCAAAAAGTACTACTATGTATTATATGTCCATCCATCTCACAAATACAATTTAAACATGAGCCAGAACCATTTAAGTTTATCTGAATAGGGTAAGTAAATTGTTTTTGTCCTAAATTTACATTCAGACCTTGAATTTACATCAAAAGGTTGCTTGTCTGTTAAAAGGTCAATGATATCATGTTACTTAATAATGGGTAATGGGTCAGTGAGTAATGGGTCAACGGATACTTAATAAATAATTGAAATACCAACGTAATTATCAGGCGATAAGTGTCATGATGATCTTTCTTTAATAAGGTATGGTAATAAATAAATACATATATGGTAGAAAAATGGAATGTTAGTTTACTGAATGGAATTTTACATCTTTGTATATTATATGTTGCTTGAGTTATATCGTATACGTAGATAATTGTTTAATATTTATTGAATGAATATCGTTTACGATGCGATGCCGAGTGCCGAAATACTCATAAAAACGGTCTCATCTTAATCCCTTTGAAAAGAAAAATAATCACATTTATTTGCAACCGTTGATTTTTGTAGTACAAGATACAGTTTGAACTGTTATTGTTACTTGGATAAAACCCAGAATTAATACTAAAGTAGGTGTTAAGTTTCCTAGTAAGATTCTATTGATTTATGTAACGTACCGTACCACACAATCAAAATCCAAAAACAATAGTCGTTTAACTAAACATAAAGCAAAATACAATCCTAAACCTATACCGCTTCTTGTAAACGAACTTGGGTGGATGCCAGTAAAATGCCAAGCGTTGGTGTTCTCTCGTTGTGTTTTTTGTACGTTTTCCGTTTCCGTTGATCTTTTCCTTATTTTTCTGCGACAGCAGGTGGTAGGGGGCGAAACTGTTTTATCATTTTATTCTTATTGTGTTCTTATTTTTGACATAATATCTAAAAAGGTTTCATAATCTTTATAACTGATAGACGCATTCGTTTTAAGGTTACAATCGATCTACAAACCCGGTACCAACCGCGGTAACTGGCAAGGCTAACACGACTGGGTCATTCGTGGATGCGGCGGCGTGGCGAATTGAAGCAATGGAACAAACGGTTATATTCATTTTTTATTTACCTCCAGAAAATGACAAGAGACATTGGGGACTAAACAGAGGTTTAGTAAAATACCTTACCTAAGCCGGCTACATACTGAAACCACGCGAAAACAGAAAGAAAACAGTTTGACTGTTGAAACTGAAGGTCAGTAGCCGGCTTTAACTTTGAAAAGTAGTTATACATTTGAAAACATTTTAAATTAAAATCACACAAATTAAATAAAGATTAAAATAAGTTTAAATTTAATTGACTCATTAATATTTATTTAAACCCAAGACTTCATAAAAGGTAACATTTTAGGTCACATATGTCGTTACTGTGCGACTAAGTAACTAAAATGTATTGGGCACTATTTTACACTCATAAGATAATAATTTATAAAGACTCAACGTGTTTGAATCAATTTGAACGTACAGGGGCGTATTCTGTTTTTTTTTCATTTAAAAAAAAAGTATGATTTAAACTAAGATGACATACACCATACAAAATTGACATACACCATAAGTTTATTTAACTGATATTATAGTTAAAGACTGTATAATAAGACATTTTCATATGTTGCAAATTATTAAATATAAATAATATGAAAAGGTAACAAAACATCACCGGATTTAATTCTAAAAAAAAGTGTTTTATAATGATCAACGAAAAATATTAATACGATTACAAACATTAAAATATTAGCTTAAATTTTCAAAAAAATAGAATTAAATTAATATACAATATTACTAATAAGTAATATTAAAAATTACTTTATCAATAACTTTAAAAATAAGTTGCTTATTTATGAGGAATTAAAAACATTTTTAATACTTATCCCTATGACTGCTACTTTTTCCATTAAGTAACTATAAGCACACTCTATAGTTACTAATCTGGATAATATAAAACTTAGCAATATTATACTTTGTGCTTTCAGGCACCACGTCCTTTTTGGTTTCATTTTAGATGGTAAATATTAGTAATAAAACGTTTCACACAACATCGCTTTGCAGATCACCAGTTATCGTCCCTAGGTGGCGGTGGTGGCCTGAAAATATAAAACAAATTTTCAACAATCGTCCAAGAAGTACATCAGTTGTTGATATTAAAATTTAAATTAACCGGCAATGCTCAATCCAATCTTACACACATAATAAACATAACATTTATAATTATAAGGTTGTAGAGATATGGTTGTGTTCATAAAGGAGATCTCATGACCACCTAGATAGCGCGTTTAGCAAACACTTTTAAGTCCAAGGTGATGCAAATTCGATATAATCCGACTCTGCGTCAGCGTCAGTTAAACCACGTAAAACATAAACATAGATTCATTGTGAATTCAATAGTTATTACTGAAATAAACTTCTTTGAATCTCTAATGAATGGACTTACTTATAACATAAGGACTTCGCCATTATAGCAGAATGTAGTTTGTAATTCCCATTAAAACTTCTTATAGGGAATTCCTTTTTTAAAATACTAAATGGACTTTGTTATGGCTTCCCGATGTGCCTTACCCCACGTACTACGATCCCAACGCAGCAACTCCGTGACTTCAACGCTACTAATTTTGCTTTACACTCTTTAAAATAACTGAGAGAAGAATATTTTTAGTTTCACGATGAACGTTTTTATAATAAAGCCAAATTATTTATGATACACTGTTGAGGTATAGGATGCCCGAACAATAACTATTTTATGAACATTATTCGTCTTATGATATGTTTTTCTAATTTTTAGTATATTTTCAATTATTATACAACTGTAGTAAAGTTGGATAAGTCTTGTTCAAAGGACCATATTCTGAACCTGATTAACCACTTGAAATTGTGAGTTGGTAATCTCTAGTGATATATCGTAAATACGATTAGGGTGATTGGTGATGAGCGATGAGGCAAATAGTTAAGATTTGAAAGTAGTATGATGTTGAATTGTTTGTATGAGTAATTCTTTTTTATCTGATTCATTCAATGTGTTGTTCAATTTTTTTTTTAGTCATAATAAGCTTGATTTCTTGATTCGAATAATGCTTTATTCATGCTGACCTATAAATGGCCAAAAACATTACCCAGGAATTGATCCAGGTGTGGTCCAGTTGCCATTTTCGCAGGGTTCTGTCTCCGGTGTTCCTTGAGGTCTGAAAGACAATAAAAGAATTAAATTAGCTATTGTTATTATTAATATTGTTTTGCAATTATTTACTTGAACTTTAGTTTCATTAAGCAATATAAAAAAAAACACTGACTGAAATATAGAGAGTAGTAGCAGTAGTAGTCAGTTCATAGTTAACAGTTTAACAATCAATATATACTTACGCTGTGTTAAAGTTAGAAAGAGTAATGAAGTCCTGCGTGTTCATTCTCCGCTCATACGTTCGCCAGAGATTGACGCACAAAGGGGTTAGCAGTATGCACCACAGCAGACCCAACACGACTCCACAAAGCCACCAGCCGTGCTTGTAACAAACCATTTTCGGAATTATATTATTAAAATTTAATAGTTTTCAGAAAGTACCAAGCATACACAGGGTAAACCGATATAGATGCATCGGAATAGCTATAAACTATTAGTCGTCTTTAATTACTCTTGACAATTTTTTAAAATCCTAATCACGATTTCGCTTCTTAAACTTAAATTTAAATTAAAAAGCAATATTATCATACCAAAGAAGAAATATATTTAGTGCAGAGTAGAGCCCTGACCGCAGCGTACACTGCAAACAACGGTTGACAACGGGCGGCGTGTTTGCCAGTAGACGTGAGCACGTGAGAGCGCCATCTAGCGGCGTGCGACACCAACCGGGATACGTACGCTGACACCTTCTAAACGATAACGAATAGCTCATAGACATGAATCGTATTACAATGCTGCTATTCTAAGCGAAATTGCGACGTATTGGCACAATAATTCTGCAATCTGTTACAATCAATGCGATCTTCCACATATATACTATGGTGACTAAATAGAGTTGATCCTATAAAATGGTTTAACGTTGTTAGGACATAAATCTAATAATGTCGTGAAATGTACGTGATTTGAGATGAAAAGTTGGAATTGAGATATATTATTAGTATTATAAAGTCTGTTTTGTTTTATTATCATCTAAGTAGAAACATTTTGAATAAATGTGTACACATCAATAAGTGGTCCATGACTGATTCATTTCGGGCGGTCTTAGTGGTAAAATCACGGTTCATTTTAAATAGTAGAATGGCTTATAACAATTTTAATCAAAAAGTGTTGTTTAATCTTGTAAAATTATTTGACGTTTCAACAAAAGTTAAACGTACAAAAGTATTTCACCAAGAATGGGCAAAACGAAAACGTACTTGGCCGGAGAACACGCAGTTAGACGTCTTAATTGCCGCGTGTGGGCGGACGCTTCGTGGCTTTGTTCACGATTTATGCGATTCTATCTACAACGCCAACGCTGACGCAGTCTACTCAAGAAATTTATACTTTTATTTATGTAGTATAACCTATTTAGATATGGATTTTTTATATCATATGGTGGCAAACGAGCTAGCGACTTGAGCGAGCGCTGAAGTGCGGGAAGGGGAAGAGGACTAAAATTAGGCCTACGGCAACACACTCATCAGACGAAACGCGGAATTGCTTCCACTTCTCGCCTGTCTTCTGTGTGATCGTGGTATTGCACAGGGCGAGCCGACCAATTCGTGGAACAGATGTTGTTGTTGCTGACGTCTACCATTGTTAATTTGGCTGATTGGGTGATTGGTGACATGATTACACGACTTAAATGATGGATTACAGATCGATCTAGACGGCGAAGACTTGGTGCGCCGACGTACATGATTTAGGTAAGAATAGGAAGATATAGAGAACTTTAGATTTAATACAGTTACATTGTTAAAATTAGGTTTATGCCTTAATACACACTGAATTGCTTAACATAAACTTGTACATACAGTTGCCACAAGAGCAACACAAGACTACACACTTACCCACAACCAACCTTACTGTTTAGTTGGGACAGTGTGTGCACTTTACAGCCTAACCCGGTCGATAAATTCTCTAGCTGGCGGTGGCTCTAAACGAGATAGACATAACTTGACAAAAGACGATAGTCTTAACGATCCAGTTGTGTATATGGAGAAACAGTTTGCTTACTTTCTGCGCAATGACGTCTCCCTGGTTGTCGATGTAAAACTGCGCCGTGTGTATATGACTCAGCGATATGTTCAGTCTTCTTCGGTAGGGTATTAATTGAAGTTCAAGTTCAGTCAGTTTGAATACAAGATCCGCTCTCAACTGCTCTAATGGTTTTATATTACTTAAATAAACTCTTTCTGTACGTTTAGCTGAAAAGTAAATTCTAATTTTACGACTGACAATCTCCGATTTGGTTTTGGGATACGTTGTTCATACCAAGGATATGCACAGCAATTGATTTAAACAAGTTTTCTGTGCTATTTTTTTGATAAAAACGAAAAAGCTGATGCGAAGGTATTGTTTTTCTTTATTTCATTACATTATTTAGGACTTGAGAACCGCAATAGTGAAATGTTTAAAAAAAAAGTTTTTATCGTCAAAAAACCGGCAGACTAGAAAAAATTAAACTCACCTAAAGTTTCGAGTCTTCCTGAAGTTGTTAAATCAGATATTTGCGCCGCAACATTCTCCAATTGATCTTCTAAAGCAGGCAAGTCCTTTCCAACAACTGGATTGTTATATTCCATCCTTAAATATAAAATTTCTGGATGGAAATTGAATGGTTTGCAATAATAGGGAATTCAATCAATTTGTAATTTATTTTTCGTGTCCTAATTTACCATGACTTTTAAAAATAAGCAAGTAGGAATTTAATTTGGTTTATAGAAATATTTTAAATACTTACCTATATGACGGTAGATTGACATTAGATTTTACAAGAATCTCATTAAGTATTCTGTTAAATGGAGCGGATATTGATTTGAGGAAGCTGACATCGACGGCAGTAGACAGCCGTCCCAGATCCGCTTGCAGCTCCTCCCATTCGAAGTACGATGTCTCTTTGTTAACATCCAAGATTCTGTCGAGTTGAAAAACTACGTACGCCGGTCGATTCCGCTCGCAATCTCTGAGCAAGGGAACAGGTAAGCAATTTTATTTGCTACTCGAGTTGAAACTTAAAATGAAACGTTAAAACTTTGTAACCTATTGGGAAATGTTTTCAACTCAAACAATAAGTAACAGAAGTATACTTTTTTTAATGAATTCAATATTAAAACACTTGGTAGAGACGCGTATGTAACATTTAAGTCTGGTGATTACTAACTATAATTTTGAGGTTAAATGATGGCTACACAAAATATATTTGTTTACTAACCTCAAAACATCCCTTACGGACACTTCAATTGTGACGTTATCAAGATCTCTGAACATGGCGTCAAAAAATCCTTCATTGTTTTCCAGCAGTGGAGACGGCCTATCCAAAAGCTTTGATAGAGTTTTATACTGAGCAGAATCCCACAGTGTTTGACACAAAAAAACCTTTTGGGAAAAATGCCACTATTATTATTGATTTTGCCTTTCCTTTAAGATAAGCGTTAACATATAGCATAAGTGCCTTTCATTTTTAAACGAGCAATTATATAAATATATAAATGCTGGAAATTTATTCAAAGGCTCTCCACATGTAACAATATCTAGACAGATTTAAAAAAGAATTAGTTTATAGTGATCTTAATTGTTTAATATCACTGTGCATCATTTAATTCAAGCATATGTTCATCAGCCTCAAATTTGTACAAGAAGAAATTAAGTAAGTGTTTAAATAATTGAGATCTCTGGTTAGAGTTAACATAAATAAGGATTTCAAAGAAAGCCTACGACTAATAATAAATGATCATGCTTGATACAATTAAATTATTTTAAATGCAAATGTATTCATCTGATAATCATTATCCCTAAACAATAAAGAAGACAATATTTCAGTATCACGTATTTATACCTCGGCGTGTCCCGCGATAAGAAATACAGCGGAAATCACGCTCCATAAAAGCAGAGAGGCGAAGCATATCCACACGGCAGATCTGAAAGATTTACTGAAAAATAGTCGAGCATGCTGACAAGACAATTTATTCTTAAAATGAAATGAAACATCAAAAGTTTTAAAAATAACAAGTTATTCTGAGATATAGTTCTTTTTGGATGATAAACAATGAGTCAACGTTCAAAGAAGTGCCACAACAAGTAATAAGTATTCATACTGTTATGGCTGGTCAGTTGAGTAATGTGTGGTAGGCATGATTACTATCTATTATTGCTGTTTTATGTTCTATGTGTGATAATAAATGTTTTTTCTTTCTTTCCCTGTCAACCATCTCATCAGTTATTATAAAAAGAAGGGATGGAGATAGTCAAATTAATTTTCATTTCCTGTCTACATCACCTTCTATTTTACTTATTTCGGATGCTTATGATACTTACAGTTGCAGCGTCCTTTTAGCGTGGATCTTTGCTTTTCCACATCCACACAACATGGCTACCAACATTAACATCATGACCAACGCGCAAACTACGGTGCATACTGTAAAATGGAAATCAAGTTACGTCCAAATAAGACAAAATATAATATTACAAATTTGATATTTTTCTTTTATAATTTTTTTCCGTAATAATCAAAAATCTTCATATATATGTTTAGGTCAGTAACACCTTGAATGCAGATTATCAAGATTTACATTTAGAAGTATAAGACCTTGCAATTAATTAAATAAATATGCGAAAAACTTATTCTAACAGTAACAAGTCAATCGTACGTAAGACAGACATAAGTGTACGTAATCATTCCAAATGATACTACAAATTTCGTATAATTTAAAATTTTAAATAAAGAAAAATGTAATAAAATTAACCACTAATATACTATTTATATTTTATATTTTTATGGAGTTTAATTTATATTTTTATGGCCGACGTTTCAAGCACTTCGAAGCGCTCATGGTGCCGTGACCATCAAACACGTTAAGATCCGTAATATTAGTTTAATTTCCGTATGTACTATACTCGTAAGTTTAAGAAATTATTAAAATAACAGTGGAAAATAACTCAGCTTGCATTTCAAGGTGAAGATCATATTATAAAATACTTAAAATTCAAGGCCTCTTATTCGGTGTCAATAGTTCTCACAGATTAAAACTGGTTATACTGAGTTAAGTCCGGAAGATTTGATCGAATTGTGTATTAAAATTAATATAATTTATTACTGTTTAGGAAACTTCCTATATGTGTATTTTAAGTAATTTAAATTATTTTCATCTTCTCACAGACCAAAATGTAATTAAAGATTTGCGTTTTTCAATCTGATATTCACTCATGTGAACTTGTTACGTACTTTCATAAGTACTTTGTAATCTTAACATATCTTAAAATGAACCTTACTCCTTTTTGCTCTCATTATAATCATATCTTTCGTCCTTGTCATGTAACGAAATGTAACGCGGCACCTTTACTTCCGAAGTAAAGGTGCCGCGTTACTTTCATTTATTTTCATTAAGATTACATTTAATTACGTTACATCTTTATGCTTTTTAGATTTTGACTTAACCAAAATAACTGACGACTTATTTACAACAATTCAATTGTAAACAAATTAATTTACCCAACATGAAAATCCATCTCCAAAATTCGTATATCTGTATTCTTTCAAAGCTGGCGTCAAGTTGCCTAGAGAAGGAATGTAGGTCTGCCGTCAAGTACCGCACAATGTCGGTAAGGATTCTAGCCGAGCTATGAACTTTGTCACGACGAATTTCTATGTCACGAAGAATACCTAAAAGAATTTGGATATTAATTAAACTTTCATGGATTAGGTTGCCCCCATTAAAACAAAATTCACATATATCCTAGGAGATGTTTTTGTTTTGTTCGATGTGAAGTCGAATACAAGAATTCCTATATCAATGTATCGTTTGTACTTCTTTCATTCCATTAAAACGGACAAAGGGAGTTCTACTTATAAAACATTTAAGTTCAGACGGACATCATATTGATAAAAATCATTTTTCCGATATTGAATTGACCTCATAGACATGTATTCTTCCGGCGAGTATTAGTCTTCCTTCTTTTTCCAAGGTTCCAAAACAACCAAGGTTCTAGATATGTCGATTTTTTTTTAATTAATCATAGTATTATTTTACGAATGAGAAAATCGATCATTGGGTATTCTATTAGTGAATGGCTCTTATCTGCTCAAGTTATCGCTAACCGTTGGTTTCTGAGACCAAAATTTCTGTAATGTCACCCCTCTCATTATCTTTGACAAAACAGATATAACAATATGATGTTTTATACGGGGATTTTGATCTCCAATCCACCACAAGTGATGAATTATATTAATGTCCGTGTAGAAATGCTCACGACTACTTCAAGTTAATTAATCATTCAATAACGCCCTTATTCCTACAACCATAGCTAAACAGACAAATGATAGACCTTGATTTGACATAATCGAAGGGCAGAATATGTAGTTATTGATATATTATAGTTATTCTTTCATGATACTATCGTTTATTAAACTCTGAAAACAGACATAGATAATACTGAATTCGCTATTTATCGGGGTGATGTAAGGAGTAGAGAAACGTTCAACAAATCGGCAAGACTTTTGCAATGATTATAAAAATGACTTGTTTACTTACTATCTCTAACTTCCTTGGTCTGTGTTAAAATAAGTGATGGCAAAGAACGCAATTCCCGTTTCGCTGTAGCAATGGCAAGCGTCAAGTTGTCCACACCTAGAGCTCGAAGCTCCAATAACTGTTGCTCCTTTAGTATCTATAAAGTATGGATAAATTGTATTTTTTATTAATAAAATGAAATAACAAAAGAGTAAGTATACAGAGAACTTGATTTTCCCTAGACTTTACAAAATTTGCAGTTATAAATAATTTATGTTAGATCAACTCTATAAAATAAATCTTCAGTCTAAACTACTACACTTTTAGAACCTTTTAGTTGTATCTATATACCTATAAAACTAATTGGTTATCTACCGAGTTAAACTTCAGCTTCAGTTCCATAGAATGAGTGTTAATTGTGTCACAGAGTGGTGCGTCTTTCGCCGAGCATTGCTTCTTCAGGCCGTCTATTTGTCTGGCGAGGTCATCGAGTCTGTCCGCAGCGACTGCCGCTAATGTGCCTGCCTTGATACTTATGTTTCGCAAAGCGGACACTTTCGATGAGAGATCTTCACTTTCTGAAAGCGACGCAAAAAATCTTATGTGTAATTCATGAAATTAATTATAATATTCGCATTAAGAAATTATCTACTGGCGCATCATTGCAGTCTTAATAACCCATTTCTGTATTTTAGAAGGATTTTTTACTGTTAAAGAGCATTTTCTCTTATACATATTATAAGTACTTTACCCACGCAAAGTTCTAAAAATTACATCGCTTTTTAAAGTTACAGTAACAATAAAATTTATACAATGACGTTAGTGGCTAGCTATAAATACAAGCTGTCTGCAATAGTCCTTTAATAGTGTTAGAATACGACTAACGCCTTGTATAGCTGGGTCGTTTGAATACCTCACGTAGTACAATTTCGCATTTCAATAGATACCTGCTATTATGTCCGCTAAGGAGTCCAGCACCAAATCGATACCGCTCTCCGAAGCAATAGCTTGTTGTATTGGCTCGCCTAGGAACGTGTCGACGTCTGTTAACAAACATGGTATACGTTGTTAAAAATATACATTATGATTTTTCACAAATGAAATTGAGTTTTTTTTTGTTATACATATTTATATTAAACTTCTATTAAATCATTTTTGATAAAAGTTGTGTGTTTGAGCAGGTCCAAAAAATTACATTTTACCATTACCGTTATAAAAAACATAAATTTTATTTAAAAAAAAAGTCAGACTGACTGAGGCTCTAAAAGGTGATATATCGCCATCTATTGGCTGCATATTAAAATAACCGTTGTTATATGTTATACTTTCTTATAATATTCTATAGTATTAATTTTATAATAGTAATTTTATAATATTAATTTCGATAGTATTCTCGAAAATATGGAAATAATGATTTTGTATTGTAAAAAAAATGTGAAGGCGTGTAGATTGAAACTCGTTTTTCACTAATTTAGTATGTTTATTCCTACATCCATTGTTTGTTTTTCGTGCCAATGTAATATACCATTACAACAGTCCTGTGATTAAGACGAATTGAATTACACCTAACTTAACAAAATCGGTACAGTTGTATATGTTCTAGGTTGTCTCAAAGGAATTTACATACATAAAAACCCACAAACTGAAAATTAAACTTACATACGCATGAAAAACATTACATAATATGGATATGGCTCATGGAAAACCATTGGTTTTCTGATATTTTGTGACGAAACACGATAATAAAAGACTGTCATTCAACCTTTCAAATGATCGTCAGTGATTTTTTTGTATGTGTAGCGTTGTATTATAAAATCTACGCGAAGAATAACTAAACAATTGTTTCAGGTAAATAACCTTTGACTTGCTAACAAAAAAATAAAGCCCTCAGTTTAATATCAATTAGACATAAAATTTTATTTTTGTTATCTGTGTGAAATGGCTTCGCGTAACAATAAACGTGAAGGTGTACTCGTGTTGGATGAAATTCAATTTGGAAAGGGTGCGCTACCATAATGTAATCCTTTCACCTTTATGAGAGCCGTTTGCTACAGAATTGATACAATACTCCTTCTCATGTAAATACACAGCTATGAAAATGTTTACGCATATTGCAGAGGTATGCTAACAAGCTACTATATTAAGATTCTGACATACATACGAGTATAATAAAAGGAACTAAGGAGTAAATAGTTTACGGGTCAATAGCCTAAAGTTTAAGAGTACGGATTATCAATCTAGTTGTCATGAATTCCTGCCATTCGACTTATCGACTTAGCTTATCTGGAATGGTTAAGAAATATTAGTAAATTAATAAAAATCTGTTAATACTTTATTTATATAAAAAAACTTGAGAGATGTCAAGGGACACCCGGATGGAACGAAGTTCCTATGAATTTTCGTTATATATTGTCACGTCGTTGCCATGGTTACTATAGCAAAAAGTGTCGTGACAACTTTTCGTAAGAATTTTTTCCGTCTAGCCCCCTTTCACAACGCGCGATAAGGAACTTCGTTCCAAAAAAATAAGGAGTTCATTACCAAGGGAGCTTTAAGTGTAACGTAACATACAAGTAACGGCCCATCTGAGTGTTTGTCCCGGAAACTTAAGATTTGCCCTAGTCATTATATGAAGGAAATCGCACACTTTTCCGACACTCCCTAACTGCACATAATATATGGACACAAATAACCTTTTTGATATTTGCGGACCAACACATTTTTTCACGTTTCAAGGAATATTGAAAGCCCTCGAAAGGGTTACTTTCTTACAATACTGTATCAGCATAAAGTAAATAAGTTTTTTCTACAGTATGAAATGCTTTTTCTATTTTTTGAAGCTGTTTATTATCTTCAATATGAGGTAAAGTCAAGTATGAGATGTGGTGTTTTTGATGTTTTTTTTTTGCCTGAATTTTTTTTTAATCGACAGTACCTAGAAAATTAGTAGTTTCAATAATAGTGTATACTCTTAGGACCAAGTAACATATTTATGGATTTTAATTAACTATCATCAAAAGTGTTGATGGTTACATGTACGATGTTACTTACTTTTTAAGTCCTCTTGGTAAGCGTAGAGCACAAGATCTATAGGCGGCACTAAACTGTAATGCAGTTCTCTCGCAGCGACCGACAACCACGTTGCGATGTCTGCGCACGCGCAGTTCACCACATTACGACTGCTCATCGCTGCCACATGCGACTGTTCATTGCTTAACACCATACCGCATATAAGGGTGCTGGGAAATAAAAAAAAAATGCAACCTTATTTTATAAGTCATATGATGTTTTTTATATCAAATTATTATAATCTTTTAAATGTAAATGTGTCCGGAAAAATTAATTCAAATTATATTTTTCTTTTCAAAGTATTAATCCAAAACTGTACGGTGAAGTCTATTGACCAACGAACATTAAAAGACTTTACTATGTTTCAGTAAATGAAATCAATATAAAAAGGATGAACAAAGGTTAAATTTTCTTCAATAAAAGCGAAAGGCAATTCATTGAGAAATGCATGTCAATTGTCCCCTTGGGTCATTCTGTAGAATACTCGGGCGACCCTTATTATGGGCTTATTGTACGCTTCGATCTCTGGCCGAACTTATTCACCTAAAATCTAGGTATAGTGGCAGTTGTGACTTCCAGATAAGCGCATTAACTTTTGTAAAGGATGAACTTTGTATTATTTAGCTCTATTTCTATTCCATTCGGAAAGATGTTTCTCATTTGATTTTATTTGTAAACGGATTGAGAGAAAATGTCTTGGTAATTTATTCATTTCTGCCTTCGTTATTCATCATAATTTGAAGGATGGCTTAACATATACTTATTCAGACAATTTCGATGCTATTTTACATCAAACCCTATCCAGAGTATCTACAACGAATACAATTTTTGATAGATCGAATTAAATTGAATTTCAAGTAATAATATTAAAAGCTTACCAACATATTATAACAGTAAAGAATGTCATAAAGACCAAAAACTTGTCAACGCAACTTGAACCTTCTTGCTCAGGGAATAAAGCTCCAGATTCCGCTTCGTCGTTGCAACTTGACTTTGATAGAAGGTATATTATTCCCAAAATGATGAGATACGTCGGTATTATTAAAGCAATACACGCAAAGAGCACAACGAATGCTAAGAAAGTTGACTCCACTTTGATAGACTGAAAAAAAAGCGTAAATAATAAGTGTAAATATATAGTAATTCAGTTTTACAATATATTGTGAGAAGGAATTAACATTTACAAGGAATAGAAAGTATATATTATAAATTTAAATGCTGACATTCCTAAAACGTATATTTTTGAGAGTAAAGGCTTTTGCATCTGTCACATTAAAATTTCCCTTATTAAATAGATCAATATTTCCAATTTTCACAAGTACTCTGTAGTTAACATAATTTTACTTTATCTAGGGTTCGAGTTAATAGCTATTCAGTGTAGCTATTCTAATATATTTAATAAAGGTTCACTTATTCTGAAAGCTGTTCGCACATTCACCGGATTGAATTATATACATATATGAATACATAATCACCGGAACACTGCGAATCGTCGATGTAATTAGGAAATGTCTGATACGTTTTTCCTTCAGAAGAAATAAGCTCTTTTGTAAATGACTAGCGGTATATAACAAGGGTTGTCAAAATACCAGTATCCTACTGATTACTTACTATCCTATCGGCTTTTCATTTTTTCGTATAGATTGTTTACTGATTTTTTCTGATAGTTTAAATAAATTTAGTTTAATAAGTGTATACAATTAATAATAAAATTTAGTGTTAGTAAAAATTAGCTTTTGTTATTTCTGAGCATTGAGTAAAATAGGAGAAGAATGAAAAAAATTCAGGCGGGAAGTTTTATTTGTAACTAATGTTTTTAGCTTAGAAAATAAAAATATTATACTAAAATAACATACTATGATAGTACTTTGTTTGAATAAAAAATATGTCATTGTTGACAACCCTAGATATAGCAGATATAACCCGGAGTGCTTATTTAACACGGAATGGTTTTTAAAGCCGGTTGGATAAAGCTTTTCTTGTAAAGTTTAATTGCAGAAGTCAATGTTTTAGATTACCTATACTTTGTTTTTATTAATTTAATACATGTATTAATTTTAAATAAAAAATAAATAAAAGAGAAAAACTTGTTTAAATCAAGCTTTTACTATGTTCTTGCTAATTAAAAGAACTAATAAATAAAAAGACAAACTACTCGTCAAGACGATTCAAACGAGCCCAAACTCAATAAGTTTGTGTCATTTCATTCAAGTCATTCAAGCAAAGTTACTGTGGCCAACTTCCAACTCCATCATCAGATCAGCACCACGTCATCATGATATTAAATTGTGACGTAATAATACACACATATATGTGTAAAATTTCACCTCAATCAGTAACCGGGAAGTGCATCAAATTAATTCCAATTAAACAAGATTTGATGACAAATATCAGGACAGGTGAAACTAAATAGAGCCTGTATAAGAGTAATTTTTTAAAAGTACATTTGGTATGCAAATGCTACGTAAATAATTTTGAGCTTCATATTTCTATTAGAACCTTGTATACATACGTTTAACTTAAACAAATTGTTGACCCTTTAATAATTATTTTTGTAATCTTAAGTTGCTAACACCGGTCAGCAAAAATTATTTCATCTTGTGTACAATATAGGAACAGCATTGACATTTTAAAATGCTTGTTTCCTGAAACTCAATAACGTAAAGTTCACACTGCCAAGATTCAACGAAGTAGATCGCGTTAAAAGCTAAAAAAAAGTATACTCCGTATCTTTATTGTCGACGAGCGTGCCGTTTTGTAAATCGACGTGCCCTTATCTTAATTTTCTCTATTTTAAACGACTATTTAAAACTTTATATTAACAAATTATTGCCGATATATAAGACAAGTTATTAAAATATCTCCCAAAATAAAAAATAAAAACTATTGTAGTGATTAGCTGTATAGTATCTTATTTTTGCAATGTTATAAAAAAACTGACTCGCGCAACTCGTTCAAGTTCCTTGTACAACTAACTATTTTTTTTTTGCTAAATATATTTTAAATACTTTGCACGACATGATTTTTTTACTCGTTGAATTGAATTTTAATTACTTTTTATATTATGTTTAAATTGAAATTAAGTTTTGACGATTTATAACATAAACTTTAAGCTTTAAACCTTTAATAAACATTAAACCTAAATGTGACTTTGGGAATGGGACAGGATTTGTGAATAATTTTGGTAAGGCAACATAAAATATATTCTCCATACGAATTTGTTTAACAAACAAGCTTATGTGATTTGAAATATTTACTAGATTTTACATT
Source organism: Papilio machaon (assembly GCF_912999745.1). Lineage (NCBI taxonomy): Eukaryota > Metazoa > Arthropoda > Insecta > Lepidoptera > Papilionidae > Papilio > Papilio machaon. The sequence continues at coordinate 4,265,310 of NC_059996.1, read as the reverse complement.
TGGATTATGATTATGAAAAGTCCTACAGTTGTATAAAAATTATTTTAAATAATTATTACTTATAAAACTTTATAGTACAGGTAATATAATACTTAATTATTTTATAGAATATACAAAGGTTTAAAATAACACAAATGTTATATATATATATATATATATATATATATATATATATAGAGACATTGACATTTCTATCAGAATTAAACAGTGAGTATAGTTGTAAACAGCTTAAATGATTTCCTGATTCAAAGCTTATGCATATTGTTAAGCTCTCGAACAAAAACTCGCTTCGTATATATTTAAAATCACACTCCAGTTTGCTTTAGATCACAGTGACAACTGATCGCTTACATATTTTTTGGTTCAGTTCCTAAAATTAATTTATAAAAGAAAATATGTTCGAACATACTGTGTTTATAATAACTTTAGTTGTTTTACAATCCTCTGTTAGCTATTCCAGAGTAGCACGTGAGTGTAATTAAAATAATTGTTGTTGTAAAATATTATTTGGATTAAATTATCTTAGAGGTTTGAAGAAATTAAATGAATATTTTTGAATATACTACTAGATATAAGGACAAATAACTTTAAAAAGTATCCAATTTAACGGACTGTGATGTTGTCTATGTCAATTTAATGTGCGAACCCAATTGGATTCTTAAAAGATTTGCAGAATTAAAAGACTTAATTTTATGGCCTGTACATACTTAAATTAATTAATTTGCAATAAGACTCTAATCTTACTGATATTATAAACGCGATAATTGGATGGATGGATATTTAAAGGTATCTCCAGAACGGCTCAACGGATCTCGATGAAATTTGGCATAGATGTAGAACATAGTCTAGAAGAACACATAAGCTACTTATTACATTATTTCTTAATCCCGCGCGGACAGAGTCGCGGGCGACAGCCAGTAAATTAAATATTACAATTTACAGTTGTAAGCACAATATCAATAAAGGAAATTTTTAAATCTTTTTCAGCTGATTACATAAGCCCATGCGTGGGATTAAAGTCCGTTTGTCTGAAGAAGAACATTCAAGAAACGATTCCGAGATTTGTTAAAGGCATCCCGAGTCTTGCTGTTAACGCCACTGATCCTCTTACCTACGATTATGTCAATGTAGAACTGCCCGGTGGTTTAAAAATTGAGTTCAAGGATGGTGTATTAAAGGGCCTTCGAAACTGCGTAGTCAATGATGTCAAGTAAGTTTGCATATATTTTTATTGGTGTTTCGTTGTTCGATAAAACCTTGAGTTTCAAATGTCATGATATCTTGTTTTTACTATATAATGTTCACTTGTATAAGTAGTCGGTGGCTCAGGGGTTAAGCACTTGACTTGCAATCTGCAGGTCTTTTTCGAATCCCGCCATGTACCAATGTGTTTCTCGATTTTCGATTTACATATGTACATTTATCCGACGTTCGTACGACGAAGGAAAACATCGTGATGCAAGACCCGCCGCACATAAGTGTTAATTCCCGGGAGAAAAAGAAGGCGACGCGGCTCGCCACCCGTCACGTTCCGTTCCGCGAAATGGCGAAAAGTGGATTGCGGAGGTTCATTTGGCCACACCAAATGGAGGTCTGAGATCTCTGCCTACCCTTCTGGGTTACAGGCGTGAGTTGTGAGTTGTGTTGAGTCGTATAAGTAGCTCCAGTAAATTTTAGAAACAAGATTTACTGTATAGTATATTTCACCAGTGTCAACCTTGAACGGTTAAGGAAATACTTTTACGATCTATTTTTTATAGTAACCTTAATCTTTATGACTTTAGTTGACACCAGTTATGGCACAAATAAAACCAACATACCTACAAATTTCATAACCGGATGTCATAAAAAATAAAATAAGGGTCTCTATAACAAACATCCTTTAGTTGCTGTTAAACATTGGCCCTTTGCGTTATTTGTTATTTTACGTCTGTTTACAGTTCGCTATAGCATTTTACTTTTTATTGTGCTAAAAAACGGAATCACCAAGTAGTTAGGTAAACCGACGGCCTCGTTATGATAACAGGATGTTGCTGGATACAGGAATCTGAGGACCACATAATTATGGAAATCATTGGGGAAAATCATTGACTGACACAGGCTGATAATGACGTTGATTTCTTATAGTAGGATTAATTAATATCGATTGTTAACAATTCATCTTTATTGCAAGTATTAAATAAAATGTTAATTTCAGATTCCAAAACAATGATGCCGATGTAGAGTTAACTTGTAATGTTACAATTAAAGGCAAATACAAGGCTCAAGGACAAATACTTATTATCGCAATTAATGGAGACGGGGACGCTAAATTAAAAATAAGTAAGAATTTTTTAAATTACATAAATTTAGGCGCCTTTTAAAATAATAAACATTTTAGAAGAGAATCATGGGTACCTACCGGTTTTAATTTTAAATATTAACATTCATTTTAGTTTAAAGTTATTATGTGTCTTGTTACGAGTAGAACCATTAACATCGGAAGCTTTTCATTTTAGTGATATTTATGTAACTGTAGTGAATTATTTTTTTAAACGTTTTACATTGTTTAACATTTAAATGTTGATCATAAGTTCTGTTAAAAAGTCAAGGTCACTTAAACGTTATTATATACGTGATAACCGATGAATGCCGCACGCACGTCATCGAAAAAGTTTGACTCATTATCACGTTCCGCCTGAGTCTATCTTTATCTGTTCTAATTCAATTCAATTTATAGAAGTATGCAATTTTTTCATCAATGTTTCCTTATGACGTTTATCACGAAAAATTATCGTCCGTAAACCGACTTTACAGACAACCGATTTTTTAATTTTTCAGCTGACTTGAATCTTAAAATAAAGCTTAAGTTTATCGACAATATTCGAGATGGAGTAACATATTATGATGTTAAAGATTACATAGTATCTTATAATATTAAAGGAAAAGTACATTTCGCCCTCACAAATCTCTTCAAAGGGAACCCTGAACTAAGTAAGCATAATATAGTAATAAGCTCTTTAACAAATGTTTAATATAACAGTTAATTATATATTTTTTTATCTTCAGGTCAAACAGTGTTGACGTTCCTAAACGAAAATTGGAAAGTTGTAGATGCTGAATTTGGAAAACCATTAGTCGATATTGTCATCGGTATTGCGTTCAAAAATGTACAGAGCTTCTTCAGTAAAATACCAAAAGACGAACTTGTAGTATTATAAATGAAATATTATATTGAAAATTTAACATAATTTAATTATAAACTAAAAGTAAATGTAGTTACTACAGTTTTCCTATTAATTGCGACAGCAAACATTTTGTTAATCGATAATGTTTTCAAAACTTTCGGCGAACGAAATTCAATCCTAAAGTGGAGTCTTTGAAGTCTTAATTATAAATATGATTGTTTTAAAACACTGTTGTACTTTTCGTTAATTAATTGTAGTTGTTAGGTATAATATTTAAATAAATGATTTACTACAAAAGTTTAAGTTAGTAAAAACATAATAAGTACCTGAATAAAAGACAACGGAAATGTTACTTGTCCCCAAATTATATCCTTGGCAAGACCTACCAAATTAAAAACACCATGTCAATTTGTAAAACACGATCGAGTTTAAATTAAGAAACAAGTAATAATAAGATACATCCGATCATAATATTTATAAAAGCAATTTTTTCATATTACCTACAAGAAAAAATTAAAAATCAAATCAAAAGCGAAACCGACTTTTGAAGTGTTTTGGAGACAGTTCACTTGTTTTATATAATTTTATAGCACAAACCTTATTAATTAAAAGTAATAAATTAAATTGCAATACTTACCGATAGGAAAGTCGAATGGATAAATAATAGAAAAGAAGCCAGCCACAAATGTAAAAGGATGATATCCTTGCTCTAGTTTAAACTTTGGTACTAAATAATTTTGCATTTGAGGTAAACTATTAAACTTTATTTTACTTTGATCCATTTCTTCAAACCACTCTATGGAATTACTTGCTCTTATATTATTCTCGGTTACTGCTGAACTTAGCGTACTGTTGATCAAATTTTCTTGTTCATTCAAAAGCTTCTTTGTTATTGAAAATACTTCAAACGTTACAGGCTTAGTAGTTTTTGTTAATATCGACACTTCATTGACGTCTGTTGTTTCGTTCGATTGTCCTGTTTTATCCTTATTTGCATTTTTTAAATTATTATACTTATCTAACCAAGCCTTAATTGCTACTGATTTCGTCCCGTCCACATCTCTTTTATCCCAAACATTTCCTCCAATTCTATTATTAAGAACTTGTAGATTTTTAGCAACTTCCAACTGACGTTGGGGTTTGAAATTTATTTTATTATGTTCTCTATATGCAGATTCTAAGCAGTTTTCCCAAATAACATTTAAAGCTGGCGGCAAATTAATGGCTTTCCGTAAATTGGTACTGTGCATTGAATTTGCTGTTTTATTCTGTTTTGTAGCGGTTAGCTCCGACGTCTTTAATAATTCAGCGTTTCCTTCATCCAAGTCGTTATTTTTTTCTTCAATGGAGTTTTTTCCTGACGTTGTAATTGGGGAGATTGCAAGAAAATTTTCTTCTTGTGCTTCTAAAGACTTACTCAACACGGTACTAGTAACATCATTTACTTTGTTTCCTGTTGAAGGCGCGGGCGTTATTTCCGATGTCGTCTGCATTTGTTGGAAAACGTCTTCAGAGTAGCTTTTATCGAATTTCACTTCGCTCACTGCATCCGATTTTGCTTCTAAGCATATCTGTTTAGCCCCAGTAGTAATAATAATAATAAGAGTCAAAAATATTGCAGTCATTTTCATTATTTTAATTACACAGGACGATTCACTGCCGTTGAATAAGTCTTGTATGTTCGTTATGTGAAGGAAACTGGCCGTAGGAGCGTGAGGCATTGGAAAGAGGATTTGTAGCACTTAACAGTCTGCCCAACGACAGTATAAAATCGTATCATGTCGGCTACTGTGTGCCTTTACTGGATTATGCACAGAGTAATTAAAATTTAGTTTACCCTCAACATTTGATGTAAAAATATTATTTTTAGAAAAAATTAAATTCTTGTTAATTCATATATGACATGTTATTAATTCAAAACATTCCATAAAGGAAAAGAAAATTCAAATAACTAATCAAAAGATAGAAATCTACAAGACACAAAGTTAGAAGTTGTGTTGTAATCATAAAGTTAGAACCCGTCCTATACTCGTATTAATAAATTTGGTTCTCTATACAAATATCCTATTAATTATAAAATTTAACTAAGTATATATTTATGTACAAAAAAGGCATTCAATAAGATTTAATATAATTACGAACGTTCTGGATATTTTACTTACTCTGTGCGTTGCGTCCTCCATTGAAGTGTTGCTGACTACGAGTTTATGGAGGGCGAAAAGTGAATGACAATATTATAATGTATATATATTAATTATTGTATATTTATAGATAACTACTCATATTTACAAATAACATTTTTTTTCAATAAACTGTTTCGAATGTCCAAATTTAATCAATTAATGCCGCATGTTTCGTTCATTATTTTTTCATATGTAATTCATTAACTTGATTTACCAGATTTTTCATGTTATAAGTTTCTATTATTCATACGTATATATAATTGGATTATAGGACACTCTTGGAGGTTGCGAAGGGAATACGATGCTAAAGCAAGACAACGGACTACTTCACTTTTAAGGTTTCAGTACACGTAATGTTCAGCTGTACCTGCTAATTGATATACATATATTAGGTCCTTACATATAAAATTGGCGTTTTGTATGGGAGGAACAAAAAGTCGATTTTTTTTTAATATAATAAATTTAATTAATCAAAGTATGAACCATTATTTTCTATGCACTTTTGCCATCTCATAGGTAGTTCATTGATCCCTTTACTAAAAAAACCAGTCGGACGGGAATCAATAAAATCTTTGAAGGTGATTTGGACTGCCCCATCGGAGTTGAATTTTTTCCCTTGCAAGAAGTTATCCAAATTTCGAAAAAAATGGTAATCTGTTAGAGCAAGGTCCGGGGAGTACGGAGGATGTCTTAGACTTTCCAATTGAAGCTCTTCTAATTTAGTAGCTGTCTGTTGCGCAGTGTGTGGTCTAGCGTTGTCGTGAAGCAGCAGTGGCGTGGAGCGATTGACCAGCCTAGGTTGTTTAGCCGCTAGCTTTTCCATCATGGCTTGCAATTGCTGACAATAGACATCAGCCGTAATAGTCTGGCCAGATTTGAGAAAACTGTAATGAACAATACCGGCACTAGTCCACCAAACGCTTACAAGTAACTTTTTTGGGGTTAATTTTCGCTTGGGGCAGGATTTGACTGGCTGGCCAGGATACAACCATTGCGCTGAGCGCTTCCGATTATCGTAAAGAACCCATTTTCCATCACAGGTAATGATTCGGTTTAAAATACCTTCATTATTGTGCCGGTTTAGTAATGTAACGCAACAGTCGACGCGCGTTTGCCGGCTTGCTTCAGTCAATTCGTGAGGTACCCACCTTTCAAGCTTTTTAATCTTCCCAATTTGCTTCAAATGAATTAAAACAGTTTTATCACTAACATCGCAGCCTGCAGCTAACTCGGACGTGGTTTGCGATGGATCCGCTTCCACAATAGCCTTCAACTCTTCATTATCAACTTGAGTCTCAGGCCATCCATGGGGCTTGTTCTGCAGATCGAAATTTCCAGAACGAAAACGTTGGAACCAAAAACGAACTGTGTTTTCTTTTGCAACACGACCGCCATACACATCATTCACCCTTCGAGTCGTTTCCGCAGCACTAGTGCCACGGCGGAACTCGTACTCGTAAATAATGCGATATTTTAAGTTTTCCATTTTGTAAAATGAGTGACGCAAACAGAAAAAAACAGAAGAAAAAAAACAAATGAATGACGGTCATCGAACCACAAATACATGAGTCTATAGCTGTACAAATTTGAATTTGAAATTCCTTACCAAAGAGGAGAAATTCGTGATTAAAGTATCCAGTACGAAAAACGCCAATTTCATATGTAAGGACCTAATATTTCTGTTTAATCCAATCGCATCAATAACTTTTTCATACTTACAAATTGATACATTGAACCTCAACACATTTAAAAATAATGGTTTAAAGCTGTATTTTTAATGTGGGCTTGAATTACAGTTGTACAGTTGTATCTATTTAATGGGCTATTTTTCCTCAATTCAACTTTTATTGTTACCTTAAACTTAATATATATGCACACTAGCTTTTGATCGTCACTCCGTCCGCGCGGAATTAAAAAATATATGTTACGTCCCACGGAAACGGGATAAACAGTCCTATGGCGGTCTCCTAGTTCTAAGCTTTCACCACCAATTTTCAACCAAATCAGTTCAGCCGTAACACGACTCTCTTTTATACATACATCGATTTAAATTACAACAATGTTTTTATCGATATCTTCGATACTTACGTTTCATTGCAATATTCGTGGTTTATGAATATTCACTGTACGCTTTCTTGAATTTGAATATTCATCAATATTGGCGATTCCAAAATGTTCCATCATTTATTTTTCTCTTAAATAGTGCTTTATGTTTATTCAAATAATTGTTGAATTATGTTAGATCAAGATAGTAATAAGTTCGTGTGAAGCATTCGTATGTATATGTATGTTAGCTTATAACGACTTGATTACATGAGCATAGTATTTCTTTAAATCTACAAAGAAGAGTATCGTAATGACCGCATCATAGTTTACTGAAATGTGGACTTTAAGTCAAAAGTGTCAAAGTTAACGTGCCTTTTCGTTTGACGATAAAATGAGGACAAGCGGCCGTTAAGACTCATGTATGTGTGTTAAGTCAACACAACACTTTTCTTGAGTACCGGGGTTTTGCGAGATTTTTTAAGGTAAATTGACTAGTCGCAGGTGGCTTGGGAAACGGGTCAGCGGGTCTTCGTGTCGTGTCATGTTCATGAGTCATCAGGGCCGTATGCAAGGGCAAATTTATTTTGTTGTAAGGTCAGCTTTTATAATTTTATGGCATTTATTTGCCGAAACCGTTATTGGTATGTAAAGAAAAATAATATTATTTCTTTCATTTGAATTTGTAAGAAGTTTAGTCTAGTAATTCGGAACGTATTATTATTAGACGTAATAATACAAAAGATAAAACTAAGCATATATATTTTTAATTATTAATTTTTAGAAATAAAAATAAAAGTAGTTTCATTGGTTTCAGAGTTAAGCTTATTTTCGAAAATATTATTAAATATTTATTTTGCAAATTAAACTGCAATCATAAAGATGTTAACTTTTAAACGAACTTGTATTCTGGATATTTTTAAATTAATATGTTTAACATATCTCTAATTTAATTTCCGTAAAAATATTTTTTTGTGTTCTAAGTTTTAAAAAGAAATAAGGGTGATATACATATTATATCTTTACATTTGACAACCACCCATACCCTCATAGTGCCTATTCAGTAGTAATACAGGATGGACGGATTTTAATTAAAATGTAACTAATTAACAAGTATTCTTTTTAATAATGTACTTGATATAAATTAAAATTTGATGTAGGCCAGTAATTCTATATTATCATGAATACTATTATTATAAAGAGAAAAGATTTGATTGTTTGTTTGCATTGCATAGGCTCCGAAACTATTGAGCCAGTTTAAAATATCCTTGCACTGTTCGAAAGCTACTTTATCCCCGGGTGACATAGGCGATATGTATAAATCGACTAGCTGTCGCCCGCGACTCCGTCCACGCGGAATCAAAAAAATTTATAAGTAGCCTATGTGTATTTATGTACATCTCTGTTAGGGAGCACATATTTCTATTAATTATTTTGAAAAGTAGGGCGCGCCTCCCCCAGTGTGACCGCCGTCTTGGCCCATTGGCCTCGCCTCGTCTCCATTAACCTTTACGTTACCAAACCCCCCACGCGAAGTAGCGTGTAAGTGTTTGCTTAAGTAAATTATTATTTTCATGAACATCCCTGCCTTTTACTTAATTTCATAAATCTTTAATTATTAAAAAAAATAGAACTGCTCGAATAAAAACCAGACCTTTTTGTTTCTTAATTTACATATCGCTGTAACTAATTTTAGACGAAAATTGAATTAAACAATCATAACGTAATATTATTAAAACTGTCAATAGTAAAAATCAAATTATGTAAATAATAAATGTTTGGTTGATTAATTTTTTTTGTGGTAAATACATAACGATTGTCATCGGCTTTTTCTATTTGATGCGGAGTAATTCGGACCTCGTAATTACATTGCGTTGAACATTAACTAAGAGCTCTTTAGAATATATCTGTGATGAAAACACTCTAATTTATTTAATGAATGAGTTTACTCGGTTATTTCAACTCCATTCAGTGATACACTCTGCGGATTTTAAGTGAGAAGGAAAATAAGTTCAGAAATGGTGGACTTTTTTTATTTAAAATGCAAGTAAATGTGAACTTCTTTATTATAATGGACAGGCTTAACTTATTCATGAAATGAGGTTAAAAATGAAGAAAAAAGGTTATATTATAACGACTACTCATAACCGACAAGTATACACACACAAAAACAAACGTAAATGTATCTAAAAGAAGCGATAGAAATGCTTCCAAAGGAAATCCACAATCTCTATCTATAGTCTGGATTACGTTACGGAAAGCGTATCACCACCACGTACCACCTAATAACGCTTCCGTATAAATTGATATTGCTTCACACAATTCGTTGTTATACAGTGCGGTAACGCATCAAAGCTAATCCAACTCAGCTGGATTAATGCCACAACGTTTAGTAACAACCATGTTTGTGCTCAATTAAGGTAACGTAAGAGACTATAGTTTAAAGCATTACCTAAGCTGAAAGTAACCATAAGACCATATTTGGCATTTTCAACAAATTGCAATTTTATTCATATGTTCGAAAGAGGTTATACAATACTTTTTCATTGTTTGTTCAGACCTTGCTTGGCGGATTTACAGATGCTCCCACGGGATATTAAACCAATTTTGTCTACTGCTCTCAGTATGCTGTCTTGGGAAAACTATATCTTGCTTTCCTGCTTCATAATCTATATCTATACATACAAATAGATATAAACACAGAAAATATTCATAAATAATACTAAGTAGCTATTTTAGCTGTTATGTGTAAGCCATTGTAAAGCTTGTTTTATTTTTGCACGAATTTTATCGAGGCATTGTATTAATTCATAATGTTCTGTACCTACTCTAATTGTTAAACATTTTTATTTAATACGTTTAATACATTTCTATTCATTTTTGTGAAAGCACTTATTTTGAATTTATGCATAGTTTAATATATTGTATCAGTCAAGTCGTGTCATTTGATACTCATATTGTATGGGTTGTGTAAAAATATTACAATTCGCCATTTTGGGGAGTTAGCCTCCATGTTTTTTTTTTATGAAAAGGTGGCAAACAAGCAAACAGCCACCTGAATTCGCCGAAATAGCGAGGCGATTGTTGCCCATAGACATCCGCAAATGCAGATGCGTTGCCTACATTTAATCAACAGAGAAGCGAACGTACAGAAACAAGATATTTTCCATTCCTATGCGTCCCCCCTTCCGCCTAATTCACTTCCCATTCCCATCCTTTCCAAATAAGAAAAGGGTGGGTAGGGAAAGAGGACTAAAATTAGGCCTCCGGCCTAATTAATCAACATTAAAAAACCAAACAATATACTCGTATTTTACCAATTTTAATATAACATCTATTTATTTAGTTTTATATTAGATGTCTTTTTGTAAAATACCGAATAAATTAAAAGAAAAATTACCTATTTATTTTTTTAATAAAAACGACACAAAGACATTTCGACAAAAGTTTGGTTATTTCACACGGTTCACTGTACTGGCCGTCGATACCTATTGTGAAAAAGTATTTTCACAAGAAAGAAGCGGAAATGTATGATCTTATATTGAATAGGAAAGGAATCCTTAGGTTCTTTTATTATGTATGTAAACGAAAATCGATTACAAATATTTACAGAGTAAGAAAATTAAGCTCCCTTACCCTTACATTGTAGGACATTGCATTGTATTGACAGGACAGTCAAGAAAGAAATCATATTAATAATGTATGTACTACATGTACTACATGTTTTATACATGTCTTTCGGTAAATACACGGTAACATGCAATGCTAATAAACTCAATTCTCAATGCAAAGCACAAACTTTTAATCGCGCTTTGAGATTTCCCCGCTTAAAGGCGGGCTACAGTATACAACTGGACTTAAAACTTTGTTGCACTTTTATATTTGCTCGGTGGCGTGTCAGAGTGGAACCAAAACTTTAATTAATACAAGAAACTTTCTGAAATAGGCTTTGACTCTGGCAGTGGCTTTACCCAATCAATGACGTCACTAACATAACCTGCGTATTGTTGAAATAAATGTATATATATAAAAAACTTTTGAACTCAATGGAGTACTAGTATGAAGAAATGTTGAGTAGATCGATATTCTGTATAGTATTTATTTATTTACCATAATGATTTTCCAGGATGTATTTGGTTTTTACAATAAATTAATAATAAATTTGTCTTTGATTGATTCGTTAATTGCTTTATAAAAAAGTTTTTCTTGTCTGGTTTTGATGCCTGTTTATAAATTGCTTTTGTTCATAACGTTCTATTTTCATTTCTTCGACACCTTGAATGCTTTATTTTTATTTTAATAATAACGTTTAATTGGTACGGAAAAATGTTGTTTACCAAGTCTTGGATTTTATGGAATAATACTTTTTCATTTTATTCCGATCATTATTTACTAGCCGCCGCCTGCGACTCCGTCCGCGCGGTACCAAAAAATACTTAATAAGTAGCCTATGTGTTCTTCCAGACTATGTTCTACATCTCTGCTAAATTTCTTCAAGATCCGTTGAGCCATTCTGAAGACACATTTAAACAAACATCCATCCATCCATCCATCCATCTAAACATTCACATTTATAATTTTAGTAGTAGCATATTTTATTCAGTTTTAGTCATAATTTGTATTACTATTTTGAATTCAAATATGTCTTCTTAATTTCTATTAATAAAGATTTCAATGAAGTTTTATAATTTGTGGTAGCAATTTCCAGGTAAATAAATTATTGCTCTTCGAAACCAACAGGTCGTATTTTGGCAACTTTAACAGTGGATAGCATGGGGAAAGGCTAAAGTTTGTTCAATTTATGCTGCAGTATACGTGGTTTGTTACATAAACTAGTTTAATTTATGTCTCAGTAAGTTTTTAAACATGGTTATTTAAAATACCCATAGAATTTCGTCTCTTCGTGCAAAACAAAACTTTATAATAAAGCCAGCTTAAATACTCCTATTTACTCACGTAACTCTGTTACTCCCCCCCCCCTTTATAAGGCAAGATAAAACAAAGAGGCCGTCCTAAAAATCTCGCCCAGGGCGATAGAAGAGCTAAAACCGTTAGTGAAAATTTCTACTGAAACGCCTGCTCTAAATTATTTTCATCGAAGCAAAATTAATTAGTTTATAATTTTCTTAATTATTATAAAAGAATATTGCTGCAGAAAATATATACAATTCCATGATCTGTAAAATAAGACTTAACAAGCAAACCGATGTAGCGATTGAAAAGTTCAATCTTCACGGAATCAACGCCTCGTTGAAGTTGTCTCAATGTTTGCGATTCGCTCTACGCGAGCTCCTCGCGCAATTCTGAACAGTGATCTAACTTAAAGTAGTTTATCCTTTCTAAGCTTTTTCTTGTTAGTTTTTCAGCGTTTTTACAAGTTTTATCCTCACAACTTTATTGATTTAATTCAAAACTAGTTCAGAAAATCTCTATTTTATTTTAAAAAAATGCTTACACCTATATGCTACTTATTTTTATAAATTATGTATACTATCAGTATATTAATATAATTTATAATACCCAACCCGCAATTGTCCAGTGTGGTTAGTTTGTCCATCGTGGCCAACTATGTCCTAGTCACACCTAACTGAGGGTAAGCTCAAGCCGCGAGAGTGGGACGTACAGGGAATTGATGATGATGTTTAATATGTTGCTACGTTCCTTCAGATTTTCTCGATGTCATATTTTAAGATATACTCGTATGCACACTGAAATAGGCAGCGCATTTTTATATAAATACAATAACATTTGTGTAGCCCTTGCTACCTTTCCATAGCTATACTCCTGAGGGATATTAAACCAATTTTGCTAGCTACGTATAACAACTTAGGTAAACTTTATTTGTCATCTTTATAAGTGTACACATACATATAGTAATTTTAATATTTTATATATAGAAAAATCTTTGTTTTTTGCACTTTACTTTTTTTGTAATTAAAACAAAACCCTAAGTTATAAGTAACCGTGACGTAAACTGTAACACTACCCGCTCAGTAAAACTAAGTTCTACTTAATTCAAGTGTTGAGTTAGTTTAGTTTAAGTTTAACTTGGTGAGATAGTCGCTGAAGTTATACTGCACAAGTAACTTGTGTAGATTTCTTTTCTTGTTGAAGTGTTACATTTCTTTTTCATATCTTTCTAATATTATAAATGCGAATGTTTGGATGGATGGATGGATAGATGGATATTTGTTTGAAGGTATCTCCAGAACGGCTGAACGGATCTCGATGAGATTTGTCATAGATGTAGATCCTAGTCTGGAAGAACACATAGGCTACTTACTTTTTTTTTTTTAAATCCGCGCGGACAGAGTCGCGGGCGACAGCTAGTAGTTAATATAGTAACACATACAATCTATTATTCGACTATTTTCATTTGAGTTATTTTCAACTGCAACTAAGAATAATTATAAGTCTTAGTTTAAGCAGGTCGAGAGTACCTAATGTTGATGTTGAATATTTTCCTCTATATACATTCGGTATTAAAATTATTGAACTCGACTACTTTTTGAAAAATCATAACGCTGCTTTTTTTTAGACAAAATCATGTTTATGTTATTCTTTAAATTATGTCCAAATGTTCTTCTCAATAATTTTTATATTTCTATGATTTACTAACACGTGTTACAAAAACTTAAGTATATGTTTCCAAAATTAATAGTAGTTTTTTTTACAGCTGTGCTTCTAAACAATAGCTAGATAATAATAACGAGGGTATTTCATTCAACATTTCAATAAAAAAAATAACACTACAGGTGAATATGCTTTGGAATCTTTCCGTGAGTCTATTAGAAGTCGTTTGGAAATTCCGTCACGAGCGTCGAAATTCATTAGAGCGGTGTTGGAACTTCGATCACAATGGATGGAAATTGTATGATAGGTTCATGGTATGTGCATTCGGATATACGATGTTACTGTACATACACCGACATATAGTATTACAAGCCTGTATTGCATTTACTTTCTTATACTGTTAAATTGTTTTTGGAACGAAGTTCCTTATCGCGCGTTGTGAAAGGGGGCTAGACGGAAAAAATTCTTACGAAAAGTTGTCACGACACTTTTTGCTATATCACCATGGCAACGACGTGACAATATATAACGAAAATTCATAGAAATAAAATGTACTTCTTGTGAAGACTTAAGTTTTTTATTCATAGAATTAACATTGGTTCCTTCACTAATTAATTGAAAGGAACTTCATTCCATCCGGGTGTCCCTTGACACCTCTCAAGTTTTTTTTTGTTGTACTGGTTGAATGTATATATTGTTTAAAACAGATATGTATAATAATATCTTAGAATGCCAGTGTTCGTCTGATTAATGACAAGTTTCATCTGACGTGTCGAATTCAATAGTTCTTTATATAATTTCTTTAATCCTTTTTCTTAACTAATCCAGTATTTTGAAGCTCTAGGCCACTTTACATCAGGTCAAATGGTTGTACTTTTATTTTATTTATTTCATGCAAGTATAATTTAACCTAATCTACTTTTACTATATCAATGAAATATTTAATTAAGTGCCAAATTCTACTTATTTGAATTTTGTGAGAAAAACATTAGGTCTATATATTTAGGTTCACTTGATTAGTGTAGATGGCTCCTGTCTTAACGGATATAATGTTAAACGTTGTTGTACTGGACACGACACATTGAGATCCTGTGGTCACTGTTGTTTTGAAACTACTTACAAACTATACTATGTCAGCTTCACACGTTGTAAACAGGAATAAATAGACACAGAGCGGTTAATGAATTCAGACGAAAAGTGAAGTCAACAAAACTATGTACGTGATTAAGTTTTTTTTTATATTATAAAGTTGCAAAAGTGCATGCGGCCATCTGAATTCGGAGAACTAACGATGCATTGCCCACATTTCCCATTCCTAAGCGTCTCCCCCTTCGCCAAATCGACTTCCTCTTCCTGCCATTTCCTTATAAGAAGGATGGGAAGGGAACCTGGACTAAAATTAGGGTTCCGGCACGCACACTCATTATACGACGATTACTTTGACTTCACGTCTTTCTTCTGTGTGGTCGTGGAGTTTCGCCGTTTTACACAGCCCGCAATACTCGTAAATACTGTTGTTTCGGGTTCTACCATTGTGAAAAACTGTTGAGTGTGTTGAGTAATTTCTATTATTAAAGGAAAAGTAACTGTTACAATTTATCGAAAATGTAGTCATTGACTTTATTTAAGTATATTGCAATAATTTTCTCTTTTATTTTTGGTAAATTTTATTCTCGGTATAAAAAATAAAAATCGATTGATTGAAGAAACAATAATGTACCTATTAAGTTTAAAGTTTCGAGTTATGTTTTGTGATAATCCATTACATTCAAGCAAAAGATACACATTGTTTAAACCTGACTTAGGAAACGTTAAAAACATTTACATTTCAGCATGAATAAAGTTACAATTTACCTTCTTTTCACCAAGCAAAAGGAAGCACAACGACATAAAACTATATCGCCAACTTTCTAATACCACATTTACCTCGTAAAGTTTCGGGTTTCTTTACGACTCTGTTTACTAACAACATTGGCTCACATTGTTTTCTTTATATGTATTAAGTATTCTTCTAATCTGTTGCTGTAACAAACAGTAAACAAATATTTGTACAGTAAATAGTTTGTTACCATTTTATTTAGATTGTTCGTTTCTTAGTTTATTTTGGAATAATTTAATACTTGATAATCCAGTTTTTTTTTACTTGAAGGTGGTAATCTACCAAATGGCCACCGGATTTCGCTAAGATAGGAAAGTGACCGTTATAAACATCTGAAAAGCTTAGAATTTGCGCTGACTACGTTTATTGAAAAAAGAACGATAAAGAGTATGTTCCGATTTTCTATTTGTTCTTTCCCCCGCCGACACATTTAATCGCTTATTTGTATTAGAATTTTAATAAAGTTGCACTGTAGATACTCTTTTTATTTCAATTATGAAATGCTTTACCGACAATAGCACTCAGGTGAGAATTATTCTGCAAATGAAACTATGACAGAAGTGTTCACAGCTTTTAAATATATTACACTGTGCTCTAGAGAGCGATGAATTGAGATAGAGCGCCTCATTTTCTATTGTTCTTCTACCCCGGGAATTGGAATGTAAGACGCACAGCTAGTCATGTATTTAGATAAATAAATACACTTGTATTTAATACAAAAAAGGTTATAATGTATTTAGAAACTGTAACTGAAATTGTATGTTGGAGTACGATTTATGTATTAAATTGTGAAGAAGCATATTATCTGATTTAATATCTTCCTTTCTGATATTACAAATAAATAGATTTTTTTATTATATAACGGCCATATTATGCTTCGCTTCAATTGGTTTTGAAGCATAGTACTCATACGTCAGGAACAGTGTCGGCAATATCTCAACTCGCATCATAAAATACTTTTTAATAGCTTTTGTTTCTCGTCGTATTTTAAAATCGTATTCACCCTCATCCAGCCCTCATCAGGCCGGGTACGAGTCTCACTTGATATTTTGAAAAACTGAAGCACAAGCAAAATAAAACAAAACTAGATAATACTGACTAGTAGCTTATATGTGCCAAATTATTAAAAATTAAAAACCATATTTTGATGTACAGTATACTTCTAACATTCACTAATTTTATCACGATCATCTAAAAAAAAAGAAATTCAAAAAGTTCAGAAAGATTGAGGAACATAAATGAGAGATAGAACATAGCTGAGAGAACTCAAATGCATATCGTAAAATTGATACAATAATGGAGCCGAATTTATTTAATTGAAAATTGTGACATCCGTTCAATATATTTCTTTGATAATCACAAAAATTTTCGTTGTGTTTAAATTGTATCGTACTTTGTAGGTCTGGCGCAAAAAAATATATTTAAAAAGCCATTTATTTCGAAATAAACTTCAATTTAGTTCAAACACAAACATCGCAAACTGGTATTTCCGTTGATAAATCAGTTTTGGATATCAGCTTTAGAAGCATTTATTATTGAGGGTAATTAAGGTCATTTAGGTTCATTAATTTTAGACTAATCTTTATCGGATAAGAGTTGTCGTTAGTCTCAACTTAGTGCTATTAATTACAACTTCTATACAATTAGTGAACTTAAAATCAATGAATTAGTCATTCATGAAGTCTACTATTTACTATTTTAGGAGTTTTATAGAGTGTTGATTCATTTGACGGCTAACGCTAATTTCTACTCTAAATCCTTCAATTAGCAAATTATGTATGTATGTAAAAAAAATTAAGACTTTGTTGCGCGTGAAATCTTATCATGTTTCAACTATGATAGTACGATTTTATACGTAATTTTTGCAAAGGAAAATTTAATCATATTTTAAAACTTTCGACTGAACAATTCCATTATACAACCTGAGAATTATGCTCTGTGTTCTGCAGTCCGTGAAATTGTAGCAGGGAAATGAGTGACGAATATACATCGTTTTAAATTTTTGTTGACATTTTTAAGTAACAATATTTCTCCAGAATATTTAATACGAAACGACTTATCGTGGGTGTCTGAGACCAAAATATCCGTTTAAAACATATTGCTATCTCTGTTACATCGAAGATAAGGATAGGGATGAAGATATGTTTTATACAGAGATTTTGGTCTCAGCAACCATCGGTTATGGTCGTTCGAGTGTGTGATCAAAGCATGAGAACTTGAGATCTTTGTTACTTTTTTGACAAAAAATATTTTTACCGAAGTATACGTACTTCAGAGTATCATCATGTCTTCTTTTTTGTACACTTCTTTGCCGTGCTGTGTGTTTTGACATACAATGAGTAAATATAAAGAAATTCCAGAATGTAAGACGAAAATAAATATCTAAAGTTATATTTGTCTGTGCAATTCATTTATATTTTGTGGGAATGGTAAAGTTCAAATGGAAGGCGAGCTGCTAACTTCCTAAATTACTTTTAATGCGATTCGCATCGTAGTGTGACGCTATTTAACAGTCATAGCGCTTTGAAATTTTACTGCATTTCTGTACAGTCTCTTGTGAATTAAACCCGACTTTATGTTTGCCACAAACTCACAACTCGTAATTAAATATGAAACATAACAATTGTGTTTTTTTTATAAAATTACGATTTTAAAATAGTAGTAGAATGAAAGGCGAAAAATGTTTGTCGTCTCTTAATAATGTAATGTAAACCATATTAAGAAACTGATGCTCTACCATGATCCCAACTTTTTCCAATAGATAATGTTCTTATAAATCTTATCCAACATTTCGATCAAAACTCTTAATTAATACCAAAATTTCGTTTATTAAAAATAATACAGTCATGCATTATAATTATAAGAGCCAACAAGTTTGAACTATACTCAAGGGAGCCTTAGGCGTAATTGTATATAGTTGTATACTTTCTTAAGTTGTTTCAGAACGGTTGCAACTTGCTTGAAACAACAATTTAAATTGTATCTTAAATCGTTTTGCAAAACTGTAGATAAGAAGTTAACTAAACAGCGTCACTAAAAAGGGTACGGTAACATCTTGTTCTATGTATTTAATGGCTGATCATATTGTAGGTCATTGTAGGTTTGTTGAATTAGTAAAGTGTCAATTACAGTCAAACGAAAACACAAATTAATACACAATATTGGAGATACGACACCAGTGAGATAAGAACACAACTTCTCACTATTATACTAATGGTTCTTTGCCGTATCTGTGCATTAAACATACGTTAATGTACCAAGCCTTTGACACAGTTTAACTACGTTCCCGATGATTCAGTTACAACGTCGCAAGAGACAGTAATTTGTCGTTAAAGTGCAAGAGAATATTCATTTAAGATAAATTTCATTGCAGGGTCCAATGCAGCAGAATGTACTAGTTTTGTTTTCGAGACGATTATTCCTAGCAAAGTTTTCCATCTTCAAAATTGCTATTTCATTTTTTAAGTTGACTAAGTTTTAACTTACACATTATGTTGTGCTCACGTAATTCTATAAAAGCTTAAATGAGAAGCTGATTTTATACAAAATAGTAAAACAGTTTAAATAAATTGAAACTCGTAAAGGTACCACAAGTAACACCTCGTAAAGTTTAGATAATCAGGATTTGCACTGCTATGTAAATCATAAAATTAATGTATTCCTCCAACCACGCTGTAAACAAAAATAATATTGCCACTTGAGTTTTTAAAAACATTTATTCTAAAATACATACGCTTACTGTACGATAACAGAAATTTATAGAGACGTTTATGTGCGAATTCAGATATGCTGAAATGTTCAATACGACGACTGTATGTAAGTACCTTGTAACTTAGCTCCAGTATTAAATAAGCATCGATAATGTCAGTTCCATGTGGCTCTGCTTTAGTAACATATATTTCTTATTACATAAGGTGCCAAAAGAGCAAGCGGCCACCTGAATTCGCCGAAATAGCAAAGCAACCGTTGCCCATGAACATCTTGCAAATGCATTGCCTACCTTTAATCTACGGATGAGGGGATACACAGAAAGAAGACACTTTCTGCTTCTACGTGTTCCCGCGTCCTTTAAATGAACTTCCCTTTCTTATTCTTTTCTCATAATAAAAGGGTGGGAAAGGAAAGGGGACTAAAATAAGGCTTTCAGCACGCACATTTATCAAACGAAACGCGGAATTACTTCCATTTGACGCTTGTCTCCTGTGTGGTCGTGGTATTTCATGTGGTATTTGGCCCATTCGTGCAAGAGTTGTTGTTGCTGGCGTCTACGACTACATATCTTCAATTTTAGATTCTAGATAGACATCATATAAAATATTAATGCATTAACAATTACGTTCTTGAAATTATGCAAATAATTAACTATATTTGATGATTTTCTTTATCATCAAAATAATTTGCGTTTAAAACATATTCAGAAATAATTATACAATTTATTTCGAAAGATAATAAAAAATACAAGCCGTGTTCACTTAATTAAACAGCTAGCTAAACTATGAGATCGCTTCTAGTTTAGCGGAGACGCCACGCTTTGGCTACGGGCCAACTTCAACGAAATCTATTTTCAGTTACAATGCTTAGGAAATGAGGGCGCTTTGAAGAAACCTTGTCCTTGTCATAGCGAGATGTTGCGATAAAGAGAGTAGCACTCGCCCTAACTAACATAGCTAAAGTTCAAGTCTAAAGTGCTTTAGATTATCGACAAAATTTCCAAAGCGATTTAAAGTATAAATATAACATATCGACATTAAAATCTTTCTCATTACATTAAGTATGCTTGAAGTTAAGAGCGTGTCGACGTTTTATGATCTGTACATGATGAAGTCAGAGGCGATATCTTCTACACAATGTTTACTACATATTTAAGTTGACTATGATATTATTATTATTTTTGCAAGAGTAACTTTAACGATTTTTAAACTACTCGTAGAACGAATGTATCGGTCCGCGTCTCGAGTGTCACGGACTCGCTGCGTGAACTAGAAGTATAATAACAAGCCAATTATTACTGTTCATTCATACATGTAATCAGAATGACCTTCCTATTTCTTTTATGTCCCCTATTTCTTGTCCGTTTTCTATTGCCGGAATTTAATGCTGGTGGCATATTTGTAATTATATTCTTAAATAGGGTGATATTGGGTGAATTTTAGATGTATATTTTGTAATGCAAGATCATTAAGCAGTTAGTTATAAAATAAAAATGAATCTAACTCTATTATCAATGAAAAACGTTAAATAATTCAAAATGTATGTTTCGTATAAAAACTATATTTAATATTCTCTAAATGAAACAGGTTTATAAAATTATTCAAAAACCCGATGAATTGTTTTTGATATTCCCTTATTATAAAATGTAGATAGCGATGTGAATGTTAGAACAAAAAAAGGTATATTCTCTATGTAAATAAATCAAACAGCGACGACGATATCTCACACTTGATATTGAAGCACCGATGTCATTATCTCGGTAAAATAATTTTTTTGAAAAATACGTTTGAATTCGTTATCTATACCTTTCGTCTCGTCGTATTGAATTACAGAGATATTCTACACAATGTAAATCGTACTACGGAATCAAGTAACCGTACCTAGGTATATGAATTTATGAGTTGCGTTTTGTTACTTTGTCAATAGAAACCTTGTGGCAACAATATGATTGAATAGGTTAATATAATTTAAAGTTTTCTATACTTATGTTTATAGCCTATTTTCATTTACATTTTTCCAATTTATTACGATCGCATCGAAGTAACTATGTACATAAACGTAAGTATGTCTAATACATCTCAAATATAAAATGTCACCTATTTACTTCAACCGACACCGACTGCGAAATAACAATAATTATACAATATAGACATGTTACAAGAAAGAAGTGAACTTTCTTACTTTAGAGGGTTTTCATGACATTATTTTGTGACCTTTTAGTGCATTTTATTTGAGACTGTTTTTTTATGAAGTCGGGTTTCTTTTTTTCTTAAAAGTTTTTGTTAATACAATTTGAAACCAACTTTAAGTAAGTAGGTTATAAAAACTTTATTGGATCTGGACACACCTAAAAAGTATTTATGGAGAAGCGTAAACAAAGCTTTCAGAATTAAGTATGATAAGCTGGGGCTAGCAAAAAGTTTTTTTTTTATTCAAAACTCGAACAAACGGGTAAAAGAAGTTTACCAGATATAGCGATCGCTACCTATAAGAATTTGCTACAGAATTATAAGTTGTACATTCAGAAAACCCCCGTATTTATCTTTCTATAGTAGATTAGTTTTCTATTTTTAGCCAAAAACTTTAAAAAATATGAAGTAATTTTAATCATATTAAAATCAGGTCCTGGGTTCGAATACCGTGATGTACCAGTGATTTTCGATTTTCGATTTACATATTTACATTTTCCGACGTTATTACGACGAAGGAGATGTTTTCCTTTGTGTGATGATGCAACCTGCACATGTCAGTAAAAGAAATTTCAAAGATATATGTTTGAATTCCCGGGAGAAAAAGGGGGCGACGCGGCTCGCCACCCATCACGTTCCGTCTCCTGAAATGGCGGAAAGTGGATTGCGGAGGTTCGTTTGACCACGCCAAATGGAGGTCCGTGATCTCTGCCTACCCCTCTGGGTTACAGGCGTGATTATATGTGTGTAAAATTTGTGCATTTTTAATAAATGAAAGAAATAACTTGCTACTATTCTATAAAACATCAACCTCAGTTATAATGAGCGGAATATTCCAGAAAGACTACGAAATCGTCCTCGACATATCCAAATGAAATATTTTAATATGTATGTTGGACAACTGTTTTAAAATCTGTAAATATAATGCATCATTATTGATATTATATAAAGACATATTTAGAATACAGGCGGTCACAATGTAACGACCATAACATACATCCCCGCAAAAAATTTAACGTTTATTAGCCAAAAATATATCATCAATTAAAAAATGAAAAACATAGTTCTTGGCTAATGGGAAGAGGCTCAACTGATGCTGCCTCCAGCATACAAGTAAATTAGTACAATATAAACCTGCCTTCTTTGTCCTACAATAAGTAAAGGTAACTAACCTAACCTAACCGCTACCTAAATCTTACTAATATTATAAATGTGAATGTTTAGGTGGATTAATGGATATTTGTTTGAAGGTATCTATCTCCGGAACGGCTTAACGTATCTTGCTAAAATTTGGTATATATGGAAAACTTAGTCTAGGAGAACACATAGGCTTCTACTTAAGATTTTCTTTATTTTAAATTAAGCTCGGATGGAGCTACGGGCGACACTAGCTGTTTTATATAATTTTTTGGTAATATTTCATGTTAATACGTATCAAATACGGAATAAAAACGTTCACCATGACCGTGACTTATGAAACAAATTTTGTTTTTTCACAGACATAAATATAATGACAGATATATAACTAAACATAATGAGTTATCTTATGAAAGTTTTGGCAGTATCTTGTTGTAAAATATGCGTAATAGTTACTCATAACAACTTGTCCATGACCTTGAAATTAATTAAACAACAAAGTGGTGAAACGAGACCAAGATTATGTTTTTGTCCTTGACAGAGATCGATCATTAACGTATGGAGCAATGTATTGCAAAATATCAAAGTAATAATGCACGTGCCTACGTAAGTTGTAAATACTATAATGTAAATATATATTTTTATAATTACAGAAAAATCTTAATTACTTAATTATTAACCGAACAATTTACATTTTAACTTTCATATAACGTAACCAGAAATGTAATCTAGTTCTTAATTAAAAAACAATAATCCCGGCTGAATGTACCCTTATGACACCTCGGGGAATTACACCAATTGAACGACACGACACTACAATAATAAAATCGGTTCATCCGTTTGACATACAGATATCACAACTGCCAAAAAAATTGTTAACCTATGAAATAAAATTATCAATGATTAAAATATGCACAAATTTAAATTTTATCAAAGTGGACCGTTCGTTTATAGTTTTCTTCACCTTGGGATGTTTTATTGTATAATAATTTCATAAGAAAAAAACAGTATATAGATGCATTATGTTTCGAGATAAACATTCAAGGCAATCCACGTTAACTTACGGCTTTAATCATAAACATATTGAAAGGCTGCCGGAAATATGTAAATTAAAACATTTATTTATATCATTTGATTTAGATTCAGTATCGTAGAAATTGATTTATTGTACAAGCTGAAAAGGTAAAAAAAAAATAATTATCATGAAAGATTTTTAAAGAAAGAAGTTAAGATTATCTTCTGCAGACATCAAAGTTTTATCACTGTAAGATTAATCGCTTTATAGATTTGATGTATTAAATGTACTATACAATTAAACAAGAATACCCTTAGAAAATTAAAATCATCTCGCTTTACCATTGAACCGAATTCGTCAATACTATACAAGTATTACAAATCTAGTTACCACTTTGAAATAAAAGAACTAATAACACGTAGTTAGAGAATGAATTTTATTTCAATAGAAAACTGGTTTGAATCAATGTTCAATAAGTATATAGTGGCAATTTTTTTTAAAAGAAGGTGGCAAATAGCTAAGCGCCCGCTGTCCATAGACATCCGCAATTGCAATTGTGTAGCCATATTTTAATCGACGGAGGAGAAGATGGATATACAATTCCTTTTTCCATCCTATTCTTATAATAAAAGGGTTGGAATGGAAAGGGGACTAATTTTATTCCTCCGGCACGCACACTCTTTAGACAAATCGCGGAATTGCTTCCACATCACTGTGTTAAATAAAAAATGTGTGTGGTAGATAAAGTGTGGAATAAAGTAACTGCAAAACTCTAGAAGAAAAAAGAAACGTACGCGTGTGAAGTCACGGGCTAAAGGAAGTTGAGGATAGCAATAAAATTAATAAAATATTGTTATTATCCATTTAATAATAGCGCAGATATATTGACATAATTTTACAATGGTATAGAGCAACAATATATGTTACTCGGGATTTTAATGGCATATATAATGATAGACGATGTAATAAGTTTTAAAAGATTTCTGTATGTATTAAGTTATAAAATAACGCCAAGTTATAATTTAAAATAATGTAGGAGGTCGTTAAAACTAAGATGTAAACTCCATACAATTGTATAGGGGCAGAGGTTGAGAAAACAATAATTAAGTGGATCTTGTTTGAGTTTTATAATAGACTTTACTAATAACATGTCTAAGTTGGCCTTGTATTTACTGCGCCTGTAGTCATTTTGTTTGAAAATTAATTTTTCGGATCTAATAATCGGCTCGAAGATTGTTGTTTGTTATAAGATATACTTATAATGTTATATACTTACTTACATAGGTTATATTTAAAGAGAGTAAGTTGAAAACGTTATTTAAAATCCTTTGATAATAATTTAAGATTGATTATTGGGTTCCATCGTAGATTTAGAATGATAGTTTTTATTTATTGTTACGTACTTCCCATATCTATAAATATTTTAAAATGGAGAGAATATGAATAGAAACTTGTTTTTAAATTTTCTTAAAGTTTATAAAAAAGCTTGTAGAAAGTACCTTTTTGTTTTATTATTAAATCAACAAAACAATTCCCGATAAATGTTCAATCAGTGCAGTACGTGACCGATAACGAAGCTAAAGGAAATAATGACGAATATAAATTCTAAAGTAAATTGCTGCCTATTCGTCTCCGTTCGTATTTAATAAATACAACAGAAAACGTTTCGGATAAAAAAAAATTATAAATAAATTTTGCAGATCAACATCTCTGAATCTAATAAATTCGGTTTCGATTAACGTATGTGAATATGGCGATTTTAAACAATGAAGGAATACGACAGATATTATCATATTTTTTACAAAAGGTGGTGGTAATTTTCCTATAATTGCGACATGACTTCAGCGGTGTACACCTTTACTGGACAAAATAATATGTTAGATGTATAGAAAATGAATGAAATGAAACGAATTTATCTGGCCGTTCAGAAATCAAAAACCTATCGCCTCATCCAAGTCTCTTCTATTCAGTAAAATATTGAAAATAAAAAAAGTTATTTAAAATAGATGGATTTATTCTAAAACTAATTAGCATATAAATACTTATGTCGGTATAGGAACGTTAATAAGTTCTTCGTAGGGAACAACCAGGAAGAACTTTTCTATTGTCTTTATCGCTAGTTCTACAGCGTAGTCTACTATCGGTTTACCAAACTCTTCAGACACGGTCCGCCAGTTTTCGTTAAGGAAAGTCAGCACTGTATTACCTGTAAACATATTTATGGTGGATTAACCGTGGATTTCTGAGACCAAAATATCTGTATAAAACATTTCGTCATCCGTGCCATTATCTTTGAAAAAACATGGATAACAATATGTTTTAAACGGAGATTTTGGTCTCAGAAACCAACGGTTAGTCCTTTGCCAACAACGATATTAAAAATATACACACAGTACGTTGAATTTACGTTAATTATGCTTTGAATATTTAAAGAAAAGTGCTTGTAATGTCCACTCTATAACTAGTATTACATTTGAATCTCTACATTTGCTATTTTTATGTAATAATTAGAGATGTCTTCTCTACATATACAGAAATCACTGCATTCAAAAATTATTTTTGAAATTTTCTTACACGATAGGAAAATATTCAACCTTGTCAATAGTTATTTTGTCGTACTGGGTTATAAGCGTGCGTAGATAGAATGTAAAGTTTTAACAACGATAAATAAGAGTTTCTACTGTTTAAATATTTATAAATATAATAAAAAACAAAGTGTCATCATTATTATTGCTTTAAAAAAAAGATAAATGTAATTTTGGTGGAAAATTTTGATTAGAACTTATCAGAAAACAAATTACAACCCATAATAAGATTGTAATCTGTCATTTGTCAAATAAACTATTATCAAAAGCCAACAAAAAATAACTATAATTTGTTCACGAAAACTATTCATTTATTATGTTTTTTCTTTCGATGAACTTAGCTATTTTGGGTATTATTTTATGTTCTGGATTCTTCGTGATTACATAACCAGTTTGATTACCTCGTTTACCCTGACATCCTAATATTAAAGCTTGCGTAATTAAAATATAAAATAACTAATTGTTAACCACTATAACTATTTTTCGACTAAATTTTTTAATATCTCTGGATTAGTTACAGTCGAGTTTAGAATTTAAAATAATTAAACATCTGCTACTAAATACAATAAACATTCAAAACAAGTAAGGCTTTAGAGCTTCTTTCAGGCAAATACTCCATTTTCTCTTTTTTTTTTTTTTTTAAAAGGCGGGCCATGGAAAGATGACTAAGTTTGGTTAATACTCTTTTTTATGCATTTCCTCTGTGATCTTGGTATTTTATAGATCGATGGACTCATTTGGCAAATATTATTCTTCAACATTCTTAATACTAGTATAAAAATTTGCATTATTATTATTATTTTATTATTTGCAAATAATACTCACTTAACTCTTTGCTTTCCTTAAAAAGATTTTGTAAATCAAATGTTACTTTGTCTCCGTAATCAAATGTATATTTGTAGTTTTTGATAGCAAAATGATTAACACCTTTGTCATCTTTTATATACTTTGTGTTTATGTCCACTTTCATTTTGAGGTTTGCTGCAAAATTAAATATTAGATTTAATTAACATTACAGAATAACTTAACATAAGGTTTAAAGTCGAATGAGAAAGACACAATCAATTCGATAAAAAATACCCAACGGTTTTTTTTTTTTGGATAATAATGTATTGACATCAGAACTAAAGATATGTACCAAATTCTAAATTTCCTGTCAAGGTTTGAAAAGTAATCAAAGTAAACCTCCTGTATTTGGCATCATTTTACATTAAAAAATAATATTTCAGTATTAAACAATTTTTCACAGTAGAAAAAACCTTACTTAATTTAATTTTGGCATCGCCCTCGCCGTTAATGGGAAACAAAAGCACCTTTCCTACGGCGTCGTAACCTCCTTTGATGGTCAAGTTACAGTGGAACTCTAAAACAAAGTGACGTTTCTCAAGCTCAGATCTGTAATCAAAGAAAATGTTTTGAGAGCTTTTTCTGTTACGTAAGCATTACTTGTAATAGAACAACGATTCGCTCTATAACATGTTCTAGTGTATTTCAAGAAATAGTCGTGCTTTGGAAACTTTGTTTTATATATTAAATGTCTTATTCAAATAAGAACATAAAACTATTCATGAAAATGGTTTAGTGTATACCCACCTTTAAATAATCAAATTAATAAAAATACATTTCTTTTTAAATATCAATCTACAATAAAATCTCTTATTAACAGAACGAACATAAAGTTGACATAAATGTTTTGAGGTTATGCGTTTCTCTTATGATGGAAATTCTCGACTAAATTTACTTCTATTGTTACTAATTCTTCTTTTAATATCTATCCGAATCTATGGGCCAGAATCTGTTTTAATATGAAACAAATACTCATTGCCACAATGCGGAATTAATGAAACACACTTTTTTATAAACATACTATAGCAGTGTCTGTTTCAACGTCAATTAAATCGCTTAGCAACGCTCTTGAAAAATATTTGTACATTAAAATAACATTGTGGTCTTTCCACTCCCAACCTGTCTTGAACTTCAATTTTATGTAATGCCAAGAGGTTAATGATTTGTTTCGTATAGCGATGATAATCATCCAAAAAAACTGTCAAATCACTACAATCTTTGCCTTTGCAGAATATGTTTATTAGCATTTTTTTTTATATTACAAGGTGGCAAACGAGCAAGCGGCCACATGAATTCGTCGAAATGGCGAAGCGACCGCTGCCCTTAGACATTCGCAATTTCAGATGCGTTGGCTACCCCCAATCGACGAAGGAGGAGAAGCACAAAAAGAGAATATTTAACCTTCCTATGCATCTCCTCCTCAATCAAATCTACATCCCCTTCCCATCCTTTCTTAATAAGAAAAGGGTGGGAAGGGAAAGAGGACTAAATTAGGTCTCCGGCATCACACTCATCAGACGAAACGCTGGATTACTTCCACTTCACGCCTGTCTTCTGTGTGGTCGTGGTATTTCACTGGGCGAGCCGGCCAATTCGTGCAACGGATGTTGTTGTTGCTGGCGTCTAGCACTGTTCAAGTATGTTGGCAATTAAAGAAATAATATACCTACACAATTTTTTTATCGTTGGGCCTATGTTCACGTCTGTTTTCTATAATTTTGTGACATTGCGTCTGGTCGACTTTAGAAGCCATTTTTGACAAAACATACCCACAAATGGGTATCAAATGGCTTGACTTGTAGACACTATGCAAAACCCAAAATAAGGGATGACATAAACTTGTACATCGACCCCAACATGGGTAACAAAAGAAGGGGCTTGACGCGTTGACCACAGTATCTTATGAATACTCCAAGATGACCGTCATCACAACCAATGGCCAGAAATAGCCAATGACTCATTTTTACTATTCCCTATATTTTTTATCATTACTTGTTTTTACACTACCGTGACTAC
This sequence comes from Papilio machaon, assembly GCF_912999745.1. Lineage (NCBI taxonomy): Eukaryota > Metazoa > Arthropoda > Insecta > Lepidoptera > Papilionidae > Papilio > Papilio machaon. The sequence goes on along the minus strand of NC_059996.1, from coordinate 4,235,966 downwards.
ATTACACAATAGTACGATGGACACAGTGTAAAGTAGCTTAGTAGGTATACACTACCTAATATATGTTATTGTTACAGACTCGTTTTGCAAATACGAAATCTCGTTGAATTCAATCCCAAAAAGACACAAGTGTGCGCCATTACCGCTAAAAAACAACCCTTTGTCGTAGATCTTCGTTTTGAGGGCACTCCTCTGGTTGCCTCAGCCAGTATCGGTATTCTCGGCGTTGACATATCGAGTGACGTTCAGTTTCGCGGTCACTTGGAAGACAAGGCCAAGCTGGCCTCCAAAAAGCTGGGTGTGCTCAGTAGGGCGAAGCAGTATTTCCAGCCGGGCCACCGCCTACAACTGTACAAGGCGCAAGTTCGGCCCCACATGGAATACTGCTCGCACCTCTGGGCGGGAGCACCCCAATACCAGCTTCTTCCATTTGACCGCATACAACGGAGAGCGACTCGAATCGTCAACGACCGAGCTCTTACCGATCGGCTTGATACTCTGGCCTTGCGGAGGGACGTCAGTTCCCTCTGCATTTTTTATCGTTTATACCACGGGGAGTGTTCCGAAGAACTGTTTGGAACGATTCCTGCCGCCGAGTTTCGTCATCGGACGACCCGACAGACCGCCAGGTACCATCCATACCATCTGGATGGCTGGCATTCCACAACAGTGCGGTTCTCGCGAAATTTCTTGCCGCGCACGGCCGTGTTGTGGAATGGTCTGTCCTCGGCGGTATTTCCAAACCACTACGACTTAGGGTCCTTCAAGAAGCGAGCATATATCTTTCTTAAAGGCCGGCAACGCATCTGCAATTCTCCTAGTGTTGCGGATGTCCATGGGCGTCGATGATCACTTCGGTGTTCGCGCCGCTCGTTTGCCCCCTTCTCATATAAAAAAAAAAAATACAAAGAAACATACTTACATAACATTATCAACAATACATTTTCTGAAGCCACTAACTTTTCCTTGGTAAAACGTGACTTTAAGACCGCTAAGCGGGATGGATAGTTTATCTATAGTAAAGGGGTCTAACGAAGGTACTCCAAGATGTGGTAGTCCTTTGACAAACTCTGGAATCGCATCCTGTGTTGATTTTATCAAACATTCTCTGCTTGTTTCATTACAAGGCCGGATATAATCAGCTGAAACAAAATACAAACGTGTTAGAAAATTTTATGAAAATGTTTAGCCAGTATAAAGTAATTGTTGGTAATAAAAAAATGTCTATATACGTTTTCAGATACGTTTAGTCCATACTCGATAACTCTGTATGGTTATTAAATATCAACCCTAAAATGTTTATGACACCGCGTTTGTTCTTGTATTAGAAGTTTAGAAGGCGTCTGGTGAACGATTAAACATAAACAAAATCGTAAACAAAGACAGGTACAAAACAATTTAACAAACGCGGAAAGTTACAATGTCAATTTCTACGGTTGTCAATCCATTGCATTTGTGATTGGTCATAGTCTATAATCTTTGTTATTTATTATTATAATTTATTTGTACGATAATGATTTGATGAATGTAACTATATATATATATGTTACATTACATATATATATATATATATATATATATATATATATATATATATATATATATGTAATGTAACTGTATATTAGGTCCTTACATATGAAATTGGCGTTTTGTATGGGAGGAACAAAAAGTCGAATATTTTTTAATATAATATATTTAATTAATCAAAGTATGAACCATTATTTTCTATGCACTTTTGGCATCTCATAGGTAGTTCATTGATCCCTTTACTAAAAAAACCAGTCGGACGGGAATCAATAAAATCTTTGAAGGCGATTTGGACTGCCCCATCGGAGTTGAATTTTTTCCCTTGCAAGAAGTTATCCAAATTTCGAAAAAAATGGTAATCTGTTGGAGCAAGGTCCGGGGAGTACGGAGGATGTCTTAGACTTTCCAATTGAAGCTCTTCTAATTTAGTAGCCGTCTGTTGCGCAGTGTGTGGTCTAGCGTTGTCGTGAAGCAGCAGTGGCGTGGAGCGATTGACCAGCCTAGGTTGTTTAGCCGCTAGCTTTTCCATCATGGTTTGCAATTGCTGACAATAGACATCAGCCGTAATAGTCTGGCCAGATTTGAGAAAACTGTAATGAACAATACCGGCACTAGTCCACCAAACGCTTACAAGTAACTTTTTTGGGGTTAATTTTCGCTTGGGGCAGGATTTGGCTGTCTGGCCAGGATCCAACCATTGCGCTGAGCGCTTCCGATTATCGTAAAGAACCCATTTTTCATCACAGGTAATGATTCGGTTTAAAATACCTTCATTATTGTGCCGGTTCAGTAATGTAACGCAACAGTCGACGCGCGTTTGCCGGTTTGCTTCAGTCAATTCGTGAGGTACCCACCTTTCAAGCTTTTTAATCTTCCCAATTTGCTTCTAGTGAATTAAAACAGTTTTATCACTAACATCGCAGTCTGCAGCTAACTCGGACGTGGTTTGCGATGGATCCGCTTCCACAATAGCCTTCAACTCTTCATTATCAACTTGAGTCTCAGGCCGTCCACGGGGCTCGTTCTGCAGATCGAAATTTCCAGAACGAAAACGTTGGAACCAAAAACGAACTGTGTTTTCTTTTGCAACACGACCGCCATACACATCATTCACCCTTCGAGTCGTTTCTGCAGCACTAGTGCCACAGCGGAACTCGTACTCGTAAATAATGTGATATTTTAAGTTTTCCATTTTGTAAAAAGAGTGACGCAAACAGAAAAAAACAGAAGAAAAAAAACAAATGAATGACGGTCATCGAACCACAAATACATGAGTCTATAGCTGTAAAAATTTTAATTTGGAATTCCTTACCAAAGAGGAGAAATTCGTGATTAAAGTGGCCAGTACGAAAAACGCCAATTTCATATGTAAGGACCTAATATACTACATCATTCCATTATATTTTTAAACGTATGCGTTGCACAACCCTGTACCTTGAAAGTGATTGGAGCACACATCTGAATACCAGAGCACAATACCAACCTTGATTCATTAAAAAGAAAGTGTACGTAGTTTTGTGTATACTGTTATTATTATTTTTAGGTAACAATTATAGTAAAAACAAAAACGAATCATGCTTTACTAAAATCCATACGAGAGTAAATCAGGATTTAATTACTATTTTTAAAACGTTCTAAATTTTTTTAAACGATTTCTTCATTCAGTTTAAAATATTTTTCTTTTCCATTGTCTTCTCTGACTCTTTTTATTTTACTAATTGCTTGTACAAAATAGTAATTGCATATATTTTAAATTTATTTCTAAAACATCTTATTTCTTCTGTACAATGTCGTTTTTTATCGTATTGTTTGCCCTCAACAATTCAATTCCCAGGTTAACATACTTTGAAAAATACTTTTATTTTTATAACAAGTTATCTCACGTTGCACAAAAGATACTTTGAAAAAGTAATTTTATGGTTTAACACTCAACGGAATTACTAATTTTAAGAAGCTAGCAATGCAATCCTGACACACTTTATCGCTCTGAGTTCTGATAATATTATGATTACTTATGCTGATCATTTGCGTTAGTTTAATAAATTATTCTAAAAAAAAATCGCCAAAACGGCGACAAATAAACAATATTTTTATCACTTCCTTGTTCTAACGTGATGTAAATTAATCAATTTTAACACAAAAAAACTAGGGACTTTGATAACTTACTATGAATCCGAAATAAATTCAGAATGCTTTAAATATTTACCGATCTAAAATGTGGACAAAATTTATTAAATACAAATAAAGTTATTGTTGTCAAGGCCCAGAGGACATTGAAATGATGCAACTATAATTTATTTGTCTTACAGCATGAAAAAGCAAACGAAAAAAACGGCTGCATATGTATATTCAGCGTCAGCTTTAATTAGAAGAACGTAATAAGGTCGTGAAACAAAATTATCAAATTAGTACTTAGAAAATCATAGTATAACTCGAGGCACAAAAATAAAACCAAATAGACTACAAAATATTTGAATGTAATAACTAGCCTTTAACTTTAATTTCGTTTTTTCATTGTTAACAATGATTTAGTTGATTTTTTTGTAATTGACTAGCTCCTGTTTGTCTTTTAGAGGCCTTTACAGTTTTTCCAGGCTTAAAGTGACCCAGCGAAGAGGGCGATTAGCCTATTTTTTCGGGGAGGAATTCTTCAAAAGATTGGGGGAAAAACAGGGTTATAGGAGACTTGACTCAATAAAACCCCCTCAGTGGCCATTCTCAAGTGCAATGCTGGTATGAGTCCCCGGATCTTCGTTGAGTGAGTTGAATTCATGTCTTTCGCGTGTTCATTATTGTACAGTACTTTACTTTGGTAACGAACAAAAGCGGTTAATTGAGCTGCTTTTGCACCTCGAACTATGCATAAATTCTCTTAGTTATTGCCGACAGAAGTAATACATAATGTAAAAATAATACGTTTATGTAACCTAAAATGTAATTTTTGTACAAATTTTAAAAGTATAAAATATACAAGATGCATTTGAAAAGTGGTTCAGGTTAGGTTAGGTTATATTGAATCTAACAATATTTTTTTTTAAATGTTTTAAAAACTGAATGACTATTACTTTTGATAACTTCGATAGGGTAATTAAAAAGTATAACTTTTATCATTGTGTTTGGATTTTGAACTTTAATATCTTTAAAATATAATGTACTTGTATTATATATAGGTACTATACTAATTTGAAAAGTAAAAACAAAAACAAAAAACACGGAGACAAAATAGAGTTTTTAATATAAATTGCTATTAATACAAGACATAAAGTATTATCTCAAATAGTAATTATTTTTTAAATAAAATGACATAATTTTTAAAATAAATCAGGTTATATTTTTGACAAAACAGTAAGTAGTACTGTCCATTTATTAAATAATGTTGTAGCATTCAATAAATGAAAATGTTTTATTATACAGAATGCATTTCATTTAAAAAACAAAAATGCTACACTTACGTGCAAGTCTCGAATATGTAACACCGAATAAATTACACAAGATACACAACAATATACTAGAAGATGTGATTTTCAAAATCATTTTTCTTAAGATAAATATAATTGTGTGGATCAATTTACAGTAGCTTCAGTTCTGCAACACGCGTTAAGAATAACTGCCTTATATCTTCTAAACGGATAGATATCAGTGGGCCTTCGCAGCTGACATTGTAAGCCAACAACCGGTTCCAAGATTGGATCTTATTTACGTTTTTTCGATTACATGTTATCTGTTATTCGATGATTCAACCTATCATTATCCACTATCGCTGTGATACATACAAAGTATAGTCAGGTGTACAATAAATTATATTTACCTTCAACCCCAAAGACTGAATTTAATTTTCAAAACGAACGTATCCGCTAATAACCAATAAGATCTGTATAGTGGACATGTAAAATGGGTTTTTTCATGTTCAGTCTTCAACAAGATCATTTTAAAATTTCAACACCTTCAGAACCGACTTCACTTATAATTTTAATATGTTTCATATGTGTTATTATGTGTAGCTATATGTTCTACTAGCATTTGCCCGTTACTTGGTCAGCGTAGAAAAAAAGTAGCTCATAGTAGCCCTCACGCATCAGCTACCTTTCTGTCGTAAATGAGTCCAGCTTTTTCGTACATTACAAAGAACAAACGCGGACTTGTGGACAGACAGATAGACAGGCAGACATACAGAAATAACAAATAATGGTTTTTCATTATAGATACACGAAATGTGTTTGTTTTTTTCTCGATACAACTTACAGATACTCCTTATATAGAAAACTTATATCGTATAAATATTCGAGTCGTGATAACAGAGCTAAAAATATGACTATTAATAATGCAAGCCAAGATGTTTACGGATACGTTAGCTTATAATTAAGGATGAATAATTATATTTGAAGAGGACGAACTATGTTCATTTTTAAAAATCATTAATAATACCAACTTTTATAAATTTAGAAAATTGATCCATCACATAAAGTGAAAAATTACATAATTAAATAATTTTATGTTATCTCAATACTAAAATGTACCTCATCTTAAATATTTTTTCTTTAATGTTCATAAAAAATCTTTTAGAATTGGTATTTATAAAAATAACTACTATTAGGTCCTTACATATGAAATTGGCGTTTTTCGTACTGGCCACTTTAATCACGAATTTCTCCTCTTTGGTAAGGAATTCCAAATTCAAATTTGTACAGCTATAGACTCATGTATTTGTGGTTCGATGACCGTCATTCATTTGTTTTTTTTCTTCTGTTTTTTTCTGTTTGCGTCACTCATTTTACAAAATGGAAAACTTAAAATATCGCATTATTTACGAGTACGAGTTCCGCCGTGGCACTAGTGCTGCGGAAACGACTCGAAGGGTGAATGATGTGTATGGCGGTCGTGTTGCAAAAGAAAACACAGTTCGTTTTTGGTTCCAACGTTTTCGTTCTGGAAATTTCGATCTGCAGAACAAGCCCCGTGGACGGCCTGAGACTCAAGTTGATAATGAAGAGTTGAAGGCTATTGTGGAAGCGGATCCATCGCAAACCACGTCCGAGTTAGCTGCAGGCTGCGATGTTAGTGATAAAACTGTTTTAATTCACTTGAAGCAAATTGGGAAGATTAAAAAGCTTGAAAGGTGGGTACCTCACGAATTGACTGAAGCAAACCGGCAAACGCGCGTCGACTGTTGCGTTACATTACTAAACCGGCACAATAATGAAGGTATTTTAAACCGAATCATTACCTGTGATGAAAAATGGGTTCTTTACGATAATCGGAAGCGCTCAGCGCAATGGTTGGATCCTGGCCAGCCAGCCAAATCCTGCCCCAAGCGAAAATTAACACCAAAAAAGTTACTTGTAAGCGTTTGGTGGACTAGTGCCGGTATTGTTCATTACAGTTTTCTCAAATCTGGCCAGACTATTACGGCTGATGTCTATTGTCAGCAATTGCAAACCATGATGGAAAAGCTAGCGGCTAAACAACCTAGGCTGGTCAATCGCTCCACGCCACTGCTGCTTCACGACAACGCTAGACCACACACTGCGCAACAGACGGCTACTAAATTAGAAGAGCTTCAATTGGAAAGTCTAAGACATCCTCCGTACTCCCCGGACCTTGCTCCAACAGATTACCATTTTTTTCGAAATTTGGATAACTTCTTACAAGGGAAAAAATTCAACTCCGATGGGGCAGTCCAAATCGCCTTCAAAGATTTTATTGATTCCCGTCCGACTGGTTTTTTTAGTAAAGGGATCAATGAACTACCTATGAGATGGCAAAAGTGCATAGAAAATAATGGTTCATACTTTGATTAATTAAATATATTATATTAAAAATATTCGACTTTTTGTTCCTCCCATACAAAACGCCAATTTCATATGTAAGGACCTAATATACTTAGACGTTCGAATTAGGATAAAATGATGAATACACAATTTGGACATATACAAAAGTGCCCGAAATTACTAAAAACAAGAATTGTTTTTTTTATGATAATAATCTAATATAAGATGGGCCAATGATAAGCAACCGTAAACGATAAAACCTTACCTTTACATTATTAGATTGTTTATCAAACTTGTTGCAGAATAACATGCATATACAGAGCAATTCTTCATGGACGAATCAAAAGCTTTCTGCAGGAAAAGGACCTTATTAGCTATCGATTAAGCACAAAGTATGTTCCGGAAGGATGCCTCGCATCTTAAAGTACCTAAGTGGAAGGTTCACAAGTTAAAAAAAAATATAACAGCAGGGAGTTTACTAAACCTAATAAAATTTTAAAAAGCGGCTGCGAGAAAAAAGTTTGGGAACCTCTAGGATTGCGTGAAAAATCACATGATTTATTACTAGTTAGTCCTCATATGAGCAAGATATGATAAATGAGATGATTGACGAATTTAATAATACTTACTATTCTTAGTGAATACAGTCGAAGGTTGAACGAGAAACCTCTATAAGCGAGTCATTTTCTGGTTCCATAAGCGAAAACCTCGAGTTAGACGGGAGTCTCGAACAATCGCTTATCCAGGTTCGACTGTATAGGTTTAAATTATTTATCTATCGTGAATATCATCGTATTAGTGATTTTAATGAATAGTGCAAAGATATATAAAACATATTCCGTGTTTTTAATATTAATGCGGTTGAAGAAGATTCAATAAAAACTCAAGGTTCCTTGCGCTTTAAATTAATATGTAAATTGATTTATACAGTGCAATGATTCTTAATTACATGAATAACTTAAAGAATAACTCCTTTTAACTTTGACCTTTATAAAAGCGAACATCATTCTGTTTTGTGTTTTGATAACTTCGAATACTCGTAGAAACAGTAAAACTTAATGTTACATCTAGTTCTTTCTAAGTAGTAGTATTTAACCAAATGTTATCATATAAATCCGTCAATAAACCATTTATTTTTATTTATGTATCGCCTTCTTGTGATGGTATTTTGTGCCTAATTGATTATCGGCATTATAGAATTGATGTAAACCGTTGGTCAAAGTAACTTCAACTTACGTTTAAGTCGGAACAAAGCAAAAACTGTCTCTTCTATTGCCGGCACTTCATACTGCCCGTATTGTCTACTAGTTATTGTCTTAGTTCCAACACATGTATGTGTGGATCGGTCTTGGACAGGTATTGAACTGGTATTGGACATAAACGGAACTCTGCGTGCAAAAACCGATATCAAGCCGCGACCTGACTGGCGAATATATATATATATATATATATAGAGATCAGTTTGTTCAGGCTACTAGAGATAACTGTGTTATTATGAGCTACCGAAAACCTACGAGTGAATATTACCATGTCACTAATTTGAAACTCCATGGCGTTCCCAGCACACAATTTACATAACGGAGCCAGTACAATCCATTACTATTTATTAAGTTTTTCTCACTGAATTATACAATAAAAACTAATTAATTAATAATATGAATATTTTTCCATCAAAAATATTAACATAAGAGTTGTTTCAATTGTTTAATAAACAGAATATATTACGTAGAAAAAAAGCGACTACATAATATATAATTCCGTAATTGTTTAATAAAGTAATCATAATTATAATTTATTATATTAACCAAAACCATTGTCCAATGACCTTTAACATAATAAGAAACTAAATATTACTATCAATTTTTTAAAGACACTAAACTAGAACCTGTGTTGAACATAATTTCGACCATATCCGTACGAAAAAAAAAAAACGAATTAGTACCTGTTCTTCCAGACTATATTATTCATTTAGGCTAAATTTCAGCGAGATCCATTTAAACAATCCAAAAATACGTAGTAACAAACACCCATCCATCCATACATTTTAACATTCACATTTATCATAGTAAGATAGATACCGGAGCACAAAAGTGAAGCGACAAAAAAGAGGCCTTTATTGAGGTAAATCCTCAGAGTTGTTATTAGACGCAAAACTTCTATAAATCATCTATAGGTCTAGGTAACCATCTATCGGTTATATATGTATGAAAATCATATTGTATGCATATTATGTATTTTAATAGGATTAATATAATAATTGTATTCTTAAAACTTGTAAAATGTTTGATAATGTTCAGGATATTAGTAATGTTAAATTAATAAAAATACTGTTACTCGATAATATGTTTAATATTTTGTTCTAAAAATTAATAGCCAACATTTTAATAATCATACTTACATCTTAAAATACAGTCGAATTGAAAAGGAAAAAAAAATTAAAATAAGTAACTAAGAGATAAATTGACATTTGAAAAGAAAGCTTTTATTATTGTGTATTTACGTTAGTGTAGCTAAAGGAATACCGCGCATTGCTCCACTCCTATTTTACCCGGCACCCCTAAACTGCCTATGGGAAAAAGATATATAATTGCGATACGTCAATCTTGCTTTCACGGGTAGAATTGACGCAGCGGTCGAGGACTGGAGCAATGCGCGTTAACCTTAAACCTTACTTATAATACTTGATTAAATATTATTACTAGATTTTTTAAGTAAATATCTATTCTTTTTACACGTTAAAATCACTTGATAAGAAATTCGGTAAACTTAGTGTGAGTATTATATATATTACAAACCTAATGGTTATATTTACTATTGAATATAATTATTATATTTAAATTTACAAATTTATACAATGAGTTACTTATTTTATAAAACATAATATGTAATAAAAGTTGTCTAAAATACAAGAAAAGATACAAATTATATTTTAAATCAATAGCTTCTTTTTCGGCATCATTAAAATATGACAAGTATCAGGTGGGTTTATTTATTAAAAATATTATCATTAATATTTAGGTATCGGTACGTATAATAATTCATCATAAGGTACCGCATCAAAGAATTTCTTCGCAGTTTCGATGGTAACATTCATAGCGTAATCCACAACTGGTTGTCCAAACTCTTCGGTAACGACTCTCCAATTCTCGTTGAGAAATCTCAATACTGTATTACCTGGATTTTTGAAAAAATAGGCAAATAAATGCAAATGAAATTTAAATTATAACTAAATACCATTAATGTTATGATTTTAGGACCAAATTATTTTAATTCAATAAAAGGTCATTTGTCTAAACAAGATCACATATTATTTTGTAAAATCCAATAACGAAATTAACCATCTTAATGTATTTTCACAATAACATGCTTACTGATATTTAAATAAATTAAGATTTAAACTCACTTAATTCAGCATTCCCTTTGAATAGATTACTAATAGTATAATGAATCCTTTCTCCGTAATCGAAAGTGTATCTGTAGCTTTTAATTCCAAAATGATCCCGTCCATCAGCATCTTTGAAATACTTTGTTTTTATGTTCATTTTTATGACGGAGTTTACTGCAATTTGAACATTAAACCAAGCTATATAAATACTATGATGTCGTAAATTAGCGTTCGTATTTCAGAAAATTTTTAGATAATTTTATCCCTTTGTTTAAAATAATAATATTTAATATTATATTATTAGTAAAGTTAGTACTATTGATTGTTAAGCGCCTTGCGTTTTTGATTCTGCATTTTTTTAAGATTACGCTTTAGCCACGAAAAAATTCAAAGTCATTTTAATATTTTAGTTATTAGATTATTGTTTCATGGTTGAAATATAATTAAAAGTAACATTGGTATTTTCAGAAGTCTTGACTTAAAATATTTTCTCCTAATATTATGGTAGGGAACCATCGGCAAATTTTATAAGAAAACTCTACATGACATACCTATTTTTATTTTGGAGTCACCTTCTCCATTTATTGGAAACAATAGTAATCTACCCACAGCTGTATATTTGCCTTTTATTGTTATATTGCATCGAACTTCCAAGATGAAGACATTTTTTTCAAGATATGCCCTGTAAAAATATATGAAGTATTTTTTATTTATATAATTATTTGTTAAAATAAACCTGAAATACAAAATGCAAATTTTGCTTTAAAATTAAGTATAAAGTTACACTTGAAAAATTTCGAAAAAAAAATATCTTTTTAAAAGTTAACGATTTTAAATTTAACTTTATAAAAACATTGCGCAAAAACAAGATTAAATAATGGTATGGTTGACGTTAAAATTTTATCATTTATAATGTAAAAATTGTATATAATTTTTTTTTTTTTATAAGAGAAGGGGGCAAACGAGCAGCGGGAACACCAAGGTGTTCATCGACGCCCATGGACATCTGCAATACCAGAGGAATCGCAGATGCGTTGCCGGCCTTTGAGATGGTGATACGTTCGAAATATTTGTTACTGTGTATAAGTAATTGACAACTTCTCTACAATATACTTACTCTACATTCAACACTTGACATTTCCTCAGACCCGTTACTTTTCCATCCAAGAATGTTACCTTGACTCCAGGTAATTGTATTGGTAGGTTATCGATAATGAAGGGATCCAGAGACGGCACTCCGAGGTACGGTATGCCTTTAGAAAATTCAGGAATAGCGTCTTGTGTTGCTTTGATGAGGCATTCTGACTCAGAACTGTTGCACGGATGAATGTAGTCCGCTGTAAAATAATGAAATTCAAATACAATAATATTTTTTAATTGTTCTTACATGAATAAAGACACGATTGTCTCAATTATGTATCTGTATGAAATTATTATGTAATGGCAGACAAATTTCCACAAGTTATTCAAGGAAGTCCTTGACTTATAAGTCATGCCTTATGTATACACATATTTTTGGAGTTATCGTATTAAACTAATAAATAGGCTTTAAGAAAATATTTCAAACATTTCTAAAACAATTCATTTGGTATGTGACTAGACAAACAAATAATAACCGTATATTTTCGTTGTCATATAAAACGTATTTTTTGTTTTCTTTTTTTTTAAAGAGAATTAGGTGATTATGTGTTTTTATACAAGCATTTTGAGCATATCTGCTATTCTCACTAGTTATCTTATTGCTTAGTTGTATGGTATTCTGCAATTGTCTTTGTCACAATAACTTAAGCCTGTTACACACGAGAGCAATGAGACAGCTGCCTGGTGTGTGAAACTGGCATAAACGCATTACAAGGCAGTGTAAGTCATTCATTACCTAGTGTTCGCCGGTTGAGCAATAATAAACGGATATTTCGAGACGTTAACACGCGCAATTCGCTTAAGGTGTATCATTCGTTGTTTTATTTCGTTCTAACACATTTGAGCATTTGTAAACCAAATCATGAATATCGCAAAATGCATGAAAATAGCATTCAAAACATTTTTCCTTCTAAATCAATTAAACAAAATAAGTTAAATAGTCTTCGAATCTTCTATTTTCTATTCATATATTAGAGTGTAGATAATGTATGCTAATTTTATAGGTATAAATACAAAAGATTTGACTGTTTGTATGCATTGAATAGACTTCGAAAGTACTAAACAGATTTGAATAATTCTTTCACTGTTGGGAAACTACATTATCCCAGGGGGAAATAGGCTATCTTAATTACAAGATTAATTTTAATTCGGCGCGGACGAAGTCGTGGACATCAGCTATACTTTATAAATTTATAGTAAATGGGAGCAAACGGTCACCTGTTTTTGCTAATATTTTTGTATCTTACTAATATAATCTCTCGATGACATTTGGCATAAATAAAGAGTATAGTCGGGAAGAACACATAGGCTAATTAGGTTTTTTTTCATTCCGACTTCTTAATTCCGAATTCCGACTTAATATATGACAGATATAATCATAAGTTTCAACTGCACACTTAAAACGTTAAGTAAACGTTAGTTGAAGTACATAGCAGCGGACTTGACCCGGATAAGTTACTGCATGTTTCTATCCTAATGTGAAACTACTTAAGTTATGCGAACGCAACGTGATGGTTTATTATTTTACCAATAAAGTCTGCTAGTATTTGATATAATATAAACACGGTTTTATTCGAATTTAAAGTGATTCAAGAAAAGGTTTTAACAGAGTTTCTTAGGGTACCAACATGGTACACATAGTTGCTCTGTGGATATTTCCTATCATTTATGTATGTAACATACTCGTACATATTATAAAATTGTAAAACCGAAAGACTGGAAAAAGAACTTAACGACAAATACGATTTTTTATGTATAAGTTTGTATGTATGTCAATTCCATTATGACAAACTGTAACCTAAATGAATAAACCTATTTTGCTGAGTCAGGTGTCATTCGATTCGTATTTTGCCACAGAGTATCACAGAAGGGTTTACCGATTTCTTTAAACTTAAAACCACCATTTTTTTAATGTTCCTTAAGATTATTAATGTTGTTAATCTGTGAGGATATAAGTAAATTAAACTTTAACAGGTTTGTGTTACACTTCCCCTTAAATAACATAACTCAGAAAGCATTAGATATGGTGAAAAATGTAGGTAAACTTCACGAAACCGATTGTGTCGGCTCAACAAGTTAACTAAAATCTGTCCTAAGTCTGGTAACCAAAAAATAAATAAATATCTTTTATAAATAAACACTTTACTGAAAAAATATAGTAATGGTTAATTTGAAAAATCGATAAATTGTGCAATTGAAAATACTTACCCATCTTGATTTACATTTTCTAAATAAGTCTAATAAGTGTCTTGTACTTTTTAGCCGACTTCAAAAAGAAGGAGGTTATGTTATGTATAACGTTGTATTATAAAAATAGCAAACATTTTTTGATTTATTAAAAATGCTGCTAACTACGTAAACTTTGAGATTTCATCATCGACGATTTATTTTCGTAACTTACATTGTATTTTTTTTTTTCAATGTATTATGTATAGTAGAATAGAAAACTTACGCGCAAGAAGTGCCGTAGAGGAACTGATAAAGGCCGCAACTACCACAAAAAAACTAACAAAAACGTGTTTCTCACACATCTCGATCACCACACATTAAACGTAGTAGACTAGAAGAAAAATATGAATTTAATGATAACAATGCAGCGGTCTATTGAAGACCGACAGACACACTGCCTTTGTGACCTTCGTCTTAGCTAGTTTCGTATTTCTTATGTAAATCGAAACGGGTTCTTTCTCATTTTCGGTTGCACAAATTCAGTTAGCTCTTTGCCAACTTAGTCAAGTACCAACGTAAAACCACACTATAATGCGTTCTAAAAATGTGTTTGCACCTCGCACGCCACACTGTGTATGTTTACACGCGTTTACTGGTAGCAACGCGTAATCAAAATCGGACTAAGCGATTGCAAATAAATATTTAAGACACTTATTGGCAATGTCGTTACTATATCGGGTAAAATCAGTTACGACTCTATCAACAGATTATAGTGCCTTGATTCAGAGTTATTGCTATAAATATAAAGTCATCAAAATAAAGTAGATTTATTTCGCGAATTGTAATCTTGAATTAAATAAAATTGGCAGCATTATGTAAATTGGAATTTAGATTAATTTTTTTATGAATGAAAATTTTATTCCTACTAAAATATAGTTCTATTGATAACATAATAGATTTGTAGATATTTTAATGATAGGTATAAAATAAATGATTGAAAGAAATAAGTGAAGATTATTAAAATGGTGTAGATTATAGTTGGTATGTTAGTTGATACAGGATGATACCAAATGTAAATGTATAATATCTGTTTATCCCTATTTATCAATGTCGTGAATGGTACATATGTTGTAATGCAGTGAATAGCTTGAGGTCATGATATGTGAAGCGTAGCCAAGCAAATCGGACACAACGCATACTTGTGTACGTCCTCTGAAAAACACTTCCCCTGTTTTTTCCACAGACAAAACAATTATACGAAAACATATAATATCTCTATTTCTATGAGCAGCGGTCGCTTCGCCATTTCAGCGAATTCAGATGGCTGCTTGCTCGTTTGCCTACTATTGATATCAATATATATATACATAGTATAAAACAAAGTCGCTTTCGCTGTATGTCCGTATGTATGCTTAGATCTTTAAAACTACGCAACGGATTTTGACGCGGTTTTTTTTAATAGATAGAGTGATTCTTAAGGAAGGTTTGTATGTATAATAAATGCATAATATAGTAGAGAAACACTGATAAATTTAAAGTTTTCTAATGTGATGTCGTAAATAAGCACGTTTTTTTGCGCTTATATTGCAAACGCTGGCTGAACCCTACGAGATAGACCAAAATAATGTACTACAGTATTGTTCACCTTAAAAAGTTCAACAAAAAAGTCCGCGATGGTATATGTCTATCTCTTAGGGATAACCCAGCATAACCATTTTTATTCTTTTACGAAGTGATTTTAAACAATACAGCATTAATCCTTATCCATTTAAGTACCTTAAATAAATTGTGCATTTATTCTGTAGTAGGTATATTTTGCATTGCACCCGTGCGAAGCCGGGGCGGGTCGCTAGTAAAAAATATATGATAAAGTGGATTAAAGAAACTATGCCATTAAGTTGAATTTTAATTCCCTTTAAGAATAAAACAATTCTGACATTGAGATAAAACATGTATGTATGTATGTATTTCTTTTATATTAAAATTTGAGTAGGAAAAACTAAAATTTAACCATTTTTATCCAAAAATTCAATAAGACTACGGAATTTTTTCATTAAATTTCCTCAATTTTTCTGTCTCGTTCATCGAAGTCCGCGTTTGGCCCACTTTCCCTGTTTCACTATTTCAACACGAGCTAGAACTTGTTTGTTAAGTAATAAACTCAATCAAACTTAACGCGTTTTGATGAAAACTTATTTATATTTAGTCGTCGACCTTTTCATGCTACTTACTATTCTGAACTTGACTCTGTACAAGAAAATAATGCGTTTCCTTGTACACGGGAATTGAAATATGTTAAGCTTATTTTAACTTATAATTTCTTAAAATTTTCCCACCATACATCGTACAGCAGCAGACTAACTTAATTCGAATTTATATTTCACTAGCGACCCGCCCCGGCTTCGCACGGGTGCAATGCAAAATATACCTACTACAGAATGTCCTTATACACAACGTTCACAGCGTTCACATTAGAAACCTTTAAATTTATCAGTGTTTCTCTACTATATTATGCATTTATTATACATACAAACCTTCCTTAAGAATCACTCTATCTATTAAAAAAAACCGCGTCAAAATCCGTTGCGTAGTTTTAAAGATCTAAGCATACATACGGACATACAGCGAAAGCGACTTTGTTTTATACTATGTATTGATTAACAAGAGGTATTAAAACAAAAACCTACTCTGGTAACATTTAAAACAACCTTATGAAATACACAAACATAAATATATAATTCTGTAATAACTGGTTAATTGATGTATATAGTAAATAATATAATGAAAATTATTATATATATTATAAATTAAATTGTAGTATCTTATATGTTGTAGTAAGTATTTAGTGTATTCTATAGATTTAAGGGTGAAATTTGCGCTAACAAAATAATATAATGGCTCATAAAATTTTATGTAGTAGTTAATTAATCAATTAAAAAATGATTTTATTAACAAAAAGAATTAAAACAATATAAAGATCTTTATTCACCTAGAATTTAAAAGTTGTAAATAGCACCTGTTGTTTTTTTTTATCAAAAATGCAAACAAAAAAATTGCAGAAATAAAAAGGAAGGCGTTATCCATAATATCTTATGCCGTGATTCCAATGGGGAAAAAAACTGTCTTTTTCTAACTATAAATGTTAGTATGTTCAGAATGAAAGTAAACAAAGTACTTTATGGACTGAAGCAACGACTTTGACATATTTCACTCAAAAAATAGATTTTTTTTTAAAGATAGTTTATAATGTTTTTATAACAAAAAAAACAATAATACGGTAGAATGATGTAAAAAAAAATTGACAGGTGACAGATGACAGCCCACTATTGACCCAAGCGCCAACTACTTACGAGTACAGCTTTCAGACCACTCCCCATTGAAGCGAAGCAAAGAAAAACTACATATTTAAAAATGTATTTAATTTATTTAATATGATACACTATAACTTCTAATATGTTATGTCTGATTTTATGTTACTTCATTTACTCATGCTTTTTATTCGACGACATTGAAGATCCAAGAGACCTATCCGGACCAAGGATACAATTATTTTAGGTTGGTTGAGTTCTATGCGGTATTAACTCTTTATTCTCAAATACCTTCCGTTTCAAATCCTTCAAATTACACGATTTGATATCAAACAAGCGGGAAAAATGTTCCAAGAATATATTTCAATGCTAAAAATGTAATGATTACGTTGTAATAGCCATGAATTCGTTAACATTAAAAAAAAACTTCTTAATTTGATAATACAAAACCAGTTCCTGGTCTCTGACACAATTTGTATAAAGTAAAAATTATACATAATTACGCATTCAATTATATTAACACTGTTGCAAAGCAATAAAAAATAATTGTTTTTACTAAGTTCTGGTTGGTGCAACAGCTGAATTACAATAATCTAATAGACGCCATGCGTGAAGTACATTTATTCTTCGCTTCGTCTAATGAATGCCATCCGAAAGCCGACTGTAGCCCTCTACCCTCTACTAATCCTCTTTTCAATGTAAAAGAATAAAACTGTTGTCGGGTATTTTATGGCAAAAAGAACGCTAAGTAAAACTTTTCTGTCTGTCTTTCTTAACAGGAACAGCTGATTATATTGGTAGGTAAAGGATAATATAGCGCCCAAAAGCTCTCTGCTTATCTTGCTAATATTATAAATGTACAAGTTTAGACAGATGGATGGATCTTTGTTAGAAGGTATCATCAGAACGGCTCGACGGATCTCGATGTAATTTGGCATAGATGTAGAACATAGTCTGGACGAACACACACTAATTACGTTTTTTTTTTAATTCCGCGTAGATGAAGTCTCGGGAGACATCTAGTTGTAACATAACTACTAACATTTTTTTGTTGTCATACATTTAGTTGTAGTTGATTTCCATGTAACCTGTAACATTGAAATACAGTAATAAAGCGTAATATGAACTGTGATATTATTAATAAGTGGGATGTGATTACTTTGGTCAGTTTTTATATCATGAATTACTTACCATTATGCTAATTATTACCTACTTTTAAATAGCAATTTACTCTAACTTTGATTTTTAGGTAATAAAACACGGATCAACTCTGTAACGTAAGTTATTTAGACCCAATTTTCATAGATATTTTAAACACAATTTAATAGAAACAACGATGTATCTTACTTCTTATTAATATTTTATGCGAATGATTAGATGGATGGATGGATGTTTGATTGAAGAGATCTTCGGAGCGACTTAACAGATCTTGATTAAATTTGGCACAGATGTAGTTTTACTTAGCGGATAGAGTCGCAGGCTAATTATATATCTCTTATAATATGGCTAGGCAAATTATAAGAGATATATTCCTTTTTTTTAAATACTGCATATCCAGCAGGTTAATTTAGATTTCTCATAAAAAAATTACCTCTCCAAAGAACAATGTTTGGTCCCCAGGTCAACGCATTAAATGTACTCATTTTTTTTTAAATCGTGATGTTTCAAAGGAACCTTGTTTTCTTCGGCTATTAAAATGTATTCTTATAATTATCTTATTATCTTTATCCATAGGTAGGTTTTTCAGTAAGGAAACAAAAGTCGACCTCAACAATACCGGTTTTCAATTGAATAATTATAAATATATATTCATATAAGTTAAAGTATAATTGTTATTCATCGTAGACTTATATATATATATATATATCACAAATTGCACATTGTTAGATTATTATTTTGCAAGACTTGTGATACAAACATGTCTTCAAACGCAATCAAATTCACTTTTGGCGTTTTATTAATCTGCTTTACTGTGGATTTAAGTAATTCTGCATTTGGTACGTAATTTTTAATTAATATTTTGTATTTTACCACTTAACGAAATTAAGAAGATATTCATTTAAAATTTATAAAATTATTTTTCAGTTGATAGCTTGTCGAAATGTGGTATCAAAGACAGTAATTGTCAAAGGAACCTGATAAAAAGCGCGCTTCAACGAATTGGAAATACTGGTATACCAGAACTAAACATACCACCCATTGATCCTATACAAATTCAGGGTGTGTCAGTTGTTATCTTGAATTTGGTTAACATCACATTGATCGACGGAGTTGTTAAGGGCATAAAGGACTGTGAATTTACCAAATTCGAGTAAGTATTGCTTTGTTTTTTTTTTCTATTTTTGTTTGAGCCATTTATTTTAATTATGATTACAAATGTAATGGAAAATAAACCATTCGAAGTTTATTGCTTACTGTCTATTTTACTGTTTATTTTGGTATTTGTATAGTTTTTAAAGAATTACAAATTATTATTTCCTCCTGATATAGAAATAATTCATTTATATACTAAATCATAACGTTACTAAATAATTTCGAATTTCACAGACTTGATATTGAAAAGGGTAGAGGTAGTCAAGAATTACAATGTGATGTAACAATCAAGGGACATTATCATGTAGTGGCTACATCTCCGGAGATCGGAGCTGTTCTCGGAGGATCCGAAATAGTAGGAGATGGCAACGGAAAAGTTAAAATAGGTATGGAAAATATATTATTATTTTTAATTCTTGAATACATAAAATTTGACTTAGTAAATTGCTTGGATAGTTGTAGGAATATTATTATTTAACATGAAAGAAAGACTGACAAAAGTCCCACTAGGAGTATATTTTTTTTCACCTCGATCCTAAAGTAGTTTAAAAATTTAAAAATTCTTGTATTATTAAAAATATAAAATTGTTAACCGTACTAATTTTTATACTTTAGATTACACTTTATTTGAAGACTTTATCAACCTAAGTTCTCTTATAATTTATAAAATATTTACTTACCTTTCATTAAAACCTGTTCAGACTATCTTTTGAGCGCTCTTTCCTAAGTGACACGTAATATTTATTCCAATTTTTCTTTAAATATTCGTTAGATTTAATCAAACTACTAACCTAATAGACGGCTATGTTAAGAGTATGCCATCTAAAACTAAACTATTATTGTTTAAGATAAAATTTACATAACCTCTGCAGACTACGAAAATCGGTACTTAATAAACGGATAATCTGGCTTAAAGCATCTTCCGGATCTCATATAATTTAATCACCAACAAAGAACATTAAAAACTTACGTCAATTAACTGTTACATTGTAATAATAATTGTTAAGAAAAAACTAACGACAATTTTGTAGTCAAGCACAATAATAGTACCTACAATATAATTGTCGCCCTTGAAGTTGTGTTGACTAGAAATTTAATTTCTACTTCTTCCAAGTTATGGTTTTAAAAGATTGATTAATTGGTATTCAAGTCTTGTTGGTTACTCTCATTTTCTAAACCGTAATATTTTATGACTTTGTTATTGTTAAAGAATTATTGACCAAATAAGTACCGAGTTTGATTTTTAATATCTCACGATGTTAATATTAAACATTTTTTTTCCAGACAAACTTCAACTTGCATTTGACTATCCTGTACATGTATTTAAAAAGGATGACGGTGAAATTTACATTGAATCCGACTACAACAAAACGGCAGAAAAAATCGATATTTTGGGAAAAGTTACCTTTGATGCAGACAACCTTTATATAGGCAAAGAGGACGTCAGTAAGTATACAATAGATTGATTTATATATACAAAAAATATGTATAGTGATATCATTTTTTTTGCAAGAAATCGCCGCTAAATTTCCTTTTGGATTGTTTTCGACATTCGAATATAATTTGTTAATACTTCTATTAATTTTACAGGCAAGTTAGCCGTCAACTACCTGAATGATAATTGGAAGTTTATAATGAAAACTTTTGGAAAAGTTTTCATTGATAAGGCTACCGAGTTTTACAATCGTTTTGAAAAGAACTTCTTTGATTCAGTTCCAGCGAAGCATTACCTTTCTGATGACCTGACACCTTATCTGTGAGATTCACAAGTATAAAAACATTAGTAGATAATAAAGTTATAAATGTTTTCCATTATATTTGAACAATAAAGGAAAGTATATCCCAGTTTATTGACTTTGATATTTTGTTTACCATACACACAATTTCCCTAAAAAAAAGGGAATCGTTTGCAGCGAACCTACCTAAAAGTTAGGGAATGCGTTCGTTGTTTTATTTATTTTTTTACAAAAAAAAATATGAACATTAATTTCAAATTGCTCGTCGACATTTGAGAAGAACAATAAAAAATTAGAATAATAATGAAATAATCGTAAGTTAATGTTTCTTTTTTTTTCATTTTTAACTTAATATTCAAGGTTTTTATTGTACAAGGCGCAGATGTTTTTTAAATCCTTGCTTGCTTAATCCGATGTTAAGTACATATGATTTCATATAAATGTGGCGAATACAGCTTGTTTAGTAGTAATCCTCGAAAGGTTCCATCAAAAACCCTCAGCATCATGAATATAGGAAAAGAATACTTCTTATTTTTGACTGCAACGTCAATCTTTTTGTGTGAATCTGCATTTGGTAAGTTGAATTGAATAATAGACTGCTGGTTATAGAAATATGACTTGTAATCTTATTAATATTATAAATGCGAATATATAGACCGATGGATGGAAGGATAGATGAATGGATGTTAGTTAGAAGATATCTTCAGAACCGCTAAACGGTTGTTGCTCTAATTTGGCATAGATATACTCGTAGAACATAGTTGGAGAGTACACATAGATCAATAATTGTATGTATGAGAAACTGACTGTATGTATGAGAATTATGTATGGGGATGAAGTGGAACAGGCGTGCCAAGACCGCGCCATATGGAGGTCTGTGTCTCTGCCTACTACTTTTTGTTAACGACGTGAGTTGTGTCGTTTGTCGTTGTCTTTTAATTTAGTATTAAGGAGTTAAGACTTGTAATATGACTTTTGTAAATAAGCCCATGTTGATAGAAATATTTCTTTAGTTCTATGATTTACCAAAATTCTTTAAATGTTAATTGCCAGTCTCAACAGTAATAGTAATAGTATTGTATGTTTTCACGAGTATGTTGTTTGCATGCATTTTCATACATTCCATTGTGACTTTCTCTAACTGAAGGTTAACCGATGTTGAAGAGAAATTTGTGTTAGTGTTTTGTTTTTATATTTAAATCTACAAAAGTAGTATAATGAACCCTTTTTCGATATTTCAGTGGATACTTTACAGAAATGTAGTATAGAAGACAATGAATGTTCAAGGAACTTTTATCAGTCACTAGTTGAAACATTAGCCGAGAAAGGCGCAACAGATATTGGTGTAGAAAAAATCGATCCGATGGAATTGAAAGATGTCCACGTGTCTATTCTGGATCTCTTAAACTTGACTTTAGCAGAAGGCAACGTCGTTGGAGTTCAGACTTGTACTATTAAAAGTTTTAAGTAAGTCCAATATGATTTGTAAATGAGTGGCTGTCATCCTCCACGAAAATCATATATATTATAACACTATTTTTTTTTGTAGTTTTTGTATATAGCTTAAAAACTTATTAATAATGTTTTTAGGAACGATTTAGAAAATAGAAATGCAAAATTGAAAGTTTTTTGTAAACACCTCGAGATCCAGGGTAACTACCAAGTTGATCTCATCAGTTCGCTATTGAATATACAGGGAATCGGTGACAAGGTGCACGGGGCAGGACATGCTAAAGTCATCATTGGTACGTTATCAGTAACAAATATCTAAGATTTTCATTTATTTTAATTAAACTTTAAGAATTGATTTGAAAATTCATTAATTTAATGGACAATTATTTCAACAGATAAAATTGAAGCCCGAATTGACTTTCCGTATATCTTAGCGAAACAAGACAATGATGTATACTTAAAAATTCAAAAGGATTTGACATACAGTTTCAAAGTTTTAGGAAAAGCAACTTTTGTGGCTGATAATCTAATAGATGGTGATACAAAAGCTAGTAAGTAGTTTTCTAAAAAATTAATATTTCAAAAGTAGGATGTTGACGAAGACTTAGCACACAGACTTCGTAGAACTGCAAATATTACATTATTGATAAACCTGAACATAAGTATAAAAACTTTATAAAATTGGCCTTGATGTAAAGTGACAAAAACCTTGACAATTGTAAATTTTGTTGGGCAGGGGATAGATAAGGAATTTCAATATTTCGGTAACTGTCAAATGTTTATTTCCAGGTAATAACGTCATACAGTATTTGAACGACCATTGGAAATTGATTTTGGACACATTCGGAAAAGTATTCTTTGATAAAACCATAGAATACGTACAACTCTTCAGCAGTAAAGTTTTCGATAAAGTTCCAACAAAATATTACATTATTGAAGATTTGTCTGCTTACGTCAAGTAAAATTAATTTCCTTTTTAATTGTTACCTCCTTGCATTTGCAAGATATTGTTATATTGGTGGTAATAAGGTAAAATACGTAATAAAACACTTATAAGAGTTTACAATGTTTTTAATTTTAATTACAATGCTTATTTAGAAATTAGTTATTTTACTAGGTCTGCACCAAAAATAATACGCCGACACCCATAAGGCCGTCCCAGGTTCAAGTATTGGAGTCATAGGTGGCGCGGGACGGAGAAAAGTTTTCCTACTAATACTGTCGGAAGCCAAGACCTAATTTGGGTCGATCTTCCTCGTGGTATTGAGTTTTTGGTACTTTTCAATTTTGTATCACTATAGAAAATTCCTAATTCCTATTTTTTATTCCAATTAATTAAACACAAATCCACGATAGGTACTCAAGTATCAGTAAAGTGTTTATAGTTGTTAAAACTCTGGCGCAGCGGACTGTAACAGTTAGACAAGATAATAGAGACTGTAACGAACATGAGTAGATTATTATTTTTCTACAAAATATGCAAACTACCCAAATTAATTACAGCTGTATCTTCTATGAACGTAGTCTAAATAGAATCGTAAACAATAATATTTCTTTCAAGATCTCTGAATATGCGCGACCTTTTGCAATGATTTGAATCCCAGCAATTTAACTCAAGTGACTGCTAGCCTTTAGTAATTAATAGGATATTAATTCCATCATTAATTAAGAGGGTTATTTAGACCTCATTACTCCCTTTATGTTAAATATACTCCATTGTAAAGACTTATTCAGCGGTGGGTTTACACAAAAACAGACCCAAGACTAATTGAATGTAAACCATTAACCCTGATTAACACTGAACTAAATTGATACTAGACGTCAGGCGTCGTCAACATTCTGAACAACTTTTTATTTTTAACATACCTTTTTACAACTTTGTATATTTCTAAATATATTATTATACTAACTGTCACCCGCGACTCCGTCGGAAATATAAAAAAAAACTTAATAAGTAGCCTATGTGTTCCAGACTATGTTCTACATCTGTGCCAATTTTAATCAAGATCCGTTGAGACGTTCTGGAGATAACTTCTAACAAACATCCATCCATCCAACTATCTAAACTTTGGCAATTAAAATATTAGTAAGATTCTAAAAATTTCACTATCGTCACGATTCATTTTTGCTCATTAGATACAATATGTTGATAAATATTATCTCTTGAATATATTTTTTACTTAGGTTTAGGTTTAGGTTTAAAGAATTTATTCTCAAAAAGACAAACAAAAAGTCACTTACATGAGAACAATATAGCACACTATACATAATACTTGATAAATATACTTGATAAATTTTAAATAAGTATTTTGCTGTAGTAGATCGTATTAAAACATTTAATAATTAATCGTAAACATAATACATTGTACAATGTTGTTTGAAAGTCTGTCGTTTTTGCGCACATAAGCCCAAGATGATTTTCGAACTCAAAAGTATTTAAATAGAAAACAGTTTTATTTTCTTCCTAACTTTTGCGCACTGTTTTATTTTTTTATTACATTGCGTGGCATTGCAATTGCAAAGCAACAGGCGTACTGTAAAACCTTTTTCATTCGTTATGCGATAAAAGATGGCGCTGAGACTTCATTACAGATTTACGTGAAAACAAAAAATTTGAATAGACAGTATGATAAAAAATGAAAAGAAAATCATATTCTCATATTATAATTTTTTCCATATAATTTTATTTCATATAGATTAGTTTCATATTTTATTGTTATAAGGTTTCCAAAGCGTAAATATATTATGCATTAAGACATGTTATTTATCCGTTCACAAATGGGGCTAAATTTGTAATTTTTCATTATTTTTCATCATGGTACAAATAAATAAATCTTAAAAATCATGTCTAAGCAAATTAATCAGAAAACATTTTTCAGTAGTGTATTTTGTCATATTTCATTTATTCTAAGCGAGCGATAGATGGCGCTGCATCGAAAAAAATCGCACTATCGTTTGTCACTTTGAATAAGCATAAATACTATTTGAGTTCAAAAGTCGGCAGGAAAACATCGTGACCTGCAAAGGTCCTGGGTTCGAATTCTAGTTTTTTTTGAAGTAACATTGCACACTTGTGGTGCTGTTGCCATTATTTATCAAAGAATGATTGGATGGTTGATGTATGTATGGATGTTCCTCTTTGTGCCGACCGGCCCAACGAGTAGTCTTAATGTTTGATATCATACAACCACAACAGCTGAACGGATCTGCATGAAATTTGGAAGAGGGACAGTCTGAAATAACTCATTTTGTTTTAAATTTCACGCGTACGAAGTCACAGGCACACGGGGCACGCATGTGTTCATTTTTGTTATTAACTCTGGGTTTCTTTTTAGAGAGCTAAAGTTTCACAAAACTTACATTCGTTTACCAATTTTTTTATTGATTTTTCATGTTTCTTTTTATCGATTTTACAAAATCTGATTTTTTTAGGTTTTTAAAAATACACATCTTTATGATTAGTTACACAATAGAAATGTATTTTGCGATTACATTGCAGATAGCTCAGTGTTTTTATATTCAAGTGGGGTAAGACGGATTTATTTTGGGATGCAATATAACGGCATTGGGTCGTGCCGTGCTCCTTTGTCAGAATCCTTGTTCCTCGAAAATCGCATGTTTTATTAAATTTTATATTAGGGTTATTTTATTTAGTAGATGCTTTATAGTCCGGTCATTTTAGACATAAAAATAGTGATCAAATAAAGAAAATTCCGACAAAGCCAAATCTTCGTAGAGACCTTAGGTTTACCACAAGGAATAAAGTGTCAAAAGTCCCCATCAGTCCCATGTGAGCTTCGGGACTTATTCGGGGCCCAAGGACAAAATTTTAGGTTTTTTGGATTTTTCTCGAAAACGGTAAGTTTTATCGAAAAAGAACTTCGGAGCAAAATTGTAGATCTTAAAATTCTCTATAAAAATGGTCTCTATTATTTTTTCTCTAAGACCCACTATTTCCCAGATATTGCGCTTGTAAAAATCATGTTCTACATAATATGCACACATTTCCACACCACCTGTGAGGTAGTGTACTCGGCGCGTTTTTTTAACGTGGTATCCCCGGTAGGCCTATTCCACGAACCTTTATGACGTTATTTTCAGGAACAATAATTATTTAATAGTATGAAGATTATTGATATGGGTTACTGAGTTTAACTGTCTTTCTAACTTTTTTTTTATTACTTTAATCTAACTCATACTCTTCATATTTAACTTCAACAATCATGTTTTCTTCAATTTCTTCTTGTTCTTCTTCTCCTTCCTGTTGATGAACGCTTAGAAATTGTTCAAATGCAGATGAATCAGTTGTCTCTTCATCAAAATCACATGAATCTTCCTCTCTTGTATTTAATTGAACATTTGAGCAAGAGACACCTTGGCAATTGGTACACGCTAGAGAACACTGCAACCCTACTTTTTTACAGCCACATTTGGCACTACAACCTTTCTTGCAAAAAATAGTGTTAAGAAGTTTTTCTGGAGCAGGGGGCAGTAAAGTTCGAATCGGTTCCAAGGTATTATTTATCAATTTCCAACCCCAGTCTTCAGGGTTCAGTTCATTGCCTTGCCATGTCTGAACTTGATAGTATACTCGGAACAAATGTTGACTAGCAGATGTTGTTGGAGGAAGACAAGATAGCTGTACTTGTTTTTTGTTTCGTGTATTTTTTACAAATGTTAAATATCTGTACGTATCTATGCAATCAATTTTTTATCATTTTAGAGTAAATTTTCTTAGAATAGTATAATGTATACATAAAAGAGACACGAGTAGGCATTTTTCCTTGCTTGAGTAGCTAAATATGTATATACGTGGCATATATGTGCATATTATGTAGAACATGATTTTTACAAGCGCAATATCTAGGAAATAGTGGGTCTTAGAGAAAAAATCATAGGGACCATTTTTATAGAGAATTTTAAAATCTACAACTTTGCTCAGAGGTACTTTTTCGATAAAACTTACCGTTTTCGAGAAAAATCCAAAAAACCTAAAATTTTGACCTTGGGCCCCGAATAAGTCCCGAAGCTCACATGGGACTGATGGGGACTTTTGACACTTTATTCCTTGTGGTAAACCTAAGGTCTCTACGAAGATTTGGCTTTGTCGGAATTTTCTTTATTTCAATTGTTTAAAATGACCGGACTATTATGTTTCCGTAAAAATTGTTTTTTTGGCAACAAAAAGTGTATCTTCTCGTAAGATTTTTTGCATTAAAAGTGCTAGAAGTGTAAGCATAGGATGCGGACATCCGATCACGTGATTGCGAGTTCGAATTCCGCTGTTCGACTATTGTCGTGTTTACAATAAATATTAGTAAATAATAAATACTCTGCTAATTAATCTGTTGGTTTTAAATGTCATTTGCCATTTTTTGAGTAATCAATTTGAAAACCCCAGATCCATCTTAGCAATCGAAAAATTGTGAAATAGTCAATTGTATGGAATTTATTTTCGTTGCCAAAATGATTTATTACGAATATTCTCACATCTTGCTCCTTACAAACAGAATATGTAATAGAAATAAATATTTGGTAAAAAAGTATGATTTTTTTTAAGTTACATATAAAGCTCACGTTACAATGCTCGTTAATTAATGCTCGTTAATGCACGTTATAATGCTCACGTTCACAGCATGGTGCAGATTTAAGAATCACTACACGCGAACGTTAATCTTCAAGATTAATGGCTCAAAGTCACATCCGTTCCTTAATGACTTCCAAAAGATAAATCCTTCACTGTAAATAAGTTGTCTTAACCTTATCTTCATTTTTGTTAACGCAAGTTTTCTCTATTTGTCCGTTTTTGGAAAATAAATAAAAATAAATAATAAGATAAAATTATTAAAGTTTCCAAATTGCTTTCCTTATCCATTTTTTTAAGGTTAGTAAAATTATGACAAGGCAAAAAGTGACGAAGTCATTATGTGAAATTTTCATACAAGCAATGCTGGTGTTAAGGGACATCCAGATCTGGAAACAAGATTAATTACTCCATATAATGAATAAAGTAACGAATTTTGTGGCAAAGATTAATGATTCAACTATGAATATTTTCATTAATGATGTGAACTTGTTCTAAAACAATACAAACTTTGTAAACAATGTATACTTTTAAGTAGTAAGTAATAAACTTCTTTTAACTTAGAAATATTTGAGGTAAATTCTCGCATTATCTTTATTCATAAGGTAACAATCTTTGTAATTTTGTACGGAAACTAAAAGTGTTATAATTAACTAATTTATTTAAAGAAAGTCTGCAATTAAATGTCGAAAAGAAATTGCTATTAATTTTAGGCTCATACCGTAGTATAAGTCTATAAATTGTAATTCGATATTAAAAATTTTGGGCCTGCATTTCAGCTTTAAATTTATCCATGGCAAATATAAAGAGCATGTGATTATCTAAAACGGTTGTGTCGTGTAAGAAGCGCAAAATATGTACGCAGTAATTAATTTTTTTAGTGCACCATTAAAGTTTTTACCACTGTAGACTTTCATTTAAAATTTAAATTTAATTCCTCATTATCGTTGTGTTTAACAAGCACTGCGATATAAGTGGGCCAACCAGATTAATTATCTCTTTAGACGAGTATTAGTAAAAGGCGGATAAAATATTAATATAAAATGTGGGATAAAGACAGAGGTAGCGAATGCTACTTGTACTAAAAAAAAACGAGAGAAGGTAACATAATGTACTTTATACTTATTACTGATAGTATTCTATATTACAATGTTTCTTGTTGGAACCAAGTTCCTTATCGCGCGTCGTGAAAGGGGGCTAGACGGAAAAAATTCTTACGAAAAGTTGTCACGACACTTTTTGCTATAGTAAGTATGTTAACGACGAATGAGCGCTACTTCACCATGGCAACGACGTGACAATATATAACGAAAATTCATAGAAATAAAATGTACTTCTTGTGAAGACTTAAGTTTTTTATTCATAGAATAAACATTGGTTCCTTCACTAATTAATCGAAAGCAACTTCGTTCCATCCGGGTGTCCCTTGACACCTCTCAAGTTTTTTTTTATTTTTTTATTCATTAAGTATTTAAAAAATTTGCCTACACCATTGTTTCATTTTATGTATGATTAGTTAATATAAATTACATACCTACCTTAAGTTATTATAGAAGTAGAAACATGTAATCCTAGGCTAAGTTTGTTCTTTATTATGTAACAATAAATAAATAAATATTGTCGTTTAAAATCAAATTCTTTACAGTTTACCCTTAGAAAAATAATCTTTTCAACTAAGATATAAGCTCACAGTTCATTTGTTCGTGAAGATTTATGGCACCGGAAAAACTAGACGACAGCGCTGCGATGTCAGCCAGTTGACATATTTAGTGCTGCGAGGTTTTACTATATAATTGAATTAAGTTATTGTTGAAGTTTTTTTTGTATTATAAGGTGGATAACGAGCAAGCAGCTCGACGATATAGCAAAACTAATACCTAAAGCTGCCAATAGACATTTGCAATTGCAGATTCGTTGCCTAACGGGTGAGACGCACAAAAAGATTATATGTCCCGTTCCTATGCGTTCTCTCCTCCATCAAACCTCTTTTTTATTAATAAGAAAAGCGTGTGAAGGGAAAAGGAACTTAAATTAGGTCTTCAGAACGCACACTCATCTGACGAAACGCGGAGTTACTTCTACTTTACGCCTGTCTTTAGTATGGTCGTGGTAATGCATTATGTTAGAATTTTATCAACGTCTTCTTCTCGGCGGGAATTTGTTATACACACGAGACGTTCGATAACATCCGTTGTGGTTGTTTATTTTCTATACGTAAGCTGTCCAATGTTTATTTTATTTTACCCCCAAAGAACCTGACTTAATATTTATAGCACTTACTAGCCCACTTTAGTTGCAATTTAGAACAAATGGGAATTTAATATGAACTATAAAATAAAGAGCACTTTCCACTTTGAGAAATATATGTTGCATTTAAAATGACAAATAAAACTTAATGCACGCTAGGATGGCTTGTTGCGAACTGCTCAACGAAGTGAAAAGTGTGCGGTTTGAAATTACTGTATGCATATTCCCATTTCCGAGGAATTGAATTCAGTGTCGAGGTGCAAAACTTTGCTTAGTTTGTTAGAAACATTTTAAACTATAACATTCTACACCTTACTAATATTATATGGCGGATGGATGGATTTTTGTTAGAAGGTATCGCTGGAACGGCTCAACGGATGTTGATGAAATTCGGCACAGACGTAGAACATAGTTTGAAAGAACACATAGGGCGAATGCTAATAATAAAATAATGCACATATGAGAATAGTTATGTTAACTGCAATGGAAACCCGCAAAGATATAATTTAAAAACGTTAAGAAAAAAGTAAAAAGTTAAGAAGAATTTAATGTCCATCTTCATAATGAAAAAATTAAAATGTTACAAAAATAATCTGTGCTTGGAATGGAATGGACTAAGGGAGGCCCTAACTGTAGATTTAGTATAAGAACACTACACTAAGCGATACTTTAAATTGACTAAGTGTGGCATTTAGTGAATATCCTATTCATAGTCATAAACGAAAGGTCTTATACATGCGATAAGGATTCATGTCGTCTTTATACTCCTCTATGTAAGAAGGAATAGCCAAAGGGCACGAAAACAATCAAGCCCACAAAGCTTAGACGAGAACTTGCCAAGTCACAACAAATAGTATTTTATTTGAGTTTTCATGAAAGTTTTGCTCTTGTGTGGCTAGGGTAGTAGAAATTGAGTACAAAATGAGGAAGAAAGAATACGTTTATGAAAATATTGCAAACAATAAGCTCATACGAGTTTCTTTGTATAGTCTACTCTGTATGTACCTATAATGTGTAACATAGTATATAATCTTACTCAATATTAATAATGCCAATGTTAAGGTGGATGGATGGATGTTTGTTTGAAGGTATCTTCTGAACGGCTCAACGCATTTCGATGAAATTTTGCATAGATGTAGATCTAAGTCTGGAAGAACACATAAGCTACTTTTAAACCCGTGCGGACGGAGTCGCGTGCGACTGCTAGCAACTAATAAACTCAAAAACTACTAGACCAATTTCAAAACTTATAATCCCATCAGAAAGCAACATTATCACTAAGTAACATAAGCTATATTTATTAGAAAAAAATTTAATTCCGCAGATAAAAGCCCGTACGACAGTAAGTATATCCATAAATCGTAAATATTCCAGATGTTTTGTCAGTTTACGGCAATAAAAAACTTTATGCTTTATATTTCGTTAAATAAAATAGGAAAACATTTCAGTCATTCATAAATACCAAAATTGTTGTTGCAAAAATACGTAATACAATTTTTCATTCGCGTTATCCTTAAAAATCATTTTTCTATATTTTGCCTAAAAAATGCCAATGTCGTAAAACTATTCGTACTGGAGTGTAACCGAGTTTGGTTATATTATTACCCATTCTTACGCTTCACGTGACGCCGCCGTGGCAATCGTACAGCCTACAGTGGCGTACGTGTTGGGACATCACTATTATTACGAAGGGCTTTGTACTGTTACTCTACGTGAAAATATTTTTGCGAATTTTATATTCCAAACATTGTTATATTATTGTTCTATATTGTGTTACTTTATGGCATCGCAATACGAATTTTTTGTTAGATCCTATAAGTTTCGATAAATTCGTTGTTAGCTTAGAAATCATTTAAGGACGAAGGATAATCGTCGGAGTAGTAATTGTAGGTGACATATTTAAACACTTGAATTTTAATATATCTAGAAAGCCTGCTTTCAAAATTTTAATATGAAATTTAAAAGTAAGTGGCTTCTGTATAATATTTATAGTAAATCTGCAATTTTTATTTAAAATTTAGATAAAATATGAGCTGTCTCATTCGACATAATATGTCCATCCATTGAGCCTCGTTACGCCCACTGCTGGGCATAGGCCTCCCCCAAAGATCGCCACGATGAACGGTCCTGTGCAACCCGCATCCAGGATACTCCCGCAACCTTGACCAGATCATTGGTCCATCTTGCGGGTGGCCTGCCCACGCTGCGTCGACCTGTACGTATATATATATTTCTTTTAAATTTGTGGTTGCCTTTCTTTGGTAATTTCGTTTTATCGTCTTTTATTTGCATTGGCGACATTTCAGTAAATCTTTGCCGTAGAAATTTCTTTTGCACATTTAAAATATATTCTCTTTTCCTTTTCGCTGACTCTCTATAGGCCATTGGTCATTAAACTAGCAGATTTTGCAGTCTCCGGGCGCCTCGTTATTCACTACATTTAACTTTCATCTTGCATAGTCAAATTTAATTCTTCCACTAAAATCACAAGCGAATTGATCAAGAGAATTAATATCGACATTCCCTTGTGATTTTTATCGATATTTCTAGGGTTCCCACTGCTGAAATACCTGTACAGAAACATATATCTTGTTCAGTATAGTTGCGATGTACTAACGTCATATTAAATAACCTTTTGGCGGCTATATATGTAATGTAGGTAGCTCGACTCATTTTTATTCGCCCGCACAAGCGGGTAGTTAGGAATCCCTCACCGTTACGGTCGGGCGCGGGGCCTGCGAGGCTTTGTGCGGGGAAGACAGTGAGTCGGGAGAGTTGAGAGTCGCCGTCGGGAGTCGAAGGAAATTGGACGGAAAGTGTTACCTATCGGAAATGCTGGGTACATACCATACAGATTCGCTTGAATTTTCGGTTCCGCGTTCGGCAAGATAACGACGCGTCTATAGCTTAACGGAAGCAGTGCTTCGAGTGCATCGGGTAGGCAGCATCGCTAGCGCCTATAGACTATTTGTGACTTGTTTGACTCGACTGACACCGACAGAGTGACCGGGCACCTGCAGGCGGTAGACGAGGCATCGAAATGGTAAGTGTCACTTCATAATTTTACGATATTAGGCCATCCCCAGCAGCGTTGTATGTATCCCCAACAGATACGTACAACCTACCAATGTATAGGTTAACAGCTAACAGACTTCATGTGCGGAAAACGTTGAAATTATGAATAGAAACTAAAAACTACTTTGTAAAACATATATATTGGTTTAATTGGTAAAGTAATACGCTAACATAGAGATTACATCAATGTTGTTAATATAATTTTTAAAATATAAATTACATAATTGTCGGTATTAAGACGGTTTTATCAATAACTCAAATATCTTAAAACTAGCTGTCACCCGCGACTCCGTCCGTCCGTCCGCGCTGATTTAAGAAAAACCTTAATTAGTAGCCTGTTCGCAGTTACAGCTCGGCCCGATCAAAATGTCGGACGACAAAAAAGTATCTGGTTTTTAAAATTATGGCATCTCACTAGCTCTTCCTATCAACGTCAAATATGTGTCAGATCCTCTTTGTACTGAGGATGTTATGTCATTTTTTCTTTTACATAATTTTCTAAGTCTAAGTAGGTTTTTTATATATATATTCTGACAGAACCAACCGCGAGAGGAGTGCCTCTCACCGGTTAGGATATTCTTGTTTGACAAAATTGCCTTCTGCAATGTAACGGTTTTTAAAGAATCAATAGCACCTTATATAAAAGACTCTGTTTTTAGTGTCTCTTCGAACATGGTAACATTTTATAAAAAATATAAAATATTAGAATAACGTACTTATGAACTAAATTACTAGTAGAGGTAGAAGAAACTGGTTCAATCAAACAATTTAGTTTAATTTCCGTAATAGCAGAAAGATAAATGTAAAAGTGTATAATATTGTAAAACATTTAAATATAATATTATTTTAGAAGACCATATATATTTCTGAATTCACAATTTAGACATTATGTACAGTGCAATAAAACATATTGGACTTTTCTTAGAATGCTGCACAAAGGACCGTGGCGGTCTTTCATTTGAAGGTTGAATTTGACTTGAAAGAATAGATTTATTTCAAGTCGAATTTTAGCCTTTTGTTATTCTTTTTGTATTTATTTTATGATGTAAAAGTGAAATTCTTAAATATGTACATTTTGTTACAGTTTTATGTAAATTTCGAAGTAATGAAATGGCTTTTTAATTGAGTAAGCGGAGCATTTAAACCTATCCAATAGTGAAATAACTGCTCTTTTGGCCGCTTTGAAACTGGCCACTGTGCACTGTTCTTTTCTATAATAGAGTTATATAAAAGTAAATCATAAAATACAAGATCCAAGTATAACATAGTATTTATTTATACATTTGATAAGTACGACTTTCAAGCCGCAATAGTTTCAGAAACAGCACTTTTAGAGAAAACGACTAACCATAATTTATCCAATAAAGTAACACTTGTTACCTACATTAATTTGAATTTCGTCGTTTTAAACAATATAAATCTTTTTTATTACCATCTTCAAGCGCAATGGCCAGTCAGTTTGAGGGGCACTCAAAACAATTTGTAGCATTTCCAGTTAAATTTAGCAACATAAATTAAGGGTAATTTGGTAGAGGTCCGCACTGTAATGTAATACAAAGATTTATTATCCTAATTGCGAAAATATACTTTCGTTTCTGTCTGATACCATTAGTATGGTCCAATTTCCGGATCCGGCCATATATATATATATTATATATATGTATATTTTCTTGTTGTTAAACAATGGAACGACTTTCCTATCAATTAGTAAGCCCAGAATAAAATTTCCATCATTAAAGATATAAATGTCTAAGCTTTATTAAGCTTTATAAAGGTAAAGCAATTATGCGGAGAAAAAATAATTCAAAATTAATCCGAAATAAAAAAAAATTATACCATTACGTGCTTCTTGGATTATAACATGCTAATACTTTTGTAATGGGATATGATTATCTTTTTTGTCCACGTTATTTCACAATAAAATATATCGTAACGATCATAAATAAGGTATAAAGTTACTAATTTAGAAATCGATGACATGTTATCGCTTAGATTTATGTTTAAGATTCATTTATTGGAACGTATCGGACTGACCGAAAAGTTATAATAAAGCCATCTACACACCTCAATTTTTATTTGCACAGTTTTAACTGAGCAGAGAGAATGTACAATTCAAATTAACGTGCAAAAATTTTAACTGTCAGTTAATCTATACAGTTCTTAGATCTGCCTAAACGCGAAACAATTCTCTTTTGAAAGCAAAGAACTTTTCTTCAATTACTTTTAAAACATAATTAATAGCCTATGTTCTACATTTATGCCAAATTTCAGCGAGATCCGATGAGTCTTTCTGGATACCTTCAAACACGCATCCATCTCAACTTTCGCATTTATAATATTAGTAAGTTGTATACATATCATATTTCAAAATAAAAAATTTCACGTTCCACGTTAAAAGCGACATTATTTTCAAACTTCAAAGCAATCGAAACAAAAACTATTAACTTTCTGCCGTCACATTGATAAGTAATATTATTTTTATGTTCAAACTCTAGCATCAATGCTGCAAAAGTTGCTGCAAAATGTCTCAACAGTGCAATGAAGTGTAATCAAACCATAATATCTTTTTTATTGTAAGTTTTATTCCAGCCGTTGGGAATTTTATTACCACTATCATACTCGTAGTAGCTGTAGGATGATATCACATTTTAATATTTATGTACGGCGATATCTCATCCATCTTTAACTATAGAACCCGATATGCGTTACAATACTGAGGTCAGAATGTTAAAAGTATAAAAGTAAGCATAATATTTCATTAAACTTGATAAATATCTTTTTTTAGATATCTTAAAGCAGAAACAATTCCTCGCTTCCTTAAAATATCTTACCGAAATTTCATCAAAATCTATGGTTGAGAAATGTATAAAGGAGACCAACAAACAAACATTTGTATTTGTAGATAGATTACAAATGTGTAAATAATGTTTATTAGTAAAGTGAACAACAAACCATAAAAAAGTGTTATTGATTCCTTCATTGGATCGGTTTTAACGAATCGAAAACAACATTAACTACGGTCTAATAAATAGGTCTGACCTTTCTTTGTTGTTATTATTTATCAATTAGCATTATAAACTTTATCGTCGTCTTATTTTGTATTAATTTTCAGATTAATTTGTTTATCAACGATAAACAAACATGTTATGTTTATTTATCTTAATTATAGTCGATTAATGTTATATAGCAATTGGGACATAGATCTTATATATATAAAAGAAAGTTGTGTTAGTTACACCATTTATAACTCAAGAACGGCTGAATCGATTTGACTGAAAATTGGTGGGCAGGTAGCTTAGAACCAGGAAACGGACATAGGATAATTTTTACCCTGTTTTCTATTTTTTATTCCGCGCGGACGGAGTCGCGGGTAAAAGCTAGTTAGAAATAAATAAGAAGCTGTCACTGACGGATGTGTATGCATATTTTTGACTATTTTTTGGATTTAAAAATAATTGTAAAACTTTAATTAAAATTGTTTTAAAGCTAGCTTCTAGCTAAGACTCCGAACAATTTTAATTGACTCATCGAACTTTGTAACATGAGACATTAAAATTCGTAAAATCTAGCCGGGTTTTAATTTAAACTTTAGTAACGTACCCTGGCAAAATATTATAGATTCTTTTAATTACAATAGTCAAATATTCATTGGTTAATGAAAATATTGAATATTGCGATATTTTTAAAATTTAAATCAAGAGTAAAATTAGTTGAAAAGTTTTTGACTGTACTCACATCTATTTGTTACTTTTCGAATTTGCAAGTAATAAATAACAAGCAAATAGCGTTCCGAATAGAGTTTCCAAAAGTATTGCCGATGTACGAGATATCTCGGTTACAATTTTATAGCAGTAAACGTTCAAACTTAACCGTTTGAAACAAAATTTATTTCGAAAGTATACTCAAAGCTTTTGTACTTTAAAAAAAAACTTTACCTTAGACTTAATGTTTCACAGCGCTCATACATCATCCATGAAAGTTCCGTTGCAGTTGCACATGTCTAGCGTGCTCTTACCACACTTACTTTGAGATTGTTAGAACCACTACACACTTTTGTACTGAAAAAAAAAGAATTACAATGTGTATTATTAAGTTTTTTGTGCTTTTACGTCAACAGAGACAAAAATAGAACTCAAAAAATGTAAATAGGTAGAACCTTCACTTCTATAATAACATTAAAATAGTTCAAAAAGGATAGCTATATATCATCTAGAAATCATGTAGAAAGTGGTTAAAAATACAACAGTTGAAAGCAGAGTTCTAATACGTCTTTGACCATTCTTATATTTGTGCTCTGACAAGGTTTAGAGTTAAAACTTGGCTATAAATCGAATAGTTAATTATTGTAACCAAGGTATATGTGTTTTGAACATTCGCTGTA
Source organism: Papilio machaon (assembly GCF_912999745.1). Classification (NCBI taxonomy): domain Eukaryota; kingdom Metazoa; phylum Arthropoda; class Insecta; order Lepidoptera; family Papilionidae; genus Papilio; species Papilio machaon. The sequence goes on along the minus strand of NC_059996.1, from coordinate 4,197,881 downwards.
TTCTATTGCGCGCCCGCCTACGAAACGAAAAATACCGTGTACGAAAAACCTACACTGCTTGTTGGACGCAAAGCTCCATTTATGTCCAACACAAATATAGCCAAATGTACAACATATATGTTTTGGAACCAAGACAATTGATAAATTGTGTAATATAAAGCGCCAACATTAGGTTCTATTCAAATGACACTAAGTCACCATCAATCTAAACAGTTATTGTACAACGACTTAATGATATATTTTTTTCGAATCACCACAAACACCATTATAGAAGACATTAATCAATAGATCTGACTAATGCATTGTACTTATATTTCAATCCTTGCACAAGTATAAAGATTCCGCTTTAGTATAGACTAAGCTTTGGAAAATGGTCAGCAAATTCATAGCTAACGCTAAAAGCGTTGCAAGATCAATGATTCTAGACAATGTTGACCCGATGTCGACCCAATCGATCGAGAATGCGGTGTAATAAAACACTATTCGAGTGCTATCTGTCTGCAAGAGTTCGTGGCTCTATAAAAAACAGCTATATACTCACATGTATGTAGTTTAAAATAATAATTTTTTGGACCCTTTGATTTGCAAAATCGTAACTTTGTTTAGTAATTTTTTTATAAACTTAGTCAATGTCACTATTGTAATATTTGACTTACAAAAAATGAACTTTATGTTTGCATTGTTCTAGATATTACATATTATATTTTTGCATTGTTTTCATATAAATTTAAGTTTATAATAATTTATTTTAAAGCTTTTAAGAAAGATAACTGAATCTAGTGGTTCTATTTCGCTGGTGAATCGGACATAATTCAATAAACAAGAAATCCTTTCGCAATTCAGTTCGCACGAAGTACTTTTTGCTCAGTTTCATTCCACCTCACCAGGTGTCACTACGGACTGAGTTCTAAAAAGTGTTCAAAGAAAATAAAAACAGATTTGTTAATTGTTAAATTATTTAATCTTTCGTAAGACATAATTATTACATAAATAATAACTGATACTCACGTCTTCTTGGTACTAACGTAATTCTTTCGAATTATTCTTAAGTTGTTGTTGTTTTGTTTTAGTTTATTCTGTAGCTAATGATATGCAAATATCTAATCTGAATTCTAAAGATTTTTCAAGTGACATTGTACTCGTAACTTGCAGAAATATTTTACCATAGGAAAATAGGTTAAGAATGTGCTCTTTTTTACGCATTTTAAATTCTTCTGCATTTCTTAAGTTATTGAGCCTTTTATACGTCTAAAAAAAGAAATCACAATGATGTTTTTCAACTTGAAACAATGTTCTTAAATTTTAAATTTATTCATTCTAATGGAGACAATTCTTTTTTTTTTGTATTTAGACCCATCACAAAATTGTAGAACTCAAAGTTGGTTTCTGAGACCAAAATCTCTGTAAAAAAAATTATCGTCATTCCAGTCATTATCTTTGACAAAACAGAGGTAACATTATGTGTTAAACAGGGATTTTGGACTCGGCCGAGAAAACTGACTTTGTTTTCTTGTGTAGAAATCCTTTCTTTATTCACGCAAAATTAGGGATTTTGCAACTAGATATATTCCAACACTTACGGTAAAATTTAAGGTACATCTTTAAAAAAAATCAAGAATATATCGGAAGTTTAAGATTTTTCTCAGATTCATTTTAACAATATCTAGTAAGTTTCTGCAAAGCAAGCTCCCTTCTTACCGACCATAACAGGAATAGAACAAAGCAAACTAAAGGTAATTTAAAATTTTACAATTTACAATTTTATTTTTTATTGGGTTATAATTCCTCAGTGTTGTAATTTATAATACAAAATCACATTTCGAAAATCGACGTCAAACTTGTACGAAACTCCCTACCTATAGGTATATATTAATTCGACTGGTAGAAAAGAACTTCTTTTCTTTAAGTACGTAGTTTTATAAATTTTATTTCACATGATATACTTGTGGATATAAAACTACTGTGATTCTTTATAAAACTTTGCAAACTTTTGATGAAAGATATAGTCTTGTGTGGAGATATCCTTTCTAACATTGAAACGCCTATCTAACAGGGCTTTGACTGGTAAATTGTTTTTATACCCTTAGGCTCACTGGGCACGTCAACGTAAGGGTGAAGCTCACTAAGAGACGTGCGCTGGTGTGTTACTACAATAAGTTTTTAGTACCTTTAAATAAGTTCCTATTTAACTTTCATATACCTAAGGGACATATAGTAAAATAAGCTCGCGGGATGTCTGCAGTCAAGTAGTAAGGTAGTATTCTGCAGTAAAAGTAAACGAACTGGTTTATTGAAAATAAGCGACCTGCCGTACTAAGATACATGTAATGATAAATTAAGCAGAGCGTATATTTCTCATACTAAATATTTACCAGGGGGACTTTCTTTGTTTTTATGACAATTAAGTAAATTTTTGTTATTTAAATGTTCATTACTCAAAGTGTAAGCTTTCAGATTTCAAATCTAGTGACACCATAAAACCACAATAAAATCACTTCAAAGTCATAAACAATTTTGCAATATAGGGTAAAAGAGGAACGATAAAACCGTGACTAACAGAACCCTCCTGTCGGTTGTTCAAATGTAAGAAAATTAACATAAAAGAAACATTTCAATTTTGAGTTTGTCATAATTAAAACAAAACTAATATACAGATAAAATTTTGTAATTTTGTAACTGTAGCTACTAGAAAACATAATTAAATTAAACATGGCATATATATACCTACTTTTTGATGGCGTGGGAAGAAAATAAATCCTATTTGAAAATGTTGAAATTCAGCTGTTGCCAAGAGATTTAGCGAGACGAGAAATATCACTCTATTGGCTTGAAGCCATATCGGGAATGAGTGGGTGCGTCAGCCTCAATATACTTAGCATAAATTTTACACTTGTTTCCGTTTCAAACTTTATTGAATTTATCCATTTATATTATTATGTTAACAATTTTTAACAATGATAATTTTTACAAAACAATGAACGCTTTATTTTTTACTAAAACTGTTATATTGTAATCATACTAATATTATAAATGCGAATGTTTAGATGGATGGATGGATGGATGGATGTTTGTTTGTTTGTTTGAAGATACCTCCGAAACGACTCAACGGATCTTGACGAAATTTGGCACAGATGTAGAATACAGTCTGGAAGAACACATAGGCTACTTATTATGTTTTTTTAATTCCGCGAGGACGGAGTCGCGGGCGACAACTAGTAATATATAAATACTGGAGTTTCGGGATAAGGAATAGTTTTAAGCTTGTGTAATGATAAACAGTATAAAGAGAAAAGGAATGAAATCTCAAAAGCGTACTCTTGCGGCGTGACGAAATAAAACAGCAATTCGTAGTAAACATCACGATTGCCATCTCGGGCCTCGAACAAAAGTAGTTTAAGGGACGAATATTTCACGAATGCTTAGCCTTTATTGAGATTTTAGCATTTAGTAATCGGTTTTCCAGATACAGTGAGATTATTACGAGAGAAGAAATTAAAATTTGTTTACTGTGTATAGACTGTTTCCGATGTAGAAAGAGTTCCTCTTATTTCCATCTCTACATCTATACCATTATTATTATACTAATATCATAAAGGGGAAAGATTAGTATGTAACCAATTAACTTAAAAACTACTGGACTGATTTCAGTAATTCTTTTGCAATTAGCAAGCTACATTATCACGGAGTAACATATAGGTACTATATTTATTACATTTTTTTTATTCCGTGCGGACGTGTGACGGGTAAAAGCTAGTTCTTAATAAATATGAATGTTTTTCGAACTCTTTATTATAAATGTCTGAATTGGCTGGCATAAAAAGCCCTTTATATACGATAACTGTGACCTACTGAAGAAAGATTTTATCATTGGCAATCTTTAACTTTAACTTTATCTTATTAAGTTTAAAAATGTTTCTTTTTTCAATCATTTGTAGGTTTATACTTAAGTGGATATCATACTGTTCGCATTCTTGAATTCTTTGGCCGAGGACGTTTTGCGTACCTGCTTTTATCAATTTGAAGGACTGTTGGAATCCTATTTGCGTTCTGAGTATGCTCTACTTTCGTTAATAAGAAATTCTTGGAGTTTTACCTGTTGGGATAATAATTTTTGTTATGTTTATATGCTGTATTAGTTGTTATTATTTTAAAGCGAAAAGAGCTAGTTAAACCTGTCAATAGCTTTGTAGAACTTGTGAAGTTTTTGTTACTTTACATTTATTTATGTAATACAGTATATTTGTATTTATTTGACATTTCAGAAATAAGACATTATATCAATAGATTGAGATTTTAATTAAGAAATAAACAAGCAATATTTAATTTGAAAACAATACCCGACTGAAGTACATTTCGTATAACACTTGTTTCAAAATCGGTCAATCCTTTAAAATTTTAAAACATACAACATTTTAAATCGAGGTCTTCTATTCTGTTAGTCGGGCTTCTATAATATTATTTAGAGAGAATTGAGAGAATTTGAGAGAATAAACTTAAAATCAAACAGAAACATAAAAGCAATAATAAATAAACGAAAAAAGTTAATCCAATGTATTAAAAGCAATACAGATGATTTAATTGCTTCCCTGCAATCAATTTATTAATCTGTGGATCAACTCGCCTACTCTTTAGAATGCAATAATTTTTTTTTATGAATAAATGAAAATTAATAGGATTAACAGGATTGATCATTTTAAATTTCAATCATTATACCGAAACTTTGTATTTTACATTTGTAAAAAGGAAAATGGCAAGAAATTGTGTACAATAGAAATTGTCACCTACGGTACTATAAAATAAGATATTAAAAGATTAAAATTTTACAGAAAAATCTCGTGAAGTATTTAAGATTCTGTTTATTTTTAAAGTTATTTGGAACTGTAAAGTAATATTAATTGTCAGAGAAAAGAAAATAGAAAATAATAAAATTCATAAAATTAATATGTGACAAAATTTTTGTTACCGTTTATAAAAGTGTCACGGGAAAGTAACTTGCAAGGAAGGTAAAAATTTTTGCAAAGTTACTTTACCGCGTCTGAACCAATGTACGCTTTGTCATTTTCCATAAACTGATATAACAGTAAATTAGGTTAATGATAATAAATTGAGTTTATTAAATGGCGTTACAGGGAAGTTTTTTAAATTTTATAAGCGCGTTAATGCTTCTTAAAGTCTTTGAGTCTGAAATGCTTTGTGTGTCTGAAATGATTTAGTGTTTTTATAGAAGATTCAAACGAACAAATGTATTCTCTGATGTTTAATGATGTTGCAATCAGTGAAATAAAATCTATTATTAAAATATATTTAACGTTAAACCTTCTTTAATCATTGTTTAAATTTATTTGAAAACACCCTGTTTAAAACCCATTCAATGTTAAGTATGCTAAGTTTATCATTGCTTAATAAATGAATCCACAATTATTCAACTTTAATGAAATCTAAAATGAAACACAGATTTTGAAAGACAACTATCTCCATTCTCTTCTGATAAATGTTTTAATGATCTCTTCGTCCTTTGAAAGTAATAAAAGAGATGTATAGAGCAATCTATGAAACAGGTCCTTGATTTACGATTTTTCCTTATGACCATTCGAACTCTCATATTTTATACCTTTTCTTTGCAATAGAAATATTCATATTATTATTTGTGATAATGTGTTTTTCTTCTTGTTGTAGAAAATAAAGATGTATTCCAGATCAATCTAACGAGAAGTGGGTCTAAATTTTATTTCTACATTTGATACAAATAAACTGTGCAAGTTAAATAAACCCCTTGCTGATATACATACATAATCGTCATTATTATACTTTTTGTCGACAAATTTACGAAGAGCGTATCAATAAAACTCAAGAGTTAGAAATTGGTAAATCAATATAGGTGATATACGCTCAATTGCATCGAAATTCATTTCGGTTAAAACTGCGTGTCGGTGATTGATTGATACAGTTTTGACAGGCGCGTAATTGAATTGCGGTGAAGAAACGCCTCTTTAATCTCTACCAGAGTCAAGTATAAATTTACGGTAGCAAAAACCATTAAGTAACACGACGGATAATACAAGACCGATCATAGTGGAGATATTTGGGAAAGCCTCTGCCCAGAAGTTGGCGTCACGTTACTAAAAAGAAACAGAAATAAGAATACAACTTTGATTTTTTATATTATATGGTGGCAAACGAGCAAGCGGCCACCCGAATACGCCGAAATAACGAACAGGCTCATAGTCATCCGGAATAATAGACGCGTTGCGTACCTTTAATCGACGGAGGAGGGACGCACAGAAATAGGATCAAAGAAATAGACCGTTTAAAAAACAAGAGTCCTTTAGTAAAGGATGTTCAGAGATTGTAATTGATGATTTTTGAAATGCAAATATCTGTAACAGAGAATGTAGAGAACAATTAATTTTTATGTTATAGAAAAGTTCTGTTCGATACCAATTTTTTTTTTCAAGTGAATGATTCGCTCCCGCTATTAACTGTTAACAATACCCGACGTTTATCTTACGAAGCGTATTATTTACCCTGACACATTTTGAGCGTTACAATAGCTTAATGTTTCGTCGAAAAATGTTCATGTATAAAAGGTTTAGCAGTATTTTACAGTCAGATGCATGAAATGCGACAAAGTCGACAAAATTAGCTGGTCAATGAATGATCGGTAGTATAATAATCAAGGTAATATTGTAACATTACGACTTTATAGAATACGATTGTAAAGATAGAAGTACAGTCAAATTTTTGTAATAGTTTCTTTTGGCATAAGCCTTTTCTTACGGTTTCTTTATTGTATGAGCTTTAAATAGTCTTTGATTTTATTTCACGAATTAAACTCCTAAGTACAGAAATATTTTTTTCACTCAATTGTCATTAAAATATCAATCCGTAGTCTTAAATTATGACACCATGCTTCCTCATACCGGGTTAACTGATCACTGATTTTTTATTTATTTCATTTGAAGTTTTATTACTGTACACGGTAACTTTACAACTTCCTCCCAGAGCCGGCTTTGGAGTCCTATAACAATTTTACGATGCTGTTTTTTTCTTTATTTTCGGCAATTTAAGACATTATTAAAGTTGTGAAACTTCGTAACAATATATTTGAACGCTTGCTTTGAATTTTGTAGGAAGTAAATAACGAAAATTTGATAGCTTCCCAGAGTTTAAGATTTCATATTTTATCTTTGTTTTTCGAGGTATTATTTTACCTTATAAAAATCGATTTTGTTTATAAGTTTCGACAAAATAAATCTTTGATATAACCATTTTTACCTACTCCAAAACATAAGTTTCGACTGATGATTACAAGAAATTAATTTTGATAAAGTTTCATAACATTCATCTTTAGAAATATTTACGCCCTACATTACAAGATCTGGCACAAAAGAGATTTTTTAGCCGACTTCAAAAAGAAGGAGGTTATCAATTCGACTGATTTTTTTTTATCTCTATTGATTCTTACAGATCCGAGCTAACCTTTTACAACGCATTCCTATCAAACTGGATTACTTCTCTTATACACACAATTTTGCTATGTAATGCTGTAATGCTAAGTTTGTACACAACTTTTTTATTATAGCTTACATTTTTATGATAAATACATTTAGTTCCAATTCAACTCGGTTCCACAGATAATAGAAATATTGTACGTGAGCTGTTACACTGAAATTGTCTTCTGAGCTCTTCACGAGAACGTTTTAGCGTTCAAGATAAGAAATATATAAGCTCTCAATAACCTTCTCATTAAACACTCGAAAGATCTATATACCAAGTAATTTTTTCTATTACGTAGTTTTCATCATAGAGCTTTATTAGATATTAATTTATGTTATCTCGGACTACGAAAGTCCAGGTGACTTGTAATAAAGCTATGCCATCTATTTCAAATAACCTTTTTTCCGTCACCTCTCGCATCCGGCCAAATATTTTACGGTTCCACTCTTATTAGTTATGATTTTTTTTTTTAAATTAAAGACTGATAAGTTTCAAAAACATCTTCTAGCCATCATAGACAGCATTGATTAAACAAAGTTACCGTTGGGTTCCGAGACTGAAATCTCTGTATAAATCATAATATCCTCAACTATGTCGCTCTTTGACAAAACTCAGTTAACAATATGTTTTAAACGGGGATTTTGGTCTCAGAAATCCACGATTAGTGACTTAGATCATGCTTACCTCAAGATTACTCTAAAGATCGATATTACCGCTCTCTTATATTTTTATACCTATTCCGTAATCTTGCTATAAACATGCGAAAGGAAATAAAGATTTATTATTCAAAGAATGATAATTTCTTATTTTTCCCGAATAACATTACCAGAAAGGAAATACTGAAAGAGAAAAGAAAAGCAATTAATTAACAATAACAACAGCTAATCTACGAAAGAAGTAGGTCAAAGCAATCATAAAATTATTTCAAAGCGATTAGTTAGGAAGATAGCCTCGAGTCAGAAGATTCTCCATTAGATCACACCGTGGGAAGTACACCTCGCACCAAGAAAGTATAATTAAGACATCAATGTGTTTTTATGCCAAAGAACTCAACATTTTCTGTCCCGAATACATTCGCTTAATTGGATTCCGGGAATTTTACAAAAAAAAAAAATATTGAAATATTGCTATATCGTTATTACGACCGTTGTCACTGTAAGAGTAAAATTTTACATTTACCTTCTAAACTTTCTATATATTCACCTAAAAAGAATAAGCTGTCTTTAGATTTATAAACTTTTGCCCGCGACGTTCCTCCGAGTAAAATTAAAAAAAAAAATTGCATTTACGTTAATGGCAATTAATCACGTACACGAAATATGTTTTTTTTTAAACATACAGACAAACCAATTTTATTAGCTATAAAGATGATTCAATTGTACCTTGCGTTGACTTAACTAGTCAGTCAGGACACTTCAGAATTATTAACTTAAACAGTGAGGAAACAACAAACAAGAATTTAACGAAAATGCATTTACAATAACACGGATCATTTGATAAACTGATTATTAACGCATAATTAACAAAATTTTAAATTCATAATTAAATTTTCATAAACACATTTTGTTATTCGGCTTAATTTTAACTACATAAACAATGCACGTCTATTTGTTAAATAGAGTTACCTAGTTTAATATTCAATTGTGTTACCGCTAAAATACATCCAGGTAACATGTGATTCTAAATATAAATTACGTTGCCAAAATGAACAAACCGGGCGAAAATACGACACCTCATTCTTTAAAATTCGGTCGACCGTTTTTTTTTTCTATATTCTCTTATTTGTTTAATAAAAAAAGCTTGTTAAAAATCTTGATCAATCAAATAGAGTTGGGTAATATTTTGATTTGATAACTTTGTGTGTGTTTCTAGTGGAAGTTATTAAAAACGTTATTAACATAATACTAAAGTATAGTAATATATCTAATATATCTGAATCATTGTATAATGTATATTTATATCATCGAATTTGCGAATGGAAGTCCGTGATCTTTGTCTACCTTACCTGCCTACCCCTCTGGGTGCGGACGTGAGTTATGTTGTTGTTGTTGACAACAATTAAAAAAAAGTTTTTATTGTTATGTCAATACAATGTTTCATACTTTTATTCAACTTTTTTATTAGTTATCAAAGCTCAAAAATATGAGACAAGAAGTAGAATTATTAAATGACTACGAATTAAATGTTTATAATGTAAAGAATTAAATAAAATAAAATTTAAACAATCCAGCTTTAATCATCTCAAACAAATAATAAAGGTCGTTGTAATTTGTTCTAAAACAACAGAGTTAAGCAAAAATTCACCGTTGTTTTATTAGGTTGACCCAAACCTCACAACTTCTTCCTGTAGAGTATTTATTTGTACAAATCTCTTTTGTGTAACAAAGTTTCGTTTGATTGTGAAATACGTAAGGAAAATGTGCAGGTATTCCTTATTTGGAATTTTTATTAGTCGAGTTTCAAAGCCACACAAATTTATATAAGAAGTGATAGAATGGTTAGTGTGGAAATCTTTTTAGAAAATAAATTATTTCTAAGTTTCTTTGATTTTCACAACTGTGGATATGAAATATTGTAAGCAACTCTTGTATTTCATAGTCAAAAATTCACCTAAAAATCATCGCAAAAATGTCAAAACATAAGCTCTAATATGCTCTTTGAAAATATAAAAAAAATTTTCTTTGGAAATAACAATGACGGCGTTACCGCAGTGGAAATTAAAGGTTAAACTTCTACCTACATTTTGTATAATTTTAATATAAAGTAATACAAAGATCATTCGCTATATCAAAATAAATACATTGGTAAGAATCAAAACGAGAAAATCAAATTGTGTTCTCACAGTTGAAAGTATACTGTGATGGAAGTAATAAAATCTCTCAACAGTGCTATAAAATTTACAATAAACCAGATATCACATGAGGGTAGAGACTTTGTTGCACTGAAGTCACATTTTATTGCTCTATAGACATCACAAATCTAATTTGCTTTTAATACAAGTTTAATAAATTGAATTTTTTTAATATTTAACAAGGTTATTGAAACAAAAAATAGTTTTATGCAATGTTAAACAAAGTGGTATTAGCTAAAGTGACATGAACATGGTCCATGGTAGCCTAACAAACACGGAAGCTTAGATGATCGCAAGATACCATTGCGATTGCTAGAATACCTTAGAAGGATACTTTAAGGAAGTCGTAAATCCAGCAATGGTGGTCATTTCTTGAAATAAAATCATTTATTTAGTATAGGTGGTTTTTAAATTTAAGTTTATTTAATTTTAACGCGGATTGCACCACTCCACGTAAATATCTTTGAAACACTCCACCGGTGACGTCGAGGCAGCGACGAGTGGATGCCGCGGCGATCGCGAGGCGGGGCCGTGCCAGGTGGGCGAGGAGTTGTTGAATCGGCGTTTACTCTTAATGTCAAGTTAATTAAGTAGTTACATTTCTGTCTATACCAGATTTTATATTAAAGTAAATTATTCGTCTAAAACAAAGTTTTAACGAGATCTTAATTTTATTTGGACGACCGATAATAGATCTTTTGTTTCCAAAAATGCAATTACCGCTATTGTAAAGTAGTGGTCGATGACATGGAACTTTGTTATTTTGATTAATAATTTTACCATAATCCGCGATGGTTGGTGCTGAAGTTAAATTGCTATGAGAACTCTCAGCTTGGACGCCCCAATAAATAACCACTAGAGAGTGGAAAGCTTTTTAATTTGTTTTCGTGCTAAAATTTTAAATTATTTCCTACTCTAGAAGCTATTTAAAAGATGTTTTTAATAGTTTTATAGAGTTGTTATGTATAAATATAATTAATTAAACAGTATATAAGAGCCATTTAAGAGTCATTATATAATTAAATCTAAAACTCAACAGAATCCAAAAAAGCCTTTTTTATATTATTGTAACTTGAATTGTTATAATGACATGTATACATGTACTGGATTAATTCGTTCTCAAAACTGTCTTATAATTAGATTTTTAAGATTAATTTAATTTTATCATAGTTTGCCGTTGGACATTGCATATTTCCTTTTATTTTATCCGTTATTTATACCATGCAATTACCTCGGCGGCCACCAAGCCCACCACCTTGAGCGACTACCCCAAAGTAGATCTATTTAAATAATCATATTAAATAGCTATTTGTAGAGTTGTTTAATTTTCCATTTTTTGGCTTAAATATTAGGTCCTTACATATGAAATTGGCGTTTTTCGTACTGGCCACTTTAATCACGAATTTCTCCTCTTTGGTAAGGAATTCCAAATTCAAATTTGTACAGCTATAGACTCATGTATTTGTGGTTCGATGACCGTCATTCATTTGTTTTTTTTCTTCTGTTTTTTTCTGTTTGCGTCACTCATTTTACAAAATGGAAAACTTAAAATATCGCATTATTTACGAGTACGAGTTCCGCCGTGGCACTAGTGCTGCGGAAACGACTCGAAGGGTGAATGATGTGTATGGCGGTCGTGTTGCAAAAGAAAACACAGTTCGTTTTTGGTTCCAACGTTTTCGTTCTGGAAATTTCGATCTGCAGAACAAGCCCCGTGGACGGCCTGAGACTCAAGTTGATAATGAAGAGTTGAAGGCTATTGTGGAAGCGGATCCATCGCAAACCACGTCCGAGTTAGCTGCAGGCTGCGATGTTAGTGATAAAACTGTTTTAATTCACTTGAAGCAAATTGGGAAGATTAAAAAGCTTGAAAGGTGGGTACCTCACGAATTGACTGAAGCAAACCGGCAAACGCGCGTCGACTGTTGCGTTACATTACTAAACCGGCACAATAATGAAGGTATTTTAAACCGAATCATTACCTGTGATGAAAAATGGGTTCTTTACGATAATCGGAAGCGCTCAGCGCAATGATTGGATCCTGGCCAGCCAGCCAAATCCTGCCCCAAGCGAAAATTAACCCCAAAAAAGTTACTTGTAAGCGTTTGGTGGACTAGTGCCGGTATTGTTCATTACAGTTTTCTCAAATCTGGCCAGACTATTACGGCTGATGTCTATTGTCAGCAATTGCAAACCATGATGGAAAAGCTAGCGGCTAAACAACCTAGGCTGGTCAATCGCTCCACGCCTCTGCTGCTTCACGACAACGCTAGACCACACACTGCGCAACAGACGGCTACTAAATTAGAAGAGCTTCAATTGGAAAGTCTAAGACATCCTCCGTACTCCCCGGACCTTGCTCCAACAGACTACCATTTTTTTCGAAATTTGGATAACTTCTTGCAAGGGAAAAAATTCAACTCCGATGGGGCAGTCCAAATCGCCTTCAAAGATTTTATTAATTCCCGTCCGACTGGTTTTTTTAGTAAAGGGATCAATGAACTACCTATGAGATGGCAAAAGTGCATAGAAAATAATGGTTCATACTTTGATTAATTAAATATATTATATAAAAAAATATTCGACTTTTTGTTCCTCCCATACAAAACACCAATTTCATATGTAAGGACCTAATATATGCCCATCACCATCAAGTGTATAACTGCAAGGCGCAAGGCCCCCGAAACGCGAGGCATTGCGATCGTCCGCCTCGGCCATGCCTTGTTCCACTTCTGTTTATCCCCCTTGAACAGACCTCTTAATAGCCTACAAATAACAAACTAAGACAGTATGTCAGTAAATCTACTAAAGCCATTTCCTATTACATAATAATCCCTTGTAATAGAACGAAAATACATGTTAAATGTAGCGTATTTTCTCTGCCGGGTAAATAAGTTTTATTGGTGTATTCACGTTAAATAATAAATCTCTTTTCTCGTCAGATACATGTATACAAGTAAGTAATTAATATGGGACATGGCATATTTTTTTTCCTGTCAATGATGCGTCGTTCAGCGGAAGCCACGAAGCAATCTTTGAGGTTATCCATAGGAAAGATCTGTCTAGGTGTGGACGTTTATCGGTTCAAAATGAAAAGGCCCTTCCTACTTGTATTTATTTTTCGTGCCTCTTATGCTTTTCTAAACCACTGTACAGATTGTAATTCAATTAGAGTCAGATATTCTGAGGATTGTGCCTTAAATAATAAAAGAAAGTATGTTTTTAGATTTATTAAAACTTTTTCACAAAAAGTATGCAATGTGTAGTAGTGCAATGCTAAACTTTTTATGCCAGATTAAAAGATGAATTCTGATTTTTTTATTTATTGCTTCGCTTGAATATTGAATACTTCGAACATTGCTCTAGCATTATCTATTTTTAAATAATTTTACTAATATTATAAATGCGAATGTTTAGATGGATGGATGGATGTTTGTTTGAAGATATCTCCGGAACGGCTCAACAAATCTTAATGATATTTGGCACACATGTAGAACATATTCTGGAAGAACACATAGGCTACTACTACTACTTATTACGTTTTGTTTTGTTTTTTTTGTTTTTTGTTTTATGTTTTTGTTAATTCCGCGCGGACGTATTGCGAACGACAGCTAGTAATAAATAATGTTGGATTAAACATTATTATACTGAATTACCTTAAAAATGTTCATTACACGCAAGTAGACGGCAATAAGTCAAGCTTAAACATAAATCTAACCGCCCGCGACGTCTACTGTCTTTTGTCTTAATTAACACCCACGATGCTGTGTATATTCTTTCACTAGCTGTCGCCCGCGACTCTGTTTATTTAAAAAAAAACATAATAAGTAGTCTATGTGTTCTTCCAGACTATGATCTACCTCTATGCCAAATTTTATGAAGATCCGTTGAGCTGTTCTAGAGATACCTTCAAAAAAACATCCATCCATCCATCCATCCATCCAAACATTCGCATTCATTATACTAGTAAGATTTAATGCGTTCTACTATATTGAGATGCTCCACTGGCGTAAGACATAAGTTGTCACATATTGTCTTTGCTTTATAGGAAAGAATGATAGGGAGGGAATTAGAATTAATGTTTCTCGACTGTCGTAACCCACTGTTAGTTACTGATGCGTCCTATTTAAGGTAAGTTAGTTGTTACTTTACCTTGCTATAAATTTGGAGAAAACTTTAAATTTAAAATAGATAGTGGACGCAGATAGTGGTACCATCTTGGCAGTAACAGCACAAACAAGTTTGTTTGACAAGGAAATGCTTACGGAATCATCTTAAAATCTAAAGTTAGATAAAGTTGGATACGAGCTTTAGAAATATCTATCTTATATTTCATTTAAAAATTTAGATTTAAATGTCATTTTAAAATAACAAACAAAATGACAAAGTTATAATATAGATTATAAAATTTGCTAATGGTCTGAGATCTCTACCTACCCCTCCGCGTGTGCGATCTTCAAAATATCGTAATTTTAACAAGCAAACAAAATAATATTAACTTCTTCCTGAATAAATACATATATCACTGGTGTATTTACAAGTCATAAGAAGGGTCATAAATTTCTCTTTTCTTACTTCTAACTAATTCACGTCAGTATTTTATCTCTTTCAAAAAGTTTTTTTATACATAAAAAGTTGTAATAAAAACATACAAGTCAACCGAAGCTTGTTATAAGTTGTTTACATGTCTTCTGCTTACGGTTCCAATACGAATTCTGATATGCCAATTATACAATCCCGATGTATATTATCATAATAGTTATTTTAGGCATATGAATGACAAGAAATATTGTAAATGTCAGATATAAAACTATGTAGCACAGGGATGATATTAATAAAACAAAAAAGATAACTAAAACTGTGCGAAAAAGAGTACGGACCAAGCGTCTGTAGGTGTAATTTTATTATATAAAAATAAATATGTCGGATATGCGGAATAATATAATTATGGAGAATAATAGAAAGATATAATAATTTGGTTCCCGAGCAATTAAATAAGACCTAAAAATGTATATCTAGTTTCTTTACATCTGTTTACTCATTGTTGATACCAAATAATGGAAATTTCTTACCAACGTCACTTTTATACTGAAACGGTCTATAAATATTTTAGTGTTTTCATTTCAAACGATATGAAATAAAAGACTATGTTCTAATAAATAAAAGGAAAAAAAAACCTGGTCGGCTACAAAATAGTAAAATATATTTTGGCATATTATACTATAGCTGACGCCCGAGACTCCGTCCTCGCGGAATTAAAAGGAACTAAATTTCTTAACATTTCCTATGTTTTACTTCTATGCTATGTTCTGGAGATACATTAAAATATTCGTATTTATACATATCACTTAATTTGAACGTAATTTTAGTCCATTACGTCTTTCTCATTTGGGACCTATAAAGTAAAACTAACTATACGTCACCTTATTACTTTGTACATTTTGAAAGAAAACTTTTTGTTTTGAGCGTAAAAGAATAAGTTGATATTGTTATGAAGATTACTGAAAAGGTTTCCGATATAAGCTATTTATATTCGACACGTGTTCAATATTCCTCCCACGTAGTTGATACAATGTCTTTTGCACATTTTTTAAAAAAAAATGTTTTCTATCTATTTTTTAATCTAGTTTTTATCTAAATTACGTAACTTCCACTAACTAAAATGTTCGGTTTATAATGTTATCATGTTATATTTATAAAATAATTTATTACATTCGCATATAAAAACTCGAGAGCATAAAAAAAAATGAAAAACTGTTTATTACACTACAAAAAAAATTAAATGCCGCTTTAATAACGTTTAAAGTTTTTAATGATCGCTGAAAAGCTTAGCAGAGAACAATAGAATTACTGAAAGTTTTACAGTCGCCACGCTTGATGCGCTAACAGCTAATGGCTTATTTAGCTGATGAGCGCTAAATGCATGGCGATATAAAAGTTTTAATGCCATTTTCCAGACCATTATTAGACTAACAGTAAGCAAAATGCTTTGCATCTCATAAACATGCAGGCGCTATGATTTATTTTTACGATCACTTTGTTGTCATAAAATATGTATCTGTTCATATTTAAGTATCGTCAGAGATTTTATAATCTTAATTTTCGCCAAACTTTACACTAAAATTATTACACGTTATAAGATTGTTCTTTATTAGGTATGACAAGATTTTATTTTCTTAAGTGAAAAATGTGTTCCCGCATTATAAGAAATATTTGGGCTAACATGTATAAAATCAATACTTATTTGTATAATTCTTCTCTATAATCCTAGATAATCCTAGTAAATAGATAGATTATTTACACAGTGACTAGAGCTGATTTCGATTTTTTTTTAAACTTAATGGTTTTTAATTAGACCAATAACTTAAAGTTATTTTCGAAACAAAATACCTTGATATCTATTTGATATTATTAGATAGATTCCGTTTTTGCAATGTTTGGGACAGAGATAAATCTATTCAGTGTATTTGTATTCACGCTTCGAAATGAACGAGTAAATTTACGGCCGCATGAATTGATTAATTAGTGGATTTGATAATTATATAACTTCCTTGGTGTTGATTAGGCAGATTATTGGAACGTAGTGCCTTATCGCGCATTGTGAAAGGGGGCTAGACGGAAAAAATTCTTACGAATAGTTGTCACGACACTTTTTGCTATAGACGAATGAGCGCTACTTCACCATGGCAACGACGTGACAATATATAACGAAAATTCATAGAAATAAAATGTACTTCTTGTGAAGACTTAAGTTTTTTATTCATAGAATAAACTTTGGTTCCTTCACTAATTAATCGAAAGGAACTTCGTTCCATCCGGGTGTCCCTTGACACCTCTCAAGTTTTCTTCACTAAAATTATAATCTTAAGAAATTCTCCATCCTAATTGGACCAAATTAGAATCGGCAATTAAATAAACTGAATATCTCTCAGAAACTTATTTTTTTATCTTAAAAGCTGGCAAACGAGCATGCGGCCACATGATTACGGCAAAATAGCCTACCTTAAATGGAGAGAAGAGTTATAAAAACATTCGTTAAAATGTTCGTAAAAAAATTGTTTAATTACAATTTAACCGCACAATGCGTTTCCTCTGGTGTTGCGGATGTCCATAAGCGTCGGATCCATTAATACTAGGCGATCCGTTGCTCATTTTCCACCTTAACCTAAAAAAACGTTTCAAGTTAAAAAATACTTCAACGCAAATTATCTCTTTTGATTTCATTGAACAAGATAATTTGCGTTGTGTAAAAGTTTTCACTAGTGATAATTTTAGATTTGCAATGTTACAATTCTGACGAGCTGTGAAAAGCTAAATGTATAATATATTAACTTGTAATTTCCCACTTTAGAAGTTCAACTCGGAGAACCATTTTCATAAATATATGACGTAAGAGATTATGATGCACTTCTATTGAAACAGACTTGATATTGTTTGAATAGATGGTGTATACCTATTTTTTTTTAATCTTAGCGTTAATCTGACTGTTAAAGAGTTTAAAAATATTATTATTAGTTTATAAATAGTATTTTTAAAAACTTGCAGTTTTTAAAAATACCTTAAAATTACCTAATACCCTTTTTGGATTAAAATATTCAAAATTATCAAAGTACAGGAACATTTTGCTTGTAAATATTATAAGTAACGAATTACTAACACATTCCAATGAGGCCTTTTCCTACCCTCGTCAAGGTTTTCTGTGGTAACTTACTCTTTGTGAAGGTCACCCTAAGAGCATTAAGAGCCCGACTACCGCTAATAAAGTACTAAGTCTAAGGATATGTTCAAATCAAATGGTTTTAATCCCAGGAATATAAAGGTATGTAACAGAGTTTATTTTTGACCGACTGCATAGAAAATAATGAGACATATTTGTACGTTATCCATTTCTAGACCTTTGTAAGCTATATAATGAGCCTAGGTTATATATATATGTATGTTGCGAAAAACAACCCAACAGCAACCAATTACTACAAAAATAAATTCAATATTCTTTTATACCTCATTATCTAGAAAGGATGCAATGTATAGCGCTAGATAAAGTTTTCTAAGGGAAACAACAGTAGCTTCTTCATGAGCTTGTCTAAATTATAAACCTCTTCATTTTAGAAGCTTTGCAAAAATATTTTTCATCTTAATAAATATATTAGACTGAAATCGCTTCTTTTATTTTAAAAACACGCAGAAAGAATATATAAGGAAAGTGTATTCGGATTTTAAATGCACTATAGTACGGTTTCCGACAACGTCGCTCAGCTGGTGATCTTCTTGCGTACCTCACGCATCGATGGTCGGAGGCTATCGAGGGCAAGGGGGAGGCCCTGGCGGTTAGTTTGGACGTGGCCAAAGCCTTTGATCGGGTGTGGCACAAAGCACTTCTTGCGAAGTTGCCTTCCTACGGGCTGCCCGAGAAACTATGCGCCTGGATTTCTAGCTTCTTGGAGGGTCGGAGCATCAAGGTCGTTGTTGACGGTGCGTGCTCTGACCCGAAACCAATCAACGCTGGTGTCCCACAGGGCTGTGTACTGTCGCCCACCTTGTTTCTTCTGCATATCAATGACATGCTGCAATTTAGCAACATTCATTGTTATGCAGACGATAGCACGTGTGACGCACTGTATACGGCCCGTGCCAATGTTTCTCGGGCTATTGCCGATGAGAACCGGACCGAACTTGTGTCTGAACTGGAGACCCTACTGGGTGAAGTTTCGGATTGGGGTCGACGAAATCTCGTTGAATTCAATCCCAAAAAGACACAAGTGTGCGCCATTACCGCTAAAAAACAACCCTTTGTCGTAGATCTTCGTTTTGAGGGCACTCCCCTGGTTGCCTCAGCCAGTATCGGTATTCTCGGCGTTGACATATCGAGTGACGTTCAGTTTCGCGGTCACTTGGAAGACAAGGCCAAGCTGGCCTCCAAAAAGCTGGGTGTGCTCAGTAGGGCGAAGCAGTATTTCCAGCCGGGCCACCGCCTACAACTGTACAAGGCGCAAGTTCGGCCCCACATGGAATACTGCTCGCACCTCTGGGCAGGAGCACCTCAATACCAGCTTCTTCCATTTGACCGCATACAACGGAGAGCGACTCGAATCGTCAACGACCGAGCTCTTACCGATCGGCTTGATACTCTGGCCTTGCGGAGGGACGTCAGTTCCCTCTGCATCTTTTATCGTTTGTACCACGGGGAGTGTTCCGAAGAACTGTTTGGAACGATTCCTGCCGCCGAGTTTCGTCATCGGACGACCCGACAGACCGCCACGTACCATCCATACCATCTGGACGGCTGGCATTCCACAACAGTGCGGTTCTCGCGAAATTTCTTGCCGCGCACGGCCGCGTTGTGGAATGGTCTGTCCTCGGCGGTATTTCCAAACCACTACGACTTAGGGTCCTTCAAGAAGCGAGCGTATCACCATCTTAAAGGTCGGCAACGCATTTGCGATTCCTCTGGTATTGCAGATGTCCATGGGCGTCGATGAACACCTTGGTGTTCCCGCTGCTCGTTTGCCCCCTTCTCTTATAAAAAAAAAAAAAAAAAACTATGTGTAAGACCTTTGTATTAAACCCTAATTTATACGAGTAGTGCATAAAAACGTTGCTGAAAGCGTCACTTTAAAATAGCACAAATATTTCTATTTGTATGCATAAGGGACAATGAATAGCAAATTACTCTCTATAGAGGTAAGGTAGATAGTAAGGTTTAAATAAAATACAGCGTAATTATTAACAGACCAATTTATTTCTTTTTGATAAAGAAATAATTAATCTCCAATTAAGACATACATAAAAACTAACTTCCTACACATTCAAGAATTGTGCGACTTTGAATATTTTGGAACACAGTCTTTCCGGCGTTAGATTTATATACATAATATATCAAGAAGTAGATATATAACAAAAAAAAAAAAACAAATATTTTTTAAGACGGAATTTCTATATGGAACGAAAATAATGCACAGTGGATAACCTTAAAACAATTTGATTTACATTACAGTAATCCTTTTCAATTTTATTCACAAACAATCAAGATTTTACATCGTACAGAAAATTTATTAAAATTTATAGGATATTTTGTTTTGATATAATGAATAGTATTTTTTAGGAAATCAAAATCGATAATTCATTTATTGCACGTCTAAATTACAAATATCAATAAACTATTATAAAATATAGAAAAAATCTACATTTTCAATGCGTTACGATATCATTTCATCAAAATATTTTATTATAATCATTTGTATTTGGTAAAAAATCTTTTATTGTAGGTAACAAACGAACCAAACTAACAGTTAATTTGGAATGTATTCTTATAAATAATATGCATGTATTAGAATTTATATTCGTTACTTACAAGCAACAACTCACAAAGATAACGAAAATTTATGATCCACGTACTTTTTTTAATAATTACAATTCTTAACACCGAACACACATCACTTCGCTACATAATCATAATCACTACTTCTCCCTTTTACTAAAAATGTTCCAAGTGAACGACATCCACTTTCTTGTGAAAAGTCACCTTCGGAAGTCATCGCGTCAACGTTACTTCCGTATCACTAGAGCTTCTTGAGCTTTCTTTAATAACGTCTAGTTCTCTGTTTGAGAGAGAAGACTGACGTGAAAATTTTGGTACACTACAATGTTCACCTTTTTCATCAAAACCTTCACGACAACCTACACTCATACAGTCTTTGGATTCATCTGAATCATCCTCAACCACATTATTCACTTCCACCTCCAATAATTGATCTTTACCTCCATATTGAATAAAATTTCGCTCATGGCTGAGGCTACGTATTCTATCAAGGTTATGTTCCAAATTTTGTACATTATCATTTTCTATGCATGGTGAATCATTAAACTTCCATTTTACACTCGTATTAAAATGCTCCACACCTGGGTATATACCTATACTATTGCTTCTATGCCCGAAAACCGGACAGTTCGGTATTTCTCACAATTCAGAATGCCTGCCATTACACGTTTTTCCCAAATTTCCCTCATCTAAGCTTAGATTTGATCGTGAACGGCCGCATTCAAATTCTGGATTTGGTCGAAATAGACAAAAGTCTGAATTCTTCAGTCTACACTGACGAGAACATGACTCTACTTGAAATGCTGAGTGGTCAAATTGTCTGTACTCGGTAGGTCCATATCCATCGTAATATCTAGGATCATGTTTACAGCTATTACTCGGACAGCCTTTAAATGAGCCAGTACACCGAAGAACGTCTCTATGACAAGCTTTCTGGATAGCATGCAAAGAAGTAGATGAAACGGTGCGTTCTAAAATTTCTCCCCAGTATTTTTCACCGAGGCCTTCAAATTCACCTTTAGAATGTATGCCTTCAGAAGTAATTGGCGAACCGCAACATCCTGTTCTTTTCTGGTAGAATGCATAAGTCTTCTTTCTGCGGCAACAAACCTGTGAAAATAATTCATTGTCAGTTTCATTTTATCTCTATATTTCACCATTAATGCAAAAGATGAACTTACGTAATATTGAACCAAATCATTGCTGATTCTTCGAAAGTGGCCATTTAAAAGCCAATAGAGGAATGGATTCCAGAAACTATTGCTTAATGCCAACCACGTCACGATGAAGTCCAGAGATGGTGGAACCTGAGAAAATATAGATATTTGAAATAGACAATTTGATTTTGTAATAAATAAGAAAGTATTGCTTACTTTACATCCCGTACATGCTGCCACAACTTCTTTTATTGTAGCTGGTGTTACCATAACAATGAAACCTAAGGACATAGCTGCCATCGTACGAGACGTACTTAAACTGTGTGGTCGTACTGGTGCCTGAATTTGCTAAAAATACGACAGATAATGTTAATACGAATATAAGAGTCAATTAAAAAGGTTTAGTATCAAAAAAGTTTAAAGTGAATGATCTATTCATTCGAAATTTCTTAAGACTTACAACTGTCTCTAGTTCTCCGTGACTAGTTTTGGAACATGTTACAGGTACACCATTCGGTCTTGTTGGTTCTTGATCACATTTTGTCCTCGATTTACTGACGTGGAATCCCGACCCATAGCAGTACATCAGAGCCATTGTTGTTGGAAAGTAATAAGCACAGCAGGATAATATTCTAATACAAACGTCAAAGATTAGTTACAATTAGAAACAATTGGTTATATGTAATACGAGAATTAATTTTGTTTGTTACCTAAAAGCCACTCTGCTGTGAAACACATCACAAGCCATTAGGCCAGTGGAATTGAAGTAATATCCAGATCTGGGAAGAACCATGATCGCGAATAACGATACTGACAAAATCCAAGTCACGCTTATAACTAATACGCAGCCCTGGAATAAAAGTAAAACATTAAATTCCCTAAAACTATTTAATATTTTTAAGTATTGTATTATTTAAACCTTACTTAGCCGCTTTTTACTACAATATTTGTCTGAAGTAGCTTCAGAAGAAAAGAATTTTCACCAGAATCAATCTTACTAATATAATAAATGCGAAAGTTTAAATGGATGGATGGGTGTTTGTTTGAAGGTATCTCCGGAACGACTGAACGGATCTTGATGAAATTTGACATAGATGTAGATCATAGTTATTACTTTTTCAACTCCACGCAGACGGAGTCGCGGGCTACAGCTAATATACAAATAAAGCTCTGTCAAGATTAGATTAGAAATAAATACTATGTTATACTAATTGCAGTGCAGCATACCTTTTTACTCGAATGCTTTTGATAGGTATTTGGATGGAGCAGATACAAATACCTGTCAATGGCCATACAAACCAAAATAACCGCACTCTGTTGACTTACGGCACCACGTAATAATGCCTGAAAAACTGTTTTTATTAGTTAAAGAAAAGTTAGACCACTACTGAACAAGTAACGATAGCAATTTACTGTTTGAACTTCTAATATCTACTAACTTGATTACTAAATAATCTATCATAAAAATCTTAATAAAGATTTTAGAACGTTGCGTATAAATTGTAATTCTGTTTCCGAACAGTGACTTTCCAATAGCGTGGTAATTACCGTTAAAGGAAATTAATTATAAAGCAACGACAACGGCGCTGCCCTTTTAGCAGATAAGGCACGGAGTCAAAGAACTTGAAACTTTGTCGGCCTTTTACATTTTCTGCACGGTCACTAAATGAGCCATTAGCCAACGAGCTATAAAATATTTAATCGATTTAGTTTTAGTTGTTACGTTAATTTGCTATTGAAATGTTATTAACAGCACAACTTTTAGGGAACCAAGGAATCATGTAAACAATTAGCCTATTCTCTAGGGGAGCTGAACCCCCACTGACCCTCCCCTTGACGATGCTCATGCAAATATTGACAATACTTACGCCAATACTCAAAGGCAGAAGTAGTGATTACAATTTTAGAAACATTTCAAAGTTATGTCCATACACTGACTTATAATTTGTGTTCGTCTTATCATTTATTCCTCGAATATGCCCGTTTTGTAAAAAAAAAAATTCGCTATCAAATCTGCAATATCGTACCATAAGTTCTATATAGAAGCCAATTTGTGCTTACATTTCGAATTGTGATCAAAATAAAATTAATACAAACACGTCTCTACTACTATTTTCTTGCTTAACTTTGTATTTATACTTCGCCTCTTAAAGTATAACTTTATTTCAGTAACTTTACTCATTTTCTCGTCTCCATAATAATACTTGCTAACTTCAGATAACTTAAAGTTGAAAAACAACAATCACGATGTAATATTTGCGTTATAACATTTTTAATAACTAAATTAACAAAAAATTACTTATCTTAAAAGGTGTACGTTTAAAATCGTTCGTTTTAAAAATAGATTATAGGTAAAGCTTTTGTTTTAATAGTTAATTAGGAAATGGGAAGGCTTTATATTGGTTATTGTAAATTGGGTAAGTTCCGTACCTTTTTAATAAGTACTTTATTTTTGCCAATCTCATAATAACAGAAAAAGATACTTGCCTGTGTTTGGCAGAATATTTCTCCGTATGGCCAGCACTTGTATAACGCAGGCAGGAGTGCCACTGGAGCGATGAGTATCCCCGTGAACAGGTCGTTTAGTGCCAATGACGTCAGCAAATACCTTGGCTGTGAAATATATATTACAGTATGTATGTATCTATGACATAGAAATACACAATTAAGGATTTTTAATAATAAAAAAAAGAAAAAGAAGCTAAAATTACTCTTAACTAGTCAGATAGAAGATATTTTCTTTTGTTTGGGATTTACGCTTACGGGTACTCAGTAATGAACAGTAAAGAAACATATACATATACATATTTTTATTACCTTAGATATTTAGGACTCAAGCAATACAATATTACATAAATCAAGTAGTGTAGTTAAGGGAAGCGTTGGGCTCTCAAATTTTCTAGAAAGTCAAATAAAATAAAAGATCAAAAATACCAACCTGATTATCAATGTATTTAATGTAACGTCGGTTATTCAGAACACAGATAAGAACAAGGTTAGCGAAAACTATTGCCATGGACAGGGTAAATATAAATAGAGCCTTTAGTATGTCCGCGGGCGCGGGCAACGTTGAAGGCCAAACTTTACCATTCAGCCAGCACGAGCTGTTAGAGAGAGAGGGCGCCACTAGCAATGCGCCTTTGGTCGAGTCAAACATAGTCGGCGCCTGCAAACTGCAGCGCAATGTTCTTTTAAATAAGACATTTAGATCATTTGAAAACAAACACCCTTCACGCTTCAGATGTATAAAATCGTTTTATAACACTGCCATACAATGAATGTCATTGTCTTCTCAAAAAGTACCCAGCACATATTAGATGTTGTAGTAAGGTTAAGTTTGCATTAGGCGAATCTTGAAATCAGGATCTAATCTGTAACAAGTATAAACAAATTAATTGTAAATATATCACAGGTATAAAAATTCGCATTTGGGTAGCCCAATAATGTAAGCATTATCTATTAAACCTACATCAATGCGTAAATAATACTTATTGCGTCATTGGAATTATTATAAAAGTGTTAACACACCACATGCCCATCTATCAAAACGAAATGAACTCGCCAAGTATCGTGGGCGATTTAGGTCAGGGGTATATTGTTATATTAGTTTGCGACATGGATTTGGCAGAAGCCAGACCCACTCCAGCGGAGATGTCGCTACAAAACAAATAAGAAACCTCTCTGGCGCCTCTCGATACTAATTTAAATAAATAAGATCCAACAACCTTTGCCAATGAGCGTTAGGAAAGACCATTATTGAAATAATAATGTTACTAGTAAATATTTAAATCTACAGAACACTATATGCGTGAAACATATCGCAAACGCAGAACAAAACGAAGTGCCTAATCGCAGTTTTTGCACGATGTATCTATGTATAATTCAATTTTACCGCCTTCAATTTAAATGACCTGAACGATTTTAAACAGCGATGTTTATACGTTATTTAACATCGTACTGCGATCTTTGGGAGGTAATGACGAATAAATCTGTGTTGACAAATGTAGAGCACAAAGTTAAAAAAAACAGGAGCCCTCTTCAGAAAGAAGTATATTGTTCCCCTCTTATAATTTCCAAAGTCGTATCTGTTAGGAAACACCGCCGGCCATAATTGATTTCGTAAAGCGATTGTGTGAGGAAGTTCAAGTATACAGTTGGGCAAACAATCGAGATACTGTAAGTACTAATTTTGTTTTACCGTAGTCCACTACGGCCGAAGCATTCATACACAAATAGATTTATTATTATCCATAGAACAACGATCAACTCGGCGCACAATAACAATACTTGTTGTTGATGGAGGACTATAAAGCTTTGTATTCATTTTCTCTAAACAACAGAGACAACAATATGCATTTGTTAAATTATTTCTTCAGTGAAAACTCACTTTTATAATTTAAAAAATACTTATTAATTGTTTAATTACATTTGATGTAATAACGACAGAGGATCTTTATATCATGCTGTTATAAAAACTTACGCTTGCTTAAAACTACAATCGATGACGGGAAAAGACATAATATTAACCATTATATATGACACTAATGTGTGAAAAAAATTCACAAAGTATCCGAGGTCACGAGGCCGTTGCTTATAAATGGACGAAGAATTGGGTCGACGCCAACAAAACACGCTATCACTGGAGACTTGCCTTAGGAATATAAATGTATAATTATAATGAACAAAAGATGCTTTTTGTAGGTATTAAAAAGCAACTGAAATATCTCTCATCTATATTAACATAATAAAGTGTAAACACATACTTCGTTACAACGCAGGATCGTAGTAATCAGTGCATATTTTTGAATATATATATTTTTTTAATAAAAGCCCTATACTTACGACACGTTTTAGGTTATATATTTTCACGCCATTAAACCTAGGGGATGAGTAAGTTGAATAAATTTTTGTGCGAGAAAGGGAAAAAATTGTAAGCTTATACAGCAGCATTGATAGATGGTTGTCATGGTAACGGTAATTCTCAGCCAATGGCGAAGGCCTACGTTTTCACTTGAACATTTGTATTTTTAGCCGACTTCAAAAAGAAGGAGGTTATCAATTCGACTGTATTTTTTTTTTTTTTTTTTTTTTTTATGTGTGTTACCGCGAAACTCCGCCCCTGGTGGTCCGATTTTGATGAAAAATATTTTAATCGAAAGGAAGTGCTTGCAGGTGGGTCCCATTTTTTTGTTTTTTTTTTTAAATAACTAGAAGACTAGTAGATTTTGAATATAGCTTCAAAATTTGTTGCGAACATTAGGGACATTTTTGCTTTCAGCGCTTACGTAGGCTAAACTATAGGACCTACATAAAAATGATGTATGGCGAATTGAAGCTCTTTAAATGTGCTAAATAAAAGTCCGCGATAGCATATATCTATCTTTTATAGTTTTCTCACAATAACCATTTTTATCTTCAGAAACATCAATTAAATTCATGCCCTATTTCCGACGCTATTATTCGAGTTCAGTATTAACCCTTATGTAAATAAACATGTTCATTATCAAGAGAATTTAATGTAGATTATATTTGCAATTGAAACTATATCATTCTGTCTAATAGTTTAGGAGATATCGTAAGAATAAAATTACGCGGAAACGAAAAATGCTACACGAAAAGCACAATTATGCTTTCTGGGCTTACGTAGGTCAAACTATATGACTTACATAAAAATGATGTATGGAGTAATTATACATCCTTAAATTTGCTAAATAAACGTCTTCGGTGGCATATATCTATCATCTATGGATGTCTCACAAAAACCATGTTATTGTGAACAAACTTCGATTAAAATGCACACGAAAAACAGCGTCGTAAGCTTACGGCGCTATTATATTATATTCGATATGAATCCTTATCCAAATAAATATGTTTGATGGCTAGAGTATTAAATGCAGATTACGTTAGCCTTTAAACTATGTAATTCTGATCAATAGTTTGGGAGATATTAAATAATTAAAAACTACGCGCATTCGAAAAATGCTAGTGCGGCGCGCGGCTGGACAAAATTAAAGGCAGGCTACGATGTATTAGTTCGGTAATTTTCAATTTGTATACCGATTTTGATAATTATTTCATTGTTTAAAGGATAAGTGGTTATCTGCTGCATTCTAAATTAGTTTTTGAATTGAAGTACACACATATCAAATAGGAAAGTCCTTTTCTTTATTTGTCTTATTTATGTCTTTATATGTATTAAGGAAATTTGTAATTGAACTTCAAATTCACTAAAAATTGTGAAATAAAACAAAAATTTTAAGAAAAAAAAATAGCCGACTTCAAAAAAAAACAATCGCAAACAAAATGCACTCAAAAGTTACCTAAAAAAACCAATTTCAAACAAAATGCACTCAAAAGTAACCTAAAAAAACCAATTTCAAACAAAATGCACTCAAAAGTAACATAAAAAAAATTCAAACAAAATGCACTAAAAAGAAACAAAATAATGTCATGAAAACTCTCTAAACTCTAGTAGTTAGTAGTAGGGGCTCAGTTTTCCGCAACTCCACGACAAGCGCGTATTTTGGGTGTCTCTAAACTCTAAAGAAAGTTCTCTTCTTTCTTGTAACATGTCTATATTGTATAATTATTGTTATTTTGGAGTCGGTTTCGGCCTAAGTAGGGACATAAACGTAAGTATGTCTAATACATCTCAAATATAAAATTTCATATATTTACTTCGGCCGACACCGACTGCGAAATAACAATAATTATACAATATAGACATGTTACAAGAAAGAAGAGAACTTTCTTTAGAGTTTAGAGACACCCAAAATACGCGCTTGTCGTGGAGTTGCGGAAAACTGAGCCCCTACTACTAACTACTAGAGTTTAGAGAGTTTTCATGACATTATTTTGTTTCTTTTTAGTGCATTTTGTTTGAATTTTTTTTATGTTACTTTTGAGTGCATTTTGTTTGAAATTGGTTTTTTTAGGTTACTTTTGAGTGCATTTTGTTTGAAATTGGTTTTTTTAGGTAACTTTTGAGTGCATTTTGTTTGCGATTGTTTTTTTTACATTTGCAATTGAAAGTTTTACGCAATATTAACAACAAAACAACGTTTTTCTGTGTAACACAAATGAATGGAATATCATGCGGACGAAGCCACACGAGAAAAGCTAGTCTAGAATAAACGTAAAATATGGAAATCATTTGGTTTAGCGCTACGACTGATACAGGATGTGTGAGTCACTGAATCGTTTAAACAATCCGAGGACGAATATGAATCGAATCACACTTCACATTTAAAATCAATCGAGCGTAGGCTAAAAACGATCACAATAGAAAGGACATGCAAACCAGGTATGGAAACATACTTATATACCCGAAAAATCCTATAAGGAAAGAAACAAGTGAAAGCCGTTGTGGATTTTTGTGAAAATATTTTTTTTTTTTCATATATATCCGAGATGCTTACTTTTAAGACGCCTAAGACGTGAAGAGTAGTCTGTGCAAACTAACGACTTCTCGTCTTCAAAATGTATGTTCTCGTTCTGTGTGTTTTATTCATAAAGTAAACCAAACTAAACGTTGTAGTTGTTGTACTGTGTTGTTTATTTGCACTAAAATATCACGTCAAACATGACCATGGTTACGGTTTTTACCGGATGAGGTTATAGTATAATAGTCGCATTGTACCACAATATTTCTTAATCTTATCTTTCCATTAATGTTTTGTAATTTTACATAATAATTCAAATTATACAGAGTAGTAATAACTACGTTCGTTTTCTTTACTTTTATAAAGTTGCTTGACGTCTTTGAACTTAAAAATTTCCTGCACTACTTTTGGAGCGATTTTCAAAACTTTTGTATATTTTAATTAGAAAGCGAGATGGGACGTGGTTATAGCCCTCATAGAGAAATAGGATCGAAAATACTGATTACTTTTAATAGAACCTGCGTAACGTTGAAAACGCATACAAACTAGTAATTTATTTAAAAAGAGGTCTACGTTTAATCTTAATATTTTATTTATTTATTTGTTATTAATGTTTATGTATATTCTTGCAGGCCTTTTTCAGTTTGAGACTTTAAAATGCTATAATAAAATTACACAATGCAATAAAATATATGTATACAACATGTATAAAAGAGTAAATTAATTGACTGACATATCAATGCACAGTCGAAAACACTGGGCCTAAAGCCTTAAAATTTTGCACGTATAGATTTCTGTTACGACGCAGACGGGCACTAAGAAAAGAATTTACAAAATTCATCCCTTAAAGGTCCAAAATAGGGGTTCAAAGTTTGAACGCAGCAACGTTATTTTAAATTACTTGAAATTTTACGAGTTAAAGAATATTTATTTAAAAAAAGGGGTTGAAAATTTGTTTGGACGTTTGAACTGCACCCGGACATAGTCGCGCCAAACACCTAGTCATTATTAATTTTACAACCTCTTACATTGTTCCGAAATATTTTGTTACAAAAAGTCCAATTATAAATTAAAAGAACCAAAAAATCGGCCTCATTCAAGTGCTAATTTGTAACCAAATTAGAAAAATCTAATTAAATGAAAGTATTTAAAGTCTCTCCAAGTAATTTAATAAAGTTATTAAATGTAATTTACACAAGAATTCGACACAAACAAGTAATTTTGTTTTTCAGACCTGTTCAAATTAAGAAAACCATTTCAATTTAACTTTTCCCATTTACGAAGATTTCTTAAATTTAGGCATAATACTGATCAACACTTATATACTACTTATAGACGCCACGAATAAAACATTTTTAGACGGATTCGTTTTTCTATAGCCTTCTTCAGTCTTAAACTAAAACAAAACTTCGATTTCGGTTACAGTTTCTATTAAAATCGCTTTCATAATATTTATTCCTTTAATGTACGTTTAGAAACAAATATCATGCGATAATTTTCCTCCGTCTACTTTTAAAATGCTATTGCATATATTGTAATTGCTAATAACTAATAACTTGTAGTTCTACTTGTAAAAACTACTTGTACAAATGACGTAATAATGTCAGTACAAAGGCATCACGCAAGAATCTTGACTTAATTAAAAGGAAGAGAAACCACATTTCATAGTAGAGTACACCCGTTGAAAACTACAGTAGCTTACCAAAGCAAGAGGCGGGATTGTTAGGCTAAGTGAAGTGCTCACTCAATGTGTTACCCGGTTTATTAATAATATTAATTAAAGAGTGAGGCACCTTTTAGCTACTCTCTTGTTAAATTACGGTAAACAAGTAAGGCCCTTCGTACACAAGGCAACATAAATCTTCGAAACCCGACGAGTTTAGTTCCTAAGCAACTTACACAACAATTTCGTGGAGATTCATACACAGGGCGCGTCGCCGAAATTTCTGTCATCGATAAATACAGTCGCTCGCAACCTCTTTGTCAATATCGTCGTGAAAAAAGTTACTGCAGTTTTCAAATCTATACAATTGACATTTAGCCGCTATGCCTGTACTGTAGGAATAAACAATTCACGCCTAGGATTCAACATTGTACGAGGAAGTTAAAAGGAAATTAGCTTAGGAGTTAAGCACTTGACTTGCAATCTTCAGGTCATGGGTTTGAATCCCGCCATGTACCAATGTGTTTTTGATTTACTTATGTACATTTGCACATATCTGAGAAGAAATTCAAAGATATGTGTGAAGTCAATAGTAATAATCAACCCGCACTGGGCCAGCGTGGTTGATTATTACCTAGTCACCCCTAACTTATAGTAGACTCCGGTGGGGACGTATAGTGTGCTAATTATAATGATTCAACTCAGTGTGTAGGGAGCGAGCGCAACGCGAATTTCGCGACATTAGTTTCGACGATTTACGTTGCCTTGTGTAAAGGCCTTATAGATTTTGTTTAATAACTACTGCTTGTCATAACTCAACATCTTAAGCTCTTCTTAAAGGAAAAGAAAAAAGACTATAAAAATATAACAAATTGTGTTGCCGTTCAAATATATTAGAATATT
The DNA here is from genome assembly GCF_912999745.1 of Papilio machaon. Taxonomy (NCBI): domain Eukaryota; kingdom Metazoa; phylum Arthropoda; class Insecta; order Lepidoptera; family Papilionidae; genus Papilio; species Papilio machaon. The sequence goes on along the minus strand of NC_059996.1, from coordinate 4,166,110 downwards.
TAATTTAATTTATTTATGTACCGAAATTGTATCTCCAGTAATCGGCCTCTCTGTCGAAGAATCGCTTCAATAGCATAATGAATAGAGAAAACATTGTCGTGTTCCTACACATATTTATCAACGATGATTTTGAAATAACTGATAAAATATTTAGTATCGACGGAACTAAAAATGTAACCCTCATACACATTACTTTCATTAAATCAATAATTTAATATTACTCATAGATCAAAGTTACTACATTTTTGTTTATGAAATATTGTAACTAGAGACTATAAGACGACTTTGATAAAACATCATTTGAATTCAAATGAAATATCAATTTTCAACGAGTATTCTCGGAGGTGACACACGAGACGCACTTGACATCAGTTCGACCTCATTAATTTAAATTAGAGTTGCAAGTATATTTTTTACATTTCCGACTATTCCAAGGAAGTAACTATTGGATATAGATAATTTTTAGTCAAAGAATTGCTTACGGCGGCAAAACATTTAGTTCCGCTGTTCCACTTTCAATGTTGACTAAATCTATATTCGTGAAATTAGCACCAGCTTCACGCCTAACTTGAGAATCGCACTAGTCGAATCTGTACAATTACAGAACAGACAAGTGATCAGAGTCGACAATGGTCGCCTTAATTGATAGATTGCTATTAACAAATTACAGGCGCCTCTCTGTGAACTCACCTAGAGTCTGGTATTAGATATATCATATCTAAATACATATCTAGACAACTCTTCACGAAGTAATTCCTAAGAATGTGTAGATTCTTGAAAATTATTTATTAATACTGATGTTTTATATTTATACTGCTATTCTGCTGATCAAATAAATAGGTATCGCAAGCTCAAATTCGTATCCTTTTCACTCCACTTTCATTTGAACGTTTTTAGACAGCTCTAATCTTTAGTTAACTCTTCAAGTCAATAAAAGCTTATGATTTAAGATCGATTTTTGATAAATTTTCTTCGTCAAATTTCATTTAAAATTGTAAAGAAATAATAAAATGGCGTTATAATTGCATACATTAGAAACAGCTAGAGGCGACAAAATGGCTTTCTTTTGCTAGCTTTTCCAAGAAAACAGGCAACGACTATTTTTAGTATAATTTTACCTTCATGTTCTATTTATTCAAATTTTTATTACATACAACAATCAAGGATTTAATTTGGATTTTGAGGAAATTAATTATTCACACGACCCCTTGGTTTTACGTGCGTTTCATAATTGTCATAAGGCTTCTAGCAAGAGGTGACGTCATAATTCAAATGTTTAATATTACAAGAAATATTGAAATTCAGCTTCTATTGAAACCTAATAAACGTCCGAAGGTGTTTAGCGATTTTAACAAGTAAAATGAAATAAATAATAACATATACGTCGGTTGAAAATGAAATGAAATAAAAAATTATGTAAATATAATTTGTGTAACAGAACAAATCTTACTCATGAAAGCATAAATACAATACGAAAATGAAATTACAAGACCTTTTATTGTTGACTTAGGGATGATGGAAAATCTTCCAACAGAATTGCGTATTTACTACAAAGTAGCAAACAATATTTGTATAACAATGTTTGGTTATTTCAATTCATTACAAGAATGTAAAAAAATGAAAGTACTAAGATTAATTTCATTGCTTCTAATAAAATTCATGAAAGAAGGTTAGTTTCTTATTTTTATTAATTTTGACTCACATAAGAAGGAAAAAATCCTTTTATTAGCCTCAATATTTTTGTCCTACATCATCTATTTTTATAAACACTTACATACATACTATGTATATAAAAAATTAAACTGACTCAACAGCTACTGGGTCAAGGGACTTGAAATTTTTCATAGAGTAGCCTGTTACCACGTAAGCGTCCACTAAGAAGGGATTTTACAAATTCATCCACTAAAGGTCTCCTAAAGTAGGGGCTCCAAGTTTATATGGAATAACTTTTTTTTTTTTCAACAGAATAACTTGAAAAACATTTTTCCGTAAAAATAATTCTTTACGTGTCTCGTACTTTTTGTAAAGTCTAGAATCTGTAAAGGTCTAGAAAATGTAAATTTGTGTCAAACTTATGAATTCCTCGCAGGAGAAATCACAGGAAATAAACTAATATTTTATATACACTAATACTATTAAGTAACTGTTTTCATTTGTCGTTATTACATAAAACTGTGAAGAAGACAATAAAAATTATTATTTTGTTTACCAACAGAGGAATGTTTTTCAAACGATCCAACTTTGCAAATGTTTTTCAAACGAGAAAATTTTCGTAGTGGGATGTGCCATTGAACACATAAAAGGTGCTTTCCTTCCTTTTTATTTCCAGTAGTAAAGAAAAATAAGTGTTACTATAAAGTACTTTCGTTCATCATAATGTCGAGGCAATAAGTTGAGTGATTTTTTTAATTCTTAATTTTGTAAGTAATATCATAATATGTAATCAAATATAATTTTTACGATATTTATATAAATATCTAGCTGTCTCCCGTGACTCCGTTCGCGCGGTGTAAAAAAATAATAATAAGTAGCCTATGTTTTCTTCCCGACTATAATCATGTATGCCAAATTTCATCAAGATATGTTGAGCCGTTATGAAAATAGCTTCAAACAAACATCCATCCATCCAAACATTGGCATTTATGTTAGTAAGATTATTTAAAGAACATGTACAGGATGGCGGCGATGCAGCAAAATAAAACACTTGGGTTTTCAATATGGGTGCGCACAGTACGTTCGACAGACGACATTCGGCTGCGTAGTGCCTTCCAAAATCACTTTAATTTTTTCTATTTAAAAACTACTAACTATTTTACATATACCTTGGTAAAACTTAGTAGGTTACAGATAAAAAATAGTATAGAACAAATATAATATTGAATGAATGTAGAATATAACAAAGGGGACTAATATAAAGAAATTAAACAAAATGAAATGGTACAAAATCAGTAAGGTTAAATCGCAAAAATATTGAGATGGCTTTTAAATTCAATCGACAACAGAACATTTAGCCCGTTGATTTTAGGGTTCTAGAATGCACCATTTTCTATATTAGATGGGAGACATGTGATTTACAATTACAACGCAATTTTAATAAAGTATATTTCATCATCAGCTCACTATACGTCCACACTGAGGGGCTTGGAGCCTACCCCAAGTTAGGGGTGACAAGTATATTTATTTGAAGTGAAAATAAAATAATAATAATAAAATTGGTAAATCATTTTTTCTGGTATTTCAGCAATAATACAATGTGAACCGCAATCATTTTTGTCAAACTTCATTATTCAAAGGAAAATAAAAACGACACAAAAGCTATCTCGAAACTCTAGACATAAAAGCTATGTAGAGACAATAAATTTAACCTTTGACAAGTAGCCTTATTCTCTTCAAAGGCTTTATTTCCTTTTATTATTATGTTCCGAAATGATTTTAAGACGAACCTTTCAAGCGAAGTGCTACGAGCTAGAGAAAAGTTAAACCAATTACACGGCTTTGGAAGGAATATATAATTTTGAATTGTTCAAGCAGATAACTTGAGAAATTGCATGATATAGAATAGAACTACTTTTGGTACTAATTTAAGTATTATTTTTTATAATGTCTATTTACTGAATTTTCTTACATCGCGATAAAAATTCGATGGATAGATGGATGGATGGGTTTTTGCTAGACTAAATCAGTCATAAATCTTCATTTTGTAACTTCAAATCCGAAACTTTTAAGAGATTACTTAGGATTACAGAATTTACTAAAGCAAGTGTCAAAGTATTCAATTTTAGCAGAGCCATTGATGTGACGTTTGCGCGGTCATAAATTTACAAAAGGGGAAGGTTGTAACTTCTGAGAATTTTCAGAAAAATTTACCTTATATATTTAATAGTTGACCTGCAGACATTAGGGATGTAACTATCAAATATGAATTTAAAAAAAAAACTTTAGAAATGTTTTTACATTCTTTACCATAAAACTTCTACTCTCTATTCTTATTTAATTTTTACTTTCCTTAAATTTAATTTAATTTAACTTATCTTTATTTCATTTAACTTAATTTAATTTAACTTCTTTTACTTTAATTTAAATTTAAAATTATTTTTTTACCTTGCAATAAAATTGTTTTTTTAAATAATTTTGTGAGACTTTGTTCTCATCCCAAAGCTTACAACGCATTATAAATAAAATAAAATATTAATAACAATCGCTGCCAATATTCATTGAGTAAGTTACAAAAAAAGCAAACAAACATATTTTTATATTTTTATAGAAGTGATTATCATTGTTATTGACTTGAATTTTTAGCACTTTGTATATCTATGAATTCGGATTTTACTAGTTTTACATATTAAAGGATTGAGACAAATTGATCTTGTCTACAATCATATAAATCTTAATATAAAAATAAGTTACAAACCATTTTAACATTTCTATAAAGCTTATTATATAAGTAAGGCATATTCTTTTTGCGGACCATAAAATATGAGGACATAAATCATACGTATTGTGTGTTACCAGTCTTGTGTAGAAGAAAACTTAATGTCCGAAAATTGACGTTACACACGAATCTCTATTAGTTCGTGACACAAATGAAAACTATTTTTTAAATGTAGTTACTGAGATGTTTTATTGAGCCGAAGTAAGTCGAGTAATTAAGAGCCGAGTTAAAATAATTTTATAATTACTTGAACATTTTTCTCCGCTGCGTAAACTTTCAGTGTAAACTTTAGTCTATAGTTTAAAAACCTTTAGCCTGAAGTAAGAAATGAAAAGAGAGCTTTAGTCAAATGTAGTAAATGAAAGTTTAAGATTTTTAAACTCCACGCAGACTAAGTCGCGGGAACAGCTAGTTTAAATACAAATTGTAAAATATGGATTATAAAATCTTCTAGTATCTTTCCTACAAGCCTATACCTAAATTAAGAATATTAAAATATTTATTTCCAAGTAAAGTAAACAAAAAATCATTCTTTTACTTTAGTATTATAACTGATTTTTGTTATTATATGTCGATATATTAAGGAAAGATAAAACAAAGATTTATTTAACGTACGTTAGGCTTTTAACCTTCTTCAAAGATTTGTTAAAATAATGTAAAGCAAACAAACCATAAAAGGGTACGTTTCTGGAAGTAATTCAATTGCAAAGGTTAAATTAAATAAAGCCACTTGTTTAACGTATGGTTAAAAAAATATGTGAAAAATTCATTCAATGCGAAAATGTTTAAATAATTTTTGCAAAATATTTTTGACCCTTTTTCTAAATTTCATTTAATATAAACTTGTGCTTGTATTTTCTGATAGTGTTTCATATAAGTATCATTTATGTTAAAAATAACACACTTTTTGCACTTGGGTAATCACACACAACTAATGCACAGAAAAATAAAAACTGCAAAAAAAAATAATAATAAGGGTCACGCATTTACCATCTTGTTCATCATCTTTGAGATATGTTATTTTAACTTTTTTATTAACTTAAGAAAAGGTATAAAATTGGTGCGTTTAAACTTTCACTACAATTTTGTTTGTCTATGAACACTTTCAAGAGCTCCGCCACCCGAATTAAATGCACTTTAAATTATTACTACACTAGCTGTCGCGCGCGGGTACGTCCGCGTGGAATTAAAAAAAAACGATTCGTTGAGCCGTTCCGGAGGTACCTCCAAACAAACATCCATACATACATCCATCCAAACATTCGCATATATGTTATTAGTGACAAGTAAGATTGATCTAATAAGTAGTGCTAATGTCCCATTCATTTAAGTTTTGGCCATTAGTTTCGGTCATGAAATATAACATAATGTCCAAAAATAAAACGACAGGCATCGATGATTAAGTGGCTGAGGACGAAAGAGAATTAGTAGAGGTATCATATCACTTACCACGTACATCAGTCAATTCTGTCAACATTCGTTAACAAAATATCAAGTAATGTTAGATCACAAAATACTCCTTAAATTATTAATTATGGATGAAATAATATTTACCCAAAAAAAGGACACACACTTCGATCAAAGTTAAAACATCGAAAATTTACTTTCGTATCGAGAGCAATGTTAGGAAAGGGGACATGAGAACGCAGCCTCCGGGCTCCGCGTCTGAAACAGAACTGAAATTACTGAAACATTTGTCGGCTCCCTCTGCGGACAGCAAGCCACCGCGGGATGATAAAATCCGCCAGTACTCCCGATAAGCCTCTTACAAGCCTTATTTCATGGCCGTTTATCTTTTTATATCGTAACAATATAATACAATAATTCGAACGAGATTATCACTGGCTGCTAACTTTATATCGCTCGTGTTACACAAACAAATACGATATTTGAAACCGTGCCAAACGCATAAATTGCCAGATATAAATGGTATATATTTGAGTACATTTATGATATGAAACTTTAACATATAGTTAACTTAGTTTACTGTATCAATTTTGCTTTTTATCAATAAAATATTGAGGTAACTATATTCATTTTGATAAAAAATAAGTCTCTTGATAACGTTTTTTTGTTATGTAATCATATAATATACTTAGTGCGTATGCGTTATACATATCGATACGAAAAATAGCTTTGGACATAGTAACAAATGCTTCTTTGTAAATTTTAAACACCCCACAAAGCTCTCGAGTCGTTTCAAAGCAAGGCCGACGTTGTAAGGTACTTCTTAAGACAATAGTTCCATTGAGATTGGGTTCTTTGTAATGCAAAGATCAAGGGCGATATATTGAGGTGCGAGAATGAGCACTTTGCTTAATACAAAAAGAACAATGACATCTTGATTGTCTGATAAAGCCTCTGTGTAAGTGATATTGTTAAAATTAAGTTAGTAATTTCCTCACAGTGATTTATATAACTCTTTATTTATCATACACCAAAAGGTTGTTTTAAGGTAAGTAAAAACTTGCAATTAACATGCAAAAAAAAAACATTGATTTTTGATAACGATTTTGTCAAAGATACTCGCAATTACAGTGATGACAATATGTTTTTTTTACAGAGATTTTGGTCTCAGAAACTAACAGTTAGCGGTTGCCGTTTTATACAACGATCAAAACAGTTCAGTGACGTAAAAAATCATATATTACATACATATAAAAATATTTGCGTTGATTTATTATTCTACACACGATTGAAATTGATTACAAAAATGAATTTTCACTGTCGTCCAAAAGTTTTTATGCGTACCGTTTGTGAACCAAGTTGGGAACATGAACCGCCGTGAATAATGGGCCAAGTTAAAAGAGTATTAAACTGTACTGTTCCTGTATTCAGCTTGAATATTAATCCTGGCTCTTAGTTGTCATTCAAAGTGTAGCATTTTGCAAGAAGAATTAAGAGGTATTTTGCTAATCAAGACTTTGAAGTTAAAACTTGATAAATGATTCTAGTTAATTCAGGTTAGTCAAGCTTTTAAAGTAGATTATTATATCAATATAATTTAGCCAAAGTTGTTAGAAACTAATCTTGTAATATGGTCGTATACAGGCGTTACGGTAGTGAAGACTCGAAAACTAATTTATGTCATACAAAACTGATTGTCATTACTTACAGTTCAAAGAAATCTCAAATCTAAAGATCAACACAGCAGATTAACTCGTTAATGTTTCATGAATTTATTATGAATTTCACAAGTCCGCATCCGATTGATAAATGAGAACGTCTTTGCGTATCTTGATTTATTATAATCAAATGAAATCCGATAAACTACTTAATTTTATTCTGTTACGAAAAGGTATTTATAAGTCGAAATAAAATCACGACTTCGTTTGTTGGTTTTAAAATTATATTGTTTTTAAATTTCATATCAATTTGTATTATTCTATCTTCTAGTTTTCTTTTAAATTAATTTATATAATGATATTAAGGTCTTTTAAAATTTTAGATACAAGGACTGCCCTCTGAAAACATACGAATGTTTTATGACCACAAGTTATATCGATTTCCCTTTCATTTTTACAAATTTTATATTTAAAGTTAAATTTTCGAATTATGAGTAATTTTACTGACGTCGTATAGTTTTCGTTACAGAATTTATTTAGGATATAATTTAGTACTCTATTAATTACCTCCTTCCACACGAAATTTCTACGAGAACTACGTAATTTCTCACACATACAAGACCTTAAGACGAGCTTTCATTGCGTGATATGATTATCTTATCTTGGCCTCTTATTATTTAAATCAAGTGGATTTTACTTTATGTTGATGCGACATAAACAATACTTGTTTTGAGAATTGTAAATATTAATCGTTTTATGCAAATCTCGCATCCCTTAATGTATGTAACCCTCTAAGGCATGTGTAAATTAAATGTTGAATAAATTATGTAAGCTAAGGGCATACACGGACTGCTTTAAGTAGTCGGTGTCGACAGCTTAGTGCGGTCGGTGTATGACCGGTAGCATTTTTTTATATTTTCTTTGTCTAATTATGACCCACTAGAGTAAAGCTAGTTGTCTAGTAGTTGCTAGTAATTAATAAGTTTTACTCCCTTAAACTTTGTACTTCATTTGTTTTATAAAATGTAATTTAAAAGTAACCGGAAGAGAGTCACTATATATGATTAGATGTTCAGGAAGTACCAAACTACCTTCAGTATAAAGATTTAAGTAACTTATTATGCTCTAACTATAAAATTCCCCTGCTGTAAAATTTGAATAAAATTAATTGTCTCCATTTTATCAAAGTGAATAAGAGGAATTAGAAACATATATTTGTTGTTTCTACAATGTAAATATAGCGATAGTGTAGTAAATATAGTATCTAAAAGTATAACATAGTATATGTAATGTGAAAGAGGGACACTATCACAATTATTGAAGTCAAAAAAAAACAATTATAATATGAAATTGTTATTGAAAATTTCCCGGTATTACAGCGGCATAATTGGTTTCATTTTAAATTGTCATTCGAAAGTTTTCGTTATATTAATTGCCTTGTGAGTGATAACGCCGTTAATTAAAACATTTCGTGAATGTACTCGATGATAAATATCTCAATGAAAAGCCACCATAATTCAAATTTGACATTATTCTTTATATTGCAATTTGAATTAATGGAATAATTTAATTTAGCACATGCCGAAAAACTTTTAAAAGCTGTGTGCAACATGCGTTGCGTACGCGTTGTGAATGGTCATACGTGACTTCGTTAGGGCAGAATGAAAAAAATATTTTAGTAGTAATATAATATATGCCCGCATGCATCATCTACCTTACCGTCAAAATCGGTCTATCCGTTCTGGAATTACCCGGAGCAAACGTGGCCTTGTGGACAGACATACAAACAAAAATTATGTAAATTGATTTTTCGTTATCAACAACGCAAATACTTCATGGGTACGAAATATGATTTTTATTTCTTGATATTACATACACTTTAGTTTTATTAATATGTATAGATGTCGAAGGAAAAATATGTTTTAATACAAGTGTTTTTAAAGTGGAAACCCACAGTAAACAAATTAACTATCTTCGCAAAAAAGAAGCACTGTTGTGAATATTTTACATACGCGAATAAACTGTGAATAACATATGTGCCCGGTACGTATTGCTCATAAAAATTTAATACGACAGAACATCCAATAAATCACAGTTCTAACTCCTATCAAAATATCAACTTTCTTTCATATTACATAGATGATTACTTTTACGATTACATTTTTCAAGTTTATTCAATATTTGTGAAATGTGTGCGAACAATGAAAGAAATGTTTAATAAAATAAATTCGTCTTTAAAATAATAAAGTAGGTTAAGATTTTTAAAATATACTCTCGTCCGCGACTCCGTTACACCGGAATAAAAAATAAGTATTTGTTCTTCCAGACCATGTTCTACATGTATGCCAAATTTCATCAAGATCTGTTGAGCCGTTCCGGAGATACCTTTAAACAAACATCCACCCATCTATCTAAACTTTCGCATTTATAATATTAGTAATATTAAGATTAGGTCCCAAAATATGTTAGGAATTATACAAAAAAAAAACGCTTGATTTGAAAGCAAAATATATTCCCTAAGATTATAAATAACTTCAACGAAACATTTTCAACAAACAATAATTTAAAGAACTAACAATGTAAAAATCTTCAGTACCGCCGAGTCGCTTGATGTATTCAAAGATATAAATCGCCACCGCGTGAAACTTGTTAAACGTGAGCGATATCTGCAATAGGATTTTTAGAAAAGAATCCAGCAATGCTCTTGAAAACCTTTTTAGCGGATTCTTCTAACATTGGACCTCCGAATTCCTTTGTTATTTCCTTCCAGTTTTCATTCAAGAACATCATCATTGCGTCACCTAAAATAAAAGGAAACGAACAAACATACCGTAAGAAAAAATAAAAATAAATGTTAGAGGAGGAAAGGCTGATGATTCATGGGCGCTATGGCTCGACTCTGTTTAGTATGTTTTATAGGACCACTATTTCACTAGCGCAGCTAACCGACTTTTTATCTTCGAGCAATGTATTTGTGTTTTCACTGGTGCAGTCGAGTGCGTCTAACTCGCGGGACGATTCACTTAGGGGAAAAAGAGTTTAAACTTTAACTCTTTCTTCAGATTTGCTTTCCTCTACCCAATCCTATGTCCGGGCTGGTATTTTAAAATACTTACTCAGTTCTTTATTTCCGTTAAACAAATTTGTGAAATCGAAGTGGGCGCCATCTTTGACTTCATATTCGTAATTGAACGAAGTTGGTTTGACAAGTTCCTTGCCATCTTTTTTCTCAATGTCATAGTTAAGTATCAATTTGATTTTCAAATTTTCTGGAAATCAAGGATACAATATTATTTATGTATTTATTATGAGTGACATCCCCCGCCGAGGATCTCAAGTCTAGCTTAAATTATGTATAATTAGGTATTAATCAACCACCCTCTCCCAATGCAGATTGGTAGACTTTACACCATCTTTTAATTTACTCGCTGATATATGGGAAAGGCCTATGCCCAGCAGTGGGCAGATAAAGGCTGATGGTGATGATGATGATGATATGCAGGTCTTACGATGTTTCGTTTCGCCGCAAGAAAATCGGTTTAATATACATACTCCTTTACAATAAAAACAAATATTACGTTATTCTTTTATAAATCGAGTGAAATTGAATATTTATATAATTTAATAAAATTAGTGTTAAATTCACTTACTCAATTTAAGTTTCATTTGGCCATCACCTGTTATTGGCAAGATAAGCACGCGGCCCGCAGCGGTATAATGGCCTTTAATGCTACAGTCGACATGATAAGCAACATTTATTTTCTTATTTTTAACATCCCATCTGAAAATTAATATTGAGGAATTTAAAATTAGACCTTCTGCAGAAAAAATAAACGTAAAATACTTATTTGAAAGATCAATCTATATTGTATGTATATCTATATTGTATGAAATAAAAAACACTGCAAGCACATGGAAATTTTAAAACAATTGTATCCATATGAAACACCGGTAAAAACTGCAACGGTTTTAATAAAAACATATTCGTCACTTGACATTAAGTTTTCAAAACAACAATGGAATTACCCACAGCAAAAACATCTTTTGTTGTCGAATTTTATGAATGAATTCTAGTGTCACCTCATTCATCAACTTTTCGGCTGATGAATGAGGTGAATGACACTAGCCCAATTTAAGTTTTTCTTCCGCTGCCCTCCAATGAAGGATGGATTTGTCGGGATCGAGGATAGATAGCGAAAGGAACATATTTTTTTCATTTTTGTCCCGTCCGTCCAACAAAATTAGGTAGCTGCAACTCATTTTCCTATTGGTAGCTGTAAACGTTCGGAGGTCTGATTGCAAGTTAACCCTTTCTTTCCATTAAAAATCAAACACCAACTTAACTCCAAGGATAATTAAAATAGGTAACACTTATTTATATGTCAAATTACATACTTAACATCGTCTATAATGGAGTTCTTTAATCCTTTAACGGTGCCGTCGTTTAGACCGAACTTTAGGCCAGCTAGCTCAAATTTTACATCATCAAGTTTCATTACATCCAATACTTCAACTCCGTACTCTGGTATACCAGCCATGAAAATAGGGACCACCTTTTGAAAAGCCGGAATCATGCATGACGAGTCTTCTAATTTACATTTGTCCGCAGGCAAAACTGAAAATAAAACTCTATCAACGCGGTAAACAAAAACGACTGAACTTATTTGAATGTCATACGAATGAAATAAAAGTTTGGGTAAATAACAGAGACATTTTTACAAATAGTTATAGAAGAGACATACATATATTAAGAATATCTATATGAAAATTGTATATATAGATGGACAGTACAGCCTTTTATAGTAGTAGAGATATAGGACAGATGGATAACTTTCCTATTACGTAGGACGACAGTCAAGGTAAAGAGAGATGACAGTTGCTGTCAGTTTTGCATTAGAGAACTAAGAATAACTCTTGCTTAGTCGCGTAGAGTTAGCCGGCAATCAATAAAACAGTAGCACCGGTATGTTGAACGAACATGTTGGAACTTTATATGCTGATTTAAAAATTTAAACCATAGTCTAACTAAACCCATGGAAATGTCATCAGAAAAAATTAAACAAAGTCGGATAACGTATAATTTCCTCAACACTAAAATGATACAAATTTTAAATATTTTAACTCGTTAATTTATTATTTTTGTGACCGACCTTTTAATTGATAAAGTGGACAAGAAAGCAACAATTTTTACATCAGGACATTACACACATCAGTCCCGACCAAACCGGAAAAAACAATAGATAATTATGAAATTGGAAATTATAATAGGTCAATTTGATTCAAAACCAACTTATTAACCATGAACCCAATCCATCACTTTAAAATTAAATAAAAAATATGCTCTAACCTCCACAACTGGCTATCCCGATCAGAAGCACATCGAACAATAATATTGAATAAAACATTTTATAACTAGTCTCAAAAGTTCCGTGATAAATACTATTAAAAACTGCACTGTTGCAAAAGCGACCGAGAGTAAGAATTTATACTGACATCGAGGTAACAATGTACACGAGGATAGTAAAAAAAAACACCATTACTGAGTCATTACATCGTTATTACACTAATATAGGTTATTAAAAATACTTTGTAAATATACGCAATAGATCTGAAACTGTTTAAGTACCTAATTTACGGTTTTATTTAATCTTAAAACCAAAAAAAAATCAGTGTTTCTTTTTAATATAATAATAATAATAATAATAAATCTAAAAAATGAAATATAATTTATCAGCTTAATATTGGAAGTTGGTTCAACGACAAAGGCGATATCTTCTTTAAGTTATGGTGATGACGATGATGATGATGGTTTAATGAATTTTCGAGGTATTTAATCACTTTTACTTTGGCATACACCACGGGTCCAGCTAATAGTCTATTATTTTGTTTTTTGTTCGTGCGTACATACTGCAAGGTGTTACAGTTTTTAAAAGGCATCAGAAGGAGAAATACAGATATTCTACACATTTAACCCTGATGAAACGGGTAATACACATACCAATATTAACGGAAGTCCAATAGAGTTCCGCAATTCACTTCCCACTAAGGATCGGATCGAATATCGTGCAGCAAATTGCCACCGTATAGGTAAACTACATTGCACTATCATTTGTATTATTTCATCCCTTTCATTGTTTTGGACGAAACAGACAAAAAAAAATATGTAATACGTGAGTCACAGCATTCGAAATCCATAGTAAGAGCTGTGATTTATCTTGTTTACCTGGCTATTATAAGCTATCGACCTAATGAAGAAAAAAAAACAGCCTTTTGCTCACTAAAGATGTTGCAAGTCAACTTCTAAATAGCAATGACATTTGTCAAATTTGACTCAAAATACCTAAGCTCGAACAAGGATATCTGAGCTGATGAGAGAAGTGCTGCTGTCGCGGTTAGTTTTGTCAGAAAAATATGACGTGACATTTACAGTACAAAAAGGATCTTGTGACACTTTTTTGACGTTGATATATGGGTGCATGTGTGAAGTCATAATTTTAAATAATTTTAACTTATGTATAAAAAACTTTTACAGATTAAGAATATATAATACAGAATAACAAACGACTTCTATACCTCTGAACTGTTAGTAACGTCAAAAGGCACGTTTAAATCGTAACGAAACAAAAGCTGTCATTTCCAAGAAATAACCTAGCCATATAATAGAGATCAGTGATGACAATAAACTATAGACCGGTGGCCACTAGCGCTACCTACTTCAAGCTTCACGTTTTTCTGTGGGCAATGTAATGGGTATTGTCTAAATGTTATTTCACCGAAAAGGATAAGAACAAAACATCTTCGACCTCGATTTCAACTGTATATCTGTTAAAATCAATGAGACTGTATGCACCAATGCATGTGGAACAGTCCTTATAAAAAATCAAAACGCGGAAGTTACTTCGTACATCATATTCACTACAACTTGTTTTATTACGAGATATGCATACATATCTCTAACCTTGAACTTTAAACAATAACAAACTCGATTGGTATACGTTTATATGTGAATTCAATTAAAAAAAAAATATTTTAAATGCACTCATTATATTATATATGAATTTGCACTCATTTTAAATATATATTTTGTGGGAATAAAACAGTATCTGTTGGTTTTCTTTTTGTCCAATTGCAGGTCCGTTGCCTACCTATAATCGACGCGGGACACAGAAAGAAAACATTTCAGCTTCCTATGCGTCCCGTCCTCCGTCAAATCCAAATTACTTTCCTTATATGAAAAGGGTGGGTAGGGAAACAGAACTAAAATTAGGCCCCCAGCCCGACACTCGTCGGAGGAAACGTGGAGTTGATTCCAATACACTGCTGTCTTCTGTGTTGTCGTGGTATTAGCCGGCCTATTCGTGCAACCTATGTTGTTGTTGCTGGCGTCTACCACTGTTAAATTATTAAACAGGGTAGATAAGAGTTATTATTAAGCAAGGAAATAATTACATATTATTTTCATTACAAGTAAGTAAAGTACGTATTTATATTACGAGAACAAATCAATTCAAGTCAAGAGAACAAGTCATTAGTACTAATTACACGTTTATCTCGTGTTAAATAACATCTTAAATATTATATGGATATTTTAAAGACTTAATAATCATCATTAGGACTAATAATAATATGTTGTATTTTAAACGTTACAACTTTACTAACACAGATAACCACTTAAATTATTAAAATGATTGTTAATATACTCATTAAAATAAATTTACTGCAGCGACAGTGTTATTTTATGTTAATTGCGAACGTTATTACGTCTTAATGCGACTATAACTGTCCCTTGTTCGTAACAAGTTACTAACTTTATGCCGCAGAAAGTCGGAAAATTTTTCACTTTAACCATGTTTATTTCTTTGTTCGTTCGACCGCGTTCTCGACGTGACTCGACTTTATAACGACCCACTCCACATACATAGACAAAAGTCTTTTATTATTTTCATTATTTCCATGCAACACTTCCGGAATAAACTTAGCCGGTCAAAATAAAAACTAAGTTAGTGTTAAGTTATTGCGTTAATATAAATTTCGTTTAATTATTCTTAATGTTTTTATCGTGTGGACATTGCACAATGTAAATTCCTTCGAAAGTTTCCTCCCCACACCCCAAAAAAAATTATAACCTTCCTGACTTCACTTAGCAAATAACAACGTAAGTAGAGTTCAGTTAGAAAATTATAAACAGAAGGACAATATAAGTGAATCTGTTGAACTTAGTTAATAACAATTTAGATACAATTTTTTTTTCTAAAATCTTGTAACTTACGCCCTACTTTTCCAGGTAGTAATAGCCATGCGGTTTATAAATTAATATATGTGTGCTAAAAATCTATATAAAGGTAAGTTGGATTTAAAATTCCTTGTGACTTTAAATACAAATTACCTAAAGATGGATGTTCCATAAAAAAAACAGTATTGTAATACTTCGGCGTCGGCGGGGTGTGGATATTATAAAACTTAATTTTTTGGCCTTTTTTTATTATTATTACATCATGATACTAAAACCCGAAACTTTAATTAATTAAGAAATTTATGTCTCCTGAAAAAAGGGATATATATTTCCCAGAATTTTAAATTAAGAATTGGAAAATGGCGGAATAATTTTCCATTTGAAGAAACCTGAAGTACGAGCTCGTATACGAGCAGTAAATTGTTCCGGAATTTTTAAAGCTCACTACAAATGCAACTACCGTTCTTCCTTATGCCACGGTACCTGTTCTCATTTAACGAAACGCAGCCATAGTCAATATATTTTTATTTGGTCTATAATTCTATTATTTTTAGTCTTTGTATACGCTGCAATAGCACCGCAATGCAATAAGTTTATACAATGGGTCGCTACCCATCGCTCAGTCTCTTTTAACAAAAATAGACTTACAGATAAATAACAATTATGACTAGTTTCTGCCATTTCATTTTGCGTAAAATAATACGAATGAAATGAACGCAAGTCTGTTTACCGTAGAACTTCGAAGGTAATACATAATTTTAGTGCATGACAAAAATAATATCGTTGAGAACAGAGAAGTATAATATAATTAAAATCAACAAATTTAAAACTCGCTTATACCTATTAGTCCTGTCAATTTAGACATTCGAAGTTACATAAAGTCCCAACAAGCTGAATTTTGAAAATTGTTCAAAACATAATTATAAACAATGTCTAGAAGTTCCCCATCATTCCCGTGAATGGAAAAAAATTTATTCAAGGTCAAAGGTCAAAAAAATGAGTTTTTCGCGATTTTCAACAAAACGGTAAGTTTTATCATAAAAGTACCTCGGACAAAAATTGTAGATCATAAAATTATCTATAAAAAATGAATCAATACTTTTTTTCTTGCGAGCAACCGTTTCTGAGATATAACGATTCAAAAAGTTATAAAAGTTGTTATCGTCATAATATGCATGAGTACCTACTACCTGTTTAGATAAGCATCGATATGCATGTTTCGTTAAAAATATTAAAAAAAAACAAGTTCAATTAGCTTGTCTTCCTTCAACCTCAGTTGCTGCTCACCAACATCTTTTTCGAGTATATTACCAAGTTCAAGTGTGGCTTGGTTATCAGCTAGACCCTGTGAAATAATCCCTACTAAGAAAGATTTAACTTAACTCATTTCCTAATGATTTTAACTAGGGGTTAACCTTTCTTGGAAAGATGTACGCAGAGGTTTTTATAGGTAATTTTAGGATCTACAGCTCGGTCTAAGGTAATTTTTTTAATAAAACTCGCCATTTCGGCTATAATCGGGACTAAGCAATTTTTGATATTTTTAATCTTGAATATTATTTTTCAAATTGACGGGACTTATTGAGGATACCTTAGTTTGACCTTTTAGATATGTCAAAATGTCAATGTCATTTCAAATAAAGCCAATTCAAATTTTAAAATCTTTAAAAATTACAAAAAATCAGTTTTAAAATGTATTTTAAAATGTAAATTATTGGAAACAGGCACAAATAATATGGATTAACGTCGCTTTGTATTTACTTGCCTTTTGATGCTACAAATACTACTGCGTACACAACCCAGCCAACGATTGGTCATTTACCATTGAAGAGACTTAAACTTATATTCAGCAGGATAAGCGTGGCGTCAGAAATTTGATATCTCTCAGTGAATAAAGTTGTGAAAAACCAATGCAAGACTGATTATCAAGAATATAGAGGTGGTAAAGATTAACAGT
Source organism: Papilio machaon (assembly GCF_912999745.1). Classification (NCBI taxonomy): domain Eukaryota; kingdom Metazoa; phylum Arthropoda; class Insecta; order Lepidoptera; family Papilionidae; genus Papilio; species Papilio machaon. The sequence goes on along the minus strand of NC_059996.1, from coordinate 4,148,423 downwards.
ACCACTGAAGTATGTGGTGATCAATAACTACTAGCGACAAGAGCTTAAAGTTTTTCTGTTTATATTGTTGTCTTACTCATTTTTATTTTTGCTGTATTTTGAATTATTTATTTGATATTATATTTAATTTTAAGAAATTCCTCCCAAGTAGGATTGGCGACAGGCAGGCGGCCGGCCGTAAAAACTTAAGCCAAAACTTTAAGGTTTATAAAACCTTGTGTGCCGACGTCCCACGTGATTTAGAAAAGGCCAGGAAGATGATGATGACCTTAGTTTGACCGTAGTATAGGCGAGCATAAAATTCGAGTGGCTAATATTTTTTAAAGTTGCACGTTGTAGATTCATTTATACAGCTCTATTTATTTTTATCAAACTTAGCGACGTTGACTTTATTGCAGTGACTATCGTCTACGTTAGCAAAGTTTCCGGTCGGTAACTAGAAAATCTCGTTAAGCAGCTTCCTTCTTTAGCTAATCAACTAAACGTTGCGCCGCGTGTTTATATATAAAGTAAATAAAACTTTTTCGTTCTGCTATCGAATTTTTCGCAGTTAAGTAAACTAATTCTATTTCAAGACGCTGTTTTTATTTTACTTATCCTTACATTTAAATATTTTCACATGTTTTTCCCGCATGAAATGTTTTCGTTCGAATAATGTGAAATTATTTGTGGTCTTGAAAGCGACGTTTTCCTCACGAAAACTTCCCGTTTTGCACGTAACAACGTCAAGGTGAGGTTTGAAATGTCGTTTTATGCACTTATTCCTATGCTGCGTAGGAAAATATACAAAGTAATTCTTATATTGTAGATGAAATACTTACCTTAAAAAAAAAATTGGTCATTGTCTTTACTTAATATTTAAATTAAATTTATGAGTAAATGTGAATAACATATGAAAATAAAATTATATTGCATGAAAAAAATAGTTCTCAAAACGTTAATAGGAATGCAGTTACATAAATTCGAAATCTAAAGAACCCTAAATATTTCGTATTGTGCGTATACCATTGATCTGCTCTGTGAGTAATGTATTGAAGAGATATTGCCATGATCACTAAGGGAGTTGGCAACATTACTGTGGTCCAAATGAGCTCCGCCATTAACAGGGTTCATACTAATTGGGTACTCCTTTTAACTATCTGAGCTAGGGTAATTATTCAAACAAACGACCCAAAACAACAATAAGCATGATTGCCTATTTGTCAATGGTTTGAGCCATTCACCGACAGGCAGGTTAAGCAGATGAAAATAAAAGGTTAATTCCAGAGCTGGGCATTAACTCGTTAATCCGTTAATCGTTAATTAACGAAGTTAACATTTTGCTTAGCGGATTAACTTTTAAGTTAACTTCAAAAAGTGTTAACGCTTTTGTTAACTTCCGTTAAACTCAACTTCCGTTAATAAAAGTCCGTTAATCGTTAAATTGAAGAATGAAGACTTTATTGTTTGGGCATAGTTCCCTTTGCCTACCCAGAATGGGTGAAGAAAACAAAAAAAAATCTCTGTTTGTATTATTTTACGGTTGGCACCATTTTTCAAACATTTTAGTTGGTTGAGTTTGTTGTGTTTTTATTATTCTATTAAATTGCTTCATTTTTTCGCAACTGTATTAAAAAATAGTTGTTCAATGCACTTGCGGAACTGTCATTAGAACTTGTTCCAACTGTCAACCCTCACTTTCAGCTGCGCCTCGGCTCGGGTAGACATTTGTCGGATCTCTTTGCAATGACAGGCTTTCCGCACTCGTAATGAAATATACTATAATGCATTCATACTTGTCTCTAACACTAATGTGTTATAGAATGTATAGTCAAATAACTATTTAAAACAAGTGTCGTCACAATAAGAGCGAAATTAGTATGTATAATTTTAGTATGGTTAACTGTTAACGATTAACTTTAACTTGCGTTAAATTTTCAAGAATTTAACGCTTTAACGATTAACGAAGTTAATTTTTTAATTAACGATTAACGAAGCTAACTTTTTGATTAACTGTGCCCACCTATGGTTAATTCCATTAGCTTACCCGATAACCAAAAAGTACGTATGTTTAGGTGCTCGCAATTCAGTAATCTCTCGTAACGTAGGCCTTTCTAAACGCAAATTCAATCAAAAATCTTGCCTCAAATAGAGAGACCTGGCAACGTCGGTTTCTGAGACCAAAATCTCGGGATAAAACATATTGTCATGCGTATGCTTATCTTTAATAAAACAGAGATAACAATTTGTTTTAAACGGGGACCAAAGTCAAAAAAAAATCTGAGACCAAAGTCAGATTTTTTTTTTATGAAATATTTTTTTTTTTAAATTTTGGTCGCATATAATAGGTACTTACATCATTTTTCTTTTCAGTATAAACTATGCACGAATCCACTTTGTAAATTATAATACCAGCTATCTTATAAATAACAAAATCATTTCTACGTTGAACATAACCATATTGCTAGAATTCTATCAAGTTTAAAGCAAAATCCTCTGCCATTTTGCTCGTGCAGCTCGTGCTCTTGGACGGCTTACGTTCATTTTCATAAAATGTGAATGGATTTAATATTACTTTCAAGGAATAGTACATTTAAATGTCCAATTGAAAAAGATATTTATCATTGCAGCGATGGCTTACTGCATTAATATTTATGCTACAATCGAATTTGTTCTAACATTGAATAAGTTCTATCGCGTAGAAAATTAAATTCCTTCCTTTAGAGTGGATAGAGCAATGTATAGGGCACGGTTCTTTTCAATCTCGACATAATTTGAATTTCATTTCAGTTTCGACTTGAGACTTGTGGTCGGATCTCGTTTCTATGCAAATTGTAACAAATAGCTTTGACTCTAACAAATGAATTATTTGATCGACACAGACAAACGTGAAGCAATTACATGTGTCAATTGCTCTAAATGTAGTTGTGTAGTATGTACAGAAAAAGACACGTTACTCATTTAATCGCTTCGTGTACAAAGCAACGTAAACCGTCGAAACTAATATTGTATGGTTGCGTCGCGAGAATAGCGTTGAACACTCCGTACACACAACGTTGAAAATCCGACGCGAATCCTCTATTCGGTCAGTAGAGGCATAGCGTCTTCATGTCAACTGTTTTCGAAGACGTTATCTTGTGTGTGAAGGGCCTTAGATGTTACTATGGAAAGTTTCTTAAATTTCCACTAAATAAACCGAAAACGTGCCGAGAAAGCAATACAACGAGTGCAAAATGCGTGTATTAGATACTGCTTTGCAGTACCAAAACGAGAGCACGTAACGCCTTTTATGAACAAAAACATCCTTAACATGAGGGCTTGAAGAGAACTCCAATACGCTTGTCTAACTCAGAAAGTGATTTGGAAACAGAACCCGACATACTTATTTGAGTTATTAACCTTTAGAAGAAACGCTGTTAATAGAAATCTAAGATCGGCTAGTGAGAACTTACTGGCTGTAGCGTATTCAAGATCGGCTAGATTTAATGGTTGTTTTAAATTTAATGCATCTAAGATTTGGAATGACCTGCCACCTCCAATGCAAAAAAATAAATATAAAACTGTTTTACTGAGGAGACAATGTTTGAGTCAAAACCTACGTTACTTTAACATTAAAAAAACTAAATTACCCTTATAACCGGTCTGTATTGTGCCGTTATTAAACCTTCAGTCCTGAATAAATATTTAATTGAATAAATACTTTATCGATTTTTAAACACACTGCACATATGTGTATGTATTTTATGTATGTATTATATATATCTTTATATATTTTATGGATATGTTTATATGTGTATTATGTGTATATATATATATATATCTCTCAATATATATAAATCTCGTGGCACAATGTTTGTCCTCAATGGACTCCTAAACCACTTAACCGATTATAATAAAATTCGCACACCATGTGCAGTTCGATCCAACTTGAAAGATAGGATAGTTTAAATCTCAAATTATAGTCGCAATTTTAATTTATTGCTAATTATTTGTCTGTTATTATTTGACAGTCACAATTATCTGTTAACTCCAAATGATTCTAACAGATGTCGATACCTTTCGACTGTGTTGAGTAAGTAATCAATAGATGGCGCTGCTATGGTAAATCTACGAACATGTCATATAAGCTTATTAACTGCGCGCGGACAGAGTCGCGGGTGACAGCTAGTATATATATATATGGACATGGACATGTGTATATATGTATGTATTTCTTTAAATTTATCTCTATCGCACAAACAAACGCACACACATACACACGCGCACACACATGAATGAATGAATGGCTGAACTCTCAACTGCCCCTGTACTAAATTATCTGCACCTTGTTAGAGTAATTACGGGGAGGCTGAAAACCAGCGCGGCCTTCAGTGACAAGCTGGAGGCAGCATCAGCTGAGCCTCTTCCCATTAGCCAAGAACTATTTTTTTTTCTCTTTAATTGATATCTTTATAAGTGTAATTTGTTTTGTTTTTGGTTGATAAACTGGATTTTATTTTTTTATTTAAAACTAAATCTTATTCATACTACAAATGAGAAAGTTAAGATGGATGGATGGATGTTTGTTAGAAGGTATCTCCGGACGGCAAGGTATCTCAACGGATCTTGATGAAATTTAACACATATGTAGAACATAGTTTGGAAGAACAGATAGGCTACTTATTAAGTGTTTTTTTTTAATCCTGCGTGGACGAAGTCGCGGGCGACAGCTAGTAAGTAAATAAACGTCCTCGACAATACAATACACGAGTCGATATTTATATATTCAGATATTCTATTTTCGCGTTTTTCTTTTAAAAAAACATAAATAGATATACTTTTAAATATATTCACAACTTTTAAATACGTTTGGCGGAATAGTAACGATAATAAAATAGAGACAGGAAGACTTAGTTTAATGGTAACAGATTAGTAATCTGAATGGTCCGATCCATTATCTTTTATTATGGCGATTTAATCGTATTTCTGATGTATTCATTTTTTTTTAAATCCGGTACCTACTTATATTAATGATTGATTTCAGTAACGAATGTACCAAAGTCGTTTAGCAAAGGAAATTGCGCCAAGTCTTCAGATCTAAGGAAAATACAATTTCTAACGGATTTCAAATTAAATGTAAGTATTGGATTCTGAACGTCACGGCAAATCTAACTAACATTCCATTTCCTCTTAAGAACTCTGCGGAGGCGACAAAATTTACCTCGGTATAGGGTGTTTCTCGTTGGGCCAATTGCCCTACAAATCTATTGACCCATTTTTTTGTGACTGAGCAGTCACTGTTTGCCTTGAGGAGGCATTTACAGTTTCACCGGGCTTGAGGTGGCCGGGCGCGCGGAGGTGGCGCTTAGACTAAACCTCGTTTAAGAGTAACTAGACTCGAGGGCTCCCTCAGGAGTCTCGGCTCGGGCTGATACTTCATTATTATTACCGGATTGGGAGGTCACCGAGCTCTTAGGTCGCTTCGGTGGACGCTCCATGGAGTGACTGGGCTCAAGGGCCCCCAAGAGGGGACCTCGGCTTGGGCTGTCACTCATTACGCGTTTTGCATTCCAATTCAAGGGTGCCCGAGAGGGCCGAACCTCGACTTGATTGGTTGCTATTATCTGATTGCTTTTACTAATACAGCCAGCTAACATTACTACCACTTCGGAAAGCGTTAGCGCTGGGAGTGGGAGAAGAAGCGGAGGAAGAAACTCCAGCAACGCTTCTACTATTGATAGGAAAAGATTTTGGAAGCCTGCGGGAGTATATATGTGGCGAGACATGATTCTAAATATCGCGTTTTAATAAAACAGTCTCGCCACAGCGCCATCTGTTACTGAGCGCCAGAAATGATGTCTACAATAATAAAAATATAATTACGATATAATTTATAGAATTGAAAGAAGTTAGAGGGTTAAAATTAATTTAAAATTGGTATGATTTAATAATTTACATCAAAATTATATTTACCAATTTTCTCTCATAAGACTTTTATAATTCGCCATTTAGCGTTAAGATTAAAAATAAGATTCGTAGTGTTCCTGCCGAAAACAGGCGGCGTTTCAACTTAATTTTAAGGCCAGCACAGATAGGACGTCATTTAGTAAACGTTTTAGCGCTGCTAGTAGCGCTGCTGTCGCTGTAATAATTTTTGTTTAGTACTTTAACTTTGGTTAATATAACTTCAAGTATATCTTGGAGTTTACACATATTTTACTTTTTCATTGTAAGCGAACACAAAGATAATTTTGCTGTAAACATTTGATGTCTTCTAAAAATTATTTATCAATATATCAAATAGAATTACAGACCTTAAAATGTTTAAAATAAAAACAAATTCTTTCAAAGATAAATTTTATTTTTAATAAAATTCGACTTTCTAATTGGTCACAATTTCTCACACTTAATATCTTACAATAACTTAACTGAGCAGATCAAAGGTACGGAAGAAAATATTTCATATCTACTTTACCAAGAAAAAAACCACAACTTTTAAATTGGAAATACCGTGGGTTTCCACTGTTGCGACACCTATACAAAATATAAGAGATATCTGTTATTCTTGGAAGAAAAAGAAAGGGTGACAATAAGTATGTTTTTTAAATTCCATATAAGTCTTTTGTCAAATATCTTGACGGCCCAAGGTCATGTCCTCCCCTTGCATATACACCTCACCTTCTCTGGCTAAGTTTAGAGCCGACAAGATATCTGAAAACGTTTATACCTACAGTTTAAACCGAACATTCGGAATGCGCAGTTAAAACTGAACGCGTTTAACTGGCAGTGTGTCTGTAGTGAAAACGCACTGATAAAAATTCCAGCGTCAATATTTTAAACATACTCATTGCAGAATTTATTGTCTATACAAATATTGACAAAGTTCTTACAATTCTGAGATTTCTCATTGACTTCTTTAACCTTATTGAAGTATTATATTGCACAGTTATAGATGTGATTTTAAATTTAAATCATGCTTATTTATAAACAAAGATGTACAAATGTTCTAAGTTATAGAGCGGACATTACGAGCACTTTCCTTCAAAAATTTTATTCACAATTGTAATCTGTCACTAAATGCGTGTCAAAAAAACTGTACCTGTGGTACATCTTTTTGAGTTTAGTTTGCTTCGTAATGTCACTTTTAAGTTATAGGTTTCTTAATCAAAAATTATAATTCGATAAAAATACTATGTATAAATTGTAAAATTGGTCTAAATCTATGTAATGTGCTAATAATAATGTTTATGGAAAAACGTGTAAAATAGAAATACAATATTCATAGTGTTAAGTACTGAAATATATTTTCTATGATTCAGAAAAACCTCGAAAATATTTAAGACTAACGATATGAAGACACAAAAATATGTGAAATGTCTATATACAGTTATATTTCTCTAAATTCGTACTACATCCCTGATTAAGTACAAAAATTAAATCATAATAAATTAATTATAAATATACATATAATATAATAAACCACATAATAACTTGGTTTTTTTTATTACATAATATAAATTAAAAAAAAAATAGTTTATTGATTGTACACATTGTACAATTTGTAGAATAAGTTACTGTCATAATTTTTTATTGGTCAGTAATAGAGTCGCTTAGCGTAAATGTAGAATAATAAATTACCCTAAGTGGCTGCATAGTTAACCACTTAACGTCTCTGAGTGAGAGTGAGTCGTAATTACTTTAACTTACAAGTGTATTAATATATTGAAATTAATAATAAATAAAAGGCCAAATCAAATGCTTATAGTTAGATTTCTATGTTTGATAACAAACGATTAGATGCCCAAAAGGAACTAAATATGACTATTTTTTTAACTATCAGTTTCAACTAAATCCTCTTTAAGAGACCTAATCTAATATCAAATGACTTAGGTCTACATAAAATTAAAAGTTGAGTTGAATTCAATGGAAATGAGAAATTATATTTAGACATGTCACTTGCTGATAATGCCATTTGTTGTCTTTGGATTTATTTCGGAAAGATTCAGGGCGTTACTATAAAAAAAATTAACAGTGTTTCAAATATACATTTTAACTTAAACATACGTTAACCCTTTTATACCGTGACTCTAGTGCCTAGCGTGGATTTTTGACTAATTATGCTTATTGAAACATTATTATGCGTAAACTTGCAAAATGCGATCTTGAAATCTTGCGAAATAAATAATGAAATACTCATACCGAAAGTATTGTGGTGATACATATTTATGGTGAAACATATAACCACTTTGACGTCAAAAATGTAAATCATCAGCGGTCATAGGGTTAAAACACGTGTTTAGCTAAACTAAAGTATTTTCAAAGTGTTTAAATTGATGATGAAAATGCCTTTTATAAGTTTGTTCAGAAAGATTTGTTACAATTCTCATTTACATTGAATTATACTAAACAATTAAACATATTGTGCACAAAAAGGGATTGAAATCGTTATAATTAAGTTATATATAATTAAGTACCACATGAAAAATATACACACAAACTCAGATTAGAATATTAAAAAGAAAACAATTTATATTTATGCTGCCTTATCTTTTTTTAAATAATAATAATGAGCGTAAAAAGAAAAAAAATTCAAGTGTTTTCATTTCTCTAATACGCAAAGTAATATATTACTGGCAAGAAAAAAATTATAGATAAATAATACTGATTACAACAACCAAGAACAAAATATTGTCCCATCTTTTTTTTATTATTACAGAAACCAATCTGCGAGTAACGGAACATATGTAATTTAAGAGATTTATTATAATATGAACATAATATTAAACTAGTAAAAAAAATTAATTAAAATTTAGAAATATGTTCATTTTGGTGTCTAATGTAAGAAAAATACTCATTTAAAAAATAACCGAGTAAAATATAAAAAACCTATCGGAAAATTAGATATCTAAAAAATTCTAGTTTAAGAAATAATAAAGTCGTCGAAATAGTCCCTATTTGCTTAGAGATAAGGATGGGCGTTTCTCGCATCGGTGGGGGCACTGCCGCACCCGGTCTCCCAATTTATATATTTTCGACTTACGTTCCTTCTTGTTCCACCAAAGCCGCCTGAGATAAAGAAATCTGTTGAGATCTTGGCAGCGGTTTCATAATCAACATCTTTATACAGGGTGTTAGCAAATACACCAAAACGCCCAAAGCCACCATAGAGATGACAAAAAGAGTCCACTGAGCCGCCTTTATAGATATCGATGCATCGGACAAAGGTTCAATCAGTTTACATCGCACGAGAAGTGACGAAGATGTATTGTAAGGTCCGCTGATAGTTGCGTTTGGACCACAATTTGATGTTTTCCAACCTATCCAACCGGCAGATCTATTAAATACCACCTAAAAAGAAAAGGAACACAGAAATTAATAAGTGGTAGACGCCAGCAAAACAACATCTGTTGCACGAATGGGTCGGCTCCTCCGGTGAAATACCACACAAAAGACATACGTCAAGTGGGAGCAATTGCGCGTTTCGTGTGATGACTGCGTGCCGGAGAAATATTTTTAGTCCTCTTCCCCTTCCCAACCTTTTTTTATGAGGAAAGGAAGGGATGGCAAGGGCGCGGATGCTATAGAACTAGACGCATAGACAAAGTAACATCCTCTTTCTGTGTATACCCTCCCCTATCGGTTAAAGGTAAACAACGCCTCTGCAAATGCAGTCTTTGGGCAACGGCCACTTCGCTATTTTGCGAATTCAAATGGCCGCTTGCTTGTTTGCAATCTTTTGCTATAAAAAATAAGAATGGACAGATATTCGCACGTAAAAATATAAGCAGTAAATACCTGAAGCCCCTCCATAGCAGTATATCCTAGGACAGTCTCCTTGCCTCCTGCCTCCAGGCCCAGCTTGTAGCAGAACTCAGACACAGACCCGCCTGACCCGCTGTTGTTCCTAGCGGACACTACGCGCATGTAGTTCTACAAATGTTTCAGAACAGACATTAAAACAATTCAGTTTCCTCCATACATTGATCTAGAATGTCTGTGAATATGGTATTTAATAGATAGAACCTTTTACTGCATTAAAGTTAGATCGAATCTGGAAGTTTCAGTTTCACAACTATCAATGCTAGCCCATTGGTTAATTTGTCTATAATTCATATAATTTTTTTTTAATTATTATTATAAAATTTATTATATTACATTATTATAAAATAGCTTTATGCTCTTTATCACCACATTAACTTTGTGTCAAATTTCACATTTATATATTTCACATTTATTTATTAAAGTTTTGGCTTAAGTTTTTACAGCCGCCTGCCTGTCACCAACCCTACTTGGGAGGAATATCTTAAAATTAAATATTATTGTAATCTACTAATTGTAGTTTATTTTTTAATATTAGTGTTTCGGTATTGATAACGTATTGTGAGTAATTGTCGCAATTTTACCTGTGGAGGTAATTCGAGTGTAAAATATTGATTTTCCGCGTCAAAGTCGAGCAAGTGTATTGCCAGCCGCGGCAGTGACCAGCGCTGCGGCTCCGGCCAACACGCCGCCTGCACAACACACATTGTCACCCTACCCTGATACTTTTTGGAATCCACATATGCAAAGAAACTCTTTTGCATAAGATATTTATAGTAACAGATGACCATAGACATCTAGAGGATATTCCTCATTTGAATGTCCCCTCCCCCGCTGTTAGTACATCCCTTTCCCATTCCTTACTTATAAGAAACTAGCTGTGTGAAATTAAAAAAAAAAACATAATAAATAGCCTATGCGTTCTCCCAGACTATGTTCTACATCTGTGCCAAATTTCATCAAGATCCGTTGAACCATTCCAGAGATAACTTCAAACAAACTTACATCCATCCATCCATCTAAACTAAACATTCGCATTTATAATATCAGTATGATGGGTGGGAAGAAGATAAGTAAAATTGGCCTCCAGCGTACAGCGATAGCATAGATAACATTTATAAATGAAACTAATTTCGTCACATGAGTCAATATTTTCACTTCACAAGACATTCAATAATAAGGTTTTTCAGCAATCAAAAATTCACATTCATATTTCCTTGCCTTATAGTCCAGGAGCCAGGTACATTTTCGGTCAATCATTTCTTCTCGTCTTTCCTTTCCTTGCCTTATTATGCCAGCAGATATTAACTTTTAGTTTATAAAAAAAAATAAAGAAATAATTATTTGATTTACCTCGCCGTGATACCAAAACTCATCAAGTATCAATACATTGCTGGTCTGAGCAGCATTCCTAAGATCATTCACTACCTGAAAAAAAATAAAATAGAATAGTAATTTTTATATATAAAACTAGATTTAGATTAAATGAAGTTCCGATGCACATATATTACCTGTCTAAACATTTCATCGGGTAACCTTATATTAGTTGTTCCGCTGTCCACAATACTTTTCTGTTCATTCAGTCTTTGGCATATCTCATCATTTATCTCATAAATTGATTGACTCTGAGTTACATTATATGTAGCATTGTTTTTAATATTTAGTTTGTGAGCTTCCGAGGACACAGTATCTGACATCACTTGAACTGATAAAACTCCAACCACAAACCATCGTTTTCTCAAAACGGGGGTACGAAACATAAAACTTTGTTTATCAACCATTTGGTCATCTGAAATTAAAGAATTTATTCTTACTAATATTGTAAGTGTGAATGTTTGGATGGATGGATGTTTGTTTGAAGGTATCTTCAGAATAGCTCAATGGATCTCGATGTAATTTGGCATAAATGTAGATTATAGTATAGAAGAACACATAGGCTATTTATAATGATTTTCTAATTCCGCGCGGACAGAGTTGCGGGTGACAGTGCCAACCTACATTAAACATGTCTTTTGAATAACTTACCCAATATTTTCAAATTACCATAATGTGTGGCATTAGTAACACCCTGTACACTACATAGTTTTAATTCAAAAGACATTGGCTTATTTAACATATGATCCATAGAGTCGAGCCAAGAGCCCACTATTACATTGTCACCCCATGCACCAACTGGCAAGTACGCCAGACCAAGGAGGCCCTGAAATAAAAAAACATTTATGTATGAACAAAAAATAAAAATTATCCCGCTAGGCAGATCTAATTTTTTGTGTCAAAACTATTTATTTTAAAGTAAAAAACACTAATGTCATTATTTTTATTTTCATCAATATAAATCAAAATAATAATCAAAATAAAGTAAAAATTTAAAGAAAAAAAACTTTTTATAAACAAGCTTTTATTATGTCCTTTTTTATCTGTCCTAATTTTTAAATAGAAACTCGACTTAACTCTATTTAAACTTTTTAAATAGAAATTAATATAACTAATATATAACTATAATAACTGTTGAGATTAAGAGAGGAGTGCGTCAGGGCTGTGTCTTGTCACCAATGTTATTTAATTTATACTCGGAAGCAATAATGTCAGAAGCGTTACATGACCTAGACTGCGGAGTCAAAATAAATGGACGGAATATTAACAACCTTCGATACGCTGATGACACAGTGCTGATAGCATCATCATTACAAGATCTCCAAAAGATTGTTGACCGGGTTAACCTGTGCAGCGAGAAAGCGGGTCTAAAAATGAACGTTAGAAAAACGAAGCTCATGGTTATATCAAGGAAAGAAGTTAATGACGTTTGCATAACAGTGGCGGGCCAAAAGTTAGAGAGGGTGCGTCAATATAAATACTTGGGTACGTGGCTAAATGAAAACTGGGAAAGCGACCAGGAAATCAAGACACGTATCGAAGTAGCACGCAATGCATTCCAAAAAATGCGCAAAATTTTTTGCTCCCGTAACCTTGGAATACATTTGCGTGTCCGCCTTCTAAAATGTTACATCTGGCCCATCCTTCTATACGGATGCGAGGCTTGGACAATAAAAGAAGATCTCAGGAAACGTATAGAAGCGTTCGAGATGTGGGCATATAGACGCATGTTGGCCATAAGCTGGATTCAAAGAGTGACAAACGAGGAGGTTCTGCGACGAGTCCACCAAAAAAGGGAACTTTTGCAGACCGTCAAGATGAGAAAAGTATCCTATCTCGGACACTTGCTCAGGCACGACAGATATGATCTCCTCCAACTCATCTTGATGGGAATAGTTGCCGGCAAAAGGAGTGTTGGCCGTCGGAAGAAATCGTGGTTGCGCAACATCAGAGAGTGGACTGGAATTGCGAGTGCCGCCCAACTGTTTCGCCTCGCAAGGAATAAACAGAAATATGGAGAACTGACTGCCAACCTTCGCTAGTCGGAGAGGCACCTCAAGAAGAAATAGAAATTCGTCAAAACGATTCAAATAAGCCCCGACTTTATGAGGTTGTTTTATTTCATTGCAAATTTCATACAGTCACCTTCCAGCTCCATCATAAGATCGGCACTATGTCATCATAATATTGCATTGTCATGTGATTTACACATGTATTCAAAATTTCAAGTCAATCAGTAACCAGGAGTGGATCAAATTTAATTAGCAATATTTGATAACAAACATCGGGCAAATGAAACTAAATAAAAGCTTATAAAAATTACATTTAAAATTTAAACTACATTATTTTAATAAAACACATCTTAAAATAATTACTACACCACTCAAATTAATAACTACTATATAACTTACCTGCCATCCTGAACCATTCATAAAGAATTTATGACTCTTTGTGATAAGAGCGATGTCACATCTAACTTCAGGGACATTCAGCATTGATGGAAAGTGAACATAATCTGACACCAGTTTGCCAACCCATGTGCCTTGTGAATATTGAGCTTGTATCTGAAATCAATACAATGCACAAATTAACACTAGTAAATATACCTTGCTTCAATCAAAACCCTTAACAATACTCATAAAGGTAATCAATACTCATACATTCAGTAAGGGGCTTGGAGCCTACCCTAAGTAAGGGGTGACTAGGCCATAGTCAACCACACTGGCCTAGTGCTTGTTGATTGACTTCACTCATATCTTTGAATTTATGTTCAGATATGTGCAGGTTGCATCACGATGTTTCCCTTTACCATAAGAACATAGGATGAATGTAGAAATGTAAATTAAAAAAAACGTTAGTACATTATGGGATGTGTTCAAACACAGAACCTATAAAGTTTTCAGGTCACGAGCTTTACCCCTGAGTCACCGACTGACAATAGAGAGTAATTAAACTAACCTCTTGTCCACTATCGTAAATGCTTGTTGAATTCTTCAAATGAAAATATTTATCACTATCAGGCCGCAGATATGATGCAATAGCTAATGTTGCACTACCTGTATCCACTATTACATTTAGCTGAAATAAAAACATAACAAACATAATTAGAACAAAGAAATTGGTTATGCACTGTTAGAGACCCAAACAAAATGTAAGCATTAGAAATGCATTGAGTTAGGAGTTACAGAAATGTGGGAGAGGACAATATTTAGACAACTTAGACAACACTAAACATGGATATAATTAAGCCAATTGGAAAACTAACTATAATTTTCCTTTCGCTTTTCACCTGTGAAAAGTTATTTATTACTTAATATTGTTGCTCTGTAACCTCACTTTTGAAACCTGCACTTATATATTTACCAAATCATAAGCCCAATTTGTTGGGGCTACTACAAGTTACTTCACTGTAAAAATAGTTTGGCAATATAAACGGATTTACCTTTTGACCAGGGCGTCCAATACTTATTTCTATAGAATACGCTTGACCAGCTTCTCCAAAAAGATTAAAGTCTTCAGCAAAACTATGTTTGAATTCTTCAAACAAAATCAATTGGAATAAAAATATAATCGACATACAAAACATTTTACTTCATACCACTGTTTTTGGTATTAAATTCTAAACCAAATTACTTAGTATTCAATTTTTTTAAGATAAATATAATATCTGTTTTGTTGTCTTTTGCACCATATAGCATTAATTAATAACTTATTAATTCTTAATCTTGATTCTTGGATATTGTTTGTCTTGCCAATTTTGTTGGCGTCGACTGTCACTGTCATGCTATCACCTGTCACTGTCAATTGTATTGACAAACTCAAGAATTTATCTCCGTTTCCAATTCCTATAACAGAAATAATCATCCTTGGTTAATTAAAATATAAATTGATTTAGTTTTCATGCAAAGACTTCTTAAAACTATTCCACTTTTTTTATGGTCGTTGTTATAGTGTGTTTTTGCCTTTTCCATCACATAAAGTTTTCAAATGTCAAAGTTTGACATTTTGACACTCAAAAAGTTTTGAATTCTGACTTTGCGCCAAGCGCCAAATTGTGTTTTTGTTTACGCGTACAATTTTTATTAAAACTACACCTAACAATGAGTTTGTGGGTTGATAAATACAGACCCAAAGATTTAATGAAACTTGATTATCATAAGGATCAAGCAACAAGATTAAAAAATTTAGTTCAACAAAGCGATTTCCCGCATCTTCTTGTATATGGGCCTTCCGGTGCCGGTAAAAAAACTAGAATTATGTGTTTGCTACGGGAACTTTATGGCTCTGGTGCTGAACGATTGAGACAAGAAACCATGCATTTTACAACACCATCCAATAAAAAAATAGAAATTATGACAGTAAGTAGCAACTATCACATAGAGGTTAACCCAACGGACGTGGGAATTCACGACCGAGTTGTTATAATGGATTTAGTAAAAAACGTTGCACAAACGCACCAAATAGACTCGTCTGGGCAACGTGAATTTAAGGTAGTTATTCTAAATGAAGTCGATGACTTAACTAAAGATGCGCAGCACGCTTTACGTCGGACAATGGAGAAATATGTTGCTACATGCCGACTTATTTTGATCGCCAATTCTATATCAAGAGTCATACCTGCTATAAGATCACGTTGTCTTACTATAAGAGTACCAGCGCCCACAGAAAACGAAATAGTCACAGTATTGCATTCGGTGTGCAAAAAAGAAGGTTTAAGTCTTCCAACAGAACTAGCAATGCGCATCGCCAAAGCAGCTGATAGAAATTTACGTAGAGCATTACTAATGTGTGAAGCATGCAAAGTACAAAAATATCCATTTACACCTGATCAAAAAGTTCCAGAACCTGATTGGCAACAGTATATCAGAGAGACTGCTTCTATGATATTAACTGAACAATCACCAAAGAAACTCGGTGAAGTAAGACAAAAGTTATATGAATTAATAATACATGGTATTCCTCCGGATATGATATTTTCAGGGCTCTTATGTGAACTGGTTCGTAATTGTGATATATCAATGAAATGTCAGATTGCAAGGTATGCAGCAGAGTATGAACACCGAATGAGATTGGGCAATAAGCCAATATTCCACCTTGAAGCCTTTGTAGCTAAAAGTATGGCAATATATAAGAAGTATGTGGAAGAATCCTTGGGTGATGCATTTTGAATTTTTATAACAAAACAAATAAGATTGAGATATTGTAATTTTTCAGTTAAATAAAAATGCCTGTTCTGTATTTTTAGCCGACTTCAAAAAGAAGGAGGTTATCAATTCGACTGTATTTTTTTTTTTTTTTTTTTTTTTTATGTGTGTTACCGCGAAACTCCGCCCCTGGTGGTCCGATTTTGATGAAAAATATTTTAATCGAAAGGAAGTGCTTGCAGGTGGGTCCCATTTTTTTGTTTTTTTTTTTAAATAACTAGAAGACTAGTAGATTTTGAATATAGCTTCAAAATTTGTTGCGAACATTAGGGACATTTTTGCTTTCAGCGCTTACGTAGGCTAAACTATAGGACCTACATAAAAATGATGTATGGCGAATTGAAGCTCTTTAAATGTGCTAAATAAAAGTCCGCGATAGCATATATCTATCTTTTATAGTTTTCTCACAATAACCATTTTTATCTTCAGAAACATCAATTAAATTCATGCCCTATTTCCGACGCTATTATTCGAGTTCAGTATTAACCCTTATGTAAATAAACATGTTCATTATCAAGAGAATTTAATGTAGATTATATTTGCAATTGAAACTATATCATTCTGTCTAATAGTTTAGGAGATATCGTAAGAATAAAATTACGCGGAAACGAAAAATGCTACACGAAAAGCACAATTATGCTTTCTGGGCTTACGTAGGTCAAACTATATGACTTACATAAAAATGATGTATGGAGTAATTATACATCCTTAAATTTGCTAAATAAACGTCTTCGGTGGCATATATCTATCATCTATGGATGTCTCACAAAAACCATGTTATTGTGAACAAACTTCGATTAAAATGCACACGAAAAACAGCGTCGTAAGCTTACGGCGCTATTATATTATATTCGATATGAATCCTTATCCAAATAAATATGTTTGATGGCTAGAGTATTAAATGCAGATTACGTTAGCCTTTAAACTATGTAATTCTGATCAATAGTTTGGGAGATATTAAATAATTAAAAACTACGCGCATTCGAAAAATGCTAGTGCGGCGCGCGGCTGGACAAAATTAAAGGCAGGCTACGATGTATTAGTTCGGTAATTTTCAATTTGTATACCGATTTTGATAATTATTTCATTGTTTAAAGGATAAGTGGTTATCTGCTGCATTCTAAATTAGTTTTTGAATTGAAGTACACACATATCAAATAGGAAAGTCCTTTTCTTTATTTGTCTTATTTATGTCTTTATATGTATTAAGGAAATTTGTAATTGAACTTCAAATTCACTAAAAATTGTGAAATAAAACAAAAATTTTAAGAAAAAAAAATAGCCGACTTCAAAAAAAAACAATCGCAAACAAAATGCACTCAAAAGTTACCTAAAAAAACCAATTTCAAACAAAATGCACTCAAAAGTAACCTAAAAAAACCAATTTCAAACAAAATGCACTCAAAAGTAACATAAAAAAAATTCAAACAAAATGCACTAAAAAGAAACAAAATAATGTCATGAAAACTCTCTAAACTCTAGTAGTTAGTAGTAGGGGCTCAGTTTTCCGCAACTCCACGACAAGCGCGTATTTTGGGTGTCTCTAAACTCTAAAGAAAGTTCTCTTCTTTCTTGTAACATGTCTATATTGTATAATTATTGTTATTTTGGAGTCGGTTTCGGCCTAAGTAGGGACATAAACGTAAGTATGTCTAATACATCTCAAATATAAAATTTCATATATTTACTTCGGCCGACACCGACTGCGAAATAACAATAATTATACAATATAGACATGTTACAAGAAAGAAGAGAACTTTCTTTAGAGTTTAGAGACACCCAAAATACGCGCTTGTCGTGGAGTTGCGGAAAACTGAGCCCCTACTACTAACTACTAGAGTTTAGAGAGTTTTCATGACATTATTTTGTTTCTTTTTAGTGCATTTTGTTTGAATTTTTTTTATGTTACTTTTGAGTGCATTTTGTTTGAAATTGGTTTTTTTAGGTTACTTTTGAGTGCATTTTGTTTGAAATTGGTTTTTTTAGGTAACTTTTGAGTGCATTTTGTTTGCGATTGTTTTTTTTTGAAGTCGGCTATTTTTTTTTTTATTTTTATAATACACAAACTCAAAAAGGAAGTTTATATAAGAAGTTAAGTGTATAAGAAATTTGATATAAAAGTTTTGAATCTATGTAGTAACCTTAATACTGGGAGGCTGCATTATTTAGATTAGGGAAATAGCCCAAAGATTTAGTTTCTCTACCTTTTTTTTGTTGCACTGTATTCCAACTCCATCTCTACATTCTACACTTTACTACATAGCACAGAAATTTGATATAAAAGTTTTGAAACTATGTAGTAACATTAATACTGGGAGGCTGCATTATTTAGATTACGGAAATACCCCAGACATTAAGTTTCTCTACCTTTTTTTTGTTGCACTGTATTCCAACTCCATCTACACTCTACACTTTACTACATAGCACCCATCATCATCATCTTGTCAGCATTTACAGACTGCTGTCCTTGTACTCCTGTATAAATAAGAGAAGAGGCCCACATCACTCAATTCGATTCTGTGCCTTATCCACAATCAAGCATGGAAATAATACTTATTTACTTTATTAATAATAGTTTTTATTGCAGATGACAAATTCATTATTTTGCTATATAGCAGTGTTTTCTTTCCAAAATATTCTCCGAAAATAAGTTGTATTTTATGTGCGACTATTTTTATATACTACAAAAGGGATACACACCGTGTGGACTTCTGACTTGCTAGGCTTGGACATTAGCTATGAATTTTGAGTTCTAGGAAAATAAATAGGTTCATTGCTGAAGGTTCCCCCAGTCTCCCGTAATCTTGATTATCGATTAATTTTTTATGCTGTATCGTCTTACCCATGTCAACTTAACTTTAACTATAACTTTTTTTCTCTTACATCCCATCTTATCCCCATTTTTTGTTGGTCTCTATACTGTCACGAGAATCTTTAGGTTATTGGTTTAAACATCTGAACATTCCGAACTGGAAGAGAGCGAGACTTACTTTCCTTTTTTCGGCAGATTATAAAGTAATTTGCAATTGATGTATTTTTATAATTTACAATTTATTAATAAAAAATACAACTTGAGAGGTGTCAAGGGACACCCGGATGGAACGAAGTTCCTTTCAATTAATTAGTGAAGGAACCAATGTTTATTCTATGAATAAAAAACTTAAGTCTTCACAAGAAGTACATTTTATTTCTATGAATTTTCGTTATATATTGTCACGACGTTGCCATGGTGAAGTAGCGCTCATTCGTCTATAGCAAAAAGTGTCGTGACAACTTTTCCTAAGAATTTTTTCCGTCTAGCCCCCTTTCACAACGCGCGATAAGGAACTTCGTTCCAAAACCTCCTTCGTTTCGTGGTTTTCAGTCATTTTCTCAGTGAAAACCGGGAAGCAAAATTACCATTAAGGAGGAATATTAAAAATAAATTAAATTTACAAAATATCAACAACATAACTCATCGGAGGGGTAGGCCGAGACCAAGGACCTCCATTTGGCGCGGTCCTGACACACCTCCCTTCTATACATCTACGCATACATGCACGTCGGTTTCAGGTGCTCTTAACACCGTTCTTCTTGAGTTACCGTTATTCCATCAATCTGAACGGTAAAAGTTCGTCCTCGACTGCCGCTCACATTTGCGCCATAAATTTCCTTTAATTATCCTTTCATTCATCCTTTCAACGTGTCCAAACTATGTAAGCATACCATTATCAATTCTATTTACATTTTTTTAAAGAAATAAGTAAAGTTTTATTAAAACAAATATTTATTATGGCAGAATATAAGTAACATGTTTTATTGTTTAAGGGTTGGTTTGTACATACTGATAGTAATGTTTTATCGGTACTCGACTGGCAAATAATCTAAAATTATCAACAACGTTGCGCATTAACGCTACCACAACTTCGTTAGCCAGGTGGTCCAGTATAGATTGATTCGTTTGTAGCACTAGCTCAATGATTCTGGTTTCTTCAGTATCTGAAATCAAATATCGACTTTAAGCAAAATGTATCTATCATGTACACTTAAAATGTGTCTCTGGTAATTTGGTCGCGAAAGGTAATTATTTAAAAAAAATCATCCATCGCTCATAAACATTTCAAATATCATGGTTTTTGAAAGACCAATATTTTATTTAATAATTCAACCAATCTTACTAATATTATAAATGCGAATGTTTAGATGGATGGATGTTTGTTTGAAGGTATCTCCGGAACGGCTCAACGGATATCGATGAAATTTGGCACAGATGTAGAACATAGTCTGGAAGAACACATAGGGTACTTATGCATAAATAAAAGCTAAATAGCTTAAAAAAAGCATATATTTAAATGACTGTCTAAGCTATCAACAAATCTGGGTCTAAAGAATTGAAATGTTGCATAGAGGATTCTGTTACTAAGTAGGCATCCACTAAGAAAGAATTTTTTATTTCTAGATTTTTTTTAATTCAGCGCGGACGAAGACGTAGGCGACTGCTAATCTTCTTTAAAATTTAAACTTTTCATCATCATCATCATCAGCTCACTATACGTACCCACCGAGGGGTTCGGAGCCTACCCCAAGTTAGGGGCTGATTAGGCCATAGTCAACCACGCTGGCCCAGTGCGGGTTGGTTGACTTCACACATATCATTTAATTTCTTCTTAGATATGTGCAGCTTGCATCACGATGTTCTCCTTCACCGTAAGAACGTCTGATAAATGTACATTTGTAAATCGAAAATCGAAAAACACATTGGTACATGGCGGGATTCCAACCTAGGACCTGCAGATTACAAGTTAAGTGCTTAACCCCTGAGCCACCGACGACCGACTAAACTTAAACTTTTAATTAATACCAAAACCAGTCGGACCAAAATAGTATAGCCAAAATGATTTTATTACAAGTTCATTCATACTATAAGAAAAGACTTTTAACTAACCCAACCAAACCTATTAAATTAATTGATCTTTGAATTTTCCTTTTCAAGAAGTGAAAAACTTTAAGATAAAATTTTCACTTAGAATGCGTTATTTTCATTATGTTCTTTTTCATTACACTCTAAATATTTCGTACAATCTTCGTAGAGATTTCAAGCCACATTAATTTACAAAAGTGGCAATTGTCAATGGATGAAATAAAAAAAAACATTTCCGTTCTGTCGTTTCGGAAATGTCGAGCTGTATAACTAACCCATTTTTAAATGAAGTATTGTCATGTTATTTAAAATAGGTATCGCAAAAAGAAATTGCAAGGTTTATTGTGTTTCTTGGAAAAAATAAATAAATAAATAAATAAATATCATTAAAGACAAAAAAAAAAATACTTCTTGTCACTACTTCATCGTATCCTAGCACCCTCTTATACATATGTTAGCATTCCCCTCATTTGTCTAAAAAAAAATAAACATAAACATGTTCAGTACATGTTTATGTACGGTTACGTATGGTTATAGTATGAATTTGTTAAAATAGTATTTTAGTAGGTGTATTTTCTTAGTAAACTATTCGTGGTTATTCGAATTATGCACTGTGCAGTCACAACAGTGAAATATCATGTCATGACACTTCGTTATGTGGAATAGCTAGTCGTAGCATGTGACACTAATTAAAGGGAATTTCTGCCATGTAGAGATGTACCGAATATATTCATCAACATTTGTTTGTAATAATGAGTTTTCACTACCGAAACACTAGCATAAAACATATTTTTGTCTCTTTAGAGTATTGACCAATATTATTCTTTATTATATCCTCGGTTTTGATTGAAAGACTAAATAAAGTAAATAGAGGCACGGCAAATTCCATACATGACGGCCATTACGGTTTAATTTTCATTTTTTAGTTTTATTTAATTCTGCGCTGACGAAGTAGCTGTCGATCGGTAGTTGTAAAATAAGTTTAGCTAATGTTATACAGTTTTGTAAAAAAAAGTATTTGCCAGAAATGTTTGTAGTTTGTCCATGGTTAACCCTAGAACCGTACCCATATCAGAATTTCATTAACAGTACCCTGGGGTACAGATGCACCCCAAAAAAAAAACGCATTTACTAAAGGATAATAAACTTTTATTACAAAAATCAACATACATATGCTTTTTTACATTAATTGAGTCTTTTTTATCATAATTGAGGTAAACTAATTAGGAACCGTTGAACAATTTTGGCATATTTTGCTTTGGTGCTCATTACAAATGAAAGTTTTGCACGTAGCACATTGTGTGCGCGATTTCCGGTCCTTGGACCTTGGACAAATGGAACACCTTCCAAATTTTGAATTTGAAGGAGTTGCCACAGCTACTGGTCGTTTTTTTCTAAAATACCTCCAATACTTATTTGCAGGGACGTTGGCAAACTTTGGTACTGAAATCTTTCTTCCAGGTGAGGTTTGATGAGATTAAAAACGAGAGTCTTCAGGTAAGTGCGCCTATTTCTGAAATCTTGCTTATTAGTGGACATTGAAGAATGCAGCAATATCATGGAATTAATCCCCACAATATTAAGAATTCCATAGAATACACAAAGGCTCCAACGGCGAGTTTTGCGGGATACGCTGTATGTATGACAAAGCTGGTTAATGGATCAACGCCACCCTTTGTTTGATTATAAAAACTTATGATTTCTGGCAAATTCACAGCCTTGTCTTTATCTGCCTCGAAGTGCATGGTGGAAAGCATGAGGACGTTTTTCTTTTTACCTTTGCTAAGCTTTGGAGGAATATATGAAAGCAGAGTGAGTTCATCATGAAAAGCAAACGAAAATCTTCAATAATTTCATCTGGTTCATCTTCTAGCTCCTCGCCTAGAACAACACCTTCCCCATCTTCCGTCGCCAACAAGATATTTTCAATTTCGTTTCCATTTAGAATACGCCGTGACGCCATCTGAAAAAATAATAAAAACAGCTATGCGAAAAAAAATTGTAACTAAGAAAGAAAATATCTAAGTAAAACAAAAAAACACCAACTTTTAGCATATATAAAGTATCTACATTACGTTGTGATTTTTTTACACTAATTCATATCCAAAACAATAGAAAAAACATGATAATAAACAAAATTATAAAAATATATATATAATAAAATACTTACGTTGATAGTACTCTGGGGTACTGGTGTACCCCACAAGCAGCTTCCGAAGTCTTGTCCCTAGCAGAACCGCTGTCCAACTGAAGCATCCACGCTTCCCCCCGCCCCACGTAAATACCCCGGCGCGCGAAGCAAAGAGTCGAATAGAAAAAAAGTTATAAACGATTTAAAAAATAAAATTCGATTTGTACCCCAGGGTACGGTTCTAGGGTTAATGTACTAGATTGAAATCCGGTGTTTGATTTAACTACCCCTTTACGTTAAGGTTATCAGTTTTACGTAGATATTTAATTGTTTAAAATGTAGGTGAAATTAATTGAAAGATAAAGTGACTATTGTAATATTTAATAACAAAGTATCGACGCAGTTGTGTCCGTGTTTGCAATAATTCATTGTCTCGTGTTGCTAATTATTGGAACAGACATAAATGGCTCATAATAAACGAAATTAGTGATTGATGACAAAATTGGGTTCGCAAATTTGTCATGTTTGTCATTTGTAAATAATGAAGTAGAAATTACTTTTATTTAAAAATGTTTTTTTGAAAAGAATGTATTTTATTCAATATAGTTATACTACTATCACAATAATAAACCTTTTAAAGTATTAGTATAAAGAATCCTTGAATCAAATGATATAGACATATATGCGGAGATTGTTTCGAGAAACAGCTATTTATTTTTCTTTTGTTGCCTTAGTAAATATTAATTTTGTAATATGAAATATAACTGTCATTTCGAGTTTACGCAATCAGGCTAGCGAAACTTCGAACAAAATTATTTTGTATGAGTTTGTCGGCGTTTTCATGGCTGCCAACCCTTCTCACTCCATCATTACGCGTTCTTTTTCTATCACAACTGACATATTTGACTTGACGGCCTAACTTAACTAAATTATTTAAAAATTTATAATTTTTAGTTTTAATTGAAGATTGTATTTTTAACTTTAGGTCTTAATAATTTTATATGAAATGCCAACTAGAAAACGATTTCTGAAATGCGAGATATGCGGTTTTTGTTCAGTATGGAAAATAGGCGAAAGAGGGATTTTATGGCGAAATTCCCTTAAAATGAAGACCGGTAACAGTTTATTCAGGATTTAATAACTAAAAATATTGTAGGCGTAGTCATCATAGTACTTGTAATTAGTTTTATAAAGTTAAATTTGTAAATTTTATTTTGTGATAGTGATGTACCTAGTTTACAATTGATATTGTTAATTGATCGAACTATCGATAATTTATTTTACTTAATGAAAATCCTGGACTAATACAGCCAAAAACACACTGTTACATAAAGCTCAGGGAGTGGTGGCATGACAAAAAAAGTCTTACATATCCGACAATTAATTAATGCCACCTAGTTGGTACAGCTACGGCATGCTTTGATGTAGATGTTAAACATATTATTCATCAAAGACACATTTCTAATCAGGCTATCACAATCACATTGGCAAAACTCGGTGATCTTGGACATGTGAAGACCACGGAGATCGGCTCCTACACATAATACTAATTGACTATAAACATTTTTAAAATATTGTATTTTATATGAATAAAAATGTTTATGTAGTTTAATTTTTTTTCTTTCCCTTTTGTCATTTAGGTTCAATGTCATTAAACAATAATTTTATAATTAAAAATGTTTTAACTTTGAGCCTAAATGTAATTTTTTTTTAAATATATTATTTAATATTGTAAGAAGGATCACCCTAACCACCGCGTATTTTATCGATATCGATATCCAGATATCGATGATCAGTGCACTACACTATAGAGCTCTTTATGTTGGTATCCATGTTTTTTTTCGTGCGTCAGAAAATTGAAATAAAACATTTATATTCTGGCAAGTATTTGCCGCACAAATTGAGGAAATGAAAATTGTTCTAAGTCCCGACTCTTACTACGAAGTAGTTACTCTTTGACTACTGCTACCTAAGTACGAGAATCGTTTTAAGTATGATTTATACTTAAAACACGCTTTAGGCTATATATTTTTACACCATTTATACCTAAGATGAGTAGATTGAGAAAAATTGTTATGTGAGAAAGTTCAAATTGAAAGCCAATAGCAGCAAAGATGGATGGTTACCGTGGAGTAACGGCAATCCACAGCGAAGGTCTTCGTTATCCTTTCAGCTTTTGAATTTTGACGTTTGAAATTGAAAGTTTTGAAACAAAAAATCGCATCGTCTTTATCTTCGTGTAAAATTAATGTGCGAAAACGACAGCACCTGAAATCTGCTAAGGGTGATTAGGCAAAAGTGTAATAAGCCGTTTCTCACTATCGGTGACAGATCTGAAATGATAAATGGCGGACTACTGTGGCGTACTCTGTCGACGACGGAGTCGGGAAAAATAGAAAGTTTTTTTGGGGATTAGTTATTACCTCGAACAGACTGAAAGCCATTAGTGACTAAGCGTGATTGTGATTGTGCGGAAAATAATGGCTTTTCTCAGTAACAATAGATAAGTGCCGCCAATTAAGCACGGGTGTAGAGAAAATCTGTAGAATAGTTTAATTTAGTTGAAAATCATTAGGTTGCGTCTGAATATACCTGGCCTAGTTTACTCCGATTAACTAGTTAAACAAAAAAAATTACAAGGTTAGGCTAGTAAAAGTTCTTCCTCTCTTTCTATTAGTGAAGTAATTTTTAAATTGAATTTGTTATTTTGAACTTTATTCCGAACAAATCCAGCAATCAATTTCTTTTAAATAACAGTTAAGAACATTAAAAACTACAAATAAATAGACGATTAATTTACATTTTACATCTATTTCACAAAACTACATTACCTTAGTGATAACTTAACGACAATTGACGGCATATTAATTTAGTTTTACGCAATCCACCAATTGTTATATTAAAATGCCGGGAACAAAGAATGAATAGAGATAAAGAGAAATTATAACTTTAATAGTGAACGATAGCGCCAGCAGAATGAGCTATAGACGAAAGTGGGTTGACGATTGATTGAAGCTTCACATACATTTATTCACTGTTCACTAGTCTAACTTATAACAACCAAAGTGAGGGCACAGCGATACGTAGTTGATTCGGCTGCGTGAAGTCAGGTATAAGCACCTAAAACGCACTACCCGCCGCTGCCTGGGACAAGCTCCCAATTGGGTGACCGGTGCTATTAAACAAAGCGAGAATCTCGTATTGCGCCTCGCGGCACGCAACTCGATCCTCACCTGGCGTCGGTAACACCGGTCCAAGATCCACAGAGAAGTAGCAAAAGCGGCTACTACGGACCAACAGACGGGAAACGTCGCTAAAGAAAAAACACTTTAGTAAAAGCGAAATTCCTAGGGGTTAGCCTAACGCGTGTGGTCTCGACAGAGACTGAGTTGCGACTGGGAGATATCCATTTTTTTTGTGACTGAGTAGTCACTGTTTGCCTTGAAGAGGCATTTACAGTTAAACCGAACTTGAGGTGGCCGGGCGCAGATGGCGCTTAGCCTAAACCTCGTTTAGGAGTAACTAACTAAAAATTTCTTTTTGGGAACTCTTCTAAATGAGCCCATTAATGTTCTAACTTGCAACTTGCCGCCTTAATTCTTAAAATAGTGAATTGGTTTTGCGTTGCCAACAATAGAGCTAAAAGTACCGAAAAGGCATGAAAGAAACAAGCGTTCTAATATAACGAATACACATATTATGAATGGTGTTACGTGCGATAGGGGATCGCTTAATATCAATCCACTACCAGTAATTTATAATTTGAATAAATGATAAAGATGTACTGCGAAATTTTATATTACAAACTTGTAAAAATTGTGTAACATCTGTGTTTGTTGTTTGTCAAAAGTATTGTCATCCTTAGGGACTATATCAATAGCGTCTGCATTAGTATCCGGACACGATTTATTACCATATCATTAGCCATTTTTAGTTGTGATTAGTGTAAGTACTTAAACGTAGGTTAGTTAAAAAAAAATTCAGTCCGGCTACGTTGGGAAAATCTTCTTTTCTACAATTCTTTATTGTATCCATAAATATGAATATTTATAGCATTTACTTTATTTTAAGTAGATATATTTACGGTAGATATCGACATTTTCAATAAACACACCTGAACTCGAAAATATATTGAAGAAAGAAACTGAAAAATTTCGAATTTACTCAGAGCTTGGAAAAGGCGTAACTTAGAAGATAAATGTATAGATAGATTAATGTAAAATACACTCGGAATCATTCGCGTTTCTATAATTTTAATCATTTGTTGATTTTTCATCATTCATTATCAGCCTGGATTTGTCCACTGCTGGACGTAGGCCTCCCCCATCGATTGCCACAATGCCCGGTCCTGTGCCGCCCGCATCCAGTGCACTCCCGCAACCTTGACCAGGTCATCGGTCCACCTTGCAGGAGGCCTACCCACGCTGCGTCGACCTGTCCGTGGCCGCCACTCTAGGACTTTTCTGCCCCATCGGCCGTCCGTTCTGCGGGCAATGTGGCCAGCCCATCGCCACTTAAGGTTTGCAATTCTTCGGGCAATGTCGGTTACTTTGGTTCTGCTGCGGATCACATCATTTCTGACGCGATCTCGCAGAGAGACTCCGAGCATTGCCCTCTCCATTGCCCTTTGAGCGACTTTGAGCCGCCTAATGATGCCCGCAGTGAGGGGCCACGTCTCAGTACCGTAAGTCATCGCTGGCAACACACACTGGTCAAAGACTTTCGTCTTGAGACACTGCGGTAGATCTTGGGACGAGAGGATATCTCGCAACTTCCCGAACGCCGCCCATCCGAGTCGGATTCGGCGATTGACCTCCTTCTCGAAGTTGGACCTACCTAGCTGGACAGTCTGCCCCAGGTAGACATATTCGTCGACAACTTCGAGAGTATGGCCTCCGATGGTTATCGGAGTGGGTGGAACATGGATATTCGACATAACCTTCGTCTTATCCATGTTCATTTTTAGACCCACTCGTTCGGAGGCTCTATTGAGGTCATCGAGCATTGTACCGAGTCCCTCCATGGTCTCAGCCATGACTACAATGTCATCGGCAAAGCGTAAGTGCGTTATGTACTCGCCGTTAATGTTGATGCCAAGTCCTTTCCAATCGAGGACTTTGAAAACGTCTTCTAACGCGGCGGTGAAGAGTTTCGGAGAAATTACATCACCCTGTCTTACACCGCGCTGCAGTTTAATCGGTTTCGTATCCTGACTCTGTACTCGGACTGACATCGTGGCGTTTTCGTACAAGCACCTTAGCGCTTCGATGTACCGGTAGTCGATTTGGCACCTCTGGAGAGACTGCAGTACCGCCCAGGTCTCGACCGAATCGAAGGCTTTCTCGTAGTCCACAAACGCTAAGCATAGTGGCAGGTTATACTCCTCGGTCTTCTGTATTACCTGCCGCAGCGTATGAATGTGGTCTACGGTGCTAAAGCCTTTACGGAAACCGGCTTGTTCGGGAGGCTGGAAGTCGTCGAATCTGCGAGCGAGACGGTTCGTGATGACCCTCGAGAACAACTTGTAGACATGGCTCAGAAGTGAGATGGGCCTATAGTTCTTCAGAAGGGCTTTATCACCCTTCTTGAAGAACAGTACCACCACACTTCTGCTCCATGCCTTCGGCGTACGTCCCTCGAGAATGACGGAATTAAAGAGCCTCTGTAGAACTCTGAGTGCTGGCTCTCCAGCAGCTCTCAAAAGCTCTGTTGTAATTCCGTCATCCCCGGGCGCCTTATTGTTCTTAAGGTGTTGGAGGGCCACACTAATCTCGTCGAGACTGACGTCCGGGATGTCTTCGGTATAGTGTCGGGTTAATCTGGCTCTGGGGTCTTCAGTCAGATCGGTGACGGGTTTCTGCGTTGCGTAGAGTCGTCCATAGAACTTTTCGACCTCACTCAAGATATCAGGTCTAGAGGACACAACCCTGCCCTCCTCAGTTTTCAGCTTAGACAGTTGGCTTTGTCCAATAGACAGATCTCGGGAGAACACTTTGGAGCCTTTATTCTGCTCAATAGCCTTTTTAACACGATTTGTGTTAAATCGGCGTATGTCGCGCTTAATGCTCGTCGAGATCTGTCTATTGAGCAACCGATACCGTTTCGCATCATCTGTAGAGTGCAGAGTCATGTCTCGCCTTTCCCTCATGAGCTCAAGAGTGTGGTTCGAGAGTTTGCTGGACGAGCTTCTACGGTGGGTCTTAAAGAACTTAGTACCCACCGCCTGAACTGCTTGCACGAACCCGTCATTTATATCATCCACGCTACTCCCTAGGCAATCGAATCGGTTCTGGAGTTCCAGCTGAAAGTTTTCGTAGTTTTGGATTAGGATTGGTGCTGTCCGGAGCGTAGACCCTAACAGCCGACGGCGCTCAAGCTTTACGTCGATATTCAATGTGCCTCGGACAATTCGGTGATCGCTCCCGGTTTTAACCGCATTGATCACTGAGACATCATTGAATATTTGCTTTCTCGTCGACATGATAAAGTCTATCTCATTTTTTGTAGCACCGTCTGGGCTCATCCAGGTCCACTTTCTTTGCTCTTGCTTCCTGAAGAAGGAGTTCATCATGTAGAGTCCCTCCTTCTCCATGAAGCCGGCCAGCAAGTGGCCCCGGTGGTTGCGCTGTCCATATCCAAAATTTCCCACTCGCAGCTCTTCTCCGTCCCGTTTGCCCAGTTTCGCGTTGAAGTCCCCCATGACAACGGTGTAAAAGGTTTTGGAACTATGCATGGCTCGTGAAATATCCTCATACATAATTTCAACCTCTTCATCGGAGTGTGTCGAAGTCGGTGCGTAGACCTGTATGACCTTCAGCGAATACCGTTTGGTTATTCTGAGTATCAGGTACGCCACCCTAGTCGACACACTCTCGATCTTCACTACATTGTTCACGAGGGACTTGTGGACGATAAACCCGACACCACCCTGCGACTGTTGGTCGCCCTCCCGGAAGAAGAACAAGTTACCGGACTTGAGGATTATCGTGTCCTCCCCCTCTCTTCGGACTTCTGATAACCCTATAACGTCCCACCGTAACTTGCTTAATTCTTCTTCCAGCTCCGCGATCCTCTCATCCGTACGCAGTGTACGCGTGTTTAGTGTTGCCAGGGCCAAGGGTCGTCGTTTGTGGTAGCCGGATCCGAACCGGGGATTCTTAGCACCCCTTGCCCCACCGTTACCCTGGCCGCTACCGTAACCAGGAACAGTGGGGCCGCCGGGTACTAGGGGCCATGGTTGTGTAGCCATCATTGGGGGGGGGGGGGGGTTTGTGCCATAATCGCCACGCTTGGCATGCGGGTTGGCGATCGCAGTAGTTCCACCGTATCCTAGGGACGCTGCTGCCCGTCCTCCGGTGGTCTGGACGCAGTTTAACGACGATACCCGGGTCGGATTTGTTGATATCGATTAACTAATTAATAATCTAAAATTTATAAAGAATTTTAGACTAAAAATTTTCGTGGGTGTAATTTTTATCAACGTGTATTTTGTAAATCAATAAAAATTTCTACCTTGATGCATTTTGTAGTATTTAAAAGGTTGGAAACATTTTTTTTAACTAAGTACATATAACATGATTTTTACAATGTATATTTGAATATTCACATTTTTTGGAGCCCATCCGCGCGGAATACATAAGCGGATCGCGCTCCCAAAAATATGCGTGAATAAAACAGTACCACATCCTGTATATGCTTTATACATTTCGCCCATTAGACTAAACGCAGAATACTTTCCTTTTCATCAATCATTTATGAGACCGTGATATTTAACCAGTCGCACAGTCTAATTTCATACAAGGATAGAACAGTAAGGCAGCACAGTCGATAATGTGCAGCACGGCTTCGCTTGGAAGCACATTACCAAAATAAATCACTACTGTTTTGACAGTAACTGAGCGTCCAAACAATAGCAGCACTGAGGGCCTAGCTCGAATATTCGTGAGACCGTTTTCGTATCGTCATCAATTTTTTTTTATTGAAATTTGTATTAAAATTTGTGCAGCGCCCATACCGGGCAAAGAGTTAACCGACAAATCTCATACAAATTTTGACATATGTTACGATGGTGCGTGTCGCTAACATTCGTGCTAGGTTCTGCATTTTGTACAGCACTGTTCACTGTTCTGATCTTACATATATATGAAAGTATTAGCGGCCTCTACCAATACGTCGTAGTTGAAAAAACATGTTAGAAGTTACGATTATTGTTGTAATTAAAAACTAAGAATGCTGAGAAGGCTCGTAATTTGCGAATAATAATAAAACTGGATCCGCGGGTGTCACTTAATTTCCAGTTAGTTGAACTGCTCGGTAGAACTTTATTCACAGGGCAGATGACTGCGGGGATTTACACATATTTTATTCTATTTTGACTCATTTTACTCACTATGACATTTTATTGAAAATATTTTCTTTGTGATTTTATATTAACTTCCCTGAATGTATTTGTAACAGATTTCCTTAAAGTATTACAAATAACTTTATTTCAAGTGACAGTTTCAAATTCAAATTATTTCATACCGAAAGTTTCCTAACGTGCAGCAGGAGCAAGATTACATTTTTGTAGCGTTTTGTAAATAGAAAGATAAAAAGAAAGAAAGATAAGTTCATTTGGTATAAGAAATACATTACACTTTACACATCATAAAAGATTACACGAAGGAAACAAAAAAAATGAATAAATACAAGAGTATTTGTCGTTTGTCGTCGTCGTCGTATTAGTTAATTGAATTATAATAACATCAATTCGCAAATTTAAAATGCTTATTTAATTAGGTATAGGTAGATAAAATCGTAACGACGCATATTATTTTAACAGATTTTCTGCGAAGCTGGACTGGGCTTTGGAACGCTAAACGTTTAATTTAGGAATGGTAATTTTAAAGTAAAAATGATGGCCAATTGGCTGTCGGACAGGCATTAACCCAAGTACGGTTTCGTTGCCTGGCTCTTATATTGTTAAAGAAATTTATCCGCACTAATTTTCAAATGTTTATATTATATCATGGAACTGGAGATTGTACAGCGGTTAATTTGGACATGCCTTTTTTAATTTTTAACGTTTTTCGTGTGTGTTGTTTAAATTTTACAAATTTATCGATTTTGGATTTTATTTACACAATATTTACACTGTTCATTTTAGAAAACATTCGTATTTCTTTAGCAATTATAAGCTAGCAGTAATGTATAACATGTACACGTTTTAAAAATATTGTACATTGCCAATTATCAGTTCTGTTATGTCGATGCAATCCAAATAGAATGTGTTTAACTTTTCTTCACAGTCCCCAAATAAAAATAAAAAAAAAATGTTAATTCAATTATGGCTTAGAAAATACGTTCGAATGGACTCAATTAGGGTTGGGTGGATTTCGAAGCAGGATCCCTTGAGAGTTGTCCTTTAATTTTATGTTATAGAAATATTCTACGAATAATATCAAAGTTACTCTTTAAATCCAAATGTAATTAATCCAAGTGGACGTGTTGAAAAGAAAAGAAACGTCTATTGTTATGCCAAACTAAGTTTATTTTTTGTAACCGCCAGCTGATTTTTTTGTAACAAACGCTACTGTAGCGTGTCCGATGTTAAATATTTTTTTAATGGGAACATCGGTAAATAAGGAACCTATCTTTCACTTGACCGTTGACCATTTATAATTTGCTTGATTTTGACGTCTAAGTGTTGGCATTTTAACTCAGAGGACACAAAACCCTTATAAAACTTGAAAAGTTATCAAAGTACTCAATGACCTCATACCATGGGTTACTGAGACCAAAATCTCTGTATAAAACATATAGTTATCCCTGTCATTATCTTTGATAAAACAGAGATAACAATATGTTTTAAACGGAGATTTTGGTCTCAGAATCCCACGGTTATAGCAATAATAAAGCGACATCCAAAACCGAACTCAGGGAACCCTTGATTTTAGTTAATGTTAACTATGCTTGGTGGAATGCTCGCCATTCGATATTCGCGACTTTCATAAATTCATGTACTCACCCGGTTGTAAGAAGAAAGTCGGCATCCGAGAGTTCCTCACAGCAATCCTCTCCGGTCCAATTATGAAGTAATCGTCATTGTTAAAGGTGCTTTGTCCAGTCAATACATACGTTATGTTGCTTTGAACGTCTTCTGTAATATAATTCGTAATTATATAAAGTGATGTTTCATTAAATTAAAGTATTTTGGTTTTGAAACAACCATAATAATTTATACAATACATAATACAGTACCTAGTAGAAATAATTATTACATTTTTTTATAACAATTTTAGTTCGCTTTCGCTACTTGTACCTACTATGTTTCGTCAATACTCGCAAATGGACGCCAAAGATTCGGCCAATGATAAATTTTTACGTCGTTGCCTTGAAAAGTAAGCGTCAATTAATAAAGAGTTATTTGCTACAATGTTTTACCTTAAAATATTTGGATCATATTGAACATATTTACACTTAATCTGTTTATATTGTATATTTAAGGTAATTAACAATCTACCAGTCAATAAAACACACGGGATGTAAACATCTCAGATTTCCTCTCGGGAATTGTTTGAGTAACCTAAATTTGAGACATAATATATCTAAAACAAAGAGATAAGAAGCAACTTCGCTAAGTTATTTTGTTAAGTAAAGAGTAGGTATCATTGACCGTGGATTTTTTAGACCAAAATCCCTTATTAAATACTAGCAGTTGCCCGAGACGTAGTCCGCGCGAAATTATAAAATATCTAGTAATAAATATAGCCTACGTCATTCCGAGATAGTGTAGCTTCAGTTAAAGAATTTTTCAAATCCGTTCAGTAGTTTCTAAGCCTATTGAATACAAACAATCAAATATTTCCTCTTCATAACATAGATTAAGATAGATAATATCTAACATATAAAATTCTCGTGTCACAGTTTTCGTTGCCATACTCCTCCGAAACGTCTTGACCGATTCTCATGAAATTTTGTGAGCATATTCAGTAGGTCTGAGAATCGGCCAACATCTATTTTTCATTACCCCCCCCCATTTTTTAACTGCGCGCGGACGGAGTCGCGGGCGAGAGCTAGTCTAATATATAAAATTCTCGTGGCACAGTTTTCGTTGCCATACTCCTCCGAAACGTCTTGACCGATTCTCATGAAATTTTGTGAGCATATTCAGTAGGTCTGAGAATCGGCCAACATCTATTTTTCATTACCCCCCCCCCATTTTTAAACTGCGCGCGGACGGAGTCGCGGGCGACAGCTAGTCTAATATATAAAACTCTCGTGTCACAGTTTTCGTTCCCGTACTCCTCCGAAACGTCTTGACCGATTCTCATGAAATTTTGTGAGCATATTCAGTAGGTCTGAGAATCGGCCAACATCTATTTTTCATTACCCCCCCCCCCAACCCCATTTAGTTTTTTTTTTAACTGCGCGCGGACGGAGTCGCGGGAGACAGCTAGTATACGTATACATTTCTTCCACAGATTTCTTTATGTTTGTAGTCTATTTATTTATGTTTGATTTTAGGTGATTTTGAGAAATCACGACAAACGTTAATGTGAGAACTATAAACATAAGGTAACCTACTCTAAAATTATATTAACTGTTTTTAAAAATATTCATCATTCTTATCTTTTTATCGATAGTCTGTGAAGCTCATCGGGTGAGATGTGAGCGGACATTACATTACATTTATTATATTTTTTTTATATTACATTACATTTTAATATATTTTTTTTTATCGCCTGTCTGAAAAAATAACAATTTTTGTTATTTTGTTTAAACCCTGCAAAAACAAAAAAATGTAGAAAAAAACCATAACATAACTTAACTCTTGTGAAATTTATAGATAGAAGTCGCCATCATAACATCTGGTAACATTTGCACAAAAACAGACTGTTATCTTTGTTTTTCAATGTCAAAGTAGATTGTAAGTAGTTGAATGAATGTCTCTCGAAATATTTTAATGACATACTACATTTTTTCTTAATTTATTGTACAAAAAATATTTAGAAAACACATACAATTTCGATTATTCAGCAGTACAAAAACCCACAGGGTTCAAGTGTACTCACAGGTCGCTTAGTTAGTTTATAAAATCAACAAATGAACAAAATTACAGACGTCTTTTCTCCATTTTTTATGAATATCAAAAATATTACAGTAATGGAAAACATTCTGATCATTGTATGTTTTTTAACTGAAACAAAATATTATTCATACTATAGCTACTGTATGTTTTGCTGTTTCATGTTTTGTTTAAAGTAAAACAAAGAACACATCAGTGTCATATCATGACTTGGTGTATGTTTTTGTTCGGTGTTTCGGCGGTGGAACATTGTATAAAATTATATTTTGACAAGTGATATACACTTACGCATATCCATAGTGATGGAGGCGATTAAGGGAGTCGTAAGCTGCGCCATGCTCATCGTCAGTTCTCCTGTAACGTGTAGATCGCTTAGGAATTTGACACTACTCTTGGTGCCGAACGGGTTCAATCTGAAACAAAATTACTATTATAAAATACTGCAGTTACTTGAAAATATATTCGTCGAGCGAATAGTTTGTCTAATTGGAATAAAAAATTTAGCTAATTGCATGTAAACCATCATTATCTTCACACCGTTTTGTTATTTATTTAGAACCGACACAACAGATTATTGTCTTCCACGCAATCCATCCATCTTCTCAGACTTCTTCCTATGCTTTCGTATAGTATGTTACATAGTATTAATATATATTGATAGTAAGTAGTAGAAAGAAAAATTAATGAAATGTCTTTCTTAAACTGAATCTATTTATAACAATTAATGAAATTAGTAGCGATAAATGACAAAAAATAACAAGACGAAAGAGTTTGTGCAGCAAAGATAGAGTTTTTTCTCCGGGGATAGATAATTGAATTAAATTTTCAAAGCATCTGAGACACAGAAGTACATTTTTTATACAACATTTTCGTGGGCCCGAAATATTCCGGCCGTCGGCGTCAATGTCTCCTTTGAAGCGTAATTTGTAAATAGTAGAAAGTGATTAAAATAAAATGCCTTTTAGGCGAAGTGTATTTTTGTCGCCCCTTTGCATTATTCGATTATTTCGTATTCACGGCCAAGGGTAAACGAAATGAAACGTTAACATGCATTCTTACATTCTATCAGCCAACTTAGTCCATTTTGCTCCGGTGACGTTTATATTTCTGAGTAACATTGAGACCCCCTTCTCGGGCATGGCTACTACCACACTATTGATTAGCGCGGGGTCAACTGGCTTCATGCCCATGTGGCCAGCCTCCATCAGAAAGAAGAAGGTCCGTAGTCCCCGCCGGAGGCACGGTATGTCAACCGCGACGCATTTCGGGAATGGCAATGGCGCAGGAGCTGAAAAACAACATTTTGATTCAAGAGATTTGATCATTCATTGTGCGTACACAAATCATCTCGATTTGTGGCGTCATCTTTGCAGATATGCCTTCAATGGTTTGTATAAAAAGACACTTATGAAAACAGAAGGATCCCATCAGATGTTAGCGTCAAGCGTTTATTATTAATCATTGTAAATAAAAGTTTTTAAAACGTTGACTATCAAAAACTTATTTTTAAACAATTTCATTTTAGATCTTCGTTTGACGTTATTGACTGCAATAGTCTGTCAACAGGTATTTAATAACGAGTATCGGTTTTGCATATATTAAAGTACCGTTGCTACTAAATTGACTTTGATGAATCACTGCTAAAAATAGTGTTAGTTATAATGCTAATGTTTATACGTATTCTTAACACTAAATCACATATTTAATCGACTTCTCATGTTACATTACATTTTTATTGTTAGTTGACAAACGTGTATGCCGTTAAATTTATTGAAGTCAAATACGAAGACGAATGAAATTGTGTTTTCAAACACTTGTTTATACTACATACCCTTGGTTTCTGAGACCAAAATCTCTGAATAAAACCTATCGTCATTTCCGTCTTTATTTTTGACAAAACAAAGATCAAGACAAGACAATGTTTTCGCTTCACGTATTAATACAATGATGATGACATATGTGGGTATATGAAACTAGGAAATATCCGTTGATCTTCCTTTAGTAGCACTTAATTGGTAAACTTTGACGTTGTATTAAGTGGCTAATTCCAAGAAATGGCTCTATCGACATTATAGTGTGCCTATTTAAGGATGATTATGATATTTTGAAAATTCACTAGAGATGATTTGAGTAAAATCGGTTATGAATCTTTTACGTGATTATTGTTTTTGAATTTATTATTCAAGAGTACATAAATAAATAAAACATTAAATCAAAAACTGAGATGTTGACAATCAAAAAAGAAATGTATTTTTTTTTAATTCCTGCCGCCGAGTTCCGTCATCGGATGACACGACAGACCGCCGAGTTCCATCCACACCATCTCGATGGCTGGCAATCCACAACCGTGCGGTTTTCGCGTAGCTTTCTACCGCGTACCGCCGCGTTGTGGAATTGTCTGTCCTCGGCGATATTTCCAAACCGCTACGACTCAGGGTCCTTGAAGCAAGCGTATCACCATCTCAAAGGCCGGCAACGCATCTGCGATTCCTCTGGTATTGTAGATGTCCATGGGCGTCGAAGAACACCTTGGTGTTCCCGCTGCTCGTTTGCCCCCTTCTCTTATAAAAAAAAATTAGTTGTGCGATACATAGCCAAGAAACTGTGATAAATTCAAAAAGTAGTAAAATACCTAAATTATAGTACTTATTTGTTCGTTTAATTATATATCACAAGACCGATGCTTGATAGTTCATAGTTCTTCGTTATGTACCTACGTATGGTCCGACACTATGACAACCGTCCATTGAGAACAACATTAATCTTCATACAAAATTAATTCGATACTGCATAGGCGTCAGTTGTCAAACTAATCATGCTTAAATAGACACACTATAACAGCTAAAATCCGCTCATTTTGTTTTTTAATTAAAAACATCTAGAAGTGCCAATTAAAAAATAAGAATAATTTTACTAGAAATTTTGAAAGTCTTTTCCACTCATCGTAAGATTAAACCGTTAACGCCTCTTGCACACAGCCGCAAAAGCGAAGCGGAACCGAGTTGAAGCCATATTTGATAGGAAACTGGCATGTATTTTGAACACTGACCAAGTCAGCAGAATCATTATGCGATACTAATCTAATATGGACCAAACGCTGCATTCCATTTTCGTTTTGTTGTCATGTGTTAGTGTGCTATACTGGCATAAAGGTATAACGGAAAATATTTAAACTGTAAAAAATATACTGAAATATATTAAATGAAATGAAAATACTCAATTTGTCTTCGAAAACAGCGTAATGTTTCTTGTTAAAATGAGTTTGTTCATTAAAGCATCCCTTGTCTAACGATTTCTATAATAATACCCTGAGGAATGTTATCTTCGTAAGCCGATTAAGCCCCTATTCATACGGCCGCTTTTCCGACGCGCGTTAAAAAAAGCGTTCAAATAAATCAAATACATTTCTATGAATCTGTTCCTACGGCGGCGCTTTTAAAAGTATCGCTTTTATTGCTTTTATTTATCGCAAAATGCTGCAATTTTAGCAATGGGCGAACGGAACAAGAGTGATTTTAAAGCGTTCGTCGCTCGAAAGCCACCAACGCACAGTTTTAAAGCGGCGTAAAAAAGGACCCGTGCGAATGAGCGCTTAGTGTGCTACAGGCATATACATACATATTTTGAACTGTAGTAAATATTCTGAAAATAATTATTAAATTATCTACAAAATGTAAGCGTAATTTTTATATTTAAGAACAGTTTGTTCATTAAAGCGTCACCTTGTCTAAGAGTTTCTATAATAATAATATCCCGAGGTACGTTAACTTCGTTAGACGACTTAAGATGTGTTATTAATTTGTTAAAGTAAGTGGCTGTAGCATAATCTGAAATTTGTTAGAACGTGAACATGTCTTAGAATATGATTTATCATACTGAGCGGAGGAAAGAACTTAATGTGCAATCTTACTAATATTATAAACGCCAATGTTTGGATGGCTGTTTGTTACTAGATATCTTTAAAACGGCTCAACGGAACTCAATGTAATTAGCTATAGATATAGAACACAGTCTGGAAAAACACTTATGATACCTGAAATGTATACGATTCCTGTGGGATCCGTTTGATTAACATATTGTCTCGTCGTCATCGCTAAGACAATAAGGGCTTCTAGAATGTTCCATCATTGAAAAGAAACTTTGTCGAAAAATGCATGGGACTCTACTGAAACAAAGAAAAAAGAACGTCGAAAATAGGACCATTCGAAAAGAAAATCGAAATTTGACCTATATAAGGGGAGTCAGACACGACCCGCGACAGTTTTACAGTGTGAAGAAGTAACGAGAGAAATTCAAGTGGACGTGCATAAGAAAAAGTGCTAGTGGTGAAGTGGTGGACGGTGGTGTAGTCTACAGTGTTCAGTAACAGTGGTTCAGTGTGTAGTGCTGAAAGACAATCATGACAGTGTTCTGACACGTTGCGCAGTGAACCCTTATTATTGTAAGTCGCATGAAATCAAAGTAGACTGTAAAAGTGTGTTTAACTCTATCCCGTACCTCAAGCTCGTAACAATATTTACTCGTTAATTCTGCAACGGTTCGACATATCTCATTGAAATTTGGCACACTTATGACAGACACAGTCTCAATAACATACAGTACTACTATTCATCCAGATTTTTTAATTTCGCGGACGAAGTCACGGGGAAAACTAGTATTAAATGTAGAAGATAGCTGAATTACAAGCGTTAGATAAGAAGTTGTTCTTCAATAGAAAAAAATAAATACCGTACACCAACGAAACTTCTTGTAACTGGTTTTGGAAGTGGCCAGACTAAGACGGGTCATTAGATTTGCGAAATATACTATTAATGTATATACTAATAGGTGGAGAAGATTTATGTGAGCGTTCTCAGAAACTTACTTTAATAAGAAATATCTCTTGGCTGTTGATGTGATGATGATGTTCTGAAGTGTAAACAATATATGGCCAGAGCCGATCTTGCGACAGTCTGGTTAGAGGGGCTTAAGGATATGATTATCGCAATTGATTGTTTATTATATAATTGATTATAAAATTATAATTACCTACTAGAACGATAGTATACATATTACACTACATATATGTTTGGATATAGCCATAAATCATAATGTTGTAATTTGTTATTACTTTGGTTTTTAATTTGTTTTAGACAAATATACCAATCATATAACAATAGTTAACAATTTAATTCAAATGTTTTAGTTTATTTCACTTTAAATTTTTATACACTACATTTTCCTGAATTTGGGAAAAATTTTCATTATACTGTTAAATGTTTGCGTCACGGATACTAATAATATTTCGAAAATAGTTTTACGATTAAATGTCAAACTTGTATTAAACACTCCATCTAGAGGTAAATAACGATAGGTACCTATAGCTTTTTAATAAATTTTATTCGTTTAAACGTAAATATTCCATGATGAGACTCGACAGATAGTTTATATATGTGAACTTATAATTTTTCATTTCAAAGTAGTAAATCAAAAGGTTATATTTTAGATGTAATGAATGAAGAACTATAACGCTGACTTAATTTAGCAGACATCCTCAAACATATTTCACGATGTTAACGATGTCCGCTTGAATTAAATTTAGCAATAAATTACGAAATGTGAACTAAATCCCTCATGTTATTTATGAAAATACATCACAAATAATATTATGTTGTTAATCCTAACAAGGATTTTATTGAAGGTTAATGTTAACAATAACCGACGAGGTTTTAGGACAAACAATGAATCATTTCTGCTTTATAACATTATATCAAGATATTTTTCTACAAAAGCCCGACCTATGGTAAATCATCAAATAATTATTATTGATATAATCCAAAAAGATTTGTGATTTTTTTTTTTGTGATTTACCAGATTTCAGGCTTATACAGTAACATGTCAAATGTAACACTCACGTACATTTGTCCGGACCGTGTCGGAACCTGTGTTTTAGCCGTTTTATATATTAGTTAACGATAATGTCTCACGTAAGTTTGAATAATTTAACAGTAACATGTTTATAGATGTTTTTATTATATGTACATTTATTCACTGTTTGTTTTCTGAATAAATAAATCTCAAATCTCGTTTAAAATTTCAGTGTCATCGACTTGCCTAAAGGACAAAGGAAGTCTTATTTCTGTGAAGATCAACCAATATTAGAGAGCACAAGTCAATTATACAACGTACAACATTCAACGTTGTTGGATTAGTTTAACACATAGACAAACTCACATCAACTCAAAAGCTGGTTTTAATTTGAAATTTACGGTAGACAGTTTCAGAAAATTATACTGGAGTTAGTCAAAGATTACAGTACTGTGGTGATAAGCGGAAATGTATCAAATTTCTAGTTAGTTTGAAATTTTAATTATCAACTTAACATTGTTATTATTAACTTTATATTGTAAATAGTCTCTTCGTGTTAAATTATTTTTTTCGAACGTGCTTTTACTTTAAACTCAATTCTTCTCATTCAATTATGAAAATGAACTAGTTTTCAACCATATTTGCACTTATCGCAACCCTAGATAACTCCGGTAACTCAATAAACCAGTTTTTTTTTAGAAATGGAGAAAAACTGATTTCTAAATATATATGAAAGATAAAAAAGTAACAATCCATATTAAAAGGTAACATTTCTATGGAACGTAACTTATTTGTTTATTAACTATGTAAATTATTTTGGCAATAAATCTTTGATTTGAATGTTCTTAACAGATTCAAAACCTTTTTTCACCGTCATGTAAGTCAATTATTCCCGATGGTTTGTATGTATTTATTTTATTATAGTTAAAGTTTAGTATGAAAAAATAGAGTATTTCTGAACCCCTTAAAATTTTCATTTTTTGGCTTACGTAGGCTAAACCGTTACAGCTATAATAATAATGTATCAGAGAATTGTAAACCTCAAAAAAGTGCTTTAAAAAGTCAGCGATGGCATATCTCTATGGTTTACGGTTTTCTCACAATATACACTTTTTTCTTCAGAAAAAGCATTTAAAAATCGCATGTTATTTGCGTCGAATTTTTTTCAGATTTGATTTTAATCCTTATGAAAATAAATGTGTTCGTAATAAGGAGAACTTAATGTAGATTTAAATTGCCTTTTACATTATATAATTTTGAAAAATAGTTCAGAAGATATCAGCACGAGGACTTAATAAACGGGATATAAACGGGAAGAGTATTGATATAACAGAAAAGAGATCAGACACATATCCTCTTCCACCCGGGCGAAGCAGGGGCGGGCCGCTAGTATAATAATATTTTTAAGATGAGACGATAAGGACGAAGAGAATTATTAGAGAATATATTTTAAAAAAGCTTGTTAAAATAATTTTTTAGCAATCTCTAATGAAACACTATCTCAAATTAACTTTAGTGTGTGACCTTGAATCGAAAAAAACTATAGTGTCTTATACTCGATACTACAATGTATAACTTGATATTTACTACAAAAATCGATGCAAATATCTCTTTACAAAATGAACAATAGTTCTGTAACTTCGTTGCAAAAGCTATTCGTTGCAAAAGCTCGTTCTCTACTATTACCGGGAAGTACTCAACGTTCTTTAACCTTTGATATTTCAAAGGAACATATTTGTGCAATATTTGCGGACTTATACGTTTAGTATAAAACGATATAATAGATCCTTGGAAGTGGCCACAAAAAACGAATGTATGTTTTCAAAGGTTACGGTGCCATTGGTTAGAATAGATTCTGTCAGCATCATTTTTCCTCACTGTCTTTTGATAAAAAAAACAAATTCTCGAAGAGTCCTGTATTCATCCTTTTAGTCCCAAGGAAAAGGGTTTTTACAAGTAGAACGTCCTGCCATCACCTAAACCGCCACGCTGTGTCGTTACCTCTAGGGCCAGCGGCGCGCGTTGGACATGTTCTTTCTTTTGCTCGCTCATACGCTATGAACCGTTGCCCCGCATAATGAAATATGCCATATGCTAATTAGCGTGATCGTAAAAATATTTTATTTGGCCTTATTCAACTCCTCTTTAAGCAACAAAGGAAATTGACCCTTAATCTTTAAAATCAACTTTCGTTTTGACTTAATTATTTCTGGGGATTGATCGTTGATCGTATTAAACATACTGATGTAAATAGCAAGGTAATCCCATGAAACGTTAAACAATAGCGAAGCGAATAGACAACAGTCTATGTCTTTGATAAAGATAAAAAGCATTTGCAAACTCAAATTAAATTTCACACAATTTAAACTTGGTAAATACGAGATGGATCTCAGAATTGCCAAATTCCGTGAAATTTTGTCCGTGTACAAATAAATCTAACAACAAACGTCAAAATCACGTTCTGAATGAAGGTTTTATTTGTGCTAGATAAGGGAGAACTCGAGTGTAAGCGTTCTTTAGGGTATAAAATTAATAAGATTTTGGGCGTTTCCCGGCATTCCCGCGAGCTTCGGATTATGCTCGCTTATATCAACGGTAAAGTACCCCATTCTCTTCTCTGTATATGTTCCAACATTTTGAAGTATTGATGTATTTGCTTTGTATTTTAATTGAATAAATTACCTCGAGAATGCATATTATGTTTACCAGCATTTCGCTGTCAACGACGCTCTCTCATTTTGAAATGTTGCCTTCCTTCCATAACGTTTACTCTGACCCACAAGTATTTCATGTTATAAATCAAAATCTTCATCGGAAATATCGTGTATTGTTGGCATTTACAACTCGAAGCGCATAGGGAACTAAATGGAAAATATCGACTAGAATATACTCGAAGTGCTTATTAAATACGTTGCATAAACATGGGACTTCTGACCAAAAATCCGCGATAAGTGGTTTTGGTAGTCCTCTCGTGATGTTAACCTAACACTGCCTAAATAATTCTGAGGAGACTGAAACAAGTGGAAATCTGAAGGTGCAAGGTCAGGATTATACGACAGATTAACATCTCCCAGCTAAACTCTCGTAATTTTGCCGAGTAGCTAAAGTTATCATGATGATTAATTCCGACCGCTTTCTCTCAACTTCTTGCTG
Organism: Papilio machaon; assembly: GCF_912999745.1. NCBI lineage: Eukaryota > Metazoa > Arthropoda > Insecta > Lepidoptera > Papilionidae > Papilio > Papilio machaon. The sequence continues at coordinate 4,103,970 of NC_059996.1, read as the reverse complement.
TAATCTCATTTGTTGTTAGCAGTATAATTCAGAATCGATGATCCTATCAGATGGTAACAGCTCATAATGAATAATGCCTTTCCAATCCCAGCACACACACAGCAAATATCGAGCATTTTTGTGTACACAGTTTTTTTTCAAATGCGCCATAACTGTTTTATGGTCAATTTCCAATTCTACAACTACATCGTAACTACCGATGTACTTCTTGTTTTACTTTTTTGAAAGTGACATCCCTTTATCCGTAACAGGGCAACCAGAGCGACGTGCATCTTTGACATCAAAATGTCCGGATTGAAAACACTTAATTCAAATTTGTGCTACTCTCACAGACACTGTACTAAGTCCATAAACATCGCAAACACAAAAACAATTTTTATCGCGGCTTGCTATGCTTTTTTTACACTTATATTGAGAGTAAGAAAATGGTTATTGTGAGAAAACTATAAAAGATAGATATATGCTATCCCGGACTTTTATTTAGCACATTTAAAGAGCTACAATTCTTCGATACATCATTCTTATGTAGGTCCTATAATTTAGCCTACGTAAGCGCTAAAAGCAAAAATGTCCCTATTTTTCGCAGCGAATTTTGAAGCTAAATTCAAAATCTACTAGTCTTATAGTTATTAAAAAAAATGGGACCCATCTGCAAGCACTTCCTTTCGATTAAAATATTTTTTAATATTTCAAAACAAAACAAGGGCCACAAGTTTATTTACTTAAATAGTGCACTTTAGTAAACTGAAAGTAACTGATTAGTAGCGTAATATTGATATTACGAACTTTTTGGTGTTTGATCTCTTTTATGCTGGTGTTCGTGTTCCTAATTTGAAAAGTATTGGCCATCACTTTAATAAAAAAAAAATTGGACGTTATTCTCATGTTTTTCTTCGATTGTCTTCTTAACTTGTTTCTCTTCTTGTTCTGACCAGGGTTCAACGTGCAAACAGTTTAAGATTCTCCCATCAGTATTTGAACTGGGGGATAAATCAGTGGGGCAAGGTACGTTTTACAGACGAGTGTAAAGTAATTTTTTTAATGATGATCGGCGTGTTAAGATGTGGAGATGACGCGGCTAGCGGTTTTCGGAGTCCTGCATCCACGAAGTTGACCGTTTTGGTGGTCCCAACGTAATGGTTTGGGGTGGGATTAGTTTACACGGTAAAACCGAGCTTACCATTTTAAATGCCTTTACCGTAATTGCAGAACGTTACATCGAGGACGTCATCAGGTCTCAAGTGATCCCATTTGCACAGCGAGTGGGGCCTGGATTCATCCTGATGCAAGACAATGCCTGTGCACACACAGCTCGATCGTCCTAAACTGTCCTAGAAGGGTCTCATATTGAGGTATTACCATGGCCAGCTAACAGTCCGGATTTTAATCCAATCGAGCAATTGTGGGACCAATTAAAACGAATAGTTAGAGAGAATGAGCGAGGGGTCTACAACCAACAGCAGCTGATTGACGCTTTAAAACGTGCCTGGGAGGAGATTCCAGATGAAAACGTGAGGAATTTGATCCAGAGTATGCATACCACGCTTCAGAAGTGTAATGCTAAGAGAGGAGGTCATACTCGTTACTAAAAAGAAGAAACAAAAGTGACAAGAATAGTATTTTGTCTTTTTCCGGTGATTTCTTTTGTTCGTGTTTTTCATTCAAAATGGCCAATTTCATTATGAATTAAAAAAAAAAACAATTCATGATTATTATTTTAAACAATTGTTAGCCTATATTATAACCATTAACATTATTTTGTAGTTACATAAGTTAAACAATAATGTCTTTCCTGTTTTCATAGTACAGCATAAAATCTTAGTGGCCCTTATTTTGTTTTGAGTAGTATATAATAAGATGTAAAGCCACTTGCGGAGGCGTTTATATCGTACATATTTAGCCTTTCCGTGAATTTTATTCTAGAGGCTGGTGAGAGGAAGCTTTTGTTAGCAAAAGAATATAATATAACTTTAATAGAAGTATTAAGAATATTTGATAAAAATGTATGTATAGTAAATAAATGTATTTTATATAATATTTTCCTCTATTTTCTTTTTCCATTACTAGATTAAAAGTTATTTAAAAAATAAAACTCAAATACAAACATTTCTTATTCAAATGAGCTCAAAAATAAAAATAAAAACACTTGTTATAAATGCTGCACTTACTGGTTACGTAAAGTTTCGTAAAATTAAATTGGAATTGAGCACAGCAACACTTTACATCGTAAAATACAACGAGCGAAAGGAGCAACAAACGTATGCTTTGCACTAACATCTTAACAGAACTATAGTGGATGGTGAGAAAAACAACCGGACATTCGCACAACTTTTATAAACCGTTATTTGGTAAATTATGATAACCTTGATTCGGTTACCTTTGTCATTTACAAGCGGCCGAGTGCATCTCTATTATAGTACGATGAACTTATATGGCCCGGTGAGAGAAATACTTCTATAAAGATTAGTTCTGTCTGAAAATGAATAAAAGTGATTTAGGCATAAAAATGACACTTAAAAAACAAGACATACATAGCTTGACAAACAGGCATATGAGATTGTTATGACGCCATTTGAAATTTAATTTGACTTATCCCCACTGCGTTATAAAAGTTTGTCGGTCTATATCTAATATAACGGACTATTTAAATGATCAAACATTGGAAAAACCTACCATGAAAAATGTCCTTGTTCAAAATCAGGAAGTTCATATTATTAAGGGTAATACCCGTATTGTCTTTCCATGCTGATCATTTAATTTATGCTTGTTGTTTTATAAATAGTTTCAATACGATCGTGTATAAATAAACATTTATTATTGATCATACAATATTTAGGTAGCCGTAGCAATCGCAAACGGCATTTCGTTAATCATAAATTGCAACATATTTAATTATAGATTTTAAATTTTAATTCATTTTGTTTTCAATTTTTTTTTTCAATTTCAAGTTCTTAGACCTTGCACACTGTAAACAATGAATTAAAATACTGTATAGATTTATTATGAAAAAAAGGGTCTTGACAGACGGACGGACAACATATTGATCATCCATACATCATTTGTATATGTAGGTCATAGAGTTTGACCTACGTAAGCCAAGAAAGCAAAATTGTGCTTTTCATTGTAACGCGTTGTAGTATTTTTCGTATGCGTGTAATTTTATTCTTTCGATATCTCCTAAACTATTAGACAGAATTATATAGTTTCAAGCGCAAATGTAATCTACATTAAGTTGTCTTGATAATGAACACATTTATTTACATAAGGGTTAATACTGAACTCGAATAATAACGTCGGAAATAGGGCATGAATTTAATTGATATTTTTATAGAAAAAAATGGTTATTGTGAGAAAACTATAAAAGATAGATATATGCTATCGCGGACTTTTATTTAGCACATTTAAAGAGCTACAATTCGCCATACATCATTTTGATGTAGGTCTTATAGTTTAGCCTACGTAAGCGCTGAAAGCAAAAATGTCCCTAATTTTCGCAACGCATTTTGAAGCTAAATAAAAATCTACTAGTCTTCTAGTTATTTAAAAAAAAATGGGACCTATCTGCAAGCACTTCCTTTCTATTAAAATAATTGGAACGAAGTTCCTTATCGCGCGTTGTGAAAGGGGGCTAGACGGAAAAAATTCTTACGAAAAGTTGTCACGACACTTTTTGCTATATCACCATGGCAACGACGTGACAATATATAACGAAAATTCATAGAAATAAAATGTACTTCTTGTGAAGACTTAAGTTTTTTATGCATAGAATAAACATTGGTTCCTTCACTAATTAATTGAAAGGAACTTCGTTCCATCCGGGTGTCCCTTGACACCTCTGAAGTTTTTTTTTATTTTTATCATAATCGGAGCACCAGTGGCGGAGCTCCGCGGTAACACACATTAAAAAAAAATATACAGTAGAATTGATAACCTCCTTCTTTTTGAAGTCGGCTAATAAAGTAGGAATTAAATGTAACTATTTTATTTATATTGAAATTCAAAAATAATAATCACGAAATTTTCGATTGCAAGGTCTTGTAAGAACAACCATTGAAAATCGAAAAGATTCATAACCGATTTGAACCACCCATGTCTAGTGAATTGTCAAACTAATCATCCTTAAATAGACACACTATAACATAGCAGTCTATTTATACTTTTATAATATACTGTATAAAAGTTAAAAAGTCAGTATTGTGATTCAAATTAGATTCTTTGGCTGTACAAACGTGGATTATATGTGGAAAAGTATAAAATTATGCAATAGTTCTTTTTGATACACTTTTTTTAAAATTCATGAAATTCAACATTTCCTTTGCAAGAATTTACTAATAAAAAATTAACGAACCATATCAAACTCAAGAAACGTGTTAAAAGAATGTCAGCTGTTTCAAAACGCCAGAAATTATATTACAGCAATGTCAAAGTAGATACATAAGTAAACCTCAGTATTATTAACAACTAGCTTTTACCCGCGACTCCGTCCGCGCGGAATGAAAAATAGAAAACGGGGTAAAAATTATCCTATGTCCGTTTCCTGGTTCTAAGCTACCAGCCCACCAATTTTCAGTCAAATCGATTCAGCCGGTCTTGAGTTATAAATAGTGTAACTAACACAACTTTCTTTTATATATATAGACTAGCTTTTGCCCGCGAATCCGTTCGCGCGGAATTAAAAAAAAAAGGAAACGAGATAAAAAGTATCCTATGTCCGTATCCTGGTTCTCAACTACATACCCATGAATTTTCAGCCAAATCGGTTCAGCCGTTCTTGAGTTATAAATAGTGTAACTAACACGACTTTCTTTTATATATATAGATTTACAAAGCTGCGAGCGAGCGCGATGATATCGCGATAGAGTTAATATGAAAAAATATTAAGATCTCCGAATTTCATGTTCAAATTCACCTGTTCAACGTATTTTTCAATCTTAACTCACGGTCGAAAATAAAATAAATTGCTATGATATTTTAAAAGGGATAATATCGTAGTGTCGCTTACAGTTATTTATGACTATGGCTATTTATCGCTCAATTAACTAAAAAAAACATGAAATGCATTTTTTTGTTTGTCAATATCTTATATTTTCGGTTTAGTGTTTTCTTTTAATGTAGTTTTGAAGGAAAAAAACAATCTCAAACAAAATACACTAAAAAGTAAGAAAACAATGTCATGAAAACCCTCGTAAGTAAGAAAGTTTTCTTCTTATTTCTTGTAACTTGTTTATATTGTATAATTATTGTTAATGTGTTTACAATATATACCTATATATAACCTATAGGACTTTTTATTACAAAAATAATTATTCAAAAATATGCCGTGATTGCTACGATGCTGCTTTATAAAGAAGTTTTTACACTTTATTATATTGATATATATAGACTAGCTGTCGTCCGCGACTTTGCCCTCACTGAATTTATAAGCTTATTAGCGTATATGATAATCCAGACATTAATCTATCTCTGCACAAAATTTCATTCAGATCCGTTTGGCCGTATTGGAGTTTTTTTTAATTAGAAAATGGATTACATAGGATTTTTTCATTTATAATATTAGTAAGATAAATATAAAGTACCATTTAAGTTCTCCAATTTCGTCGTTATAATTTTAGCAATTGTTTTGCATTCTCATTTTGTGCGTATTGTACATATTTCTCGCTTTGTATTGGTCTGTCGTTTGCTCGCTCCCAGCAATTAATCAAGTTACAACAACCCGTGATAACCCGATATGAACTCCAATTTATACATATATATGTAATAAATGAAGCAGTTGAGCACTGTTATGCTACGTGTAGTAAATGATTAGAAAAAAATACATGATAATTAAAAAATGAAAATAGTGTTAGATATTTTTCAATTTTATAACGTATTTTATAATGTAAACATATAACAATTAAATCCTTACTATACATTAATATATTTATTTTCTATTATAAATATTAAAGTTAGTCTGTCTGTTTCGCTTTCACACCAAAACTACTCAACTGATTTAAACGAAATTTGGTACACAGATACTCTAGGGCCTGAGAAAGGCTGCTTTTTAACTCGAACAAGGTTTGTAAGCGGTTGAAAGTAGGGGTGGAAATTTGTATGGATGTATGGTCGCTTTTACAGTTAAAAGCTTGAAATTTACATTTTTAGTCTGTTAATCTATCTATCTATATATATAAAAGAAAGTGGTGTTAGTTACACTATTTATAACTCAAGAACGGCTGAATCGATTTAACTGAAAATTGGTGGGCAGGTAGCTTAGAACCAGGAAACGGACATAGGATAATTTTTACCCAGTTTTCTATTTTTTATTCCGCGCGGACGGAGTCGCGGGTAAAAGCTAGTTTGATATAAATAAATATGTCATTCAAAGTTTGTAAAGTTTTTATGGAAATATATAAGGTTATATGATTAGTTTTGTTACTAGCGTTTAACGATATAATTTCTATTTTCATTTCTTATAATAAATCTAAACATGTTTGCAATTAATTACAAAGTTATTTTGAATTTAAAATTTGTATTAATTAAGAAATATAACGTAACACACAACTCACCTACAATCGATGGATAAGGTAATTGATTAAAAAACTGTCCACGACTTAATTGAATTTCGTACATCGCAAAAATCACAAGGATCAAATAACGTACGTGTGTTAGAGACATCTCGACGAAACTAAAATGTACGAAAAAGAACCGGCATACCCGACAACTTTTATATACACAAGCCAAGCTTAGATATTTTTTTTCCAAAAAAGAATATTTGAGAAGACATTTACATAAATCTGCCCTGTATTCCAAAAGCTTCAAAGTATTGATTGGGTTAAGTTTTAATTAGTGATTTATTGCACGTTATTTTTTAAATGCAGATAAAATTTTCGCATTTGTTACTCGCTTTGTTGTAATTATTTTGTAATGATTTTTAAACTTTTGTTCCGTATTATTTTGTAATTACGTGTCTTGTCCTATATGTAATAAGTGAAGATTATTCTTATCCTGGTCAGAATTAAGTTACATAAATGTATTATTATCGCTGCTTGATAAATAAAGTTTAATTTTAATCTGGCGTTCAAAAGTGGAGGGAAAGCAAGTTTTTGTCGGCTGTACACGTTGGCCAAGGCTTGCCGAGTGGAGGCCTACGCGATTGTAGGCAAATTAATACAAGTAAAGTCTATTTGTTGGGCAAGTCTATGCAAGTGGGGAATCCCTATACACGTTGGCGCTAGTGCACGTGCACAAGCGCCAACGTGTATAGGGCTGGCGTGTATTGCGTGCTCAAGCACGTGCTTGCAATATTGGTGCGAACGACGCCGAGCGGTAGCAAGAAATGCAAATGTACGGTCTATACTCTATGCGTTGGTATTCGCCTTCACTCGCCAAGTCTCGGTCAACGTGTATAGCCGGCATTAGAAATGTCAGTTACGAATACACAATCTTACTTTTACTAATATCATAAATGCGAATGTTTAGATGGATGGATGGATGTTTGTTTGTAGGTATCTCCGGAACGGCTCAACGGATTTTGATGAAATGTGGCACAGATGTAGAACATCGTCTGGAAGAACACGTAACGCTCTTAAGTTTTTTTTTTATTCCGGACGGAGTCGCGGGTGACAGTTAGTAATTATATATGTATCTGCTGGATCATCCATTTTTTTGGTGGTAAACGAGCAATCGGCAAAATCATTTCGCTAAAATAGTAAAGTGACCGGTACCAATATGCATCTGCAATAATAATAATAGGTGATTTAATTTGTATTATCACGTTATACCAAAAACGTTGTGTATGTCGACGTTGTGTATACGACTACTTCAAAATAATTCGAATGTACGAATTGAAATTTCGCTTACAATAAAGTGATTTTCTTCCTCGATTTATTAGAAAAAGTAGACTTCAGTTATATCAATATCGTCATAATTGCTCGTTGTATATATCATTATTTAGGTCCGTTGTCGAGTCTGATAAAAAATTCGATGTATATCGCGACGCTTCGCCGCACGGCCATTAATTGGGTCATAGTCCCTCATCATTCACAATCTGAATCATAGCAGACTCAGCAAATATTAGCAGCTGCTTTTCTGTGATAGAGTGAGCTCGCCGATGCTCTTTTGTTTCACACAGTGATGCTTGTGGTTATTACAGTTACTGATATATCCATACTTTAATCTCAAATATTACCTGTAGTAACAACTTTACACTAAAAGTGGTATTGTTTGAAGTGAAGGAAGCTTAATATTTTGCAATGCAGTAAGAATAAAAAGACGTTTATATATATACTAGCTGTCGCCCGCGACTCCGTCCGCGCGCAGTTAAAAAAAAAATGAAAAATAGATGTTGGCCGATTCTCAGACCTACTGAATATGCTCACAAAATTTCATGAGAATCGGTCAAGCCGTTTCGGAGGAGTATGGTGACGAAAACTGTGACACGAGAATTTTATATATTAGATTCTATATACTTTTTATGTTTAGTTTGCTTGCATGTTAGTGTTCTTATGGTGACATTAATTATTATATTTAATATTCGTATCAGCAATCAACGTGGTATAAATAGAAATGATCGCGGTCACCAAACTTTACTAGAGGTCAGAGTCAGTCAACTTATAATGAGATAAAATAAATTTCCCACCAAATACCGTACTAACAACCAATAAAGCAACAGGTTACCGGTACATAAATCTTAAAAGCAAACGGTTTTTTATTTAATTAATCACTTGTGCAAAACTTATTTAACAAGGTCAACGATATAAAAAATTTGGTAGCAAAATTACATCTAGCCTTTTGGGACGATTAATTAGTTTAACACAAAGCAGAAAGGCGAATACGCCAGGTAAGTAATACAGACGATTTTAGGACGTGTATTCCAATTTTTATTGTGCTGGATGAAATTGTACAGTAGGGGCACAGGATCAATACTATTGAAAAAACTTAACGGAGTTGACGATAGTGACAACGGAATAATCTATATATATAAAACAAAGTCGTGTTAGTTACACTATTTATAACTCAAGAACGGCTGAATAGATTTAACTGAAAATTGGTGGGCAGGTAGCTTAGAACCAGGAAACGGTCATAGGATTATTTTTACCCCGTTTTCTATTTTTTATTCCGCGCGGACGGAGTCGCGGGTAAAAGCTAATTTGTGATAAAATCGAAGGGAGATTCAATTCAGTGACGTAGACAATTTATGCGAACCGATAAGAAAACGTTTGTGGAATGCATAAATATTATCTCCAGTCGGGGTCTATTCGAAGTCATGAAAATAAGATCTTCAAGTATTAATTGCATTGTTTCTTCATGAAAAATACAAATGTTTTATTGAAATCAACCGCTGCGAGATTTTTACGTGGTTTACTGTTTACAAGATTTTTATTCAGCAAAATTCTCCAATTTCGTAAAATTTTGATATGGTAATCGGTTTTATTGTAAAAAAATAGAAAATATCTACGAGATATATCTGTATATATGTTTGTGATTTTATTTTTTGCTTCTGAAGATTTAAGCAAATCAATCAGCATTATTGTATCTTAGTTTGAAGGACGATGCGATCTTTAACCACTACTGCAAATATGGCTCTATGATAAAGGATTGTATTTATTAAGCTTTTCAACTAAATCGTTTCTTTTTATCCGAGTGTGACGATCAGATATTTATAAGAAATATAGTAAAACAATACTGTATGTTCGTCAATTTAAAAGGTTTTTTATATAGTTGCAAACGTAAGCGTAAGCGGCCACCTGAATTCGCCGAAACGATTTTTCGCAATTATACATTACCTACCTTTAATAAAGATAATATTTCCCCTTCTTATACATCCCCTCTTCCGTCAAATCCACTTCCCCTTCCCATCCTTTCCTTGTAAGAAAAGGGACGGGAAGAGAAAGTCGATTATAATTAGGGCTCTGGAACGAACACTCATCAGACGAAACGCGAAATTACAACCACTTTACGCCTCTTTTCTGTGTGGTCGTAATATTTTACCGGACTAGGCGGCCAATTTGTACAACGGAAGTTGTTGGGGCTTGCGTTACCGCAGTACACGGAATGTAGTAGTTGACAACGGCAGCTTCGAGCCGTCGGCGTGCTACCGGCTATATTTTTTAAGGCAACAACAAGCTGCGTGCTGTGTACGGCCGTCAACTGGTGCCTACTGCTCGAAGCTGTCCGAGTATGGTGATCCTAAGATGTCTTAATAGGAATATTGCATACATTAACAAACATAATATAACATATTCGAATTCAATTGATTTATTTTAATGGAGCATTTTATGGAGCTTGAAATTCAATCAAAACTATATAAAATCTCCTTTCCAAACAGTTATTTATGCCAATTTCAATGCCACTCTGACCGCAAGGTGACCGTTAGCGATGACAGCACAAAATATATTATTTCTAGAAAGCATTTTAAAATAACGAGTCAACACTAAGCGCTGACGGTCAGTGTGGCATTATAACCAGCCTTATACTCACATTAATAAATACTTCTAGAGAGAAATCTCATCTAACCGTTGTCATTAATATGGTTTTTACGATTAATCGTCAATCCCAAAAAATAATGAGACACTGAAATCATCACGATCACAAAGTCTTGTATCGAAATTAGTTGCAGTTAATCTTTGATTTCCGCATTTTTAAAACCATTTGATATCATTGTGGTTATAAACAAACAATGGTAAATAACAAAAAAGACGTACCACTAACATACAAAAAGGTTCCGTTCACATATACCGAGGCGAAGAGCAGAGCAGATTTTCATTGCAAATAAAATTGAGCGTTTGACACAAGGTTTATTTTAGATAAAAAATCTGATTTGCTCTCCATCCTGTTGATCTGATCGGAACCTAAGGTAATGGAACCTTCTACATTCTTTCTAAATAAAACAGATTGTAAGGTTGCTGGTTGAACACATTGGGTGTAACCAGAAAAAACTTTGACATCGTTTGAATTACATTTGAGCTTAAACATATATATGTCGACCCTTTTATCTCACGTTCCTGATATGTAATAAATATTATTGAAATATGATTGACTATCTTGATAAATAAATATTAAAGTACTTATACCGGAAGCAACTTAGGTGATACATATTTAAGAGTAAAACATACTGTATTGACGTCCAACGTCCAATAAATCAACGGTGGGCAAAGTGTTAATACACGTGCTTAACTAAACAGTGTCTAACTGATTTTTTAGTGTAAATCAAAATTAAAATTACGAGACAATATAAAGTCGCGCGTCGTTTTTATTAAATAAATACCACTAAAGGTCGAGCGAGGTCAAACAAATTCGGTACATCATTTGTCTCTTAACAAAGATCAATATAAAGTTTACACTCCTTAATAAAATAAATAACTTTAAATAAATCTTTAACGGCGGCGGTATCTTTGAATTTATTTGTTTTCAAAGGTATCAAAGGTAACATAAATATGGAAATAATTTAATTCAATCAGTATGAAAAGATTCAAACAATATAATATATTAGAAAAAAAACTTGAGAGGTGTCAAGGGACACCCGGATGGAACGAAGTTCCTTTCAATTAATTAGTGAAGAAACCAATGTTTATTCTATGAATAAAAAACTTAAGTCTTCACAAGAAGTACATTTTATTTCTATGAATTTTCGTTATATATTGTCACGTCGTTGCCATGGTGAAGTAGCGCTCATTCGTCGTTAACATACTTACAATAGCAAAAAGTGTCGTAAAATTCTTACGAAAAGTTGTCACGACACTTTTTTAAGAATCTAGCCCCTAACTAAAGTTTTTTAAAGAATCTAGCCCCCTTTCACAACGCGCGATAAGGAATTTCGTTCCAATAAGAAAAAAATGGATAGGTATCACGGGAATTAGTTAAAAATATTTGTAAATATCTGTCGTAATTTTTTCCGTTCACTTTTTTAATAACACAGATATAGCTAGCTTGTTGTGTCGATTATATTTGCTGTATGTAAAAACTGAAATTGAAAAAATAAGCATAAAGTAAGCATATTCCATAATTGCACAAATCGTTACTTGACAAATAACATTTTGTAACTCGTCGGACAAAGTGGCTACACGCGTCTCGCAACGTTCAAACTTGAATTACGTGAAAATAGATTGCTTTACGATCAGAAAGGTTCTACGGAGTTATCTCGGAGCTGACGTTTACAAAGTGTATTTTTACTATCTTTTTACCCCACTGATAGGGCAATTTTTGGTAAATTTTTTTCGCGGTTATATCTAAATTGAAGTTGAAATTTAGTTATGAAATTAAGCAATGCTATGCATTTATTACGATAGGTATACTGAAGATAGTTTGTGTTAGGATAACTTTCGGCCGGTCACACTAGTTGACCTATAAAGTTTCATTGGATATCAACAAGCAATGAATATTTAATGTAAGAAGTAGGATCAATACAGTTCAGATACAGATCAATCAGTACAATTGTATGTTGACATATGAGACGAATATTTTAATAAATATAGCTCGTGTATTCTCTATCTTTTTTTATAACAGGACAACGAGCAGCGAGAACACCAAGGTGACATGTATCTATTACTCAGTATATAATTTGGATTTCTGCATGGATATAAGTATGGATAATTAGAAAAAGTGATGTTACTCATTTTTTTGTAAATATTTGATCAGGGCAGATCAGTTTAAAAAAATGATATTTACATAATAGAAAATTTTCAAGAAGTTATGTTTGAAGATTAACGTTAAGAACGGAATGGGTTTTGGAATATTTTGTACCAGGAAATGTTACACTATAAGTAAAAGACGGGAAATAAAGCCTGTTTTCTGTTGGGGCGATCGGCCTACCAATAAAAAAAAATCCCATTGGGACGATTTTTAAACACGCGAAATAAACTTTATTTTTTTTTAATTATGCATTTTATTATTAAACATCAGAAAACAATATTAGCGTTAATTGATTAATAAGGGTCATTTCGGATTGTATAACGTATAAGGCTTATAACATACGATATTTAAAAGTCTTTTTAAAATCCGCTTCTTTGGAGGATGCTATTAATCAAAGAGATAAGATCTTTCTAACGATTAACCGTACTGAAAAGATACTGCACTATTTATATTTTTAAGTATCTATTCAAGCTTACTTATTTAAGTAGTTAGGTATAACATATTTTTTGATCAGTATAAGGTTTGTACACTATTTAGCCTGACATATTATAAACAAATATGACATTGCTACAAATAATGAGCATTAACGGTCTACAACTAGACCAAAATCCTTGTAAAAATATATTGCTATCTCTGTTTTGTTAAACTTAATGAAAGGGATGACGGTAAGTTTTATGAAGGGATTTTTATCTCATAATCCAGCGATAAGTAAACTAAGTTTAAATACTTACGACGTATTTATGCTATAAGTATTATTTTATTTTCTTACTGCAGTCGAACGCGTTGACTTCGTCAGCGCAGAATAAAAAAACGCGTTTAGCTACCTTCCCGTCAAAATCCTGTTAAAATCGATGCAGCCATTTCTGAGATTAGCCGGAACTAATGCGGACAGACAAAAGTTTTAAAAAAGAAAAAAGTTGCAGGCCAGTTTATTTTTAAAAACGGTCGCCTACAATTCATCAGCATATAAAAATATAAAAATACACATCAGCTACCTTCCAGGAAAAGAACTGTCACAATGTTTTTTTTTGTGACTGAGTTGTCACTGTTTGCCTTGAAGAGGCTTTTACAGCTTCAACGGACTTGAGGTGGCCGGGCGCAGACTGCGCTTAGCCTAAACCTCGTTTAAAGTAACTCAGCTCGAGGGCTCCCTCAGGAGCCTAGGCTCGGGCTGTTACTTCGTTATTATTACCGGATTGGAAGGCCACCGAGTCCTAAGATCGCTTCGGTGGGCGCTCCATGGAGTGACTGGGCTCAAGGGCCCACGAGAGGGGACCTCGGCTTGGGCTGTCACTCATTACGCGTTTAGCATTCCGAGTGCCCGAGAGGGCCGATGTTTTTCACAGTTTAGATAGGAACCTTAAACTTCAAAGTTTTTGTTATTGTATAGGTGGGTGCTAAGTGTAAAAAAATTAATGTGATAAATTGTTTGAATAAAGATTCTCTGATACCATTGTGGTCATCGACCACGAAAAGCGGTGTAAAATGAAAAAAAATATAAATCCTTACGATTAATTTTGTACAATTTTTTATAAGCTTTATATAATTTTGGTACGATAAAAAAATTCCGACTTGTTCAAGCAAAAGTTCGAGCACACCTTTTTAAAAGACACTTGAGTATTGCCAGCCTGCTTTTTGATCCGCCCACCTTGTGTCAAACCAACAAGCTTTTGAGTGGGGACTTTTTTTACATTATAAAAAAGTGTTGGTAACCAACTAAGCGCTAATTTCGTTGCGTAATTCACAATATTAATTTGTTTTTAAAAAGAAAAAACAATATTTGGTGGCACAGGACATTACTGTTTACGTACTAAACCGTCAAGATTAAGCGATAATCAATTTTTTGTTGATAATAAGTCAAATCGGACACAGAAATGAAATTGATTATTGTAATAGCATATTTAGGTAAATATTATTTTGAATTTTATCTAACATCAAAACTATTTTATTTTTTAAGCTATTGATCTGTTCGACTCAAAGTAAAATGAAAATGCAGTTACGTAAAATTATCCATTTGAATACAAGTTGGCAATATTTATCTTATTTAAAATGTAGCGATTTATGAAACAAATCGTTTCATCTGCTTTGAATAATAAACCTGGCGATTATTTATTACGTTATGTGATCCTGGAATTCATTAATTATATCATTATACGTAATGTAATGCATTCTTTATAATAAGAGAGGCGAAATACATTTGAATAAAATATAATCTCATTCAACAACGTTTATTTCAAACGCTTAAATAAATGGTTCCATTTTTAAGAAGGCAGTTTTCGGTTCGTTGACTTTTCCAAAAATGCTTATCATACTTGGAGATTAATGTGTAGACTGTGTTGGCTTTATGCAAATGCACTTACGAGCATAAACCTGTGTTGTATTTCGGAAACAATTCTCGTTCCTATATTGTTAAGTCATGGTTAAACCTGAACTAAAATCAACTTCACTGAGAAATGGAAACGCAAATAATGACTTAAATTTATAGCTTCAATATCCCGATTTATACCCTATTTATATATTTTTAAATAATAATTTCTGTGTAAATTTAAAAGTAACGTTAGAAAGAAGAAAAACTGTAAATTTTGTTCGTCTATTCTATTAAATTGCTTAAACTTTCGCGAGACATAATAATAAATTAATTAAGAACGGCTTAACTCACGTATGATCGTCCGATGACGGTCGTACTGACGAGACGCGACCGCGAAGATCTCAAAATAAACACTTGCCCTGAAAATGGACCCCCGGCGTGTCCGAAACTAGTCGGTTCCGTCACAGGACGATCATACGTGAGTTAAGCCGTTCTTAATTAATTTGTCTATTGTATGTTCTGCAACGTGGGTTTTGTTTTCTCGTCTGTTTGATTAACGACTAGTCTTCTTCGTTCACTGTGTATCATCATAAAATAAGAGGCTTCACATTTGAGGTATATACCTATATAAAGGACCGCTCTATAAACAAGTTTATGGACCGATGGAATCTTATTACCATTTAACAACTTGATGATTGATACAAAATTATTAAAGAAAAAAGGGTCTTGACAGACAGAAAGACTTACGGACAACAAAGAGATCCTATAAGGATTCGGTTTTTTCCTTTCGAGGTAAAATGATAAAATAGATAAAACCCTAAAAAAGATTATGTTATAATAAGAAATTGCTCCTAATTCCGATTTGAACAAGATTTATAACTATTGTAGAAATTTAAGATAAAGACATTATTATTATTTATTGTGAACAGTTACCTCGTGTATGTAATTAATATTTATGAGTTTATTTTTATTAGTCGATTAATCCAACTTGAACAAAATAATGTCAACTGTTTACATTAAACATACATACAACTCACACTGTTTACATTAACAAATACATTTCAATCATAAAATGTTGAGTAGTCTTGAGTAAATAACTTTATTTACCAAAGCTGCTGTGTACATTGTTTTTTTTTTTGAAGCTAAGATCCAGTATGTTATATGTCTTGGAAAAAGTCTTCTGCTGGTAAGAATTTTGCAGCAGCTCGAATATTGTGTATTACCGTCTCATATGCTTTTTGAACTATTTTACAAATAGTTTTTTCTTTGCATTCGTCACGTTTCTTTTCATATTTTACAATACCTTCTTGAATATGTTCATCTGTAACAAGAATGACATAGATGATAATTTGTAATTAGATGCTTTAGTTAACAACTTATCGACCTTGTACTTTAATCTCGACTCTTATAATGTTCTGTACGCACTGACATCTTATATTTCACTGGAAAAGAGGTATATTGTGCCTATTTCATTTACGCCGTTTTGGCGCTGACGGTAGCAGTGTTGGGAACTCGAAGGAATAATAGAAATAGAATTAGCCGACGAAGCTTCAACTAGCGCTTTGAAGTCGGTATGAAGCAAACGTTCTAATTTCCGAACAGCGACATGTTCAGCGTGTATCTCCGCTTGACCGTGAGTTTTCATTGTAGATCTACTTAAAAAAATATTTGCTTTCGCTTTCTTTTCAAAAAGAATAAGAAGTATAACGAAAGGTTTTAAACTTGTCTTTTGGCTACTAACCTATGGAAAGTTTAATAAGCGGTGGGACGGAGTACACTTGATAATTTAACGATAGTTCTCGTCCTTTGTTCAAGAATGTTAAGAAAACTAAGTAGTCCGCGAATATACTTTGGAAAGACGATAGATAAAAGTATGCATAAAAATAAATAATCAGATTCTCATGAATATGAAATTATTGTTGTAGAGTTTGTTAAATACAAAATATAAAATAGATGATAGATGCAAAATACGGCGAGGTTACCTTTACGTAGTGCTTGAACTAGTTCATCATTCAAAGATGCTTCAGGTTCTCCAACAATACTACAAGTTATTGTTTCCGGAAGAACTTCAAAATAACGAACTCCTTTATCGTTATTTTTTAAATCGTAATTGTAATTAGCAGTTGCCAAGGTAGCTGAAAGTAGATTATTGTTAAATATTACAGAGTATTCTTGATGATCGAAGTACAACATAATATGCTTTTACAAAATAAATCTCAGTTTTGACCAGTAATAAGGTAAAAATAATTATTGACCATCCCCTTATTTGCTTTCAACATTGCTTGCGAGAGCTGTCTGCTAGTGAAACATCTAGGTTTATTTTGTTTGAGGTAAGCAACATAAAACAGCCAAGAACATTGGTTATTACAGCTAATTTGTTATAATTTTCAATATGAGATATGAAACGTCTCTTTAAATTAGAAACTGATGAAAACAGTAGATAGAGTGTAAGCTATTAATGAAACATAAAATATTAATGAGGAATTGAACATTTAAATTTTTACTTATGCTTACTTGCTTTAGCTTTGTATGTTCCAGACAAAGTTTTCGAAATTCCTGATAACTTTACATCTAAATCACTAACTATGTTTAAGGCGACGTTTAATTTCAGTACTACTGATTTTTTGTCTTTGTCCATCCTAAAACAAAATAAATTCAGCTCATGATTGTATTATTAGTGCATATTTCCACTTAGCGTTTAGCTGCGCGAATCCGGCCGCGCTCAGTTGTCATTTCAAAAAGCAAACAAGCGGCCTTGAGTGCTCATCCACATTTATCGGTTATAATAAATTTCAGTAGCTTCATATTAAACTAGCTTTTACCCGCGACTCCGTCCGCGCGGAATAAAAAAAAAAAGAAAACGGGGTAAAAATTATCCTATGTCCTTTTCCTGGTTCTAAGCTACCTTCCCACCAATTTTCAGTCAAATCGATTCAGCCGTTCTTGAGTTATAAATGGTGTAACTAACACGACTTTCTTTTATATATATAAGATGTTCAACCAATATTCAATTAAACATTTCCTAATATTTTTAGGACGCGACCTCAGAAAAGCGTAAAAATGAAATGAAAAAAAAAGCGTATCTTATATCTAAAAATACACAGTCGTTAGTCTTACTGGAAGTCGGATATCATCTGATTCTTTAATCCGGATATGTTAATGTTTTTAAAATGTAACGAAACACCGCCAATGTCTGGTGCCGTGTACTCCAAAGCCGGTATTACTAAAGGATCGATGGCTCTTATGTCAGCCTCCGGAATACCTTTACAGGTTTTTTCTAAGAACTGTTCCGTTGATTTGCTCAGGCACTCTATATCCTTTATTTTGCACGATCGCAATAGTCCGCCTGTAAGTTAGAAATTTATTATCAAATTTATTCAATACAAAAAAAATGTTCTATGTTATATTCGAAAATCGATTTCACATCGGTCTTTTCTTTTTTTATATTCAAAAATCTAGCGCTTGACCACGATCCTACGAGATGAAGTGATGATGTAAATGACGGTCTCAACCAGTACTGACGGGTAGATTTTTGAATTATACATTTTCGACGTCTTCATGTACATTTTCGTGTTTTAATATTACGTATGTATTGTATGTATAACATAAATATTAATTTTTCTCTAACCCGAGTTTCGGACAATGACTCTCACTTATAGAGGTTACTCCCTTATCCAGGTTCGAGAGCTGGCAGCTACCTCGGATAAAGAATTAGTCTAGCCATTCAAAGGGGGAACACTGCCAGTATATTCGGAACCTTGCCTAAAGGGACACCTTTTAATGACATATTTTAGTTTTTATGTATTATATTTAAATTAAATCCATGTATATAGTAATATTAAATTAAATTTATATTTTGTATGTATTACATAACGTCATCATATTTAAATCTTTGCCCGTGTCATATCAATTTCATTTTAATCAAACATTATTTAACGGTATCAAGTGTTAATATAAAGGTCAAATGTCAATGTAGCTTCGATCGGGAACAACGAGGCGACGTATTGTTTTCTCGTTCCTCACTCATTGTAGTTTTATTTCTATCAATTTAGCTGATGAACAACTAAATATCAGTCTAGTAGTAAGTAGCATTTATTTAAGGAGAGCCGGTATCGAAAAATTGCAAATCCATAGTACTTGTACTTATTACAAAAAAAAAAAAATCACTCTCGCTCTTGCAACATACAACACTTTCCCTTGCCATCCTTTCTTTAAAAGAAAAGGAGGGGATGGGAAAAGGGACTAAAATTGGGCTTACGGCACGCACACTCATCAGACGAAACGCGGAATTTCTTAAACTTCACGTCTTCTATGTGGTCGTGATATTTCACCGGTAGAGCCAGCCCACTAGTGCAATAGATTTTGTTGTTGCTGGCGTCTACCGCTATTAAATAGAAAAATTTGGTACACCATAATTTCCAAAATCACTATGATCACATCTAAGTTGACCATCGTCACTACTTTTATTCATGTGCACAAACTCAACAAGCTTTGCTAAAATGACGTTATACTGCCAACTATGAGATCTAAGTCTAAAAAGAATGAATAATTTTGTGAGAGTATACTACCAAGGTAAGGTAAGTTTACATATCTATTAGTTCTTTTGTTTTGGTTGATGCTTAGAACTTTTGGATTGTATTGTCTATGAAATACATAACAATGAAATAATTATTATTGTAACGTTGCTTGCTCTTTTTTCATTCTTAACTTAATATGACAAAAAATCTCTAAGGATACAAAAAAAATCTTTTTAATATTTCAACACTAAGTACAATTATTTAAATAACTAAAAAAAAAACTCGAAAGTTCATGATAAGATAGGATTATATCTTCGTATAAGCACAACACAAAATCAAATTTGTTTAAATTAAACATGAAAAAATTATATTAATTCAACTAGTACGTAGTTGCTACAATTAAAATTGTACGAATTATTATCTAAATGTAATTTAATATAAACGAAACAATTATTCATCTCAAATATTAAAAATTAATTTACATTATTAATCTTTGGTTTCTGAGACCAAAAACCAGTATAAAAATATCGTCATCCCTCTTATTATCTTTGACAAAACAGAGATAATAATATGTTTTATACAGGGGTTTTTATCTCAGAAACCAAAGATAACTGCTATTAATGATAAAATATCTAACAGTATAATAATGATCAATAATAAAGTTTTTACCTCCATCTGAAAGTGCACTTGCGGAAAATACAAGTAACAAAAACATTTCACACCTCTTCATCTTGCACTCGTCGGAATTGTCTCGTAGTCTGATGACAACTAAGATATTTCCGTGTACTATTTATCTGACGAGCTTATGACGGAAGCGCAGTATCAGTGCAAACAAAAATATACCTAAAAAAGTAAGAATTGGGATACATAGGTCAATAATTATCACTGCACATGAGAAATGTACTCGTTGTAAATAACGGTAACTATACTTTATCCCACTTCGTTTATGAATACATAATCTAATTGCTCTGCTAATATTATTCTTAAGTAATCAGTTATTCGACATTTGTAACTATGTCGCGTTAAATTACATCTGTGGCTAAGTAAAACATTTTGCTATTTAAATATGACTAACAGTTGCACGCGACTTTGTCCGACCGGATTAAGAAAAACTTAACGAAATTAAAAAATATATATAGCTATAGCACCCGGCGATACTGTAGCTTTCCAACAGTGAAATAATTTTTTGAATCGGTTCAGTAGTTTCGAACCCTATTCAATGCAAACAAACAAATCTTTCCTGTTTAAAATATTAAGTACAGAAATAAAAAAATACGAAATGAGTTGGTAAAATTTATAAAAAAAAAATGCAAATTAAGCGAAAACAAAAACTTACTAAAATGTTATGTTATAACATCAGCACGTATTATCCAACTGAGAGGGTAATGTTTTTCTTGAAAATGTATGCTGATAAGTATGTATATATATTTGTATGTAGCTATACAAAATAAATGATGGATGGATTTAAAGATGTTATGTATAATCTGAAATAAATGTAGGCTGCATTTTATCCCAAAATGTGGTTAGATTTGCTATAGATTTATTTTTGTTTTACATATAAAATCAGCAAGAAAGCAAATACACAGTTTTTTTCCACGCGGACAAAGTCGCGGGCAACAGTAAGTCAAGAATAAAATGTTTTTACATTTCCGAAGTAAAATTTAAACACAAAGTACATGAACATTCTTATGTTTACTTCTTTAAATTCTTAATTAATTTGATGTAAAAGGGTGCATGAAATACATTTCTGAAGTTGTTCATAGTTCAGAAGTTGTAAAAGGAAAAGATTAACAAAGATACCATGATATTATTAAAGTTCTGACTGCGGGTAAATGAAAGTTATCTGGGAGCGCGACGAGCACCCGCCTAGGCACGGTCAATAACTTCGTTGTGAATTCACCCCACAAATATGTGAGAGGAGCCCCCCCCCCCGTGGGCGACAACGCAGGCGGGGTCACGGAAGTAAGCTCACGCGTTCCCGTGGCCCCGCCATAATGCGTCGGAGGGCAGTCAGGTTTTAGTGGGTATTCCGGTCGCCTTCTGCGGCCGGCGAGTCCCACACTCCCTACGCCATTGCACAGCCCGGCGTAGGGGTGCGTAAATGCATTTCCTGACGTTAAAAAAAAAAAAAAAAAAAAAAAAAAAAAAAAAAAAAAAAGTAATTTCAAATCGGTCAAACGGATAATTTTCTATCTTCTGTCATCAGTCGTCACTTCCTTCTTGACCATGTCACCTTTCACGCAATCCGTTCATTTCTTCCTAAGCCTGCCTCTACCAGTGTATCCCTCCACATTCATAAAGTTCTACTTGTCAAATGCAATTCTTTCCACCTCATAACATGCCCATATCATACTAACCTTTTGCTTCTTAATTTCTCTACCACTGATGCTTATCCATACGTATACCCACACATCCATCTTAATATTTCGCATTTCAAACAGACAAACAAAACTCGATGAAATTTGGCACAGGGATGAATTGCTCTCTGCATAAATTACTTAACAAGTTTTTTTTTAATTCCGCGCAGACGGAGTGATCGGCGACAGCTAGTATGCTATAAATAATTGACTTCAGTAATTGGATAAAAAACTAGTTTCAAAGGCTAATTTATTGTTTTATGATCTAACAAGGGCCAATTATCGTTTTATGTGGACAATAAACAGCTTGTTAAATATTAATAAAAAATAATTGTTTACTACAGATTTAATTCCAACATGGAATGTTATGTTTTCTGCTTCTGGAAATTTTGTTCGCGATGTAATTACATTACTCCACAATATATTACATTAATAAAGAAAATAACTATACATCTTACTTCTTGCGAAAGTTTGGATGGATAGATGTTTGTTTGAATGTATCTCCATAACGGCTGCATAGATCTCACTGAAATTTAGCATATAGGCTACTAATTAATGATTAACAATCATGAATGTAAATTGTTGCATGATTCAGCTGACTTTAAGGATGACGAACAACTTAACGAAATAATTTAAAAATCAATAAGCCAGTACAAATGACACTCTTTAAGATTGATCGAACCTTTTAGGGTGCTGGAGATCACAATATAACGGACCTTCGTATAAATCTAAAGCTTCGTAGAAAACATCTTGTACTTTTCACGTCTTTTCTTATCAAAAGCAAGCATAAAAAATCGTGAAAAGTAAAGTTAAACTTTTTTGTGATAAAAATCTGTTTTGCTCTCCATCCCGGTCTCTGAGAACGGACTTTTACGTATATGTTATAAGACTTCTCTTTCTCCCGAAATCAAATGCCCAGTTCCATAGGAATTAAGACATGTAGCATTTAATTACAACATGTGATATATTTGACTTGAATATTTTGGCAAATCAAATGTAATTAGCAAAAACATATTTAAAAAATATTAAACTGATGTGAAAGATAGTCATAACTGCATTATCTAACTTAAAAAAAGAATTTCCATGTCATATATTTATAAAAACTGTATAAGTATATAAAATAAAAAGTTTGATACATTTAAATTGATACTATTTTTGATAGATTAAAATCAGCTATAAAATATATTTTGAGTTCAAACGTAACACAGTTTTATTAAATATACCTCCCACACTAACAACTTCAAACACTATGCAATTGAGAAGTAATCTTACTAATATTATAAATGCGAATGTTTAGATGGATGGATGGATGGATGTTTGTTTGAAGTTATCTCCGGAACGGCTGAACGGATCTTGATGAAATTTGGCACAGATGTAGAACATAGTCTGGAAGAACACATAGGCTACTTATTAAGTTTTTTTTAAATCCCGCGTGGACGGAGTCGCGGGCGACAGCTAGTTACTTACATATTGTTAATCGATTTCTCAGAATTAGAATGTTTATTTTACGTCACAAAATAATCGTAAACTACTTACTGATGTTAAAGAGATCAACTGTTTCTAATGTTAAATAAACAGTTTTACGTAGATTAACTTTATGAAATACTTTTATTTAAAATGGCGATTGGAGTGTAATTTGATTGAATTAAAATAGATTTTGAACATGTAGATAAAACACTTAAAATGTGGTCACCACAATTTAGACTTAAGAAGTTTGCTGTAAATATATCAGTAGGCGCTCCTGATATAATTAAGTTACATAGTATTTTTGAACACGCTACCAATGACTGACCGTAATCGCGTCTATATCCACTTAATGCAAAGAGATCTAAATTATAAACAATACATTGCTTTACTTTTTAAACACTTTCAATATAAAATAAAAGGCATCTGAAGTAGTCTCGTTATGCTATAGCTGTGTTCTGTATTCCTTGAGATTGCGGTGGTTACTTATCGGTGCCTTTTTGGTGGCATCTGAGCTCAGTGTTTAGAGCCCGCGACAATACTCGTAATATCTGTTGGGTGCACGAATGGGCCGGGTCGACCGGTGCAATACCACTACCACATAGAAGTCAGGCGTCAAGTTGAAGCAATTCAGCGTTTCCTAATTTTAGTCCACATTCCCTTCCCACCCTTTTCTTATAAGGAAAGGATGGGAAGGGGAAGTTTATTTGACTGAGGAGGGGAAGCATCGGAAGAGGATATACATATCCTCATTCTGTTCGTCCCCTCCTCTGTCGATTAAAGGTAGGCAACGCATCTTCAATTATGGATGCCTAAGGCCGGCGGTCGCTATTTGTTGTTGCAGTTTGCCACCTTATACGATATCTATATATATAAAAGAAAGTCGTGTTAGTTACACTATTTATAACTCAAGAACGGCTGAATCGATTTGACTGAAAATTGGTGGGCAGGTAGCTTAGAACCAGGAAAAGGACATAGGATAATTTTTACCCCGTTTTCTATTTTTTATTCCGCGCGGACGGAGTCGCGGGTAAAAGCTAGTCTTCTATATACAACGTGTCCCAAAATTCAACGATAAGCCAACACCGGAGGATAGACCTGCCCCGGACTAATCGGGAAAAAAAAGAAAAAAACATATATCCCAATTACATTTTAAGTTATATAAAAAAAATGAAATTCTTCAGAAATTGACACCGTTTATGATATTTTTCACTACCATGACCATAATTTTTTAAATATTTTTTTCTTTTTTTTTTATAGGCAACCTGAATAGTACTGCTATCTACCACAATTCTTAAAAACTCCAGAATAACTCTTGTTTTATCACGAAAATTAATGAAACTTATTTTATTCCCTAAATTTTTTGAAGACTTTTACTTTTAACCAAATTTAACTTATCGTGGTGTAAAAAAAAAGTATGAACACTAGTATGGCAAGTTTTTTTAAAAATTGACGCAACTAACCAACATTCCAAAATGGTATAATACTCTAGGAAAACAAGTTATAAAAAAATATGGGCCTATTAAATAATAGGCCCATATTTTTTTTTTATTCAACAGGGGCCAAAGACGGTCGGGTGTAATAAAAGTATTAGTCAGTAGTCAGTAATTAGAAAGTCGTGTTAGTTACACTATTTATAACCCAAGATCGGTCGAACTGATTTAGCTGAAAATTGATGGGGAGGTAGCTTAGAACTAGGAGACGGACATAGGAACTTTTTTATCTCGTGTGCATTTTTTTTTATTCCGCGCGGACGGAGTCGCGGGTAAAAGCTAGTAAAAGATAAAACTCTGTATAAAACATGTCGTCACCCCTGTCATCATCTTTATTTAAAGACCCATGAATACTTACTTCCATGGTAGCGTCGGTCTATTGACTCAAAAGTTTATATAGCTGCGAATACTACTAATAATTTAATGGTAGGTCTGGGGTGTATCCGGCTTAAAATGTATTTCTATATAGCAACGATTTCCTCGTAAATTCATTAGTCACAAAACCAAACTTTAAGTGCTTAACCGCCAGCGCGGCTTGTTAAAATTTCACAACCTCATTTGATTATGATTTAAACTCAAAAGGCTTTTTTTTATTTTAGAACGATTTCATCGCTTCGGTTATAAAAAACAAACTGTAAAAGGCATAATGTATTTTAAAAATAGAAATAAATCGTGGAGTGCACAAAACCTTTTAAAGTTCAGTATTATCAAGACTGTTATATTAATTTAATCGCTGGAAATGTGAACGGCTTATCGATGGTTTCTGAGACCAAAATCCCGGTATGAAACATTTGTTGATATTTCTGTTTTAAAAGACTATAAGAGGGGTGAAGATATGTTTTATACTGGTATTTCGGTTTCAGAAACCAACTAATAGTCAAATATAAGTAATATAATTTTGAGCTTAGATTCATAGAATTTAATTTTTTACCCGACTGACAAGAGGGTAATGTTTTATGTAAGTTCTCTGCGTAAGTTTGTTTTTTATGTTTGTGTGTAAATTCCTGATAGACGGCCCAGAGCCTAAACGATTGAATCGATAGTGACGATTGAGGGTCATTCGATTCGTATTCTTCTCCGGATCTTCATAGGTTATAACTATATCAACACAAAACACAGTGGACTCAAGAAATAAAAATTATAAATAAGTGTAAAGCTAGTTCGAATCTCTCTGCGTATAACTTATTTTACGTTGCTAAACGTTTTTTTCGATGTTTTGGAGTATGTTTTAAAATAAAAGACTATCACATATTTAGTTTAAATAAAATATTTTGAAATTAAAAAATCTTTGTATTAAAATGCAGCCATTAGATGTCGCAATCCATTACATCCAGTAAGTTTTTTATGTGCTTTCATTTTAAATGCTTGCTATGATATTACTTTCTTTGTATTCCCTTAGGTATAAAGTGAAGAATGTTTTCTCTGACGTGCCACTAAACGAATTCACCTTTCGAATTGAACCTGAACTGCCATGTAACGACACCGAAATCCTTTGTCTGTATCAGATTATCTTGGTATCGTAAAATTTTATTAAATATTGCGTTATCCAACAATAAAAAGAGCAAAAGGCTATTTAATGCAAACCATTAGAAAAATCAATTCTTAACTTTAAAGAAATGGGATTTACAATAAACTATTTTGTACAACTCTCTGTACGAAGTGATCTCTGTTTTCGAACAAAATACATCGAATGCGGTTTGTTTGCGCGGAAATCGAGCCGTTTAGAGTTGAGATAAATCGGATTCGATTCAATCGGATTCAATTCTTCAATCTGGGATCAAGGACTTACATTTATGTTCGACCTTGCAAGGTACTTGGTGGGTTACAGTTGGTCTTTAAACATTTGTATTTTTTAAATAATTTATATTATGGAATTTGGTGAAAACTATCCAATTCTATCATGATCAAAAAACATTATCACTAATATGCAGTATGCAAACTAAGCTATGTGAGCTAACTAAAATATGCGAAGCTAAGTTAGTTGTGTATGCCGATGCGCAGCTACACGAGCTAAGCTAAGCCCCTCCCGCCTATCCTGGACTCCCTTCGCTCATTCTTTGCCAGTGCTGTTCTCAATGTCTTGTCTCGTGCACGGTCGTTTTGTATCGAATATGGATAAATTTATTGAAATTGTTAAACAATTTAATATTTTATGGATTACAAAGTCAAAGGACTAAAACAATTTAAATAAAAAGGATATTGTATTGAATAGAAAAGTGGAGGAATACAAGACGGTAAGTTGCATTGCATTTAAAGTTTATGTTAACATTATAAAGGAATCACAAAAGACTCTCTGACACGAACTTTCTTCATCGATTATGTTCATGGCGAGCGACAACGCCGTTAAATTGAACTTCGCAACACTGACTGATCTTTTAACTGGCTTAACTGCTTGTAACAGGCTTAGTTTAGATTCGGAATAACTTAGATTTTGGTCTGCAACCCGCATTACTCTTCGTTCCTGTGATCTAATTTTAATAACAGAGCTGATAAGACATTTCCATTTCATCGTAATTCGGTTACACGAAAGCGATTTTTATGTTCGGTAGAAAATAAACTGCAGTGTGAAATTAAACGTCATATTTTAAGATTGACGACGTACTGTCCCAACAGTGACCCAACAGAGACCCATCTCTGAGACCAAAATCCTCGTTTAAAACATGTTGTCATCTCTGTTTAGTAAAGATAACGACAGGGATGACGTTAGTTTTATACAGAGATTTTGGTCTCAGAAACCAGCAGATAGCAATTTAAAAGTATAGAAACAAAAAAAATGAAGTTAAAAACAAAAGAGCACTTGCAAATAGCTTATCCTCTGTTTAAGGATGATTAGTTTGACAACTGAAGCCTATGAAGTATCGAAGTAATTTTATATGAGGACTAACTGTCGCCCGCGACTCCGTCCCCGCGGAATTAAAGAAACAAAGTAATAAGTAGCCTATGTATTCTTCCAGACTATGTTCTACATCAGTGCCAAATTTCATCGAAGATCGGTTGAGCCGTTCCGGAGATACCATCAAACATACATCCATCTATTCATCTGAACTTTCGCATTTATAATATTAGTAAGATAGTAAGATTACAGTTATACTTAATCGGCGGTTGTCATACCGGTTGTCGGACCGTACTCGTATAACAATCAACTATGAACTATCGAGCTTCGGTCTTAAAATTGTTTAAGTACTATAATTTAGGTGTTTGATTACTTTTTGTACACCGCGGTGTTTAGTGGGTAGTCCGGCCTTCTAAGACTGGGAGTCCCACACGAAACCGTCCCTGCTGCCCCCGCAGCACGGACGGCGAAGTGCGTATAATGCATTCCCCGCGTCAACAAAAAAAAAAACGATTTTACTCAACCCATCTTTAGTGAATTGTCAAACTAATCATCCTTAAATAGAAGCTCTACTCGTATCCTAATAATTAAGTTTTTTAATAATAATACTTCTAATAATAATAATAAGATGTAAAATATTTGGATCTCGCGCACGAGATTACAGCCATGTGGCATATGGAGTCAACAATTATCGTACCGATAGTGCTATCCGTGAACGGATTAATTGCGAAGAGCCTCGATCACCACCTAGAGAGGCTCTCGCTCGGTAAGTGGGTGAAGGGCCAGGCACAGAAGGCGGTGCTCCTGAGCACGGCACGTATTGTGAGGAGGTTTCTGTCTCTGGAGGCTTAACCGCCGGTAGCTTGGGCCCAAGGCTCCGCTGCCGACGTATTTAGATTTTTTATATATTTTTTAATATTTATTGTTTTAGATTATATTAAGAAAAATGTATAAAATCAGAAAATAAATAAATATGGGATAATAATACAATAATAATAATAATATAAAATTAATAATGTATTATTAAAAAGGGATAGTTGAATATTACAAATTAATCCAAAGAATTAGCAATAAGGCGGAAAAAGATATTCATTAAACGCTCCTGCGTTAATTTACTGCTGCCGATTATCCAACGCCATTACCGAATCCGACACGATAGGATTTTTTGTAAACGTATTTATGGTAACTTCAAAGTACCTACATTTCACAAAAACATAATTATAATAAAATAGCTTTTGAATTAAAAAACAATCTAATAATAAATATATCTTTGTTACTCAGTGATAATGTGGAAGAATTAGATAAGTGGCAAAAGAATTATTGAAGCTAGTGGTGGTTTTGTTTTATCCGGAAAAAGTGATACTTAAATCTTTACTAATAGTAAAAAAAGTAGCAAATGAACAACCCTACATTATTCATGTAATCTCTTAATACATGTGTCTCTTATGTTACTAAGAAATAAACATGGCGTCTTAGTTTAAGTCTAATTACTATATGTATAAGTGTACAAAGAAGGTACTAAGCTTGCTTGCAGAATTCTTTTTTAAATTACACACATTCGTTCGTACAATGGAAACAAAGTCATCGGTGTAGTTGGCGCATGCCCACAGCCTTCGGTCCACGCGCCCTCCGCCGCGACCCGTAGTTTCGCCCCGCCATTTCTCCTCACAGTACACAAGAAAGTCTTAATTATTTATTAAATAGAAGAAACATGATAATTCGTTACTGTCTAGTATATGTGCCTTGATTTAATTAATACTAGCTGTCGCCCGCGACTCCGTCCGCGCGGAATTAAATAAACAACTTTATTAGTAGCCTATGTGTTCTTCCAGACTATGTTCTACGTCTGTGCCAACTTTCATCAAGATCCGTTAAGCCGTTCTTCAGATACCTTTAAACAAACATCCATTCATCCATCCAATGTCGTAGCGTTACAGTCGGTCGGGTGTTTTGTTTTTTACCTAATTTTAGATCTATTTTTATTATTTTAGAGAGAGTATGTATACGAGAGCGTCGGTGTCGCAGTTGCTAAGTGCATGACCTAACCGAACGTATATGTCCAGGTTAAATTCCCCCATTTTACAAATGTGTTTTTCGATTTTTTCAATTTCATATGTTAATTCATCTGACGTTCTTACGATGAAGGAAAACATCGTGACGTAAGCTGCACATATCACAACATGCACAAATTTAAAGATATTTGTCAAGTCAACCAAACTGCACTAAACCACCGTAGTTGACTATGGCTTAGTCACCCTAACTTTAGTTAAGCTTCGAGCCCATCGGTGGGACATAATATGAGCTGACAATATTTGTCTACATCTTATTTAATCCACAGTAACTGAGAAGACGTGTAATTTAGTATATGTCTATTGAATTATTTCTTATTACCTAAATGCTTGGACGAAGTAGGAACGCAGTGTTTCATTAGATTTGAATTCTTGCTCGGAGTGTCATGGTACACTCTGTCGAGGTTTTAGGTTTCAAATTGAGATATTACACGTAATTTGCATGTTGTTTTTCTTAAATTTGAATTGTATTTATATAAAAACAATAAAGAAAACATGTTTCCTATTTTTTTGTTATAAAGTGTGCTTTAGTCATAAAGTACCATATTTAGGACAAGGCGAAATGAAAAAGAATTTTACAATGAAATATGTTAACACTGGCTTCCTTTAATACTGTATCATACAACAAATTTATTATTCTATTTTTTTTTTTGTAAAAAATATTTACACTATTAAGTTAGTAACAAAACTTGACAAAATTAATTTAAATTTTGTGTGGTTTTGTACTGATAAGTAATTTAAGAACACAACCACAACAACAATTTGGGTAATGTAAGATTTAACAACACAAATTAAATAATAAAAAACGTTTATGGTGGTAACCGTCAAAAGTAAGGTTTCGTAGACCCTTATTTGCGACGCTTGGGAAATTGTTCCTTTGAGATCGAGTGCAATTTTAAGATGTCCGCCCTCAAGCCTAGTCGGGCCAGTTAACTCATAATAAATGTGTTTCAATCAACGGACTTAATAGAAAACTTATTAAATAATATTTATTACTTTGAAAGTTACGTAGAGGTATGAAATATTCTAAAATTATTTTTTTATTTCAATTTGTTTTTACGTAAACCGGTTTCAGATATTGTAACCCTATATTTTCTAATAGTTTAATGAATTATAGTTTACCTTCTACGTTTTCTTCAATTCAATTATTATAAGATTTATTTTAAATTTCAACAATTTTCTATGAAAAACCATTTAATAATTTCTATCTGAATCAGCAAATATAAAAGAAACGAAACTAAATTGATTTAAATAAATAAGATTCTCGTTAAAATTGACTTCGAATTTCAAAGGTTTCTTGAAGGAAATGACAGATTGCTGTTGCTAGCCGCTATTAAATTAATATCCAAGAGCACAGCCTTGTCACCTTAATTGGTCAGAGATATTAATTGCTTGTTTTTTATATACTTTCTTTCTCTTACACCTTCTTAGCAGGACCTACAACCCTCTACCATAATCATATTCATAATTGTTTGTGATGTGTGTATATTTTACATAGATATGTTGATAAAAATAACACTACCAATATGAAAAATTATATCTCTTGGCAAAATTTCAAACAAGAAAGAATTTAATACCATCGCACGTAACATACCTCCTCATTCTTAATGTGATTTATAGAAGATTGGGAAGATCTTAGGTTGGAGGCAACGATGGAAAATTACACGTACATTTTTATTATTTGTTAGTTACGCTCGCTATCCAAAGTAAAAAATAAGACAACACATGTATAAGTCTATAAATGTATTTTAAATATATGATAAGAAAGTCATTTTAATTAAAAATTATATAAGGTTAATATGGTTGAATGGTATTACGAATCGTTTTTTTATGGCAGAAGATTACCAGTTCTGACAAAGACTTTAAACGATCGATTATGACGGGTGTTTTTTGTATACTATCGACTTATAAAAATAAAGCGCCCAAAATAAGAGGTAAAAATGCTAATTTTGATGTAAAGCCTATTCTAACAAGTTATGTAAACGATCTACATAGAACAACAAAAGTAATTTAATATTTTCGCTTGTTCTTCTTCGGGATATTCTTATTAAAGTATCATCATTCTAAATTGTCATTTAATTGATCTGCTGAAATGGTAAATGAAAGATTTTCAATTCAGATAATGTACCTCTCTCTAGAGTTGGTCCCTCATGACTGAGAATCGTGGTCAGCATTAGGGTCAGTTTCGGAGATGATTCGCTTCCAACGACCGTGGTCCAGCACATCTCTCACGACTGCTTAGAAATCGGAGGACTGGTCCTTCACTTGGTCGCTCCATCTAAATGGTGAGTGGCCGCGCGATCTCCTGCCGTCAGTGTAGCCGACCACTATGAGGTTCTCTAGGCTTTCGTCTCCTCTGCGCATTGAGTGGCCGAAATATGCAAGAATGAATTGAATGCATGTGCTGTAGAGACGTGCTCGTATTCGGAGCTGGGTGAGGATTAGTGTTAGTGCGTTTTGCAGTCCATGGTATCTTTACATATATCTCCAGCACCACATCTCGAATGCACCAATCCATTGTCTCTCTCGGGCTGGGATTGTTCACGTTTCTACTCCATACAGGGGGATAGGAAATATCAGGGCACGTATCGATCTCATCTTGGTTTTAATGCGGATCCCTCTTTTCTTCCAGATTTTATTCAAACGTGGCATCTTTAGCCATTCTGATTCACCTTTTGATCTAAGGGGCACATTTGCCATCATTTTCAGTTTGTGAGCCCAGATATTATATATGTAGCGGTCGACGATGTTAATGCCAGGATTGCTGCAGGTGACCATTAAGCTTACCATTATTCGTGGAAATTTTATTGTAAAAGGTACACGAGAATGTAACATACGATTTGTTGATTGATGTTGTAATTTCTTGAAATACGATTTAGGGGTTAGACAATCGAACAGTGATTGCACGGAGCTCGCGGCATAGTTACTATTGGTTTTTTTACACAAAAACATTTTTAATAACTCTTTTTAAAAAAAACTATACATTAGACAATTGTTTTTGAAACAAATAAAAAAAATTGGGTGAATGGATGTATGGATGTTTGAAGGTATATCAGGATTTCGATGATATTGAGTACAGTTGTAGAACATAGTTTAAGGTAAAACATAGGCTAGTTACTTAGTTTTTTTAACTCCGCGCGGACATAGTCGCGGGAAAAAGTTAATGAATAGTAGTGTAATAAAAGTAAGTTATTAGTTTTATCAAATAAATTAATTTACGAGTGTATGAATTTAGCATTGCAGTTGCAGCGGATTTTAACAGCCTCATTTGTATTCATAAAACGTATTAAGTTAATTGCTTCAAGAGTTGACAGTGTCGCACTTAAGGGTTACGCGCTCGTCATATGAAATTGTAAATGTTACTGCAATACTTCAACTGAAAAGTGTTTTATGTAAAACATTAATTCAGATAATTAAAACACGTATTAAGCAAATTAAGGAGTTCTGTAAGGAGTTCTTACGGTGAAGGAAAACATCGTGATGCAACCTGCACATATCTGCGAAAGAGAAATATGTGTGAAATCATTGATATGTGTAATCCCTAACTGAGAGAAGGCCCCGAGCCCCTCAGTTTATAGTGAGCTGATGATGAATCAAACCTCATGGTTAATGGAATGATATTGTGAATACAATTTGTTATACTCGTAATTTCACCGTAAATGATATTCTATTAGCTCCAAGCTGATATAAAATTATTGTAGTTGATTAATAATTTGTTATGCTGATAAGCCTAATATCATCATCAACACACTATACGTCCCCACTGAAGAGCTCGGAGCCTACCCTAAGTAAGGGCTGACTAGGCTTTATACTCAACCCAAAATGCCTCCAACATATTAACAGATATATAAACTTACATACAAGAGTTGTAGGAGAATAATTCAGCCGCTTGCCTTATTTAAAGTAATCAACAATCATGAAATCGATCATAGTCTGTATAGGAATGATGTAGATAAGTGAAATAAGAAGAGCAGGTGAAGTTGTGTTGGTCGCAGTACGTCCATCAGCGGGAAAATTAATCGAAATATTATGCACACAAAAGTTCCTGATAGCTTTACCTGCTAACGAGTGAAATATCCTAAAGCACTTTAAAAAGTGTGTTTAAGTACAATTATTTGAACACAAATAAAATCATTTCATATTTCCTTAACCTATATTATAATTATTCAATGTAAACTATTTTTCCTTGTTTTATAACATTTTATGAAAGAATCTGTTAAAACGTGTAAACGACCAACTTTTTTAAATTCTAGTCTTTATAGAAATCTTAAACTTTTTGCAGTTTAGTATCTTGTTGACCTCTTTTAACATGACCCTTGATTATTTCAATTTTGTCTTCTTAATGTCACCTACTGACATAAATCGCTTCTGTAAAATTTATAATAGAATATCATTTTATCCTCAAGTATAATAATATTTCGTTTTAAGACTTGTTTCTTTTTTAATTTGCCATTTCATTACATATATGTGTTTCTTATCATTGACACTATCGATTCATATGATAAACGTACAGGTTATTTTAATATATTTTTTATATTTCATATACTATCAGATACCCGTGACTTCGTCCACGCCGAATTAAAAAAGCTTAATAATTAGCCTATGTGTTCTTCCAGACTATGTTCTACGTCAGGGCCAAATTTCATTAAGATTCGTTGAGCTGTTCCGGAAATACCTTTAAACAAATATCCATCCATCAATCCATCTAAACTTTCGCATTTATAATGTTAGTAAGATTACAGTTCTCTCGGGTCAACTACGTCAAAAATCTTTGATGGGAGTTTAATTTTGTGGTCGTTGTTTCTTTTATTAACAATACTGTTTTTCTGACTTACAATATGGCGCAGGTTCATGCACATTTCTATTTGCGAGGCTTACATTAAGGCGCCTAATGGAAGTCGACCAGCGGCGGTGATAACAATAGATCAAATTGATCGCATCGACATTGTTCATTGTACTAACAATACGCAAAGCTTTACGTGTGAAAGGCTTTTTACATTTTATAAATGACTCCGTGTAACATTTTTCATAGACACTATGTCTCGCCAGTAGTTTTATTAAATGTTTTAACACTTTAACTAAAGGTTGATTTTAAAGATTTCCAATTTGTGTAGTTCTGAGGCAGCTAAACATATTTAATTATTTTTCAATGTAAAACAATATGGCCTGCTTACTATTTTTAAGTACTTTTCCAAATGAAATTACGTAATCTATCTTTATCTTTCACTAGCTGCCGTCCGCGCGGGATTAAAAAAAAACTTTATTAGTAGCCTACGTGTTCTCCTAAATTTCATCAAGATCCGTTGAGCCGTTCCGGAGATACCTTCAAACAAACATCCATCCATCCATCTATCCAAACAATCGCATTTATAATATAAGTAAATTAAGTTGAGTTAGACCATATTTTTTATCATTAACATTAGCTTACTCCTCAATAGCTTCTTCACTGCCTTGTGGTGTTTCGCTGCGATAGCAGCTTGTACAAAGTAGAACAATGTAGATATTGTAACTGTTCTATGCTCTACAAGAGACTTGAAACTTTGTATTAGTTCCTGTGATTAGAAATTAATCAAGCTCGTAAGCCGCAGGAGCTAAGTCCTTGACAATTCAATCAGACGTTAATTGTATGACAACAATCTGTTTGAAAGATGATTCTGGTTAAATTGATAATACAATTCCTATTATTAAAGTTCAAGACGAGTTCTTAGACAATATACAATTAACACTATTTTATGACTATTTATTATGTTTGTCCCGTTTTTGCATCAATGTTGATAAAATTTCACGTTTTCAAAGTAAGTAAATTTTCTGTAACTACAAAAACGCACTAACAAAGGATTTTACTTACCTCATCCCCTCAAGGACTGTAGTGGGGAGGTATCATTTTTATGGAAAGAGGTTATTTCTTCAACAGAAATAGTTGATAATTTACAAAAAACAGTAGCAACAAAAATTCTGATTCAGTCATGTGGACGAAATCGCGATAGTTGACTAAAGAAATTTACGACGAAATTTAAAAAAAACTTACCAATTCACCGAAAAACGCGAAAAAAAATCACTGGAGACTTTCAACCTTGATATTTTTTCCCAAATGCTGCATCGATTGAGACTTTTCAGGGTTCACATTGTATAATGGTATACCGAAAATTTATATGAATTTTCCACTCTGCGAATTATCGTAGCTTCAATACCTTAATTTCACTTACAAAAAATCTTTTATTGTTGTATTGTTTTCCAAGAGTACAAAGGATGTGATAAAATCTTACAAAAGATGTCACTGAACATAGATTTTTTTTGGACCACCCTGAACGCAACATTCTTCTAGTATGTCATGCTACACTGCTACCATACACGTCGCATGTAATATAAATGAATAAAACATAATAAGACTAAGAATTTGTAATATTCTTAGACCTTGACTAAAATAAATCATTCGGTTATTTGCCGGCAACTTAGAGACAAACGCCATTTCGCATTAGACCGGATCGGGGTCAAAAGATGTTCTATTTCGGTAGGCAATAAAAATTTACTATTTTACTACATCATCCTTATTTATTTCCCAATATCAATTGTAAATAAAGAATATTCCTAGAAATCTTTCTCATTTACTAATTAATTATGTATGTAATATGTGCTGGTATAATTATTTTACTTGAAATACTAATTACTGTATGTTTTTTTTCTTTATTTAAGACTAGCGGCCCGCACCAGCTTCGCCCGGGTGGCAAAGGATATCCGTCTGATCTATTTTCTATTATCAGTTGTACTCTTCGATTTATGAAGACTTGGAGCCGCTGCGTTGTAGCTTTTGTAACTTGTTGTTGTTGGTCTTCACTCGGTGCGTATGCTTCGCGAAGGTGGCTCTGGCCTTGGCTATTCTAGAGTTGATATTTTTTAGTTAGATATACTATGAATAATTAAATATACCTACACATAAACCAACCGGAACATTTGTTATAAATAGTATAATATAAATAAAACATAATATATCTAAATAGTAATTAAACCCGGCGCGGCGCCCCGACCCTACGTGAGTAGGATATGATGAGTTGTGAAATCCGTATTTTAATCCGTTTCCTGGCTTAACAAAACACAGAAACCACGAGGAGGTTACGGAAGGCGACTTTTATTTATAAGATACTAGCTGTCGCCCGCGACTCCGTCCGCGCGCAGTTAATAAGCTTATATGACACGTTCGTAGATTTACCATAGCAGCGCCATCTATTGATTACTTACTCAACCCAGTCGAAAGGTATCGACATCTGTTAGAATCATTTGGAGTTAACAGATAATTGTGACTGTCAAATAATAACAGACAAATAATTAGCAATTAATTAAAATTGCGACTATAATTTGAGATTTAAACTATCCTATCTCTCAAGTTGGATCGAACTGCACATGGTGTGCGAATTTTATTATAATCGGTTAAGTGGTTTAGGAGTCCATTGAGGACAAACATTGTGACACGAGATTTATATATATTAAGACTAGCTGTCGCCCGCGACTCTGTCCGCGCGGCTTTAAAAAATCAAACTTAATAAGTAGCCTATGTATTCTTTCAGACTATGTTCTACATCTTTAACAAATTTCATCAAGATCCGTTGAGCCGTTCCGGAGATACCTTCAAACAAACATCCATCCAACAATCCATCCATCCATTCACCTAAACATTCGCATTTATAATATTAGTAAGATTCGGTATGCAAAGGCATGTTCAAGATGTAGAATCTAAACACAGATTTGACGATCATTTCAATCAATGGAAACCATAAGAGTAAAACACAATCAGCATTGAGTACCTTCCTCAAAAGAGGTTCGGGGATAGAATATTTCATCCCATTGAGTGTTGAGAAAGATACTGCTTTAGGCCTTTTACAATAAATGTGCGCATGACAGATTCGTGAAGTTCAATTAATCTGCTGGGTTGAACGTCAATACCATCCCGACCCGTTAGAATTCCTTCACTTTACAGTGTTTGTGGGACGTATTTTGATTTAATGCTCCTGCTTAATTTGGTTTTGTTTCCATTGAAATATTAATTTGTTAATTAAAAATTTATTATTTTTCCATATTGATATAATATTTATAAAACTTGTATAGTAAGTGTTCCTCGTCTTCTCGTAACGCCCCCACTGAGAGGCTCGAGTTAATTCTAGCTGTGTGGTTACCTAGTCACCCATATATTAGGCCATAGTCAACCGCGCTGGCTCAGTACGGATTGGTTGACATGACACATATTTTAAATTTCTTCCCTTATATGCGCAGGTAGCATCACGAGGTTATTTATATACAATTGTCAAATGTCGATACGAATTACAATATATATATAACATTAATTTTGGTACATATTAGCAATACTGAGCAAAAACAGCGTTCCTCTAGGTACATAATCGGGTACTTGGACAAAGTCCCATTAATATTCCATAAACGTATCTTGTTTCCAGCTCGAACAGAAACTAAACGTGTATAAAAACTGTCTTTAACGACCCTGTTTTATTTTCTTTTGGTAACGCATTTGAACCTACATACGTTACGTTACATTACTTCTCAATCTATGTTATAATTTATGTATATGTTACTCTAGTTGTAAATAAATATTACCGTGAAATTCCACTGCCGAATTTGTATATGTACACTTGTAAGAAAACATAGCATTATTGCCTTTGTTTTTTGTTTCAAAGATAATGAAAGAGATTATCTATTTATATTTACAAGTGTTTATTTATACAAGTGTTACGATAGATCAAACCCTCAGTTAGTTGTTGTCGACAGCAAAGCTGAAAGCTTAATAAATACCCTTCCTATTTCTAATGTTTGAAACCATCGTCTTTCTACAAAGAATAAAACTTTTTTCTTTGTAATGATTCGTTTACAAAGTTGATTAGCATTTTTTTAATGTTTCATTTAATATAAAGTCTATAATTTATTTTCTTCAAAACATTATTGAGGTATCAATTGGCTCCTTCAGATCCCTAAGTGGCTATAGTATGTTTGTCCCAATCGATAACTCAGCTTTAATTTTGACAAAAGCTCTGAATGTGCACCTAAAACGGTTACAAACATTTTACTAAGTCCAAGGAGCCCCCAAGTTGTTTGACTTTTGTCAAAATTTAATTACCGACAAGATAGATTCGACTGTATTATAGAAATCGTATTTTTTCTTTATAATATCAGTACTAGTTTGTAGATATTTTATTCTAAAAGTCGACGTTATTACACTAATGCCTGTCTCAGAGTCTCTAAATTGTCTCCCGTGGTGAAGATTGAGTATTCATATCATATCCGGCAGTCAGTTTCTTAATACAATGTGTCAAACTGTCACACGCAATTTAAAAAATAAATCTAGCTCCAATTTGTCAGAAACCTATATCTAAGAGAGATCTCATAACTTTTTAAATCATAAAAATGACCCTGTAAATCTTCTCGAGCAATCTTACAGGAAATATTTTTGGTGCTATTTAATTTTCTTTTAACCATAAAATGCACGGTAAAGTCGCTACGTCTAAAAGGATTTAGCAGACGTCACCTCTACTGTAGTAATCCCTTTAGTCCCGTTAAGATATTTCAAGTTTTTTTTTTTAAGTGGAAAATGTTAAAGCTTAATATAATTGATAGAAATATAGAAATATAAAGAAATACTTATCATAAATTGAAATATAAGTAACACGATTGTTTTTGTAACTTTCTATTCGCCTCAATCTTTACAACATTTTCTTTTTCCAAATTAACATTTATTCTTTTCATGTAAATTTACGTACGTATAAATATTGAAATAACATATGTGTACTAAATAAATTTATTTAACCTTGTTGGAAGTTCTGCTAGCACATGTGACACGAGTCATAAATCTAATCAATGCTAATATTAAGGTACGTTTGTTAAAATCAATTAATTATTCACTCACTACTCTATGTTAAACATCTAAATTAATAGTCCTCAAATAAAGCACGTTGAGTTAATTTGATAAGAAAATTTAAAACTAACTTGCATTGACTCATGTACTCTATAAATAAACTATCAAGTATTTTTACCTTATTAGAGTAATCAGATAAAGCAGTAATATTTTTCATCTAATTCATTAAATTCATCATCATAGTAAATAAAGCCCTAAGGCATTCTTCTGAGTATTAAATACTGAATTTCTAAAACATAGTGTGTGTGAACAGTGGTAGACGGCAGCAACATCTGCTGCATGAAAGGGCCGGCTCGCCCGGTGCAGTACCACGACCATATTCAAGAAGGCGTAAAGTAGAAGTAATTTCACGATTTGTCTGATGAGTGTGGCGCCGAAAGTCTAATTTTAGTCTTTTTTCCCTTCCCACCCTTTTCTTATAAGGAAATAATGAGGAAGGGGAAGTGGTTTTGATGGAGGAGAAGATGCATAGGAAGGAGATATTTCTCTTTTTGTGTGTCTCCTCTCCGTCGATTAAAGGCAGGCAATGCATGTGCAATTGGGCAGCGCTCGCTTCGCCATTTCGGCGCGTTCAGGTGGCCGCTTGCTCGTTTGCCACCTAGTAATATAATAATAGTATAAAAATTACTGCCGTAAACTAATACCTATATTAATTTACAGCAATGTTTACAAATATCTAAGATTATGTCATAATTTCTTAAACATACTCTTCGATAAAGTAAATTAAAAAATGGAATTAGTAACTTAATTTACAAGACGTACTCCGGCAGTGATAGTCCACGGGACAATAAACATTAATAAAACTTAACGTGTTTTGTAAAGCTTATATCGAATCAAATTTTTTACACGAACTTTGCCTTATCCCTTTAAATATCTCTCGAATTACATTAATTCAGTAGCTTAGGACCTCAAAACGTGCAAATATTTTGCTTATATGGAGTAAAATTAATAAAGAAAGATTGGTGTGAGTTTGGTCTTACAATTATTATACTATGAAATACAGTAATACTCTGGCTTTTCGCTGTAATAAAGTCAAAGTTTCAATCTAATCCTCCGAATTAAGATCAGTTACAAGATATCAACACATTCACGTGATTGACACTAATAACAAGCTGGTGTATAACGTCGTTTCCCATTCGAGGCGGCACCCTCTATCTAAACAACCGTAACTCAACCTTATCAAAACGCGTTAATTGCCACAAACATCAAAGCCCCACATATATACGTATTATCACAGAATTTAAGTCGTAATTAACACAAATAACATAGCCTTTAATGTTTCTCTAATTAAGCATTGAATCATTAATTTTATATACTACTAGCTGTCACCCGCGACTCCGTGCGCGCGCAGTAAAGAAAAACTTAATAGGGGTATGAAAAATAGATGTCCGATTCTCAGACCTACCCAATATGCACACAAAATTTCATGAGAATCGAGAAATCCGTTTCGGAGGAGTTTAACCACAAACACCGCGACACGAGAATTTTATATATTAGATAAACTATATAAGTGTAATTAATAAACAACCTTGATTGTAAAAATGAAATAAAAGGAAATGTTCACACACACACTCAATTCAATCACAACTCAATCCTCAATTATAAAACAACAACACAACTCACACCCGTTACTCATATAAAACAAGGGTACGTAAACCAGTACGACTTAGGGTCCTACAAGAAGCGAGCGTACCTATATCTTTCTTAAAGGCCGGCAACGCATCTGCAATTCTCCTAGTGTTGCGGATGTCCATGGGCGTCGATGATCACTTCGGTGTTCCCGCCGCTCGTTTGCCCCCTTCTCTTATGCATATAAAAAAATATGGGTAAGTACACACAATTTTCAAGAAATCAGTAAAAAAGTTTTGGAGTGGAGTTTTTTTTTTCAAATATATATGAGCACCCGAAACCACTGCATATACGAGCATATACTACAAGTAGTTGTATGAATGTGCTAAAGGTGAGAAAGGTGTGTTAGTACCTCGTCAAATCTAACTCCGTTATCTCTGCCTACCCATATGAGTTACGGGTGTGAGTTGTGTTGTTGTTTTATAATTGAGAATTGAGTTGTGATTGAATTGAGTATGTGTGTCTGTACTGAGCTTGTGATAATTGAATTATAAACCGTTAATCGTCGATTCCACTGGTATAAATTTGTTATTACGTTCACTTCATCATCTCTAACGCCCTATTAAAATCCACTTTGAAGATAGATCGCGCCGATAGATCAAGAATACTAATTGCCTTCGCCCCCACACTTTACAGATTATCTATCGCTGATGCCTTTTTCATTTAACTATATAAATGTATCTATTTTTACAGTCTATTAATGATTAGGAATTGGAGAGTAAGCGAATATCCTGAAATAAAATAATTTATGTCAAGAGAATCTGTCTGTCTGTGCACAAGTATGCGTTTGTCCCGGGTAATCTCGGAAAAGGCTGGACTGATTTTAATTGGAGTTTTAAAGGAGTGTAGCTTATTTATGCGTAGTAGGCTGGTTCCACTTTTTACTAGCGAATTAAATAATTAATTCCACGCGGACGAAGCCGCAAGCAACAACTAGTAAACAATATGATATAACCAGTTAGTAAAAAGTTTGACCCAAGACCATCAACACTTGGTGCACCGACCCTACAAAAGTGGGAAAAGGTCAGGCAGATGATGGTGAATGAACCATAGACTTAATAAAGTAATTGTATGAATAGATGTAAATAACTGCTTGTAACTGTTTTGTTACATTTTAATTGAAACGGAACTACTCTAATATACAGCTGACATTCTTTTGATTTTTGAGACCATTTTTTAAAGATTAAGAAAATATTCACAATTTTCTCCATGACTATACCGTTGGGAAATCTGTAGAATATTGGACAGTTTGCGAAGAACATAAAATAATATTTCGTTTTAATATTTTTTTTGCATGTTGCGTAAATCGACCTTACAGGTCGATTTACGATGATATATAATTATTTTATTCACAACCTGCAATTATTATTTCCAAGAATAAAATCCATAAAGTAAATAAAATATGAATTGTAAAAAAGTGAACTTCGCGCCTGTTTCTCGCAAAGCAGCAAACGTAAGCAAACCTAACCTTGCTAATATTATGAATGCGAATGTTTAGATGGATGGATAGATAGATGTTTGTTTGAAGGTATCTCCAGAACGGCTCAACGGATCTCGATGAAATTTGTCACAGATGTAGATCACAGTCTAGAATAACACATAGGCTACTTATTATGTTTGTTTTAATTCCGCGCGGACGGAGTCGTGGGCGACAGCTAGTTATTTATAATTATTGTTAGTGATGAATGAATAAAATGAATCCATATTTGAAAATTTTCCTTCCAATCTTTTCTCTCGCTTGTTAAAAACACTTAAAATAACAATTTAGAATATTTTCAATGCTAAGTGTGGTATTGAGCTTAAATATAATGGGATCTAACTAAATAAGATTTTTCCTTATCTACTAAAGTATACCAAAGTCGTTGTGAAACGACTTCGCACAATAGAGCAATATACGGAAAGATATAAGACCTCTATTTCAAAAGCGACATAATGAATAAACCCTATTTACTTCTGAATAGGGAGTACAGTATTTCTACTAAGTATATAAAGTACTATTACTGCTCGACTGACAGGATAATGTTTTTTCTGGGATACGTATTTAAGTTTGTATGTACGTTTCTTACATATTTTGTACATTGTTCTGTAACTTTACTTATTGAAAGATTTGAAACATGTATGCGTCAAAAACTTTTTAAGTGTGTGTTTGTTGGTGGTGGTTTGTGTGTTCAAATATAGTTTTGTATTATTATTATTTATTTAGTGTATTATGTCGTTAACTTTGAACGAACCATTGTTTACGAGTTTCTGAAATAGTTGCGCTGCTGACGTCAAAGCCCTGTCTATTGCATAGATTAACATTAATATCTAATAGATGAGTTACGTTGCAAAAAAAAAGTTATTATGCAAACCCAAATATTGATAGAGCATGATTCTACCAAAATTAAATTCATCTTACAAAAAACTTATCTTCTAATATTACTTTCCCATTTTTAGAATGATTAAACTATCAAGCATCATGGATATTGTAAAAATTTTAATATTTTCGCATGCAATGTTATTCGAATTATTCATCAACTTAATTACATTTAATGAAAGTTTTTAATTATGTTCAGATGGAAACGGACAGATGGAGCGACCGTGGATCTTTTGACGGTTGATTTACCTTTTGAAAATAAATAGTTTTTTAGTAATTGTTCTTTATTGCTATTACTTTTATCTAGTAGATTCAATTTCAATTCAATAAACAAAAAAATAAAAACAAGCAAGTTCTAGTTAGTTAAAAGAACTGAAATTTCAAAACCGATCGTCATAGTTCAAACGAGCCTAAACTCGATAAAGTTTTGTTGTTTCATTGCGAAGTTTAGCAAAGTCTGTATATGGAATCTGTAATAAGAAGTGAACTAAATTTAATTTGCCAGATTTGATAGCAAACATCGGGACCGGAGAAATAAAATGAAAGCTTGAAATAAAAATTATAAGCAAAAATTCTAATGTGCTGAGTGAATTGTGATGTTTGTTTAGTCAAAGGAAAATAGCTGGAAATGCTTTAATGAGTTTAAAAATTTAAGTGAATGCACTCTACAAAGAAATTAATTTGAAATAAAAAAAAATTGAGAACAAAAATGGATTATGCCACATCGAGTATGATCTAAGTTATATTCTTA
The DNA here is from genome assembly GCF_912999745.1 of Papilio machaon. Lineage (NCBI taxonomy): Eukaryota > Metazoa > Arthropoda > Insecta > Lepidoptera > Papilionidae > Papilio > Papilio machaon. The sequence goes on along the minus strand of NC_059996.1, from coordinate 4,059,671 downwards.
ACATTATATATTATTCCTACACTGATATACTATCTCGCCTTCGTATATTGAAATGGGCACGAGGGAAGCATTGTGTATTGCCAAGCGTGCCTTCTTTGACACATACTGAGTCCGAACAATTGATTGGACGTGCCATTTGTTTCAGATTTTGCAATTTGTTGTGATCAAGAACAGCCTTACCCGTTATATTTTAAAATTTCTTCAAAAATCTATTGCACGAGTTGTTTTCTTTGTACTTCTTACACGACCTCGAAAAAATATTAGCCGATGTTTAATCGGAGAGACGGAGAATGACTGTTATTTAAATATTAATAAAAGACAAAATCTCTTATCTTTTACATTAATGTAGGTATACTTTCCTATTAATATAGGATAAAGATATCAATATGTACTCTAAAATTATCTTTTCATAAGGATTTTTACAAAATACAAAACTTAAACTTATCAAAAATTACATTAATACAAAACTGCGATATCTCATCCATTTGCACGGCGTGGCAGTTCCTCGAAATAGCTTTAATTTCTGTCGTGAGATAACTTCTCTTCTTTGTTAAATGGCCGACAGAAAATTGAATTGAAATGACGGCAATATTTCTTTATTGTATAATTTTATTTTATGAATGTCAATTCACACAGCAAAAGCAGGTGTCAAACGAAAAAGTTTGAAATAACTCCGTTATTGAAAAATCTCAATTTTCTACAATTTTCATCATAGTTCTTCACAGCAGGTGAAAGGAAAGACAATTTACACAATTCATTTTTATTATTCAACCAGCTATGAACATTTTTATAACTCTTCTGTTATTGTATATTCATCAGTAATTTTATTTAAAACAACTTAAAAACAAATTAGCGATGAACATGTTTTGAGAAATTATTTATATGCTAACTCGAAACTGTAACGGTTTTTATAAAACCTATTTTGTCCTGGCGCGATAAATCCGTGTAATGATTATGCCCAAACCGCTTGGTGTAGAATCATTTTTATAAAAATGCACTAAAAAGTAAGATAAAAAACAATCTCAAACAAAATGCACTAAAAAGAAACAAAATAATGTCATGAAAACTTCTTTCTTTCTTTCTTCTCTCTTTCAAAAACCCTCTAAACTCTAAAGAAAGCTCTCTTCTTTCTTGTAACATGTCTATATTGTATAATTATTGTTATTTCGCAGTCGGTGTCGGCCGAAGTAAATAAGTGACATTTTATATCTGAGATGTATTAGACATACTTACGTTTATGTCCCTACTTAGGCCGAAACCGACTCCAAAATAACAATAATTATACAATATAGACATGTTACAAGAAAGAAGAGAACTTTCTTTAGAGTTTAGAGGTTTTTTGAAAGAGAGAAGAAAGAAAGAAAGAAGTTTTCATGACATTATTTTGTTTCTTTTTAGTGCATTTTATTTGAGATTGTTTTTTTATGTTACTTTTTAATGCATTCTCTTTGAGATTGTTTTTTATCTTACTTTTTAGTGCATTTTGTTTGAGATTGTTTTTTTATGAAGTCGGCTTTGTTTTTTTCTTAAAAATAATTTTATTTCTCGGTTTTTAGTGAATTTTAAGTTCGATTACAAATTTCCTTAATACGTATGAGGACGGAAATAACACAAATAAAGAAAAGGACTTTCCTATTTAATATGTTTAATATGTGTGTACTTCAATTCAAAAACTAATTTAGAATGCAGCAGTTAACCTCGCAACCTTTAAACAATGAAATAATTATCAAAATCGGTATACTAATTGAAAATTAACGAACTAATACATCGTAGCGTGCCTTTAATTTTGTTCAGCTACGCGCCGCAGTAGCATTTTTCGGATGGGCGTAGTTTTAATTTATTATATATCTTCCAAACTATTGGTCAGAATTATATAGTTTGAAAGGCTAATGCAATCTGCGTTTAATACTCTAGCCTTCAAACATATTTTTTGGATAAGGATTCATATCGAATATAATATAATAGTGCTGTAAGCTTACGACGCTGTTTTTCGTGTGCATTTTAATCGACGTTTGTTCACAATAACATGGTTTTTGTGAGACATCCATAGATGATAGATATATGCCACCAAAGACTTTTATTTAGCAAATTTAAGGGTCTATAATTAATACATACATCATTTTTATGTAGGTCATATAGTTTGACCTACGTAAGCCTAGAAAGCAAAATTGTGCTTTTCATGTAGCATTTTTCGTTTCCGCGTAATTTTATTCTTACGATATCTCCTAAACTATATTAGACAGAATGATATAGTTTCGAGGGCAAATATAATCTACATTAAATTCTCTTGATAATGAACATATTTATTTACATAAGGGTTAATACTGAACTCGAATAATAGCGTCGGAAATAGGGCATGAATTTAATTGATATTTTTATAGAAAAAAATGGTTATTGTGAGAAAACTATAAAAGATAGATATATGCTATCGCGGAATTTTATTTAGCACATTTAAATGTCTACAATTCTTCCATACATCATTTTTATATAGGTCTTATAGTTTAGCCTACGTAAGCGCCTAAAGCAAAAATGTCCCTAATTTTCGCAACAAATGTTGAAGATACATATATTCAAAATCTACTAATCTTCTAGTTATTTAAAAAAAAACGAAAAAATGGGACCCATCTGCAAGCACTTCCTTTCGATTAAAACATTTTTTATCAAAATCGGACCACCAGGGGCGGAGATTCGCAGTAACACACATAAAAAAAAACAATACAGTCGAATTGATAATCTCCTTCTTTTTGAAGTCGGCTAAAAACCGTTTAAATAATTTATATAGCTCTCGGTTCGCTATTCGATAATTGTTTGCGACTTTAAAGAAATTTCATTAGCTTAAGTGCTATATAGAATTGCTGCTATATGCTCTGCTATATAACAATACTAGCTGTGCCCGCGATTTCGTTCGCGTGTAATACTATCTCGGGGAGCATTTTTTTTGGGCTAATTATTTTACTTAACCGACGTGCTATGCTTTGATGTATGAATGTAGAAGAACATAGAGAGAGGTGTGCCAGAACCGCGCCAAATGTAGGTCCTGGTTCTCTACCTACCCCTCTGAGCTACGGGTGTGAATTATGTTGTTGTTGTGATATTTTACTTAAACTTATAAAAAATGCCAAAAAATATTAAACTTACAAAATATTCACATAAACATCTTCCCATACAAAATTTCATTCCCTATTAAGGCTGCTTAATTATATCAAATAAGCAGCCTTAAAAATAAGTTTCAAGCTTCTAACTGTAAAAATGACGATTATTCTATACAAACTTTCACCCTCACTTACAACCCCTTACAACCGCTTTTTCGCGTTAAAATTTAGCCTATGTCCTTCCTCAGGCTCTAGACCAGTGTTTCCCAACCTTTTCGGATCCATGTCCCATTTTTCAGGATGAACATGACTATTGCCCCTTTATAAATTTTGTTTAGAAATAAATTTCTCTCGAGGCCTAAATTTACAATGTTAGAGAAATAATTAAATACTACTTTTAGCTGACTAGATCAATTTCATATAAAATTTTTAAACACGCAAACATATAAATAGTTTAAATGCAACGGATTTTTGTCTCTAAAAAGTACATAAAAACGTTTTATGTACTTTTTATCACTGGCTATCATTGTAAGGATGTAGCCTTAAGTTTTTAAATCTCCGAATTGCCCCCCTGTAAATCCAAATGTAAAAAACAAAACACTGCTCTAGACTATCTGTGTACCAAATTTCATTTAAATCGGTTCAGTACTATATGGACGTAATACAGGAAGTACGACAGTGTAGGTAATTTAACAACTATTAAAAAGAAAAGACAACAATATGCTTTAAGACAAAGGGTTATAAAAGTCGAATTTCTTGGTAAGGTTGTAATTTTTGGCAGAGCGTAATTCCAAAGTTTACTGCTATAAATTATAGACCGACAAGGGCATATTTATGGCCCGGTGTGTATGTCACAGGAATGTTGTTTAATTACACCGTTTATAAACGGCTTCGGCTTTTTACATAAACACGGCGTTTTATAAAATGCCGTAGGCAAATTGACAACTGGTTCAATTGTTGTTGATAACAACTTTATGGTGACCATGAGACTGCTTTTCTCAAAATATTAAATCGAGCCTTAATTTATATTTTTACAATAAAAAATTGATCTTTGAAAATGTGTATTATTCCAATGCAAAACACACATCTTTGCTTGTTAATTTGTTTTTGATATTATTTATGATGTTCTAAAAACAACCTAACCTATCCACTTCGTTTTTAATTTTATTTATAATGTTCCAAACCTAACCTAGGCAGCTTGTAAACGATTTTTATTATTTTATTTGAAAAACGGCCCTTAAAATATTTTAGTAATGTTAATATGATAACTCCCTGTCGTTTAAAATTAATTTTATAAAAATGCAAAACGATTCGCTATTATCCTACCCTTTTCTGCTAATGCTCTTTTATTTTTTACCAATAATACTTTGCATTAGTTTCCCGAGAGCCAGGTTCTATGGACACCTTAGCTTTTTTTATGTATCTGAATAACTTTGTCGGTTCTCCCAGAGTTTTTAATTGCTCCCGTTTGAGAATCGTAAGCTTCTCTAATTCACTTTAGTAAATATCTATAAAATCATTATAATTTCGTGAAAAGACTTTCTAAAACGTAATAATTCCATATTCATTTATTAACTTATTATCTATATAATACATTTTATAAAAAAAATAACAAAATGTATTATATAAAAAATAGTATACCACCTGCGGCTGCGGAATCCCATGACTCAAACAACCAGTGGTGAGGGAGGGTTTTGTATCAGGCCCTTAATCCAACTGTTCTTTTTAAGATGTTGTTCGAAGCTCTTCGCTATCGGTCACAGACACATTTGGGTGAAGGGTCTGAAACAAAGACAACATCTTAGGCCGATACGCCGTGAGGTTGGTTCTTGAAGCCATCTTGTTTGTTTTGATTTACGGCGACGTGCGGGGTAAGAAACAAAACTAAATTAGTTTAGGCATAATATATAAAAAGACGCAGCATTATAAAATTTGCCTGAACTTTTCGTGCAGTGGCTGTCATTTCATGTGTTTTTTCTTAATGTAATTTTCTATGCCCGTTTAGATTTTACATATTTTCCGACAGAACTTGATTGGACAATTGGACGACAGATTGGACAATGTGTAATTAAACTCTATAATTCACACTGAACCATAGACAGAATACGTTAATTACATTCTCTGAACTGATAAATACATTTTATAATAGACTATTCTTGCTCTGTGACAATTAAAATAGATACAGCGGATAGTGTGAGAACACACTGATCTCTGTATAGGATATCGGCTGCATAGATCGCTGCGTGGAAATGACAGTTTTGTTTTGTTTAAATCAAATCAACTTAAAAAATAAAACCGGCTAAGTGCGAGTTGGTCTCGCCCACTGAGTGTTCCGTATAAATCTGTAGGCATATAAGTAAAGTTTACGCTTTTCGCAATTTTTCCTTTATCTGTGCTATAAGACGTTGCTTTGCACAAATTTTCGAGATTCTGAGTTTACGGCAAGTACAATGTAGGTTTTGATTCCCTTGCCAGTGTAGAAAAATTGCGGATTTCGTTTTTCTTCTCGGGGTACGAAATCCTGAAAAGGAAAAATAAAAGCGACAAGAAATGTAAATCACTTTACACTCTGTGAAGAAGTTAAAAGCGTACACATTTAGATTCCCATTTATAACTAATATCATTCCATCTCAATTGTTCCATTTTATGAATGTCTAATTTAAGAGGATTATTTTATCACATGGAAAAAGTCGAGTAAAGAAAATAATATCGAACGTTACTGATTTTGTTTCTTGAGCTCTATTGAGCGTAACTGTTAGGGTGTCCTTTTTTAATCTATTAATCACTAATATTTATTTTCAAGGAATATCGTAGCAAGAAAACGCCATTAGTGCATGAATTGCTGGCTTGTTTGCCACTAAAAGAATTATTCACTATTTATCGTTTTTATTACAATATTTTCACTGAAAATTGTCGAAAGCATTGGCTGAAAATTTTCTCTTTTTAAATACACTCTTTTAAAACTCTCTGTTAAATCTTATATAAGAATAGTAGTGAAAGCAGTTGTGGTAAATGCCAAACACTACGACTACTTCCACTAATAATTGTCTAATTGCAATGGCAAGTTAATACTTCAAGTTATTACGAGTATACTTAACTTGGCATTAAAATCTCAAGTATTTGAACCGCATGCATGCTACGATTGCAAGTTACTAGGTCAAATAACTGCAATATTTCGCACGCTAATCAACTCTATAATTGATAAGACAAACTTTTAATTGCGTAGCTAGCTTCAAATTAAAAAGTTGAATTTTTTTATGAAATTATAGTTTTAAAAATTATGAAATAAAATAAACATAGGGCAGATTCTAGTTTGCAAATAAGTGTGTATCGCCGTGTTAATGGTGAACATCTTTAAAAAGCTTTATTCAAATTCCTTAATCAGTCGATTGATCTAGTGTTGTGGGTTTCTTTTAAAAGTTTATATACATTACTGAAATATTATCGTATTATTAGTTCAGGGACAACAATCTTTTATATAATAAACTAGCTTTTACCCGCGACTCCGTCCGCGCGGAATTAAAAATAGAAAACGGGGTAAAAATTATCCTATGTCCGTTTCCTGATTCTAAACTACCTGCCCATCAATTTTCAGTCAAATCCATTCAGCCGTTCTTGAGTTATAAATAGTGTAACTAACACGACTTTCTTTTATATATATAGATAAGAAAAATAAAATTCCTCGGCATTATATTTTTTTTCTCAATTGCACAGACTTGTTGACATAAATTTTTTCTCTCAACAGTAGAAGTATATAATTAGCTTTATGTTTTACTCAAATGAACTTTTTATTCAATGATTTCCATTGACACAATTTTTATGACGAAACACATCTCTTTAATAACAATTATTGTATTGTAATATATAATATTATTGTAATAATAACAAATATTGTATTAGTAAATAAGAATTTATATTTCTTAACATGTAACAATTTCAGTAACTTTTTTAGGAGAAGAGGGCAAACGAGCAGCTGATCGCCTGAAAAAACCCTTGCACATTCGCAACGCCTAATGTAAACGAGCATCCCTTATCGTTAGATGAAATTGATATGACTTAAGTTCGGAAATTATCTTACTTTGCAACTTGCTGTTTTATTCTGCCGTTGTATTGTTTAAGTACTTAGCTCAAATAATGGCAAAAGATAGAATACAGACAATGATTCACATTGGACTTACAAAATCTCTATTAATACAACCCTAAAGAATAAATAAAGATCCTAAAAAATTGGTAAATACATTTTATTTTCTTTCACCAGTCAATCAAATTTAAGTACAAATCTTGAACTTGTACATAAAATTGTTATACATTTTTTTTTTATAACTCCATGATAGTGCACAATAAAGTTGTATTGTATTTGTATTTGTGTCCTCAAAAGGAGCAAAAAATGTTACACAAAACAAATTCTACGAATATTTTTTTTATAAGATAAGGGGGCAAACGAGCGGCGGGAACACCAAAGTGATCATCGACGCCCATGGACATCCGCAACACTAGGAGAATTGCAGATGCGTTGCCGGCCTTTAAGAAAGATATACGCTCGCTTCTTCAAGAACCCTAAGTCGTACTGGTTTGGAAATACCGCCGAAGACAGACCATTCCACAACGCAGCCGTATACAATAATAATATAATTCTTAGGCCCTTCGTGGCGAGGTAAATCTTCGAAACCCGGCGATTTTAATAGCTAAGCGAGTTATTCAATACAATGTCATCATAGAGATTCGTACACATGCACATGTCGTTGACATTTTGGTCTTTCGTCGCCAAAGCCAGTCGCTCGTAACATGTATGTCAAGATCGTCGCGAAAAGTCGCCTTGATTTTCAAGATGGCGGAACAAATGTATACAGTTAACATGTAGTTAGCTATTCCTTTTCTGAAAGAATAGACGACACGCGTCGACAAATAAGCGTTGTGTGTACGGAGCGCGCAACGCGGTACTTGCGACGTATTCATATTAGCTCCGAAGTTTTCGTTGCCGTGTGCACAAAGGGGCTTACAATAGACTGAGCTTAAATGCAATATTTGTGTTGATTTTGTGGGCTTAATTATTAGGGTGGCATTAACTTACAGTAAACACGCAGAAATATTCAAAGAACAATCATGTCTTCGGATTTCTTAAATAAAATACTTGTGATTGTAGTATAATTATTAAATAAAAAAGTTACTCAAGTTTATTCGTACTATTCCAAAGTTTTATATCAGATGAAATTATATTATATTTATCGTGAAATTCCACTGCCGTCAAACTAGTATTAAAATATATTGTTGTCTTTGTTTTTTCTAAAATAATGCGATATATAATAATATTTTACAAAACTGTTACGACAATGTAGTATTTGTATTTATAAACAAGTCATTTCATTATAATCTGTGCATTTATTTTCATACAAAGGCTATATAATGACACAACGTAAATCCATAGTTAGCGTTACGAAATTAACAATATTTATATTAGTTCAATGATTTAAATGTGTAATTTGTATAAGTTATCTCAATGTAGTTAAATCTTTATGTCTTCGGTATGTTTTACTTCTAAAAAGGAGGACCTTAATTTAGGACGAGTATTATCTACAAAATTCATAGTATCTCATTCATATTCATTTTTCCTTTGATCTCAGTTCCAATGTAAATTAAATTTTAAAATAGAATGTGTATCTTATATAATTAAATAAATCTTAAATTATAGCTAAATATTTCAGTACTGTTTTATCAAGTTAAATGTGAAATGAATAAATAAATGAAAAAAGAAATATTACGTACTACTAACCTGCTGATTTTCGAGCATTTCCTTGTCTAACTTCTATAATATTACTGTCATTGGATTTTTTGCGATGGCAGATGACAATAATACACCTATAGATCATTTTTATTTATAACTAACTGTCGCCCGCGACCGGACGCGCGCAATTAAAAAAACATAATAGGTAGCCTATGTGTTCTTCCAGACTAGCCGTTCTGGAGATACCTTCAAACAAACATCCATTCAAACATTTGCATTTATAATATTAGTAAGATTTTGAGTCTGTATTTTTACAATTCAAATTTTATTGAGTTGATAAAGTACCTCAACAATATTCGAATATTAGTTATCATGACGCGAATTACAATGTTAATAAAAATATTATTTGGAATATTATTGAGGATTTCGCCGTTGCGTGAATGAGCTGTCGAGGATATAAAATATACATTTATGGGATACAGCAGACTATCAATACATAAAAGGAAAATTATTTTATAACTAGCGACCCGCCGCGGCTTCGCCTGATTGACAAGGCATCAACATTTAATTTATTTCTATCATACCAACTTTAATTACAATGAAATATAAAATATACACAAACCATTCAGAAATAATTATTTACATCATGGTGAAAATTATTTCGTGGCTTAGCAGAAAATAGGAGTAAAACAGAGGATATATAAAACATTACGGTATTAACTTAGTATCTTTTTAACCGACTTCAAAAAGGAGGAGGTTCTTGACTCGTCTGTATCATTATTATGTATTTATACCTACTGGTTTCTGGTGGGCCTATTTTGATGATTCTTTTTAAAGCAAAGATAGTGCTTGCAATGGATCCCATAATTTTTATATGACATAAGGTATTGAATACAATGTTAGTATAGATATATAAGAAAAACAAAAAAATGGGACCCATCTGCAAGCACTTCCTTTCGATTAAAATAATTTTTATCAAAATCGGACCACCAGGGGCGGAGATTCGCAGTAACACATATAAAAAAAATACAGTCGAATTGATAACCTCCTTCTTTTTGAAGTCGGCTAAAAAATAATTTTACGTTCTCTAAACAAGACGCTCGCAGGGTAATAAAATATTGAAATAATTTCAGGTGTCACGGCATGATAACAACAAATACGATCCCTTTTTTAATAATATACGATGCTAGATTTAAGTAGATTAAATTACTGAATAATAATACTGTTATCATTTATTTTGTCATACTCTAGTACAGATGATATTAATAAAGGTATATTTCAATCATGAAAACTATAGAACAACCTTAGCTAATAAATAAAATATAAACATTAGAAAATTGGTTATATTCGATTTTTTTTTTTGAAATATTGTACTGATTTTTTCACACATAGAACCTCCGGTGGTCTCCTAATACGCCTTACATTTGTGCTCCGAACGCTCTATCTAGAAGTATTAGTTAATATGTTCAGACGCAAAATAAGCTTCTAAAGTAGAATATTTCTTAGCGTTTCTTAGTGATGCAAATACCGTGTTCTATGAATTTACATACCTTGCAGAAACATCTTGAGATTACAGCATTTTTCATGAAATATTAAGTATTATATCTAACATTTCTAATTATTTCACAATATTTACATTCAGTTATTGTTACGTGCTCCATAATTACATTAAAAGTTAGGTTAGAATAGTAACTGGTACTTATGCCGTGATTATTAAAATACAGGGTGTCCGGGAATGACGTATATAACAGAGTACCACTGATTGCAATACAATAAAATTGCAATACTCAATATCTAAGATATGGAATATATATGAAATGGAAAAATAAAAGTCTAACACTTGATAATGCAAATATACCGCCACCTTGAATGACCAAATCGGAGTGAGACCAGACCAGAATGACTATTGGAGTGAATAAAGTTTTGAAAGACCAATACAGGACGATTATCAAGACAAGAAATTTAAGTTTTCTTCTATTTATAATGTTTTATTGCTAATTTAACTGTTGGTGTATTTTTAGAAGTAATTTTTAATTATTTAGCTATAATTATTTAATTTGTATTGTATTTAATTTTAAGATATTCCTCCCAAGTAGGGTTGGCAAAAGGCAGGCGGCCGGCCATAAAATTAAGCCAAAACTTTAAGGTTTATAAAACTTCGTGTACCAACCCCCACATAGTGGGATAAGGCCAGGGAGATGATGATGATAAATTGTAGTAAATAATAATTGTTGTAATTGTTGTTGCGGTGTAGTTTTCTAAACTCCTACAGTAACTTTAAATACGTTTTGATATCACATACCATCAATTTTATCGTTAAATGTGACGTAAAACTAGACCGACGAAGTTATAGAATAGACTGACAAAGTTATCTGACCCGGTGGGTATAAGTGACACTAACTCATTAACGCCACCCTGTGAATGTCAAAAAAGTTCAATAAAATCCTTGTCGAATTGTATTGTCTAGTCATTCATATGTAAAATTTTTTATGCTTAAAAAGATTAACACATTTTCTAAAAACAAGTCACGATGACAGTACCGTTCTGAATGTGACAGATAAGTTTCTTACACTAATGAGTTATTGTAATTGGAAGTAAAACTGCCTTTTAGTCACTATAGAAGTCAGCATGATCGAAAGTGACAGTAGCACTAAATATATCACACATATACAAAGAGACTTGACCTTATTTCTTGACTTGACTGTAGTTATAGACTTCCGTTAAATTTCATCAAAAAAAGGAAAATATTGAAGAAAGTTGATAAATTATAGTATATAAAATAAAAGTGCTTTTTTCCCAGCTGTAGATACTTTCCTGCTCAGGGCTTGGGCTTGTAATTCCGGAAAAGCCAGTAAAGAATGCTTTTAATGTTTTTTAATCGCCTCAATTATGTATAATTTGACAGATGACAGCCGACTTTTGACGCTCGCGCCACCTACTGAGAGCTTTAACATTTTCTCCCCAGTGTCACTTATGCCTACCGGGTCAAACAAGTTTGACGGTCTATAGTTAACAATATAGCTTTATTTGATTTGGTTCATTGACATTATTTTCCTTATAATTGCGTTATAATTCCGCATTGCCATGAATAATTATTTTATAATTTGTAACATTCGTCCTCGTCTTCCTCATTGATTGCTTAACATATTGGTTTTTTTAGTTGTAACATTCGGCGATTTCGTAACATACTTGTTTTTAATAAACTTTCTTCCTCATTGATTACTTAACATATTGGTTTTCTTAGCATACAAAAGGCCTTGAAATATAGTTGTGGTTAAATTTAAAATATTCAAAAACACCTTGGTCAACGATTATGCTCAAAAATATAAACAGTCTAAAGTTTTTGCTCCTACTTTTGTACGTTTGTTTTTTCCGGGCAATTATTATTTTTTCACACCAACATACTTACTTAATTTCTTATCAATATATAACATAAAGAAAATTAGAGTGTTTATATCGAAAAAAAATTATTTCGTGAACTTCCTGTATTTGCGTTGTTTATAACAAAAATCCCATTTTTTTAATTTTTGTCAGTCTTTCTGCAAAGTCTGCGTTTCTCCAAAACTTTGAAAAGAATAAAATTTCTTAAATTTAATACAGTCAATTCTTACTAAGTCAAACTCGTTTCAAAATCTAGAATTAAATTCTTTAATCTTTCTCTATATTTTCCAGACTGAGGAAGTAAATGTCGATGTTGTTTGTGGTTATAATTTACTTTACACTTGAAACTGGTACCTGCAAAACAACTTGTTTGGAAAAACACCACAGTATTTTTTAATAACAAATACAAAAAAATATTGTTTTATGTTTTTTTAAAACAAAAGACATTTTATTTATATTGCATGCGACATTATTTATTAACGATCAGTTACATAAGGAAAGAACAGTATAAAACAGAGGTGAAAGGTACTATAGTAAAATATAGGGTACCAGTAACGATATGGTTGACCAAAGTCCGTCTTAATGTTCTCAGCTATTGAGTATAAACTTTTTTAAGGCCCTCAAGTTGTTTCACTTTATAAAAAACGGCAACGGTTGGTGGTAGAAGTTACACCAAAAGCGCCAGTGTGCATTCTTGCTCGTTATAGAATTAGGTAAATATTGTAGTTTATTTTTTCCCCTTATACTGCAAACGAAACAACGACACCAATATTGTACTTTTTAATAATTTAACGTAGATAATTTTTATACAGTGTGCATCTCTTTAATATTAAAACAAAAATAAAAAAATTAAATGGAACTTCCAATATTATATCTCAAAGGTAACTTCATAAAGGGCGCGTGGAATAATTGTGCGTTTCAATAACTGGTTTGTGATCGTTTTTACCCATGTTTTTTTTTTAATTGAATTAATATCTTATAGTTGAGGCCGTAGCTGACAGTCTTATACCGTCCAGATTGATGAAATACTCAAGTTAGGCATTATTGAGAGCACACGAAACTTACATGCATGTATGGGTAGATGCATGAATGTAGAAGAAGCGATGTGTGTTATTACCGTGACAAATAGTGGTCCATGTCCGCCTACCCCTCTGTGTTAAGGTCGTGAGTTATGTTGTTGTTATTTCATAAGAAATAATCTTACCAATATTATAAATTCGAATGTTTAGATGGATGGATGGATGGATGTTTGTTTGAATGTATCTCCGGAACGGCGGAACGGATCTTGATGAAATTTGGCACAGGTGTAGATCATAATCTAGAAGAACACATAGGCTACTCATTAAGTTTTTTTTTTTAATTCCACGCTGACGGAGTCATTTTACTTACGTCATTTTAACAAGGTCTATTTTTCATATACGCCGCACTGACAGAGACGTTTACTGGTTACTTAACCAGTCGTTATGAGTAAAATTCTCATTCATAAACTTACGCTAATTTCGCCTTTAGTCACTGCTACACTTTGTGTTAGAAATCCTTCGTGTAATTCTATCAACTCAACAGATATGTTTATCTATGCATTACGTATGTGGATGTACAACAGGTACGTGTAGCTGTATTCAACAAAATAGAAATCCGTAATCTCTGTCTGCATTCAGAAGTGATTACGTACTTAGTGCAATCTCAATATACTTTCAAAAGAGTGCATCTAAATGACGTTTGAGTTTATAAGTTTTATTCAAGGAGTTTTAGAATTGGATTCTTTTGTGTGTCTCAGGATCCTTTGTCGACCTTTAAAATACTTATTAAGTATGCGGTAGTCTTACTAACATTACAAAAGCAAAAGTTTATATGAATGGATGGATGGATTGATGGATGTTTGTAAGAAGGTATCTCCGGAACGGCTCTACGGATCATGATGAAATTTGGCACAGATGTAAAACATGTTCTGGAAGAACACATAGACTCCGTAGACATCCATAGACTCCGTCTACGTAAAAATAAAAAAGACTTTATTAAGTTTTTTTATTTTCACGTAGACGGAGTCGCGAGCGACAGCTAGTAGTATAATAAAAATAAAATATTCACGCTAATCGGACTTTGTAATTTTAAGTTCTTTATCCCCAAAACAAATCAACTTTGAATTCAGGTAAGTCTTTTAATCGGAGTATTCATAAGTAATACGTAAAATATATGCTAACAAAATTATAGGTCTAACGTAAATATTATCACAACGTCATATACCTTATTGACACGGTTAATTTTTTATCGTAGGTATTACGTATTCTCACATTTTTTTATTATAACGAGTACATTACATTACCTCTTAGAATGTTTACTTCGGATTTCATTATAAATCTGGTTAGCTCTTAAGTACGTAAGAAGTTTCAAGGTGAATTGAATTTAAATGTCACGGTAGCAAACATAATGTTTGTAGTAAAAATTTTTGGTATTTCCACAATAATTACACACAATATTTGCTACGTACACAGGTCGTTAAGTTCTATTTAATAAAATAGAGATAGCAAGCACTATCTCAGTGTTTATAAGTAACGTTGTTCTTGCTTATGAATAAATATAACAAATAATAGGTGTTTTTATTGATTAAATGATAAAAATTAAAATTAAGCAATACAATATTTTTAAAAAGCCTTCGCAGTGTTTTCTTAAGTTCGTTTTTAAGATCTATTATGCTTCACTAAGTTAAGTGTAACTAAGTTAAGTACATCACTTAAGAGTTAAGTATGCAGTTATGATAAACTTAATGCGTAACTTAATGATCCACTTGAGCAATACACTGTTCTTAAGTTATCTAACGCAATTTTTAACCGAGGTAACACTTATAGTGCTACAAACTAATCTGAACTTGTGAGATAAGCGCTGTTATCTTTCAGTTCTGTCAGAAAATGTGTAAAACCTACTTAGGCATAAACACAGAAGACAGCTAGAGTCTGACAAGGATCTTGTCACTTTTTTTTATTTTGACGGAGAAGCGCTTCTTCCCACCGGGTCAGATAAGTTCGTCGGAATATATCAACGATGTCCAACGGATCGGAGAGGTCAATGACATTATATCTGACGTCATTTTTACAACATCGTTTCGTTAGTAATTTCATTTACTTATCTTATATTTTCGATATTCATTAAACAATAGAATTGGCAAATAATTATTCTCAAATTAATTATTACACAATGTTATTTATATGGTGAATCATCTGATAATTAGTTCAATAGAATTATGATAGTTACTATAATTATACGTAATTATGTGTTATGATACAGAAAAAATGCATTTTTAATACCAATAAAATATTAGTAAACTTAATTAAGTTAATAAATATTTATTCTTAGAAAAAGTGTGATGTCATATTATGGTGAACTTTTCATCTCGTCATTAAATAAGTGTTTGTATGGGCAATATCCTCAAAAATACCAAATTTAAATATTAGATTGTGTTTAAAACAAGTAATATTAATTTAAGCATAGAAAAATTAAACAACAGAAAATTTGGTGCGGCTAACGTACTAACACCATATTTTTTCAAGTAGTATAATAGTACTAATACGAATTCTTTGTTTAAAAGAATTTACGATTGTATAATAAAATAATTCAACGTCATCGTATTGTTATAAAATCTATTTATTATACAGCATTTAATAAAATTCTTACACTTTCTGTAAGGTTTCACTTACCGCTTTTTACTAACACACTACTCTTAAAAAACACTTTTCTATTGTTTCTTCTATCCTTTGCAGTTAGATACTAGATGTATAGTCGAATTCATTGGATATGAGAAATTATTGTATATTTACACATGTAACTGGCTGACAATATATTGTCTATTGATTTATTTTGGAACATTTCAGTGTAAATTTATGACACACTAGCTTTTGCCCGCGACTCCATCCGCGCGGAATTACAAAAAACATAATAAGTAGCCTATGTCTTCTTCCAGACTATGTTCGACATCTGTGCCAATTTTCATCACAACCCGTTAAGCAGTTTCGGAGATCTTCAAACAAACATCCATCCAGCTAAAAATTCACATCTTACTAATATTATAATTTTAAATGCGAATGTTAAGATGAATGGATGAATGTTTGTTTCAAGGTATCTCCGAGACGGCTCAACGGATCTTGATGAAATTTGGCACGGTTGTAGAACATAGTCTGGAAGAACACGTAAGCTACTTATAAAGTTTTTTATTAATGCCGCGCAGACAGAGTCGCAGGCGGCAGCTAATTTAAAATATTAGTAAGATGTCTATTTTAATAAGCGTGTGTTTACAACCTCATAAAGGTAAAATAACTTAGATAGGTTTGTGTAATTCCTCAATTTCATCAAATTCAAGTATCCAAACGCTCGTATATCACTTGAGTTGATCTACTTTATAGGAATTTTACGTGTCAAATTTATAATAATACTATTTAAGTAGTCCTCCGTGAAACTCTGGAGAGACAAAATTTATATCCAGTACGTGAGCGTATTCATTAACTATTCAGCTTAGGGACAAGGAAATTAGTCCCCTACACTACAATGTCCTGAGAATTTGGCAGACGTTTATTTAAAATCTTAATTCTTATTAATACTTAATATTATAAATGCGAATATTTAAATGGATGGATGGATGAATGTATACATAATATGGAAGAACACAGAGGCTACTCATTACTTTTTTTTTAAATCCGCACGGACGGGGTCGCGGGTGACTGCCAGTATATAATAAATGCGAATGTTTGAATGTACGGATCGACCGATGGATGGATGTTAGATAGAAAGTATCTCCAGAACGGTTGCATGGATCTAACTGAAAATGCATAGTTGTAGAACATAGTTTGAAAGAACATATGGTCTACTAATTCAGTTTTTTTATAATTCCGCGCGGACGGAATCTTGGGCGACAGCTAGTCATTTGTAAGAACAGATCTTTTAAGAAAATATTATTTTAAGAAATCTTTCATACAAAACTATTACGAGACAATATGTTTTTTAATTGTACTATTTAATAATTACGATTTTTTAAGTATGATAAAATTGTAATACATTTTTAATACTGTGGCAATCAAAGAATTTAAAATAGTCAAAGACTGTCTAAATTTTTCTCAATGTTATTTGGACTGATAAATTTTCATTTGTGGGGCAAATATTTGTTAACAACAAACACATGTGGGTTTTTAAGGAAAACTAGAACAAACAAATTCTCTCATACTTCAATTCGGATATGTGACTAAAAAAATACAGAGGAATGACGACTCATGTTGTCTATTTAATAATTTCATTAATGTTTTCTTTAGTATTTTATTTGTCTTTCACTTTTTTATATTTATTCTAACTGGCTGATTAATAATTTATTTTATCGTAACAAAGGTAATTTTTTTGTTAAAAAATAAATCTACATACTTAAATATACATGAAAACTAAATATTTATAACAGTGGTAGAGATCGCAGTATCTTTAGCTGCTACACAAATGGCCAACTTGACAGATGCAATACCACGAGTATACATAACACAGTCTTGAAGTAGAAGTATTATGTCCGAGTTTCCGGAGTGTGTCGGAGGCCATAATTTCGACCTGTTCTATTATCTCCCTTTTTTAGTAAGGATGGGAAGGAAAGGTGGATTTGGCGGGGTACAAGGATGCGTAGGAAAAGGGAAATATCATTTTTTGTACCTCCTCTGTACACTCAAGATAAGGAACGCATTAGCATCCATTTAACTTATTGCAGATGTCTATGGGCAGCGGTCATTTGTTTTCTACTTTACGCTTTAAAAAATAGCACCAGAAAAAAAATCATTTTTTCAAGTAAAGTTCTAGAATTTTTAAAGCAAATCTAATTGAATATATATGTTCGCACAATCTTACAGTGTCAGAAATTTTATCTAATAACATTTTTCTTCCTAAGTTTGTAATTGTTCAATCTGAGAAGACCTTGAAAAATAAAAAATTAACTTTAATTTTGTGAGGAAAAAGACCGTCCATTGGCAAAGTCTTATCTATCTCTACAAATTATGTACCTGCACTTTAAAAATATTAATTTATTGTATTAAGTCAATACTAGCAATACCATAGGCTACTTGTGTCATGATTGCTTGAGTAAAATTATAGATTGTTTATTAATTAAAGAATATTATATTAGTGTGAATTTTAGCGAAGTACCAATTAAACCCGGCGGCTAACCGGTCCCCGCGCGTTGCGACAAACAAAAGAAGAGAACGGCGCGACTCATGACTAGTTTTTTCCGCTAAGCCTTCGACTGCGCACGCAATTATAGTTACACCAATACTCAAAGTACATACATTATAATCTATTTCGAAAATTACGAATAAATTACGGCTATTATAGTGAAATAATACTTTGCTTTGTATTACATTGACAAGTCGAATTGGTAAGTTTTATTTTTGTTAATGGTTGAGGAATAACTTTTGATTTTAGTTTTATAATTTTTGGTAAATTGTTTGAATATTTAATAACTATTTTTAAATTGTTTATCAAATTCTAATATTATTATTTGTCGTGAAGATTAAATAGCGATTATTGAAAAAAGAAATAAAAACTTCTTTTGTCGAGGTACATAAGCATGTATGTGACTTAATATAATTTCAATACCTAAGTTCAATCAAAAAGTATTCTTTCTCAGAATATCATAAGAACAACATTATTCTACAGCTATTGTCTTTTATTACAATAATTAAGATTGCTTATTACGAATGATATACATGAAAACTTAATCGCGGTTCTGAATTGTAATGTTACACTTAACAACACTTAATTTGACAGACTGTAACCGTGGGATTCCTTTGCCAAAACATATACAAGAAACTTATTTGCCATCCCTCTTATTCTCTTTGAAAATACTGAGAAAATGATATGTTTTTGTGGACACTTTGGCAGTGGAAACACACGCTTAGCTATGACTCAATGTTTATACTTAAACCTTTAATTCAAATCACGATTAATACTTGCTCTGTTCAAGATACTGAGGTGGTTTTATTCGATTGTACAAGGGTATAATGGAATGTTTTAGCCATTAATTATTCATACGGTCTGGTAAAGCCAAGTAACGCATACAAATATCTTTTTACCACACACGGAATATTATAGTAATTTGTGATGAAAATAATATATTCAAATAACAAAGCACGTCATGTGAAATATTCAAATAACACAGTTTAAACAAAACCGTTTTTATGAGTGTTTACGAAATTGGTAATGCGAATAATATCCTAATTGATTTGATATCCGATACTTATAGATAGGAGATGCATGTTATATTTATTAACAATGGGTTGAACTTCAATTATCAATGTACCGATTTTTAAATCATTCAACGGAGTCGGAGTCAGTCGGAGTTCCGGAGGTCTATGTCTAGTCCTTATAAGCTTCGTACTTTTCGATTTTGAAATTTATTTGTCGAGGTATGGAATTAGAAGGATATGAAAATATTTTTTAAATCTACTTTCTTCTATCAACAAAAAAAAATAACAACAAAAGGTAGGATAATGATCCCTAAGCTATTTTAGACATGTCAAGTGCTTGCTCACTAGTCACCTACTGGTTTTAAAATATAGATAACTAGCTGTCGCTCGCGACTACGTCCGCGTGGAATTAAAAAAAACTTAATAAGTAGCCTATGTGTTCTTCTGGACTATGTTCTACAAACTTAATCAAGATGAGGTGAGTTGAGGTGGCCGGGCGCAGATAGCGCTTAGTCTTAACCTCGTTCCATCCATACATCCAAACATTCGCATTTATAATATAAGTAAGATGTTTTTACCTGTCAGTCGGATTAAATCAATACTGAAAGTATCATCCAATCTTTAAAATAAACATTAAGTGGATTCATATTTATGCGTGTTGTAAGAAATAAGTGAAAGTAACATTGGCGTTATTGCGATGTTTGACGCAATTTACAGTTAACGTTTGCTCGTACAGTAGTAGTGTACTCTATAAATAGTGTAATAATTCATTCACTTTATAAACAAATCAAATACATTAAACAATAACTTCCCACCCTTTTCTTATAAGGAAAGGATGGGAAGGGGAAGTGGTTTTGATGGAGGAGGAGATGCAAAAGAAGGTTAAATATTCTCTTTTTGTACGTCTCCTCCTTCGACTGAGAGTAGACAACGCATCTGCAATTGCGGATGTCTATGGGCAGCGGTCGCTTCGCCATTTCGGTAAATTCAGGTGGCCTCTTGCTCATTTGCCACCTTGTAATATAAAAAAGCCCTACACTCAAGTTAGGTAAAAAAAATTATTTTCTTTTTTTACCGTTCTCTTTTTTTAGTCAAATTATAAGCAGTGTTCATAGCAGTTTTTGATGCGATTGAGTTTTAAGACATTGTTTACAACATGCATATGTTAAATACTTGTTAAATGGTTGTTTTTTTTTAATTAACTTATACGTAATTTATTATATTATAGTCCAATAATGAAATCGCTTGTTAATAATAAAAATATATTCACTTCACATTAACAAGGACTTAAAGTCGATTCAAAAAGTAAGTAAACAAAAAAATTCCAGCAAATTTATTAAGATCTCTACAATATGAGTAACCGCTATCTTTGTTTTAATATATTAAGCGAACATTTTAAAATATAATTCTCTTTACAAAATTATAATATTGGTTTTGTAAGTAAACAAACTTCTATAGGATATACTAATATTAAGGAAACGTGTTTTTAGATATATTAAAGTAAATGTATAAATATTTAAGTCGTTTTAATTAATTATTTAGAAATTTTATTAAGAAGCATAAAAAATTACAGACTTCTTTGTATTGTTATTAACAACAAAGGCATTGGTAATGCTAAGAATAATTGTTTATTAAATTATTTATACTTTCGTGAGACATTATCATAAACTAATATATAAACGGCTAAACACTCACGTATTTTAATGGTTAATAGTCTTACTAATACGATGTATGGTTGTTAGATGATACCGTCACAGTCTAACGGACCTTGATGAAATTTGATACAGATGTAGAACATAGTTTGGAAGAACATATAGGCTACTTATTAAGTTTTTTTTTTAATTCAGCACGGACGGAGTCAAAGGAAGTCGAAGGAAAAAGGTTTTTATTACAATAAATAATATTCATTAATATTCATATGATGTCTTACACTTTTTTGGTTATCTTTTTTCTATACAATCTGCTTCCATACTTCGCCTTAGCTCATGTTAGGTTTTACCCTAACAAACATGGCATTGCGTTGTTTCAAGTCTTTGTACTAAAGAATATGGCTCTGTATCAAAAATAGCCAGTACTGCCAATTTTTCCAATGCTAATGTAATGAAAATTAAATCTGTCGTAATTCTTAATTTACACAATTTGTAAAACTTAACTTCTTTTTTTAATTTCATTAAGTTCTTTTGAATAAAGAGCGGAATTCGAGTTTTAGTTTTCTTGCTAGAATCTCAACTTTTAAGAGGATCAATCATCAGATAAAAGCAAAAAATAGTGCGTAAATAGTTTCCTTTTACTTGTTTTATTTCCGCTTTATCTAGTCGCAAAATGATCCGTGAAATCTCAAGTAAGCACACTTCTGTCAATTTGAGCGGTTAAATTCCAAATAACACTGAATTTATTTTTAGGAAGAAACAACCTTCAAAACATTTTATTATTATCATTCGAATCCCATTCACTGGCTGTTTTAAAATACAAATCTTATTTTTTTTTATTCCACACGGACGGAGTCGTACTTGTACTTGAATAAAAATCATATTTTGTTGTCACCTTGAACCGTCTTGAACCTCTAAGCTTTTATGTGCTTATGTGCCTCAACATTATGTGACTAAAGGGACTCCTTTTAATTATATATTTTAGTTTTTATATTATATTTTTTAAGGTTTTTAGTTTTAAGTTCTTTATTCAAAACTCTTATCTGTTAAATTGAAAAAATA
The DNA here is from genome assembly GCF_912999745.1 of Papilio machaon. NCBI lineage: Eukaryota > Metazoa > Arthropoda > Insecta > Lepidoptera > Papilionidae > Papilio > Papilio machaon. The sequence goes on along the minus strand of NC_059996.1, from coordinate 4,037,566 downwards.
TATATATTTTTCGTTACGCTTGCCTTTTATTGCCATTTAAAACTTTAACTATTTGCACTCCGCAAATAGTTAAGTTTTATATAAATACTAGCTGTCGCCCGCGACTCCGTCCGCGCGCAGTTAAAAAAAAAATGAAAAATAGATGTTGGCCGATTCTCAGACCTACTGAATATGCTCACAAAATTTCATGAGAATCGGTCAAGCCGTTTCGGAGGAGTATGGCAACGAAAACTGTGACACGAGAATTTTATATATTAGATTTAACATCGATATGCGTATTTTGGAATATTCTGATAATTGACTATCATCAGCTTTAAGTTGAATCTGTTAATAGATTGAAAAGGTATCTATTATTTTATCAATTTCCTTTTACGTTACAGAAAAGATGGGAATGGGGAATTTTCCTGTTATTTTCATCGTTTTTCTTCTACCGCATGTGTATTCAGTAAGTATCTTATTTCCTTTTAACGATTATAACAATTTTATTGGTCATTCATTTATTTTTTTCAATTCCTACTATAACTTCAAACACCACTTCATGTGCAAATCAAACTACGATTACTATTAACTATTATAACTATTAACTAACTATTAATATTTCTTTTTATACACTCTTGGTATGACAGTTTTATTCCTAAAAAAATTTAAGAAAAACAAAGTTAATAGACCTAAGTAGAAATTAACATTACATAAATTACAGCCACTGCATTATTTAAAAAAATATTTTAGCTTATAAATATATAAATTAAATTAATAATGAAAAACAGGAAATAATTATTACACTGACCTTAAATCATAAGAGCATTGAAATGTTTTTGTTAACACGTAGTAGGTACTCAAATAATATTAACAGTATAAGATTAAATATGATTATAAATGCATTTTGAAGGATTAAAATTTAACTGCCTTATACTTTTATGGATAACCTGTAAGTTTCCACTGTAATTACGTGATGTGTAAAACATATAGCCATCTCACTATTAACTTTGAAAAATATAATCAACATATCAACGCCCCCACCGAATAACCCCGTAATAGGAAAAAATCAAATTTTTCAGGAGAAGTAAAAAACCGTATTTCTTTAATAACTTCATCAATAATTACTGTAAATACAAGAATCTTTTAGATACCAAAACAAAGCAATTTTTTATAGCTTCATTGTATTTAATTTTCATTCATGTATTCCGGGCGTATTCTGTGCTATGAAGGAAAAATGATAATACCGGAAATAAAAAAAAAATCTGTTTCAATAATGACTTTTTATCTCCGTAATTAACATTAAGAAAAATATAAAAAAAAATTCACAACGTGTAATAGGACCTTTATATGCCGAATTCGACGGAAAAGCAAGAACCCGGTTAGAGTGCATTACAGGATTATTCGATGGGGGCGTCGTATGTGGTATGTACATATGTTTATATATACACGTACATATATGAATGTAAATAAATTCCATATGGAACAGTAAGAAAGGATCTTGACTTTCAAGACGATGCAATTACTATCGCTCAGGCTAAGCTAAAACATCACAGACAGATTACACGCTGCAGTCGATGTCGCCTGCGGCAATCATTCTCGCGATACGGCCTCATGGCAGGCAGATTTTCTCCTATCAATAATAGAAGCGTTGCTGGAGTTTCTTCCGCCACTTCTTCTCCCAGCGCTAACGCTTTCCAAAGTGGTAGTAATGTTAGCTGTATTAATAATAGCAATCAGATAATAGCAACCGATCAAGCGGAGGTTCGTCCCTCTCGGGCACCCTTGAATCGGAATGCTAAACGCGCAATGAGTGACAGCCCAAGCTGAGGTCCACTCTCGGGGGCTCTTGAACCCAGTCACTCCATGGAGCGTCCAAAGAAGCGATCTAAGAGCTCGGTGACCTCCCAATCCGGTTATAATATTGAAGTAACAGCCCGAGCCGAGGCTCCTGAGGGAGCCCTCGAGCCTAGTTATTCTTAAACGATGTTTAGGCTAAGCGCCATCTGCGCCCGGCCACCTCAAGCCCGGTGAAACTGTAAATGCCTCCTCAAGGCAAACAGTGACTAATCAGTCACAAAAAAATAAAATAAGAAAGGAGTATGAATTATTAATACGAGCCGAATAAACTTACTATATAGAAAATGTGTAAGTTTTGATGGATAGTTGTTATCACTTAACTACAGAGCAACTGAACGGATCGGAGGACCTAGCACGAATATTCATGAGAACGTTTTCGAAATGTTATGGACAAAATGACAGCGCCCCTACCGTGCGTAAAGTAAACTAACAAATCTCATACAAATTTTGAAATATTTTGTCGATGGCGTTACGAAAGCGTGTTTAGCAAAGTTTTGTATAAGGCCCTCTAGATGAAATTTAGATTACAGCCTGTAATGGCGCTTAGGCTAATATTTGAGATTTGTTTTTTAATTCCGCGCGGTCGGAATTTCGGGCGATAGCTAAGTAATTACGAAAATAAGAATTTTATTATGATCTTTGTGTTACAAAAAGTAGGAAAAACCAGTTCAATTTGGAAGCTTTAACGTTTTAATATCATGGTGTTTCTTTGCATATTTCTTAAGAAGAGGTAATTTTCCTTAATCTGATTGTTCTAACTTCCATTATTATTATTTAATTGTTCTGACGCAATCAAAATAAGTGTGCAATGAGTTGAACGTCTTTTGTATTTCATTTGCTATAAGGAATTGTTTTAATTTTCTTCCTTGTTGCTTTGATTCACCTTTCAAACAAAATAATACAATAATGCTTGCTGTTAGTAAATAAAAGATAAAGAAGCATTTGCACTTCTTGCTTCTATTAAAATTAATTAATTATTCGTTTGTATTTAATAATTCTTTTGTTGATTTTGCATTTAAAAATTCTTAAACACAGTTTAAATATATTTACATAAGTTTAAACCACTTATTAGCAGAAAAAAATCGTCACTTCTTTATTAGTCAAAAAACTTCATTATTACATCAAAAATTTCATTATCATATTTTTTTATATCACTGAAATTCTTATAAGTAACAAAACATTCGCAAATGATGCACTAAGCAACATTGACATGTCAAATAACCATGACATGATTAGGAGAGGAAGTGGATTTGGCGGAGGAGGGGACGCATAGAATTATCCTGCCAGTCCCTGCGTTCCCTCCTCCTTTAATTTAAGGTAGGCAATGTATATGCAATTGTAGATATCCATGGGCAGCGGTCTCTATTTCGGTGAATTCAGGTGGCCGCTTGCTCGTTTGCAAGTTATTGGGTTGGCAACTAAGTAATTGCGGATTTCACTCATACATAGCGTAAGTTGAATTTTTAGGTTTGTAGACGTAGTACAAATGTAAAACACATTTTGTTATTTAATAGTTGGCAATTCAGCTGTCAATTAGTAAAAAAAGTTTTTTGATCGGTTGCGTAGTTTTCGCTTGGTCTTCATTGAAAAATGGAAAATCAACAGGAACGTTTAGTCATATTTTGCTTTTTTATTTCCGCAAGGGGAAAAACGAATTGCAAGCTCATAAAAAGTTATGTGCTGTTTATGGTGACGAAGCCTTAAAAGAACGGCAGTGTCAAAATTGACTTGCCAAATTTCGTTCTGGTGATTTTTCACTCAAAGGTGATAAACGCGCTGATCGTCCAGTTGAAGTTGATGACGCCCTAATCAAAGCAATAATCGATTCGGATCGTCACAGTACAACACGTGAGATTGCAGAGAAGCATCATGTATCACATACATGCATTGAAAATCACTTAAAACAACTTGGCTATGTTCAAAAACTCGATACATGGGTTCCTCTACATTGAACAACTAACGAAATTAAACAATGCAGTTGAAGAAAAGCGGCCCGTCTTGGCAAATCGAAAAAGTGTTGTATTCCATCATGACAATGCAAGGCCACACACATCTTTGGTCACTCGGCAAAAATTATTGGAGCTTGGTTGGTATGTTTTGCCACATCCACCATATAGTCCTGACCTTGCACCATCGGATTACTTTTTGTTTCGATCTTTACACAACTCCTGGAATGGTTAAAATTTCAATATAGATGATGAAGTCAAATCGTACCTGATTCAGTTTTTTGCTAATAAAAACCAGAAGTTTTATGAACGTGGGATTATGATGCTGCCTGAAAGATGTCAAAAGGTCATTGATGAAAATGGGAAATACATTACAGAATAAAGTTATTTAGTTCCATGAAAAAATTGTCTTTGAATTTTTATAAAAAATCCGCAATCACTTAGTTGCCAACCTATTATAACATAAATAAATATATCCTATTTTAGGGATTCCATTTTAACGGTCCAGTAGTTTTTGAGTTTATTCATTACAAATATACAAACCTTTCCTCTTTATACAGGTAAGCAATACACAAAAAATTGAAAACTTAAATATTCGTATATGACTTTTCTATATAGTTTTTTTTTATTTCTATTTCGTATAACATGTAGTTAGAGTTTAACAGTGGTAGACGCCAGCAACAACAACATCCGTTGCATGAATTGGCCGGCTCGCCCGGTGAAATACCACGACCACACAGAAGACAGGCGTGAAGTGGAAGTAATTCCGCGTTTGTGGTGCCGGAGGCCTAGTTTTTGTCCTCTTTCCCTTCCCACCCTTTTCTTATAAGGAAAGGATGAAAAGGGGAAGTGGATTTGATGGAGGAGGAGATGCATAGGAAGGTTAAATATTCTCTTTTTGTGCGTCTTCTCCTCGATTTGTGGTAGGCAACGCAACTGCTATTGCGAATGTCTATGGGCAGCGTTCGCTTTGCCATTTCGGCGAATTCATGTGGCCGCTTGCTCGTTTGCCACCTTGTAATATAAAAAAAAACTGGAATGGAAAAAAAATGGATGGAACGAAGTTCCTTTCGATTAATTAGTGAAGGAACCAATGTTTATTCTATGAATAAAAAACTTAAGTCTTCACAAGAAGTACATTTTATTTCTATGAATTTTCGTTATATATTGTCACGTCGTTGCCATGGTGAAGTAGCGCTCATTCGTCGTTCACATACTTACTATAGCAAAAAGTGTCGTGACAACTTTTCGTAAGATTTTTTTCCGTCTAGCCCCCTTTCACAACGCGCGATAAGGAACTTCGTTCCAAAAATAGTTAATTTTGATAGTTATACACATTTTATACTTTAGTTACTTAATTATAACTTACTTGTGATTGTTTAAATATAGTTAGTATTTATTTATTTTGCAGGCTCCACAGTTGATCAGCTTTAATGACGGAAAACTGGGTGTGAACTTCGCAGGTTACCATGCAGCAGTTGGTCTTGGCGGTTTATTAGGTAATACTGAATCCATACGTTTATTACCGATTGATGAAGTATTCTGGGCAAAGTAAACAAAAGTGGAAGTGTTTTTCTTTTACTGTGTGAATTGCGTGAATTCATTGTACAACTTACCGTTTTTCCATTGCCACAAAACTCGTTCAAAAACATTTTACTATCTCAATATTTTTTAACAGAATAACAAAATATTATTATGTTTTTATATGATTTCATATCAAAAAGCTTTATTTTACATTTTGATTTTGATTACACTAGCAAAGAAATTGTGAACCCTTAACATGGCTAACGTTTAAATTATGCTGCTAATATGCGGGGTTACGTGGAATTTTATGTCACCAACTATTGACTTTGATGTGGGTTTTTGGTAGTTTTTTCATAGTGCAAACTTGTTAGTAAAATATGTTTTTTATTTTCAAAGGAAATGGTGCTACTGGCGGTCTTTATGCTGAAGCTGGCACTCCTCATGGTCAGTCAGCAAAGGCAGGGTTAGGAGGTGCTGTAGATGCTAACGGTGGAACATCAGGTAAGCTATTTCAATTCCTTTGAAACTAACTCAACTTCCGAGTCATTTGCTTATTCCTTAGAGTATCGCCGAAGAATAAATTTGAATAAAATTGAAGCGACTTAAATAAGTAAGAAAATTTACTCGAAGACTCTTTTAAAATATTAAGAAATATTTTAAAACAGATTCCAACAAATATAAGGAAGCTTTGCAATTGTGACATTTCTGTAATTTCACATTTTTAAATAATCTGTAGATTGAAGGTGTTACCATATACATCTGTAACATCTGCAATATCATCAGATGCAACCTTAACTTTGGCGAATTCAATTGCCGCTCCTTTTCCACCCTTTTGTCTAAAAAAGACCTTGTCTTAATCAGTTAAATAAGTGTAAATTCTTCAAAGGAAAGTTTTTTAATCTCTTTCTAAATGAGGTTTCCTCTCTTTCGTGTGCACAAAATAATATAGTGTACTTAACATTTACTAGAATAAACATTTAAACATAAAATTTTCTCTAAAATGTTTTTGACATTTTTCACTGGGTAATGTTTTTTTTTATTTTATAACTCTACCTTTAACGGTTTGAGAGAAACAGGAAATGTTAAATATACTACTTAGTTTTGATGTCGAGATTATTAAAATTATAAGAAATAAATGAAAATGTCTACCTGGAACCATTTTATTAGGCGGTCTTTACGCTGGAGCTACAGCCGGAGGAAATGTAAAGGCGGGCGCAGGTTTGGCGGGCGGTGTTAACGGAGGCACATCGGCCGGTACAGGCTTTGCCACGGCACAAGCAGGCAACCGTTATTCCTCATCCACTCTGGTAGGTGTCGACGGAACAGACAAAGAAAGAAGAAGGCAGGAAAGGCTAAGGAGAAAACAATTAAAACAACAGAGACGCGAACAGGAGAAGAAGCTTTTATCAATGGCTTACTAATCGTAATCTATTATGCTAGTTTCACACGATGGCAGAATAGTGAAAAGTAAATTCCAGTACCGCTATTATTTAATCTCCCAATTACGGTCAATAGTACTGCAGTGTATACTGCGCTGCCCTTGTGGGAAACAAGCATTTTGACTAACTGGTTTGGTGAATTAACAGTGATAATAATAATATGTACACGCAAAAATTGCCGTTTTATGCACCAATTTTTTTTTGTATCTATAATAAAGTATATGGTAAAATAAAATGGTCTGATTTATTTTGTTGTTTACTTTAGACCTTTTTGGTGTTAACCGCTAATGAAGGTAACAATATTAATTTGTAAGCATGCTTAAATCTTATGTTTCTTAATTCAACTAAACAATTTCTTTGTGTAATTAAAGATTTTATATTTTCATTCATGATAGCAATAAAATAGGCATAGTTTAACTAGTTTAAGTTTTAATAAAAAATCTTAGTTCCAGGCTGGCGGAAACACTCAGCTTTCTTCTAATGGACAAAACGATAATAATGTACTACCGACCAAAAACATCGCTACAAATGAATTGATACCACCAGTTGGTTCTTATAAGTTAAAAATTAAAAGCTCCGGTGTGATAAACGACAACGGTAATCAAGATGTAAGTAATTTTATTATTTTGTATAATTGATGATGATTAATTGACAAAAAATGTACTGGCAATTTGTTTGTTATAACCTTAAATTTTCCACACAAACCTTAAGAACATGCATTTTAAGCATAATAATAATAAAATATTTTTTACACGGAGACACAGTTAATATTCCCATTAAATTGTTTGCTAAACAATTGAATACAACAGAATAAAATATTATTCGAAATAAATTCACACAAAGATATATTAGTATTTTCTGTTCAACCAGTATTTTTATTAATCTATGTTGTTTTAAAAAAGAAAATAAATAGAACAACTCCCTGGAGGTAAAAGACGATGCCTAATTCTCATCGATAGCTATGAGTAAAATTAATAAGTACTACCATTCTTTGTCGATACCATTTCTTTGATTAGGTTTCATGTCCTTATTTAGGCAATATCAACAAAGCGGTAAATTCTCATTATAAAAGTAATCAAAGAAACGTAACGTAACGTAAATGTAATTGAATCTATAATCGGCTTATTTTGTCGCGTTTTACGAGTATTTTTAGTATTAAATATCTCTTTCAGTTCAATTTCTTAATAACTTTTAATACAAATTATAATATTTTTAATTAGTATGTCAAATTAACAATAGAACTAAGAATATTATTTATTGTATGTTAAATTCAAACATTTTCACAGATCAATGGTTTGGTTGGCGATTCAATTGACAGCAAAATTGATTCACCACAATTAATACAAAAACGAATTGACATCGGAAGTGAGAGTAGAAACAAAGACTCTACCCCATCTGTCCATTCAGTTGATCAGATTACGTACAGAAAGGAAGTTAACCTGCAAAGAAATCCATCATTCTTTGAGGACATTTTTAATGTAAGTGAAATCATCCACGTCAGCTAATACACGGGGTTTTAAACCTTCCATGGTCCTTAGTCAACACGCTGGTCCGCGGTTTGATTGACTTCACACAAATCACACAAATTTTTTCACAGATATGATGTACCTTGCATCATGATGTTTTCCTTAACCGTAAGAACGTTGGAGAAATTTAACATTATATGAAAATCGAAAAACACATTGGAAAATGGCGAAAATCGAACCAGGCCCTTTAGATTAGTCCAGTTGTTGAGCACTGTTAAGCCGTGAACTATCGTAATTGTATTATAATTCTACTGTTAAAGGTCACACGCACACAATTATATCACAGTCGGAGTGGTTTAATTGTCATTAAAGGAATGTTTTCAAGTAGATATAGGGACACCAAAAATCTATGGTAAAGAATAGCTTAAATAACGTTTAAAAGACGTTGAGTGTAAGTGATAATTTATTTTCAGATTCCTATTGCAGCACTTACAGCTGTAAGAACCTTTCTGACAAATACAGCTGGTAACACTAGTATATCTCTGCAAAAATCAGGCTCTGTGCAAGCAGGTAAGGGACTATGTTAAATCATATGATAGTAAAAATTGATTTTCAGACTCATGGAATCTAAAATGTTGCTACGAATATCTTTACATTCATTAATAACTACCTATATGCCTGTATTATATAAACCAAAATGATTGCTTGCTCGTTTGCTTATATCATCCGAAAAGCTTCTTTTTTATATTTGTGGTTGTGTACAAGAAATAAATACCCCTTTTCTTATAAGGAAAGGAAGGGAATGGGAAATGGATTTGACGGAGGATGGGAAACAGGAAGGGAGAATTCTCTTTCTGTGCGTCCCCTCCTCCCTCGATTAAAGGTAGACAACGCATCTGCAATTGCGGATGTCTACGGATAGCGGTCGCTTCGCCTTTTCGTAGAATACAGGTGGCTGCTTGCTCGTTTGCCACCTTCTAATTTAAAAAATATAAAATAATAATTATTGTGTAATTATGTGATATTTTTAATGGCGACCGTAGAAATGTTGACGTATTAAATAGATATGTAAGCTACTTACCCCAGAACGCTGTACTGATTTGTATTAATTCATATTGTCACCCCTTACGTCATCTTTGACTAAATAGAGTCGGCAATATGTGTTAATACAAATTTCAACACATACATAATTACACGACTTCTCTTCAGAAACAGATTTAATATCACCAAAACATGCATCATTATCATCATCATCATCAGTCAAATCATCCGATACGCAAATCTCGGTAAAGACTCCGAATGCGTCTCAGTTGCTCGAAGACATAATAGCGGTAAGTTCATATAAGTGAGACTTCATTATTGTTACAACTGTACTACATCCCTTTTATTTTCTTTGTATAAAACAAAGACAGCTTGTTTGTACACATGTTACGATAATTGAATTTCACGATAACATCGCTTTCAGACATATATCATTATTACATAGCACACGTAACCTGGAGGCAGAGATTATGAGTTTACCGCAATTCAGGCACGCCTTGTACGCTTCTTTTGCATACCGACATAACCTTGTATAGATGATACAAGCCATGTCGGTTACGGTACCTAATGCTTATAAATAAATAAAAATCCTACAAACACTGAAGTTTACATTTAAATGTACAATCAAGAACCTTTATTTTCTACCCAGTTCGGTGATACAACTTACGGTGACAGTTTGCTTTATTCGATGTAAAGTGGGAAGCGAATTTAATTCTTTGACTAGAGATGGTTCATTCGTTCAACTGTTCTAACACTTTTTAGATGAAATGTGTAATTATTTATTATTGATTGTTTATTTATTAATTATTTATTTATTTATAATACAGGGTTAACCTTGGGAATACAACTACGTCCCGTAAAACTATTTAAAATAATTTGACTGCATAATTCTTGTCATTAAAGTATTAAGTGTATTTAAAGTATGAAGAATGTATATTATATTTCATCTTGAAACCTTACAACTTTAACTTCAAATCTTGTAAAGCCACTGCGCATAAATAGTTACACACTACGGATCCATCTATGTAAGGTTTCTGAACCAATTGTTATAGAAAATGCTTCTAAAGGTATTTCAAATCCGATTTGAACGAAACACTTTACGAAAATATATCGCTGTCATTCTGTTTGTAAAACACAAAGATACTTAATATGTTTTTATACATAATGTTTTGTTAAAAGTAATATTTGTATCGACATAACGATATTCTTTTCTAGATACCCATTAATACACTTGGAGCGGTAAATAAATTCTTAGAAAACAATGTTCCTGCGAGAAGAAGGGTAAGAATTTTTAACTTAATATTTATTTAACACTACCAGTTGCCTGAGAATCTTTTCGCGCGGAATTAAAAAAATCTCTTCATAAGAAGTCTATGTGTTCTTACAGACTATGTATTACATCCATACTAAATTTCAGCGAGATCCGTTGAGGAGTTTTGAAGATATCTTCTGACATCTATCAATTCATCCACCCATCCATCTAAATATTAGCATTTATAATATTAGTAAGATATAGCGTATAGTTTATATCAAATATTTATTTAGTAATATAATAAAAATAATGTATGTGATTGTTTCTCATCACATCGTTAGCAAACATAGAACAGTAATTGTGAAGGTATATGTGAGTATATAGCTTAGTGAGGAAAATAGAACACCTTTCATGATGGCGCACCAATCACATCCTTCATTATATAACCTTCTATAAATACGAAAAAAATCTTCTATATTTTACGCTATAGTGAGGTGCCTTATATTTCTAATCATATTACGTTAACATAAATACGATGATCTCAAAATTATTGATAAGTGTTGAAACTCGCCGAATTTCACACTCGAATTATTATTTTTCAGGTAACTATACAAAATGGGGACGTACCACAAGTTATTAGATATCCAGGCCGTCACGCAAGACGACGGGCTTTTAAGAAGGAAATCATCGCTTCTCAAGAACAAAACAACGACAATTTGGATAAAATAGAGGCAACTAACTAAATAAACTAAAACTTTTGAGTACAAATACAAAAAGTATAGTTAAAAAACTGTGGTTTATTCTTAGTAATATAATATTTAAGGAAATATATGAACAATTGTTTTATTAGCATATTTACCCTAATTAGGCAAATTAAATTAAAACAATGGCAAAAGAGGGTAACTTCCCGGCAGAATTCGAGCCGCTTTACAGTCGCTAATATTAGGTCCTTACATATGAAATTGGCGTTTTTCGTACTGGCCAATTTAATCACGAATTTCTCCTCTTTGGTAAGGAATTCCAAATTCAAATTTGTACAGCTATAGACTCATGTATCTGTGGTTCGATGACCGTCATTCGTTTGTTTTTTTTCTTCTGTTTTTTTCTGTTTGCGTCACTCGTTTTACAAAATGGAAAACTAAAAATATCGCATTATTTACGAGTACGAGTTCCACGGTGGCACTAGTGCTGCGGAAACGACTCGAAGGGTGAATGATGTGTATGGCGGTCGTGTTGCAAAAGAAAACACAGTTCGTTTTTGGTTCAACGTTTTCGTTCTGGAAATTTCGATCTGCAAAACAAGCCCCGTGGACGGCCTGAGACTCAAGTTGATAATGAAGAGTTGAAGGCTATTTTGGAAGCGGATCCATCGCAAACCACGTCCGAGTTAGCTGCAGGCTGCGATGTTAGTGATAAAACTGTTTTAATTCACTTGAAGCAAATTGGGACGATTAAAAAGCTTGAAAGGTGGGTACCTCACAAATTGACTGAAGCAAACCGGCAAACGCGCGTCGACTGTTGCGTTACATTACTAAACCGGCACAATAATGAAGGTATTTTAAACCGAATCATTACCTGTGATGAAAAATGGGTTCTTTACGATAATCGGAAGCGCTCAGCGCAATGGTTGGATCCTGGCCAGCCAGCCAAATCCTGCCCCAAGCGAAAATTAACCCCAAAAAAGTTACTTGTAAGCGTTTGGTGGACTAGTGCCGGTATTGTTCATTACAGTTTTCTCAAATCTGGCCAGACTATTACGGCTGATGTCTATTGTCAGCAATTGCAAACCATGATGGAAAAGCTATCGGCTAAACAACCTAGGCTGGTCAATCGCTCCACGCCACTGCTGCTTCACGACAACGCTAGACCACACACTGCGTAACAGACGGCTACTAAATTAGAAGAGCTTCAATTGGAAAGTCTAAGACATCCTCCGTACTCCCCGGACCTTGCTCCAACAGATTACCATTTTTTTCGAAATTTGGATAACTTCTTGCAAGGGAAAAAATTCAACTCCGATGGGGCAGTCCAAATCGTCTTCAAAGATTTTATTGATTCCCGTCCGACTGGTTTTTTTAGTAAAGGGATCAATGAACTACCTATGAGATGGCAAAAGTGCATAGAAAATAATGGTTCATACTTTGATTAATTAAATATATTATATTAAAAAATATTCGACTTTTTTTCCTCCCATACAAAACGCCAATTTCATATGTAAGGACCTAATATTAAAAAAATTTCATTCTTCTTTATTTTATCTCCTGTCACTTTCATTATACCTACGTGTTTGACATTAAAAATTATAACAAAAACAATATTTCAACAATACTAGAAAAAGCTCTAGAAATTTATTTTAATAAAGTTGAGGCTTCATCTGAATGCAGATGTTAAGAATTTATTCGAGCTATCTTTTAAAAACGCTCGCTCGAAAAACTATTATGTAAACTCGCTTGACAGAGAGAGTGCTATTATATTTTATACAAGTTTTGAATTTGAAAAACCTTTAGGTATTTTTTGAAGTGCACACACTACATAGTGAAAAGTTAAATTCCCAAACCAAGGACGCAAGGTTTATTATACTTATTAATTTTATATCATCAAAGTAAAAGTAAGATATTATTCGCTTAATTTTATTTCTATTGACATTCGTCGCTTACATCGAAGAGTAATCTTAGCTTTAAGAAAAAATTGAGTGTATCGTTTCAAGAATATTTAAATTTTGCGAGTACCATAGCAACTAATTTTGTTCTAGCATATAACATTAATGCAAATTAGATAGCGATTATGTATTAGTCTTTAATTCGAATAACATAGGCATCTGCTTACTACAAAGACATATATCAAATTTCAACAAACAAGTACCAACTGTGTAGATTGTAATGTGTGTATTTAATTCACTTAACTTTGCTACTTGAACGTCTCGGCAATATTGCTGTAATACTGACCTAACATTTCACAACGACATATCCAATTTTCCGAGTACAGTTACAAGTGGTCAGCATAATGGATCTCAGAGTTGGTTGGCCATTGTACATCGAGCTCCTATCCCGGTACCATATCCTGTTTTTGAAAGATTAATATCAGAGCAAGACGTACAACTATTATACAAAAGCGAAAATCTGATTTTATACTTCAAAAACCTTTTAGAAGTATTTGAAAAGTGACATTTTAACATTAACATGATACAGATTTAATGTGAAAAATGAAAATTCTATTTTTGTTACGAAACAGTCGACAATTACATACGACATTATTTTTATTTAGTAGTAAAATGTTTGTATCCATCTGGCTAGCTGTTAGATAACGTGAATACAATAAATATATATATAAATAAATTATAAAGGCTTCTAACTTTTTGTCTCCGCTTGATTATCTTATACGTACTCATTTATTTACTTATTATCTATATAATACACTACTTGTCGCCCGTGACTCCGTCCGCGCGGCATTAAAATAAAACATAATAAGTAGCCTATGTGTTCTTCCAGACTATTTTCTACATTTGTGCTAAATTTCATCAAGATCCGTAGAGACGTTTCGGAGATACTTTCAAACATCCATGCATCCATCTAAACATTCGCATTTATAATGTTAGTATGATAAATTGATGATAAAAAATAATATTATTATGATTTAACTTCTTTATTATATTTATGTACAAAAATTATATAAAAAAGAAATCGCTAACCTTCAAAATACAACTTAAGTACTTCAATGATTCATTTTACAACAATTTTAGACTAAGATAAACATAGGTTAATAATAGGTTTACATTAAACTTACTATAAAATGTTAACTGATTAAAGCATGAAGCGAATGACGTCTCACACTTTAAAAAGCAATCTTTAAAACGACAATCGATCAACACGGAATACGGAATAACATATACGTGAATATAAAGATTATAAAATAGTAAGGTTATATTTGTATGAACTGTTTGGTCACGGTCTACTAGTCTTTCTTGTTACGAAATGTGACTTAAGTTGTAACTTATCCCATAAAATTCAAAGATGAGATATGTTGACGTCGTGGTCGTTTAAGTTATTGTTAGACGATTTGCTACATCTGCTGCCTAGTATTTTACCAAAGTAACAAGATAGTTGGCTTTACTTTCGGCGAACTTCTTTTAGCTGCTTTAATTATGTAATAATGACCCAAACGAATTCAATGACATTGTTCATTGAAGTTAAAAATTATTCTTGGAATATTTACATGACTTTCAAATGCGGTACATGTATTTCCAAACCGCTACGACTTAGGGTCCTTCAAGAAGCGAGCGTATCACCTTCTCAAAGGCTGGCAACGCGTCTACGATTCCTCTGGTATTGCAGATGTCCATGGGCGTCGATGAACACCTTGGTGTTCCCGCTGCTCGTTTGCCCCCTTCTCTTATAAAAAAAAAAGTAAATTTTGAGTAAAAAAGTAATTATTTCTTGTATTTCCATCACATTCCCGAAAAAAGAAGTCAAAAAATTCCACTTTGCCTAAAATTGATGATAAATTTAAAACCAACTCTGTACGAAAAAAATATTTAATGGTAATTCTGTGAACTTTTAATTAAGGTTCTAAATGTGTCTAGAAAATGGCGGTACTTTAGACAATATTAATGTGAATCTCGTGAAATCTGTCCGCTGCCATGAAAAACTGCGGTAAGGGCTAAGCCCGTGCCTGGGATAGAAACCAAAATCTGTACGCTGCTTTAAATTCAATTTATTTAAACACTTAGAATAATAAATTACTACATAGTTTAGCCGAGAACTCCGTACTCCGTACTCTATCGACTAATCTCTTGAGAGTCTTGTACGCTTCTGAGTCACTTGTATTATTAAATTATAGTTATATTCAGGACAACGTGATACTTTATTAATTTTTAAAATCTGAGTAGATTATCTATATAATGATTTATATTTATTTTAATCGTTCCTTATTAGCTTAAACCTTGTAAGGATATGTTTTACGGCAATAATCAAATGACAGATTTGAACCCACGGCCACGAGGTCTGAGATACTAATACCTCAACCTATTGGCACTTACATATAGGATGGTAGTATTTTTCTGAATCGAAATAGTAATTGTTCCACTATAACTAGTTAATACTTACAATCGCACTACTATATGATTGACATTGTCGGTCAAAGTAATAACAAATACTAGTCTACGTAATGATATTAACTAATTCATTTGAAAATCACTCTACGAAATAATCTGCCAATATAATCTTGTTCCATTGTTCAATGTGACATTTCAATGATCAATTGTGTAAAATTAATTAGTCAAGCGCTATTATAGACCGACAAACTTATCTGACCCGGTGGCACTAACCTCTATATATGGACAGGCTATAAACCGTGGTATTTTGTCTCGACGTGGTGTTTGGTTTCTCGCTGTGGTATTTTGATTCTGGCTTACTATCGTTTCTCGATTTTGGCGCTGATGATAGCGTTGGTGGCGGCGGTGAGATTTCAAACTAATTTTTATTTTGATATTAAATTTGTAACGAAGCCATTTCCAATAAGCTACCTTATAGAGCTACCTTTTTTTAATTACCATAAATAAAGAAACAGTAATACTTATACGATATTAAATGTATTATCATTATTTTTTTTACGCAACGATCAATTTTACTAAAGTTAGACACTTTGATAAAAAAAATCTTGTTTTAGGTTTAATTGCCCGGCTAAAAATTGAGTAATTACTGAGTAAACACATAGCATAAATTTCTACACCGTGTTTTTATTATTCCTGACGTGACAATTTCCAATAACCTAAGACAGAATACCCCAATAGGATATTTTAAGTACACCTTCATTATATATATGTCAAAAGTTCCTCTGCGCTATATAAAACTCGGCACGTACGTTATCGACCTAAGGCTTAATTTATTCATTGCTCAAACCAAATATCCAATCCATCCTTTGAGTTCAGTGTACGTATAACCTATAACGTATTACAACCCAATGATATCGCGTGCGGAATAACAATTCACACTCCGTGATTTGTTAATATTTTTATTTAAGAAGTCTTTTTTTATTCTCGCGTTATAAGGAAAGATAACACTGGGCTTCATTGTACCGGAGATTTACTTTCTAAAAAGGACCCGTATGACTTAGCGACCGTTGTTACTTAACAAAGCCTATCCCTGCTTAGGGACCGTTGCCTATGCCCGGAACGCTATTATATTACTCTATAGTTGACAGCTAAATACACAACTAGCATGGCAATATGACACACATTTTTAATGAAAGTTAAATACTTTTTGCATAAAACAATATATGTTGAAAAACCAAAAAATAGCATTAAATGATTAAACAAGATAAAAAATAATAAATGTCTTATAGAGACCAAGAAAGGAAAAAGTTAAATAATAAAGGTTGTAAAACCATGTATATACGAATTCAATGGAAATGAGAAATTATAATAAACCTATATAACGAATTTTACCTTTTTTGTATGATTAATTTAAACACTAAATACGTTCCAAAATAAATCGTAGACAATAAACAGCATTGTCAGCGAGTGAAATGTGTAAATACAATCTCATTTCCGTGTAATTTGACTATAATATTGTAATTATCCAGGAAGCATTACTAATATTTTTGCATACAAACGAAATACCACCAAAAAATAAAAGAAAACAATATTATAAATTGGTACCACTTTTACTCTTCCTCTTTATAGCCCATTTCCGATCATACTAGTTTTTTAACCGAACACAAGCAAATATAGAAGTACTACTAATTGCTTGCACACAAAAACCGAAGCAACGATACACGAAATCAAACAGCATCCGATGCTCTGAGCCGCTTTAGTATTCTATGACGGTAACTCACGTCTCCAGTAAAATCGTTCCGTACGCATACTGCCATTATATGTATGTAGGACGTCAGCACTAAGCAATATTGCTGTGCAGTAGTAAAAAATTACGTTTCAAAAGATTAAGTGAACAAAAACTTGTAATTTTCTCATTATTAGTCTCCACCGCGGGGCTCAGAGCTTCCACAGTTAAGACCAGGCCATAGTCAACCACGTTCGTCGAGTGCGAGTTGGTTGACTTCGCTGGTATATTCAGGTAGCATCAATAGCATACAGCATAAGGGTCGTGGTGAAGCACAATTTCATTCATTATAAATTAAAATCTAATCTAAATATAAATCTTATTGCAATGGTTTTGGATTACGGTAATGTGGAAGCAGAATTTTATAAGGAGTATAAAATAAGTATTATTCGAAGTGTGCTTACTATTACGTTAAATTAATATGCAGTATTAATATATACTTTGTTTATTGTCAGTAAAATTGATTAGAATAAAATTACAATTTATGAATATATAATGACGTCTCGTACTTCGGTCTTCATTAAAAGCTTTTACTTGCGCGCTATTCATTTCAGTACTTTTCTGACATTTTTTATTTATGTCACTATAAATATCTTTCCGACTGACTGGAGAGTAGTTTCTTTGCGGGTATATAAGTATGATGATAAGTCTCTTAGCAAAACTTTGAATGTATGTATTTGTCTTTATTTTAAAAATAAAGTTGTCTTTGAGGAAAAAAATCAGAATACTTTCTCAAGAGGTGACATAAAATTCTATTTTTAGTACAAGACGTAAGCACAAAATTATGTCGATTACTCATCTCTCATTTTGTAGAAATCTCAGAGTTTTGTTAAAACAATACATAAGTTACAGAAAAGCGACGCTAATGATGTCTTCTCTACCGAGTCTAAAAATGTGACACGACAATTTTTTATTTTATGTAGTATTTTATGACTTTTGTGAATACGAAATTAAAATTATTTTTAAAATTAGGACACAGATGAAACTAATCGTCGTTTTGAAATGAAAGAAAACATTGTATTGCGACCTGCAGTCAGTGCAGTCAACCGGCACTGGGCCAGAGTAGTTGACTAAGCCCTAGTCACTCTAAACTCAGTCCGTAGGACCGGAGCCCCTCATAATATATGAGGTGCAGACGGTACCATTATTTTTTTTCCTGTTAATAATTTCAATATTTGATTTTATAGTACAAATATGATAATTAATATCTATGCAGGCGTTTTCTATAATATTCATTACGAAAACAAAATCTAAATGATCACTCTCGATAACGTTATTATCATAGTAACGTGCACCTAGTGAGTAAAAAAAAAAGTATAGGTGTGATGTTAAACGCTCGGGCTAAATTAAACAAGAATATCCGACATGCGGGCGAATTGATTAACGCCACTACGTAGAAGCAATAAAGCGAATGGCATCTGGTACACGCTGTTTATATAATTGTAAAACCAATTATGCGCTTAAAATTTCCTACTGTACAATATTATCATTTATTTCATCGTTATGACTTTCAAAAATAACGTTAAATTTGGCACGTGTTTTTTAACTAAATTAATTTATTATACTCGTAGCACTCTTGACTATTTGTACGAGTATTATCATGCTGGAAATATGAAATATTTTGTTTTTCACAACCACTACGACTGAAAAATAATCTATATTGTAATAGTCACTTTGGGGATAATATGATTTTTGGGACAATTCAAGACAATCGGGCGTCAAAGTTCCTAGCAGGGTAAATGTCTTAAAAGTTGTCAAACAAACAAATTAGCAAAAGATAGAACTCGGTTATCTTTACCTAGTGTTTATTATTTTATTGTATGTTGGCAAATTACTATCAATTAATTAATTGTTTTGCACACTACCGCGAAAGCGAACGGGATGCGAATCGAAGCGGATAACAAACGTGAAAACGTAGCACAAAGGGAACACTGGAGCATATACGTGTCAGTTCGAATCCAAATTATTCGTTAGATTCGCTTCGCCTTCGGTTCACTATTGCGTCAGAGAGTTAGAGGCGGAAATACTCTCATTCGCAAAACGCGAATGTAAACTGGATGTGGAACTTATACTCGTAGTAGGGGAGGCGAAGCGTGATCACGTATTTATATTTAACATATTATACTGGATAATACTTTTATTGCTTGCAATTATAATTTTCCAAAATATTTCGAAATAAATTTGTTTTGACTCTTAATTTATGTAGAAATAAAACCAATTATAATTAAATTTATTTTATTTATCTTACTCATTTACATTACACTTATGATGGACACAATTAAAACATTTACAAAAGATTAACATTTTCTTTGAAAACTCAGATGTAACAAACTTTATACATCTGTCCTGTAGAGGCCGTCAAAACCGTTCATAATGAACTAAACTTAACCTTTACTTAAGTAATTTGTCATTAGACATAGTGATAAAACGTTAATGTGATATATGGATATCACAAAAGATTTGAAGTCTTGAGCAGACGAACGAATTCGTTCATCGGACATAACACTAGAAGCAACGATAATATTACGTTTTCTTGTTTCGTTGTTCCTTGTTTCTTCAACAATAGATCCCTGCGTTACCTCTGGTTGACTGCAATTCTGAGTAACCTATAATAAAATACGATATTTTAATGACATAGTAAAGTTTCCTAATTAGTTTATCCTAATTATTAGATGTAGGGAAAGTTAAGTCGTTAACTAAACCCTTTCACAGGAGTTTATGAACAAGGGTAACACGTGGTCACTCAACCGTCGATTTTATAAAGTAGCGGATCAATAATCATCCACCGCTTGGCTATTGTTAGGAATAAAAACTCCCGAAATATTTTTACCCAAAAGAATTTTGTAAATTTTTTTCTTGAAATTTGGCACAGATGTGCCATAACATAGTCTGGAAGAACACATAGGCTACTTATTAAGTTTTTTTTAATGCCGCGCGAACAGAGTCGCCGGCGACAGCTAGTTCATAATATTAGTATGATTAAACAGCCTACCTTTCTTTCGGTTGTATTATTGGTAATACATCGATGTGATTGATGAGCTAGACAGGCTGCATAAGCTATCGCATGCGGTATATAGCTTTGCTCCACCACACCCGCAAATAATATTGTCGCCATAGGACCTTAAAAATATGTGATAAAACAACTCATATATTTTCTACGTAACATTGGATAAATGTAGTTAAATATCAAAAAGTCCTACGGGTTTTATAAAGATCGTGGGAAGAATACGAGTCAATTGACACCATAAACATCGAAACAGTTCCAGCTATTTATATGCCAGGCACGGTCACAATTAAACGGACATCCAATCCCACATTTTAATATTTATTACCCGCTTGAAAATCGGCTGATTAGTAATCAAAATCTTTCACTGTCATTGCTTCTTTCGAGTAAATTGTGCAAGCTAAGAAACTTACCTAAAGCATAAACAGGTACATCTTCTCCACCATGTGTAGACCACATCTTAGGTACAGCGGCAGCGTGTACTACATCATGCTTCGCTATAAACTTAGTGCCGCTGCTTGGCAACGTCCGTGGTTCAGAATGGCCAGGGCCAGTCCCGTAGAGTATTGTTGTGTACCCCAAATCATCAACATCTGATATAACTGAATCGGCACCTTTAAAATATTTGAAACTATAATAATGTCTCAAGAAACTTTTCTAATTTGGCAATCAATATCTCAGGTAACTTTGAGTTCATTTTACTTTAATATGTATCATACCTAGAATTGGATGTCCTCTAGGTGTGGATAGACCTCCAAAAGTCATTACTTGCCCGTGATCAGCTGTAACTACTACTAACGTCTCTGCGGTATTAACTAGTTCCAATGCAGCTAGGAGCGCAGTTTCCATTTCCAATGTTTCATCAAGAGCTCTGTACGGATTATTGTTATGATGACCGTGATCAATTCTTCCTCCTAAAAGACAACATTGATATACGACAAACAACACTCTCATCTTAAGTCTAAAAAAAAGTTGTTCTACCTTCAATAAACAAGAAAAATCCTTTTTCATTCTTCAGTAGTATGGACAGTGCTTTTCTAGTCATGTCAGCGAGCGAAGGATCGCTCTCTTTCTTCGTTTTTGAAGTCTCGTCTTCGTGTACGACATCACGATCAACGTTAAAGTCCATATGACTGTACTCGAATAAACCTATGTGAAAAATGTTTTCAAGTAATATGATTGGTAAAACCGTTAATTAATTATAATATCTTATATTATTTTAACATAAATCGGTATCGTTGAATTAAAGACAAAGAAGAGCCTAAGACTGTACAGTTGGAAATTTACACGTCAGTTGACTGTAGGATTTCGTATAGTGATCACAGGTAATCTACTGTACTGAGTGAGTAAAACCAGAGTTGTTTTGACGTCCAGTTACATTAATTAAAACACTTATTTTATTATCGAATGAGGTGAACGTGGTATAAAAGCTGTCACTTGTAGTCCACTAACTGTAGAAATTCTATACTTCTAGCGAATTCCCACGTAATGCTAAATACGTGCCTGACACGAACTGAACCGATATAAATGTAAGAAAAGAAAAAAGTTTTACTGTTGAAATAAATTAATAAACAACCGGGTGAAATCTGATGTCCAAGATCCTATTACATAAGTATTTTCCGTTCCAAGAACATTGGAATTTAATTTGACCTGTGTGGATCTGTCAACTTAATTTCGGCGTCAAGTTCAGCTAATGTTATATCTATGTTAATAATAGCTATGATAAGTTTAATACCTAATAAATAATCAGTTGTTAGTGGATCGACTTTGGAGAGTTGATCCCGCGAATAAATGTACTGGGCACGTTGTCGTCTCTTCATTTTGTCTCTGAGCCAATCCTCCGCAAGGTTACGTCCATCAAGTCTTTTCCCTTCTTTGTCTGGATGCTCCGGATCCATTGTAATTGTTGGCAAGAAATGTCTTCTTCCACCTCCCAAAATTACCTTTTTAAAATAATGTTACAATTATGTAATAAGCGTAGATTTCGAATTTAAACTTAAATGAATTGTTTTGTTATTGCTAACAATAATATTGATAACATTGCAAATGTAGGACAAAACCAAGATCAAAATGTTTAAATTGACTCATATAAGATTACAGAAAAATTAAATTTACTTCTTTTATTCATCCTCAACAGTTTGAAAAAATTAAAACATTACTTCAACACTAAAATAAAAATCATCTCATGAAAAACGAAGCGCTGTATTGTACGAGTATTACGTCAAATGCAAAAATTAAACTTTTTGGATTAATTCATATCAATTAAATGAAATTAAAACTTAAAAATAAAAGCCTTGATAAAAAAAACTACACTTATTTTAGTTATCGAATTCTGATTAATCGTATTTTATTATTCCAATTACAGGCTAAAATATTTTTTTTGCTAAAAGACTTTTTATTCAAAGTATTTTGCTTACTCAGCAACATTTCCTTCCTTGCTGTTAGGCACGTTTTGAATTGTCAAGATTGTCTGCAAACTTGTAAAGATCGTTGCTTCCTTTTTTATAATTTTTACTTTAAAGATAAATAAAATATATCGCTTTTTGTTTATAAAACGAAACTTGGTTGTCAAATAAATACGAGGACCTCATAAAGTACATTTGCTTTACCGCCTACCCAGAACCTTGGCGAGAAAAAAAATCAGACCTGTCTCTGTGTCAAAATATGATCAGCTTTATTGCTAATTACTAAACAGAGTTAAACTTAACTAACTTAACCTTACTTAAATAAAACGGAATTACGAAAAATTACTTTTATGTTATGTCCTTTGAAAAATTCGTAATTAGTTAGTATAACATCAGTTTAAAAGAAATACAATTTATGTTACAATTCAGTTAAGAAAAACATTATTTAACCTTTTCCAGAAATAAATTTTTCAAAAAAAATCTTACTTTTATACTTCTGCCTGGTTCATTTTCTAGAAGCTGGAGGGCAATATCTTTACAGTCTCGTCGGACGGTTGGTGGAACGCGGCTGTCGTCCTCCCAGAACCGGGACGGTGAGTGAGCGTACAACGCCGCGGGTGTCGCGTGCGTCACTCTAGATGTTGTTACAATCCCACTCCATTTGCCTAAGAACATTAAACCACTAAAGAAAGTTCTAACTGACACACATCAAATTAATGATTCTACGATATCTTTTTGGAGGTGGTTAGCTAAGAGTGCATGATTTCCCAGTCGACTGGTGCAATATCCCGCCAATGTATAGTCGCCAATATATTTGAAATGTACTATACAACTGGTAAGCATTACTCAAAAACTATTGAGAGAGGAAGTAACTCTTACCTGCAGCGTGTGCCCAATCTATTAATGATGTGACTTTGGTGTTAATAGTCGATGCGCAGTTGTTAAATCGTCCTCCAGCGTCGATACCCAGAGTTTCATATCGCGCTTTGACTCCGCAGAGAAGTGCCGTGGCGCAAGCTGATGACTCGCCCGTTTGAACGTCAATATTATACGTCTGTAGAAATTGATAAATTAATTAGAAACGGCTTAACTCACCTATGATCGTCCGGTAACAGTACCGAATAGTTTCGGACCCGTCGGGGGTCCATTTTCAGGGCGAGAGTTTATTTTAAAAACTTCGCGGTCGCTTCGCGTCAGCGAGAGAAAATACTTAATCTCTTATTTTTCAGTCTGCCTCTATTATAGCTACAGCTCAAGTTTGATCGTTTTTGTACGTATCAATATGCAAATAAAATGTAAATTACCTTAGCTAGAGCGACTGCGGGAAATGTATCCCAAACTAAATCTGTATCCTCTCCGGGGAGGCCCTTCCGTTGACCTCGCAATATCCTCGCCGCTGTGGATGTCGTCAGGCTCATACCGTCACCCACCACAAGAATGATGTTTCTAAATATAGAAATTAAGTGTTATTAATAATTTCTTTAAATGATATTTCCCTATACGTCCCCTCCTCCGCGAAATCCACTTCTCCTTCCCATCCTTATAAAAAATGGTGAGACGGGAAGGTGACTAAAATTAGTCCTCCGGCACGCACACTCATCAGACCAAAAGCGGATTGCTTCCACTTGGTCTTCTGTGTGGTCGGGGTAGTAGTAGTAGTAGTAGTAGGGGCTCAGTTATACGCAACTCCACGACAAGCGCGTATTTTGCGTGAAGGCAGGCTGTCGGTTACTCCAGCCAGCCCAGCTCGCCAGTGGTCGGGGTATTTCACCGAGGTTGAGCCGGCCCAATCGTGCAACAGATGTTATTGTTGCTGGCGTGTACCACTGATACGTATTTGAATTTCACGTAACTGTTATTTCTTATTTCCCTTGCGTTTTTTATTTCCTTCAAAAATAAAATTAAAAAGCATTCAAACTAAAAGCCAAAGTTAAAATAGTAAAAGTATTCTTACTTGGCAATTGGTTTCTTGTCCGTAGCGTACTGTAAACGCTTTTGGAGCGTTTGCTCTGCTTGAGCATACCAATAATGGCGATCTGTGCCAAGAAAAATACTAAGCATCGTTGGAAAGAAGCAAGCAAGTCTTAAAATATATAAATGTTGAAAAGATTACACTGAACACTTTAGAAAAAAATAAATGATGTCATTGACAAGAATTTTGTTATACATCTTTTATATGTGAAGTTAAGAAAATAAGAAGTAGTTACAGTTTAATGCCAAATGAAATACTTTTTTAACATTAAACTGACAAAACTTAACAGTAGATTTAATCTTTTATACAATGACATATAAAGCCTGTACTAAAATTGTAAAGGTCAAAGTTTTTCACATCAACCGCTTAAGTAATTATGAAATATTTTAGAACGTAGATAATCTAAGGCTAATAAAATTATATTCTTTGTTGTCAATTGAGATTTTGTTACAGAAAATACATTTATTATTTAGTTTTTGTTAATAAAATGTTCCTGTAGATTAAGAAATGACTATGTATTCTCTCGTATTCACTATTCGATAGTATATATAAGATTTATAAAAGATCTGACTGATTGGACTAATTGTAACATATGTAGTAACGATTTCTCAACGACGCGAATCAATATCGATAGCTCGTCCCTAAACTCCTTCTTAATAAAAAGAATAAAAATTGTTACTTATTACCTACCATAGACCTCCTTCTCCTCACTTTGCTGTGGTAATTTGAGTAGAGCGCCATGATTCATAGTGGTAAATATGATCACGAGACAGCACAAAGCACTCATGGTTAATAACTCGCTTTAGTACCTCATCGGTCTCACTTGTGGTAAAACCAACAGCACTATTCTTCTTACATTTATACTGCTTTTTCCTGAAACAAAATTACGTTTAACGTCCCAGCAGTTTGTTTGCCCAGGCTTTCGTTTCATTGGAAGTCCCGGATCTTTATAACCGACTTCAAAAAAGAGGAGGTTCTAATTAGTCTGTATGTTTTTTTTATTTATTTATCTTTTGTTATTTTGTAACTCCGCTCTTGATTGTCCGATTTTCATAATTCTTTTTTATTCGAAAGGTCTAGCGTAATAGCGTCTCATTTGGTCCCATTTTTTTTGAAAAATTAAAAATTATCTAGTAGTTTTACAGTTATTTTTAATAAACCGTGCAAAAAGTCGGTGAAAAATAGAACAATTTTACGTTCTTCGCTTTCGTGGTCTAAACTATTGTACCTACATAAAAATGATGTATGAAAAATTGTAGCTCTTGAAATGTGCTAAAGTGCGACACCGTCTCCGAAATAACAATAATTGTACAATATTGACATTATAAGAAAGACGAGAACTTTTTTACTTCCGGGTGTATTCATTACATTATTTTGTTACTTTTGCATTTTGTTGAGAATGTTTTTTTTTATTGAAGTCAGGTTTTCTTTTTTTTTGTTAAGTTAATTTTATGGTCTAAATATAATTCAAAGCAATATTGTTTTGTTTGTTTCTAATATACAAAGTGTCCGGGAAAGCTGTACAAGCACAATGAAGTCCTCAGATTCCTTGGTCGAAAATATGACGATTTAACCCCACTTATCCCTGTGCAAAGTTGCTTCGATTAGGCGCTAATAAGATTTAAAGGTTGCAAATTATTTAACAATTATAATATATCACGAAAAGTCTTTATTAGATATATTCATATTAAAACCATAGTTTTTATTTGATAAAATACATCTTTTTGTAAAATAAACCTTTGTTATAGATTCAACAAGGGACTCGAAAACATGACTGTCATATAAAATTTCAATCACATTTTTGCAACCGCCTGTACAATCTTACATATTTTTATTTCGCTAGAAAATTTCATTTACCAAATTTTAGATGACTGATAAGATTTTGATTTGTCAAGCGGTTTTTCCACAAAACACATTTTTCTAAAATCTTTTGCATTTTGTTTAATTTTTTTACATGAATAACATAACTGATGTTATTTAGTGAAATAAGTGAGGATGCAAATGCCACATCTACAGCCATACCCTAGATCCAATTACAATTAAAATAAACAATTATGTATGAAGCTGTAACGTGGTATATAAACCTGAATTAAATTTTGATAAAAATTTTAGTAGCGTTATCTCGTAGCTCCAGAGTTAAGCGTACAGTACTTCGTAAACATTACTTTGTGGCAAAACCGCTGAACAATTAAAAATTTACCAGAGAATTAAAATCTTGTAAATTAAACTTCCTATCTAAAAAAAAGTTGAAAGCGATTATTGCGATTGCAAAAGTATGACTATTCTTTCGATATTCGTGTTTTCGAGACCCCTGTAGGTTTTATGAAAAAGGTTTGTTTTACAACATGGTCTAGTTTATCCATTGTACACATCTTTCCTGGACATCTAGTATAAACAGCTAAACACTCACTATTTGTCAGGTGACGGCACCGAGGTGGGGGCCGCGTTGTGCGCCGGCGTCTGATGAGGGGCTTCCGATGAGCTCGAAACTAGTCGGTGCCATCACCGGACAAATACGTGAGTGTTTAGCCGTTTATATATTAATTCACATAAGCATGTGTTATTTGGTAGTTTCTTTTAAAAATCATATTGCATTTGTGTCAGAATTTGAATTTTACTCTGGTCTCCTTTGCTTTGCTCCATTAGATTTAGTCCGTAATCCCCTAAATAGATGTAATTCACGGTGATGTTTCATGCATCCGTTACATTAAGACGATCCGTTTGATATTGTAATTCGTGCAACGGCAAATATCAATTGGGCTTTAGTAGACATTTGAGATATTATATCAACTATATAATATATTATATTGGAATCTTATTAGGATCTATTATGTGTGTGTAACATTGTTAGGAAAACTTCCATCAAGTTACAAAAATAAGGTCCGAATTAAGGTTGTTACAAGCACTTTTATATGACGATCACGTATTATTGACTATGTATAACGTTATTTTAAGTATCTTACAAGCCAATATTATTACAATCCTATATAATGTTATGTACGTTTATAGATCAATATTAAAAAAAAGATCGATAGTTACAAGTCTTTCTGGGAAGCGGATATATGACCATTGTATTGTGACCTCCTTAATGTTAAATGTTTTCATAATTTTCTGACTTCCACTCAATTACCTTATAAAAACCGTTTATTACGTGAAACCATTTTTCCTGTACCTATTTTAAGGCACGTCATGTTTTAACCTTGTAAGCATTACCGACTAGAATAACAGAATTTCATGGTACACAGGCCCTTCGTACACAAGACACCGTATACCTATACACAACGTTGAATCGTCGACGCCAGTCATCTATCTGATCAATACAGGCATAGCGACTACATGTCAACTGTATAGATTTTGAAAATTGCAGTAAATTTTCTCACGACAATCTTGACACACAGGTTTCGAGCGACTGTGGTTGGCAATGACAGATAAAAATGTCGGTGACACGCGCTGTGTACAAACCTCTATGACATTCTCCTCCAAACCTCTATGTATTGCGGAAGTCACTTAGCAACTTAATTCGCCGGGTTTGGAAAATATACGTTGGCTTGTGTACGAAGGGCCTGATTGTACAGTAAGATCAAAACCATCATGTAACACCTAAAGTGTGCTAAGAAACACTGCCTGCTACGGCCTGCCACTGCACTGCTACTGCCTGCACGGCCTGCTAAGAATACACTTTACAGTTATCAGTATAAAAAATTAAACTTATCGTTTCCTTATTTATTGAATATTTTTTATACTTAAAATACTTTGCATGCTCGTATTTTATATACTAAAACTTTAACCTGTCTTTTAACAGCAAAGAAATAATGATTGTAATAAAAAGTAACTGGTTTGAGACAATCACAACAAAATAATTGCATTGTCTAGGACGAAAACCCTTTACCTCTCCGCTGTCCGCTTTAGTAATCTTCTTTTATCGCTTTCCTAATATAATATTGGACCTTTGTACAATTTTATCCTACAATTTCTTTCAGACATTGCGTGAGATAATTAATTTTTACGTCGTTAGCTACGTTTAACTGTAACGTGTTCATTCCATGTTTTTAGTGTTCGTTTTGTCGGTTCGATTGGAAATTTAGATACTTACTGTGACAGCACTTTTTTGCTGGTACTATGTGTGTGTGTCTTAACTCATATTTGTCCTACCAAGTAACTAGGCATTTGTCAACCACGCTAGCCCAGTGCAGATTGATTGACTTCACCCAGGCCGCTGGACAGAAAAGGGCGCCACAGATCTGCGAATTGCACAGTATCAAATAACCCTGGTAACCCCCACACAAAAGAATGCTAAAAAGGCCAGGTCGCCGTAGAAATCTCGCCCAGTCCGCTAATAAAATAAAAACTGTTCCATACTTCACATTCATCTTTGAATTTCTTTTCAGATAAGAAAGTTGCATCACGATGTTATTCATCACCGTCAATAGTAACTATTAGTGGTTTAAGTCATACAAATTTATTAAATTAAAGCATTTTTTTTAGAAACGCAACATCTGTGTCTATTTATATTAACATCCTCTATTTATTAAACTGTGGAATGCTTGCGTTTTTTATTGATGGAATTTTCACTCTCAGTTGTTTTTATAAAAGGTTCTATCTTATAATATGAGACATCTTAAATCGTCTCGACGTGAAGATATCCCTTATCTAGCAACTTGAAAATTGAGTTTATAAACTGAAGTTTGCCAATTGTGCAATCGCGTTTTCTTCCCCTCAGTTTTGCCTTTAAGGGTCTCATGATATTATAGAACGCCTTACTGTCGATTTTCATTGCCGAAACACTTCTTATAAAACTTCTGCAATTCTCCTAGTGTTGCGGATGTCCATGGGCGTCGATGATCACTTCGGTGTTCGCGCCGCTCGTTTGCCCCCTTCTCTTATAAAAAAAATATATTAATATCTCTATTTTCATATTAAAAATTAGAGTGATGACACTATGTTTGAACAAATGTTTTGACTATGGAGACACAAAATTGACTTTATCTTATGGTAAATCAAGAATTGTCAATTTAAGCGACCTTAAAAGCCCCCATTCGCACGAACGTTTTTTATAACTTAGGCTAAAAATAAACCCAATGCATTCGGCAGCGCTTTTAATATGCATCGCTTTTTATTGCATATATGAAACAAGTGTGATTTTAAAACGCTCATCGCTATGATATGCAGAGTTTTATCGCGGCGTTAAAAAAGCGCCCGTGCGTATTCGCTCTAAGCGACAGTCAAGACTGTATTGAGCTAACAGAATGAAATTTAAATACAATACAAAATATTTATTTTTAAATAAAGACCATTTTCATGTAATTTTTGTGCAAAATTTCAATTGTATATGAACGCAAACTGACTCAATTTACACGAAAGGAGCACACGAGTGAACAAGTGACAGGTCCTGGCATTTAAAGTTTGTCATGTTGACATCCCTTACATTATTTTTGACAAAACGGAGATAACAATATGTAATACAAGTGTCACGGCAATAGAGTTCTGCGGTTAAAATACATGTTTTTCCCGGATTATCATAATTGAATATTAGATTGTTGTTTTTTTTCTGTCGATCAGCCTCACAGATCAGCCAAAGCGACTAAAGTTTTAATTTATTCATTACTTTGAAATATTGTTGAAGTTCAATGTGGTAACGCAAATCTAAAAATTCGAAAGAGGAAAAAAACACGTCGACCTTGAGATGACATTGACACTACGTAGAGGACACAGCGAAGCTAAATTATACTTTACTAGCTTTTGCCCCCGACACCTTCAAACCTCCGTCTGCCAAATTTCATCAAGAACCGTTGAGCCGTTCCGGAGATACCTTCAAACAAACATCCATCCATCTATCTAAACTTTCGCATTTATAATATTAGTAAGAATATGGTTCCTTATGAACGCATAATACTGACTTATACCTATAACATTAAACATGGGAGTATGATTGAGTGTGTCAAAATATCTCGGAAATGTAGCGATTTGTATTTAAATCTTTTACTTGAATTAGGCCAAAATATAAATAATCCTTGTTTTGTAAAAAGCTTGTTATTATTGAAAAAAGTTAGGATTACGAGAGAAATACTAGAGGTTGAATGGAGGATTCGTATTTACGAATGCCGTAAAACGGTAATAACCGAACTGTCAACGTATTTACGGTTTGGGTTCCGGCGGCAAAATATTGCCAACGCATCGAATAACCTGGTAGCAACAGTTATGCAGATTGTTAAACTGAATACGTGTTTTCAGTTGTTAAAAATTGCATCGGCTTTTTTTTTTAATGAAAAATGTATTACTTTACCGCAAAGTTTTTTTTTTATAAGACGCGTAGCGTACATAGTAAAATTTGTTCAATTGTGTTTTCCTTGAAAATATGCCTTTGTTATTTTAATTATCTCTCTCTTTATTTGGGTCAAATTTAAATTAACCCCCCCCCCCCCTATGATGGCATTGTTAATACAATATGAAAATGAAATCGCATGATGCTAGAAATTATTTGAACGAATTTATGTTTCACTAGTTGACCTCGGAATAATATCAATAGTCAAAATAATGTGTACAAGCAAAGTCTCAATATTTTAGTCAATATCGGTTTTTAGGGCACAAATCTTGTCTTTACCTCCCCAGAACTTCAAAGTGACACTGACAAACGTTACATTTAAATTAAGAGCTCGGTGACCACCCAATCCGGCAATAATAATGAAGTAACAGCCCGAGCCGAGGCTCCTGATGGAGCCCTCGAGCCTAGTTACTCTTAAACGAGGTTTAGGCTAAACGCCATCCGCGCCCGGCCACCTCAAGCCCGGTGAAACTGTTAATGCCTCCTCAAGGCAAACAGTGACAACTCAGTCACAAAAAAAAGTTACATTTAACAACGTGGAAACTTCCAATTACACAAAAACATAGTGATGTACCAAACTCTAAGGCCCTTTGTACAAGGCAACGTAAATCTTCGACACCTAGCGGCGTCGCCTAATGTACAATAGGTCAAAATGTTTTTTTTATTCCATTTTACCTCTGATAAATATAGGTCAGAGATCTTATGAGACTTTGTGTTTTATCTTGTTTACATTGATTCTTATGTTATGATTTTAATTTTACTTATACAATATTTAATTACTTTTATATATTTAGCTACGTTTAACAAGTTACATTTTTTATTACATTTTATATAATTTTTCTCTTAAAGTTATGATTTTTCCGAGTGTATAACTATATTACCATTTCTTAATATTTCTCTATATTTTGTCTATTTGTTTATATTACATACGAGGTAGATGCTACTACGCTTCCAAGCATATTTATTCGAGACACTATTTTTGGTATTGTCTTTATTTATATTTTATTGTCCAAACTATCGCACACGAGTGTCACATCAGATATTACACATGTTTTGTAGTACGGTATGTCCTTAGTTTTAGTCTCACTATTTTGGCCATTTGGCCTCTTGAATCCAGTGCTTCCTAAGACTTCAGCATCTGGTAGCGGTTTTTATTACTTATTGTAAATGGTTGGACATACTGCAAATATGATCCAATGCATTTGCTTGTTTATCCGCCTGATTTTTTATGGCCTTTTGGAACATTGGTAACTTTCTCTTCTACTGTGATTTCTATTTATTCTGTTGCATTATTCTTCTTGTTTCGTTGCATTACTTCCTTAACTTACTTTCATAATTTTTCTACACTTGGTTTTGGACTGCTGCTATTTCTTAGACTTCTGGTAATTGGTCTAAATGTTAGCATGCATAAGAGCTGACCACAGTTAAACTAGGTGTATAAAACGAGTAAAGAACATTATAGATGGCAAGGGTAACTGTGGCTCGTTACGACTGCCAGTTCTTTTCATTACATGTAGCGTTTGAAAGATTGCTCGACATTTTAAATTTTAATTCACTTTAAATGATCTCATTCTTTTTCAAAGAAGTTACGTATTTTTTTATTTATAATTAAATAAGCGTGTTGTTTCAGAACAATGCAATTGGTATAAATAAGGATACAAATGCTGTATTCAAGCATGTAAATATCCGATTTTTATGAAAGCATAAAGAGTTTAGAGATCGTAAATGGCGCTGTGCTCCGCATAAAAGTCTCGGGAAAAATAAATATAATTGTAGAACTACCAATAGACAAGAATGGCATTTTTTCCAGCAAAGATGGGTGATATATGTTTTGCTATATATTTTACTATAACACGAAATACCTTCCTAAGACTACATTGTCTTTTAGAAGTTTATTGTGCTTAAGTAAACCGGTATATAGATTACACTGTTTACTTTTTTTGGCTAGTTTTCCTATTATCTAATTTTTTTGATTATTTTGATAAATTCATGTATTACATATTAAACAGACACAATATTAAAGGAAAGCAACACATCTGCAATTGCTAATGTCCATGGGCAGCGTTCGTTTCGCTATTTCTGCGAATTCAGGTGGCCGTTTGCTCGTTTGCCACCTTATGATATAAAAAAGCAATAATATATTTAGTATAGCTTTAATACGTTATGGTTACATCATATAAAAGCTCGGTCTACATCTATATGTATAGTAACTGTGTATAGTAAATAGTAACATATACATTACATTTTAAGTTTATATAAAATTTCATATTTGAAAACGTGAATTAATTAGGCCTTTATTGTATTGGCGTAACGTAACCGCGAATAAAGCCGGATAAATACTCGCCCTGAAAATAATCTACGACGGGTCCGAAACTAGTCGGTGCTGTAACCGGACTTATGTGTGTGTTAGAGCGTTTGTCCACCAACACCGCCACCGCCACCGGCACCGTCGCGAGATTATTTCTGGCCGAGATCGAAATGACGTGACGGCGGTCATTTGTTCACAGCGATGATCTCGTTGGAATTTTTTCGTTATATTTGTTTTGGCCCACAGACATTATTTACTTTCTACTAGCTCTTTTAATGATTAAATATCATTTTGAATTCCTTAGCCATTATTTATTTTAATCAACTAACTAATAATAACAAACAATAACCGTACGTTTACAACGTGACGGCGCCGGCGAGGTGGGCATGCACAAGTCTGTTTTGTATGGCCGGCACATTGGCCCGTCATAATCTCTCGCCATTCTAGTGGTAGCGCCGATCTACGCACGATATCGGCGGCCGGGATGACGGCGCTCTTGTGACGGGCGTGCGATGGACAAGCCACTATAGTAAATGTATTGTCGCTACCTGTGCTCCGTCAACTCGTTCCCGTTGACGTGACTTTGACGGCGTTGGTAGACTTAGCCTAGTGACTTAAATAATATAGATTATTATTAAGCGATTGTTTAGGTTACAATTTTAACGAAATCGACAAATTTTAATAGCCACTAAACAAATATTAGGTCCTTACATATGAAATTGGCGTTTTGTATGGGAGGAACAAAAAGTCGAATATTTTTTAATATAATATATTTAATTAATCAAAGTATGAACCATTATTTTCTATGCACTTTTGCCATCTCATAGGTAGTTCATTGATCCCTTTACTAAAAAAACCAGTCGGACGGGAATCAATAAAATCTTTGAAGGCGATTTGGACTGCCCCATCGGAGTTGAATTTTTTCCCTTGCAAGAAGTTATCCAAATTTCGAAAAAAATGGTAATCTGTTGGAGCAAGGTCCGGGGAGTACGGAGGATGTCTTAGACTTTCCAATTGAAGCTCTTCTAATTTAGTAGCCGTCTGTTGCGCAGTGTGTGGTCTAGCGTTGTCGTGAAGCAGCAGTGGCGTGGAGCGATTGACCAGCCTAGGTTGTTTAGCCGCTAGCTTTTCCATCATGGTTTGCAATTGCTGACAATAGACATCAGCCGTAATAGTCTGGCCAGATTTGAGAAAACTGTAATGAACAATACCGGCACTAGTCCACCAAACGCTTACAAGTAACTTTTTTGGGGTTAATTTTCGCTTGGGGCAGGATTTGGCTGGCTGGCCAGGATCCAACCATTGCGCTGAGCGCTACCGATTATCGTAAAGAACCCATTTTTCATCACAGGTAATGATTCGGTTTAAAATACCTTCATTATTGTGCCGGTTTAGTAATGTAACGCAACAGTCGACGCGCGTTTGCCGGTTTGCTTCAGTCAATTCGTGAGGTACCCACCTTTCAAGCTTTTTAATCTTCCCAATTTGCTTCAAGTGAATTAAAACAGTTTTATCACTAACATCGCAGCCTGCAGCTAACTCGGACGTGGTTTGCGATGGATCCGCTTCAACAATAGCCTTCAACTCTTCATTATCAACTTGAGTCTCAGGCCGTCCACGGGGCTTGTTCTGCAGATCGAAATTTCCAGAACGAAAACGTTGGAACCAAAAACGAACTGTGTTTTCTTTTGCAACACGACCGCCATACACATCATTCACCCTTCGAGTCGTTTCCGCAGCACTAGTGCCACGGCGGAACTCGTACTCGTAAATAATGCGATATTTTAAGTTTTCCATTATGTAAAATGAGTGACGCAAACAGAAAAAAACAGAAGAAAAAAAACAAATGAATGACGGTCATCGAACCACAAATACATGAGTCTATAGCTGTACAAATTTGAATTTGGAATTCCTTACCAAAGAGGAGAAATTCGTGATTAAAGTGGCCAGTACGAAAAACGCCAATTTCATATGTAAGGACCTAATATAAGACTTATATAAATTATGTTTGTAGAAATTACTAACAATTGTAACATGTAAATGTTAAGTTGAGCAGCCCCGAAAAATATGTTCCTTTTCCACTAACAGCAGCCAGACAATTGATTTATCTATTAATAATGTTGTAGACCTTGGCAGGCAAAGAGCGTTGTAAAAAGTTATAAATGATATTCCCAGCACTTATCTAACGTATATAACCGAAAGATATTTTGATTAGATAAAACTCGGCAGACCTGAAAATGGCTAAATGATCTAGCCTCCTTTTGAAAATATTGGCCACAAAAATCAAAGGCCAGATAAGTTAAAAAAAAGAACCCGAGTAATCTATCAATATATAAACTGTAACTATTTTATTCTTTAAATCGCCCTTGGAGTTTGCAAAAGATATTTGACAAAATACTACACCTATCAAAAATGTCTTTCGATAACTTGAAAGCTCCCTCTAACTTTTCAAAATAAGCTATTTTAACTAGTAACAGCAAGAATAAAAAAAAATTTATTGATCCACAAAAATTTTTACAAGGAAGATTTTTACAAGAATCCTAGGCTATATTTTGACCTTGTTTACGCGGAGGGTAAATGTACAATATGTTTTAAATCTGTGATATATGCTATATCAGCTAGTTATTGTTATATCTAACTATAAATCATCAACAGATTACAAAAGAAAATTCAACAAAGCATACGAATATTTGAACGAATACAAAGCGTTAAAGAAAAATGTGATGTACATTACTATTAGTCTAAATTGATGTAACTCAACCCAACTAAATTTGAGAAGAATACGCGGATAGTAAAGAAGGATTTATGATCGTTGGAGCTTACATTTATTTGGTTATTTTTACAGACTACTCGTGAAATGTGAGCTTAATCAATCTTTACGCCACGGGTTGAGAGCCGTGTTATTTCGAAAGCTATTAAATCCGCAATAGCTACCCTTTTAGATAAATAGTTACTTTAAGTATATAGCGAAGAAATAACAAAAAGACATCAAAAATAGTTTTGTATCACTAGCAAAAGTTGATTAAGTTTTAAAAAGGAATCTGTATAAAAGATAGTTATGTTGGACGCTCGCCCCTCAGCCTTAGATTAGGGCTCTGTACCTAAAGGTGCAGCGTCATAGTTTTAGGAATTAGATTATAAGTTTTACTAACATTAATTTTAAGAAATTAGATTATAACTTCCTTTATAACTTCCTAAACGATTAGAAGTAAGCAAACCTTTAATATTGTTCTAGCCTTCACATCGGCAGGACGTATTCATTAGTTTAGATAATATTGTTCTCGCCTTCGAATCGGCAGGACGTATTCGCTAGTTAAGTCCTAATTAAATGTATTTCTTTAATTAGTAGTTTATAAGTCTTAATTAAATGTATTTTTTTAATTAATAGTTTTAATAAATAAAGTTAGTTTTTAAAAACACACTAAGGGCATATAGAAACAAGACTGGCGCTGCGGACAGGATACGCTCGTTAACAGTAGTGTTGTCTTTCGTATTTGGGTATCCAAATTTGCCTGAATTTACGCGAGTGCGACGCGATTAATACTGGAGCGTTTCCTAAATCAAATAAATTTGTCTTTTTCGAGTAAAACCTAGTGGTGTCAACATGGGATTAGCAGTCGGTTGGTGAGTACAACTTTTTGCCTTCCTTAACATCCTATTCCATGTATATTCTTGAAGTTAAAATCCTTCGTTAGAAATTTAAGTCTATTAGATTGTGCTATTTGAGATAAGACTTTTCTCGGTAGCGCGTTATCTGGTTTTTAGCCATAACAACTCCACATCGTTGTATGGTATTGTAGCATTAAGTTATAACATTATTTCATGTGTGATTATTTTATATTTAATTTGTGTATTTCTAGTTTTTAATTGTGTAATTAATTTTAAGTGCTATAAAAATGGAAGTTCAAATAAAGCCCATTCCCGAGACAATGTTAAAAATCATCCCTATTTTTGAAGGAGATAATAGACATTTAAATTTATACATAAAAAAATGTGAATATGTAATCGAAAGATATCGCGGTAATGACGAACAAAATTTATATGTATACCACGTTGTTACTAGCCGTTTATCAGGTAATGCAGCCGCGTTATTATCTGAAAGAGACGATATAGTGACATGGTCACAACTAAAAGATTTACTAGAGCAACACTTTGGTGATCCTAGAAGTGAAGAATGTATAAATATCGAACTTGAGAGTTTAAAAATTAATCCCGGCGAAACATACCTTTCTTTTTGTAATAGGATTCAGACAGTACGATCTAATTTAATTTCAAAAGTAAATACCCATACAAATCAGGAATTAAGAACTGCTAAAATTGCCATTTATAATAATACGGCCTTAAACGTCTTTTTATATAATTTGCCAGAGAATATGGTACGTATAGTGCGTTTAAAATCACCCTCTACACTAGAAGCCGCATTAAGTGTGGTCCTTGAAGAAGTAAATTTCCATGATCAATATACTTTAAGAAATAAAATGTATGGATCTTCATCTAAGCCCGCGCAACATTCGAATCATTTAATGCCATCGCATCCACCCATTGGATTACGTTACAAGCCTAACATGCAACAAATGCCAAGTAGAACGCAACAAATTTTTGGTAACTCCGTTAATCAAAATTCCGGTTTCCGTTTACCTCAACCTGGGTTTCGGCCACCAATAAAAGGTTTTAGTAATCATCCCCAAGGTCAGCAGTTTGGCTACCGCCCTCAGTTACAGCAGTTTGGCTACCGCCCTCAGTTACAACAGTTTGGCTACCGCCCTCAGTTACAACAGTTTGGCTATCGCCCTCAGTTAACCCAACAACAATTCGGTTATAAACCCCCAATAGGACAGACATCCTTTAATAAATCCATGCCCCCACAACAGTTTCAAACAGACGTATCAATGCGAACTGCCCCACTTAACAATAATGCCTTTAAAGTCAACGAACTTACGGAATCAGATTACGTAAACGAAGATTATTATTACGACCCCAATTACTATGAGCAACATCAATACAATACAGACAACTACGATGAATACCCCATTGAAAATGATACCGACGAGAGTATGAACAACCCTAATCAAGTTAACACTGACCAAAACCACCCTTTCGAGAAACAAGCCTCTCTCCCGAACAACACATAGAGTTAAATTGCGACCCAAGTCTAAAACTCCCATATATTTATATACCAGAAATAAATGCAAAAATGATGATAGATACCGGTAGTACAAGATCCTTTCTTAGCCCTTCAAAAGCTTACCAATATTTTCCTGAATACATTAATTACGAACCCTTTAAAGTAGTCAGTACACATTCATCAAGCCAACATAACCAAGTCGCACAAATACCCCTTTTTCCAACCTTCCAAAGTAACGACGAACATAAATTCTATCTATATGACGTCGATAAAAGATATGATGGACTCATAGGTAATGATTTGTTAAAGCAACTAGATGCAGTCATTGATTTAAAAAACTTGAAATTACATACTAATACGACATCTATTACTATAATCAACAACAACTTAGATTATGTCTTACAATTACAACCGCGTAGTGAACAGCGAGTTAAGGTCCCTACAGACCAATATTCCGGCCATGCTATACTTGATTATTGTGAATTTCAACCCAACGTAAGAATGCCTTCAGCAATAGTAAATTGTACCAATGGATATGCTACTACGGTTATCCAAAATACTTCTAATAAATCAATTACTTT
Organism: Papilio machaon; assembly: GCF_912999745.1. Taxonomy (NCBI): domain Eukaryota; kingdom Metazoa; phylum Arthropoda; class Insecta; order Lepidoptera; family Papilionidae; genus Papilio; species Papilio machaon. Next base: position 3,998,509 of record NC_059996.1, on the reverse strand, counting down.
AACATTCTCAAGACCACTAAAAGTGACGACATATGACGACGTACAATGTAATATAAATTTTATGACAGACAACGATAACAAACAGACTGACGACTTATTAGATAAAAATTTACGTAACAAACTTAGACTGGAACATACTAATGACGAAGAAAGACACAAGATACAGAACCTTTGTAATGAATATAAAGACATCTTCTATTGTGAAGACATTCCATTATCATTCTCCAGCCAAGTCAAACATGAAATTAGAACGCGTAACGATGATCCTATATATGTGAAACCTTATAGATTAGCTCCTTTCCAAAACCAAGAAATAAATAGACAAGTCGAACAGCTATTACATGACAATGTCATACAGGAATCGCATTCACCGTGGAATGCACCTGTCCATTTAGTGCCTAAAAAGCCTGACGCATCAGGACAACAGAAGTACCGAATGGTGATAGACTTTAGACGATTAAACGAAATAACCATAGACGATAAATATCCCTTGCCCAACATTACAGACTTATTCGATAAATTAGGTAAAAGTACATATTTCAGCACGCTAGATCTCGCTAGCGGTTATCATCAATTAGAGGTTAAGCCAGAGGATAGACAGAAAACAGCCTTCAGCACACAACACGGACATTTTGAGTTTACCCGAATGCCGTTTGGCCTTAAAACAGCTCCTGCAACATTCCAAAGAGCCATGGATAGTGTTCTAAGAGGTCTTCAGGGAATCCATTGCATGATCTATCTTGATGACGTAATTGTATTCTCATCCAGTCTCGATGAACACATTCAAAAGTTACGAACCATTTTTGACAGATTCCGGCAGACAAATTTTAAGATTCAACTTGATAAATCCGAATTCTTACGTAAAGAGGTATTGTATCTTGGACATACTATAACTAAAGACGGACTACGACCAAATAACGACAAGATAAAAGCAGTACTTGACTATCCCCTTCCCAAGACTACAACTGAAATTAAAAGTTTCCTAGGTTTGATAGGCTACTATCGACGTTTTATTAAAGATTTTTCCAAAATTACCCAACCATTAACCTCGTGTCTCAAAAAGCGAAATAGAATGGTTATAGATCAAAAGTACATTGACGCATTCAACAAGTGTAAAGAACTTTTAACTAACGCCCCACTTTTGCAATATCCAGATTATTCAAAACCATTCATTCTAACAACTGACGCGTCTAACGTCGCCCTAGGCGCAGTATTGTCACAAGGTCAGGTAGGCAGTGACAAACCTATTGCGTACGCAAGTCGCACCCTTAGCGACACCGAGTCACGATATAGTACAATAGAAAAAGAGCTATTATCCATTGTATGGGCTGTAAAGCATTTCCGCCCATATCTCTACGGAAGAAAGTTCATAATTTATACTGATCACAGACCCCTTGCTTGGTTAAATTCATTAAAAGATCCTAGTAGTAAACTAACCAGATGGAGACTCCGACTACAAGACTACGACTTTGACATTATCTATAAAAACGGGAAACAAAACACAAACGCTGACGCTCTCTCCCGCATAAAACTTAACGCCCTTGACTCTGACGACGACTCTATGAAGGTTAACATAGATCCGAACTATCAAGCTAAAATTTCCGAAATAGTAGAGGAACTCGAGAAACATTGTGCTAAGAAACAAAACCGACATGATTCCTCGACCATAACAATTTCTGATAAAAGTGCCACAATTAGCCCCACTGATAGATCTGAAACACTTTCTGTAGCAAGCACTGGCAAACCTAACAAACATCGTACAAATACACCCTTAGGCTACCCCGTTAGGTCACCTTCGAACTCTAACAATTCGCAAACAATACATTCAGCACCTGATTTAGAGCCTATCGGAATTCCCATATTAAGAGAAGCAATAGATACTAAGCCTAATCAAATTTTAGTTCACTCTTGGTTTAAATCCGAATTTCAAGTTAAAAATTTATCGCATAATCAACAGAAAATCTTAGAAGTTTTTATGCCAATCGGTAATGATGATTTAATTAAACAATTTTTAAAGGAATACATAAAGCCGAAAGTTAAATATTTTATATACTTTGAGGAGGAAGAACATAGACATCAATTTAGCAGAGTAGTTATACAGTTATTTAAGAAAGATCAGGTTAAATTAATCGAATGTACAGAGCGAGTAATAAGAGTAGAGGACGAAGAGGAACAACGTGCGATAATTCTTAAATATCATGAAGGAAAACAATGCCACCGTGGTATTAAGGAAACACTAGTTAGATTACGTAGAACTTACTTTTGGGAGAAAATGCAGGAAACTGTATCAGCCGTTATTAATGCATGTACCCTTTGTAAACGAATGAAATATGATCGCAAACCCTTAAAGCCATTCTTACAATTAACACAAACTCAAGACGCCCCTTTTCAAGAAGTTTTCATCGATATATTTAGTATTGAAAGCAAGTATTATCTCACATTAGTCGATTCATTTAGCAAATTAGGACAAGCGATTGAAATTACAAACAGATCAACTCCTGAAGTAATTAGAGCCCTCATGAAATACTTTGCATTTTACGGTATTCCCAAAAGAATTAGCGCTGATCCAGGAATGGAATTTAACAATGTTTTATTAAAAGAATTCCTTAGTTTACACAAAATCGAACTCCACATTAGCACTCCCCGAAATCCTAATTCCATGGGACTTATTGAACGTTTTCATTCAACATTAATTGAAATTTACCGACTTGCGAAATACGAGAGGAAGTGCACTGATGCCGCCTCTGTAATGACGTACTCTATTATCGCCTATAATAACACAATTCACACGACAACCGGCCTTACGCCTTTTGAAGTGACATTCGGTCACACTGATACAGATAGCCCATTCAATACTCATTTTGAAAAAAGTTACACACAACAACTCGTCCGAGATCATGCTAAACGTACAAAGTTTCTATATAAACATTTAGCGGAAAGCATGTTAGACAAAAAGGAAAAGATTAGAGAAAAGAAAGGAGGAGAAGGCGAAATTCAATTTAATAAAGATGATATCATTTTTGCTAAAGCAGTCAACACCCGGAATAGTAAAGATAAAGCCAAATACACAAAAGCAAAAATCATAGGTCCCATAGAAAGAAACGTAGTCCCCGTACAAATAGGAGAACGAGAAACGAGAGTCCCTATTAAAAATATAAAACGACCTTCACAGGTGGTGGCTGATGTTGATAGGCGCACCGTCGCTGGCCCTTCATCTGAAATCACTTGAAGGCAATCCTGGAATCTTACCCGTTAAGAAAGGAAGTGCGTATTTACAAAAAGACCATTGGACAATATTAAAAGTTCTAAATTTAGACCAATTATATACTGATCTTATTAATATCGATACAAACTACCAAGTATTAGAAAACTTGTTAAATTATAATCGTTCCATACCTCTAGAATTTCTCTCTCTTGAGAAACACGTTCAATATCATCGTTTTATTACATTTGAAAAATACAGCCAACTTGTTCCTCAGCGTCTGAAAAGAGGCCTAGTTGATCCCTTAGGTTCTTTAATAAAAATTATTACCGGCAACCTTGATCACGAAGACGCTCTCAAGTACGATAAGCTTACCACAGAATTAAATAAAAACCAAATTGTTATCTCTAACAGGCTCACTTTAATCACTAAAATAATAGATGGTTTAATTAATAATACAGACCTAGTTAATACTAATATTAGACAGTTAGAAGAGAGACTTAAAATCTTTGAAACCGAATTGAGAACTCAAAAGAATTGGATATTTGGCACATATTTAATGGGATTACTTAATTTGTTTATCAATAATTATCGTACAATATTCATTAAGTTAAGTGAAATTGAAACAGCCTTAGCTCTAAGCAAATTGTCAGTTTTACATCAAAGTATTGTAAACTCTACTGAATTATTAGGTCATCTACAAGCTATATCTTTGTATGGTAATTTACTGTATACACCTACTGAAATGAATTTAGTAAAAATTGAAGAAACCATTATTGTAAAATCGTATATTAAGAAAAACCAGATAACGTTCATATTGGAAATTCCTCTTATTCATAATGAAACTTATAATTATTATAAAATCTATTCCTTACCCATCTATAATGAAAAGATAAACCTCACTATTACCATATTTCCTAATTACCCCTTCCTCATGGCAAAAGGTACGAAAACTATTCCGATTGTAAAACCTTGTCGCACCCTAGCCGCTGGAGAAGAGTTTCTTTGCACAGACAATGATAGAGCTCTATATGCAGAACCTACATGTTTGGAACAATTAATACCGTGTTACAAAATTGCAAAGACGATATTACTAGATTCTCTGTTTTTGGAACATATATGATGACCCTAAATGAACCCTGCGAGATCGTGGTGGACAATATTAAAATTTACCATCACTCCGCCTACTCCATGAATGCCGAGATTGAGCCAATGCCCATAGTGAGCCTGCCACAACTACATAGCGACATCGATACATTATCCGGTGCGCATGCACTCGATATAAAGGACGTCAACCTCGACGAGATCAAGTACATGTCACACGCGTTGAAAAACAGTGAATTAGTGCATAGTGTTACAAGTGATACCAATGTGTACAGCTCTAGCTGGTTTATACTTACGTGTGTTTTAATGTTCATCTTTATAATTTCTGCCTTTATAATTTTAAGAAAATATTTGTTAAAATTTGTATGTTTGCAAAATTATCGGAAAAGCCGTAAAAACGACAAATCCGATAATTTCGCTCTTGAGGGGGGAAAAGTTATGTTGGACGCTCGCCCCTCAGCCTTAGATTAGGGCTCTGTACCTAAAGGTGCAGCGTCATAGTTTTAGGAATTAGATTATAAGTTTTACTAACATTAATTTTAAGAAATTAGATTATAACTTCCTTTATAACTTCCTAAACGATTAGAAGTAAGCAAACCTTTAATATTGTTCTAGCCTTCACATCGGCAGGACGTATTCATTAGTTTAGATAATATTGTTCTCGCCTTCGAATCGGCAGGACGTATTCGCTAGTTAAGTCCTAATTAAATGTATTTCTTTAATTAGTAGTTTATAAGTCTTAATTAAATGTATTTTTTTAATTAATAGTTTTAATAAATAAAGTTAGTTTTTAAAAACACACTAAGGGCATATAGAAACAAGACTAGATTTTTTACATATTTTAAGAAATAAAATCACACCTTTTTCAATAACAAAGGCATAAAATCTTGTACTTCATAAATATACATTTTTAAAACAATCAACTTTTGCTAGTGGTCGCAATTTTCTTTTTTGACAAAACATTCATAGATATATAAATAAATGTTCATGAATTAATTAATTAACGCACCTGCAATTGCAGATGTCTATGGACAAACGTAGTTTCGATATTTCGGCTAATTCAGGTGGCCGCTTGCTCGTTTGCCAATTTATAATTTAAAAAATAATGTTCATTTTTATTATCTTTTACTGTGCAAGGTTTATTCCGTTCATTTATTTAACTAGATTTTAAGAGGGTGTCTAATATTGGTCATATTATACAGCCTCCCCTTAGAATTCTAGTAGTCCAAAGGTGATCGTAATGAAAGATTTTTAAGAAATAAAATAAAAATAAAAACGAATGTGTATAAAGTTAAAGGGATAACAGCCAACTAACCATAAAATACTCCATATATAATTTTGATGGATTTTTCAAAGCTTTTGTTAGAGTAAAACGAATTTTAAAATAAAACCAATAGAAGCACAAAGCAATAAAATCACAAAATCTCAATTTATTCGATCTGTTAATCCGTTAGCTGTTATGCCTCTCCGGAAAACAATAATTGTAAGATATGAGAGAGTTATTCATTAAATAAATATTTTATTTTTACAATCGCTGGACATCTGTTGCATTATTTGAATGTTACAACTTACCACCAAACTACCCGAATTCTGTAAAAGTTGGTATCGTTTGCGAAACTAGTGTCGGGTCGTAAGTCGAACGCCCGCATCGCGTAAATAGTTCCCAGTACGACTTTTACGACTCACACGGGAAAATTCGTCGGTGAATTCTTTGCACGCGGCGACTATTTTTATGTTCAACAAGTTATTTAATCACCACACATTAAAATATATGTAAATATTTATAGCTTTAAGACTTATTCTCTGTTTTTGTTTGTAATTTTTTTTTTATTAATTACAATAAAAAACTTGTACACGTCAAAGTAATTTCTTCGGAAATTTTCATAGTGGAATGTATAAAGAATAAGTAAATTTTATTTCCCTGCAACTATTTCTGTAACAGAATGTTATGTAGCACGTCTGGATTTTAGGATTTTTTTAAAAATACATATTTTTAAATTTATTTGTAATTTTCGATAATAATTTTTTTCCTAAACATTATAAAATAGTCAGTACATATATGAAATAAAATTTCGTAGGTACTTGGAGAACAAAAAAAAATATCATAAGGGGGCAAAAGAGCAATCGACCACCTGATTCGCTGAAATAGCGAAGCAACCGCTGATCATAGACATCCGCAATTCCAGAAGCGTTGCCTGTTTTTAATCGACGGAGGATGGGACGCACAGAAAGTGAATAATTCCCCTTACTATAATAAAAGATGAGGAAACGTATACGTCCTCTCTTCCGACAAATGTCGATTCCATTCCCATCCTTTACTTTATAAGAAATGGGTGGCAAGGGAAAGAGGACTAAAATTAGGCCTCCGGCGCCACACTCATCAGTCGAAACGCGAAAATTGCTTTCACTTCACGCCTGTGTGGTCGTGGTACTGCATCGGGCGAGCCGACCCATTCGAGCAACAGATGTTGTTGCTGGCGTCTTCCACTATTAAACGGTCTATTCTTGTGTATTTTCACATGTTTATACATTTTATCTGAATCCTTATGTACAAATGAAGTAAAAACTCCTTATTTTATAATGTAATCATCGTTCGAAAGATGTTTGTTTGTTCAAAGCAAATAAAACTATTTTGATTAAACCACCTTAATTTTTAAATTTTGTTTCCATATTATTCTTCGGTTTCAGAGCACACCATCTAAAATTATTATGCATCAAAACTTAAAGGACAGATTTTTTTTTAAACAAGAGTTTTTATTAATACTCGCTAATAGTAAACAACAATCGCCCACTGAATTTAGATACACAGATCCCTTATAGACGTGGTACATTGACGGTTCTGATTCAAAGTATGACTTCTAAGTTGTCGTCCTTCTTTCATAATAACCATACCTAAGAACATTTATTCATTAAAAATGTTTGACTCGGAAGCTGATTAAAGCACAAAAAATCTATATTAAACATTAAAATTACACAATTTTTTGTACATAGTAGAAAAAATTATAATATAAAATAACTACTTATTGCCAAAGTATATAATTGCAGTGTCACTAATGATAAATACGTGTAAAATCAAATCAAAATACATGTTTTATTATTACTTTTTTTTAATATGCAGTAACATTACCCAAAAAAAGATTTATATAGTCTCATTTTTATAATCAAAATTAACATTTTTTATTAATAAATTAACAAAATAATGAATATATTTAAAACTTACAAAATTATCAGTTATTAAATGTACTACAAATACTCACTCAGTTGTTTTCTAATCTCGATTGAATCCTTTAATAAATTACATACACGTCACTTCTTAACTTTATATTTGCACGTTCAATTTAAGTTTTACAAACTGTTGTAAAGTTTTTAAACTTTTAATAAATTAAATTAAATCACCATTCACACTAAAATAATGTTCAGAATGCATGTTAACGAAAACCATTTTTTTTAAATAAACTAACGTAATCGTATTCGAAATTTAGAAGCACTGAAAATTCAAATAGGGATAACTTAAACACAGAACAGCACATTGCGAAACCCTGGAGTAAACTGACGAGTAAGTACGACCCTTACACGCATGCGTCAGGGATTTCCTCGAAACATAAGTTCGGTAAGTAATATGTTATTATTGCTCAATCATAAATTGTCTACTTTTACCTGTATTCTATATAACATTTATTTTATATTAGAGACTTGCCAAAGATCAACGTACAGAGAAAATACTTATTCATCTATACGTTTTAACATTTCATATATTAAATGTAATGCAAAAGAGACATCACTATTTGAGACTGAAACATTTAGGTGTCGTAAAAACCTCGACTTACGCTCACTTCCACAATACCAACTTCTTACATATTTTAATTTAAAAAGCTGAAGTCTAAAGCAAATTTAGAGATAAATTAGATTTCAATTCGAACTTACCTAAGTAAGTAGTGGAAGTAAGCAAAAGCTGTAACAAGTTTGGATTCGAGATACACGTATGTTATTGAAACACAAAGTGTACGTTATAAATTACCTTTTCCGTATTTTATTACTTTATGGTATTTAATTGGTCATTCAAGTGTTTAAATACAAATTAAACTTTTCTACAAATCAATAAGTATACAAGTACAACGACTCGTACATGTCAGTGTGTATGTGATAAAATTAAGTGAATTTAGGACCTGATTCACAATGTTCAATTAAGTCCAGAATAAGTAACTTGGAAGTTATTTATCAAATAAAGTTTTCGTTGGCGTTTTACAATATCCAAATAAGTTGTGAAACAAAAACTATTTGTACAGGAAGTCTTATGTGTCAGTTAATTTATTTGTTAGTTATCTAGCAATTTACATGGCCGTAGTGAAACAAATCCTTAGGTACATAACTTTGAGAACGTACAAACACGAAGCTTTTGTATTCATACTGCGGGAGTTTTTTTTATTTGTACCACGACTACGGGATTATGCGGGGTTTTCACGAAGACACCAATTAGTGACTATTGTGTAGCTAAATTTTTGTGTTGGCCTTTTCGTAGTGAAACATGTTTTTATCCAAATGAAGTAAACAGCTAGAAACAACCACTCTTCACTTAATTAGGCTGAGTTACTCGCTTTGACAATAATCCTTTTGTAATAAACCCAAAATAAAAACAACAATTTTTTTCTACATCATCATGATCATGTCAAATGGAAAATCAATCTCAACTTATTTCAAAAGCGTCGCAAGTTGTTTTTAATAAATAAACGTAGACATCTCAAAAACATTTTTTAATCATATTTATAGTTAAATGAAAAATCTCTAGTTACAAATGATCGTAAAGGTGCACATAGTTCAAGTTTGAAACTTCGTAATTCTGACGCAGTCGGCATATCCCTACGAGATGGTGTTTTGTTTAATTTTCCAGATATTATTTGACTTATCTTTATCATAGCCTGAAACAAAAACATATTTCAGGGTATTTTCAAAATTCACTCTAAATATCCGTCCCTTGTCAGTGCCATTGATCATTACCAGATTATTCGACATTTTATTGCATTTCCATGTTCATTATTTCTAGAAGCACTGTCATCAATCTAGCAAATTAGATTTAGCAATTCTAAGATAAATTAGGGTCTAAATACACGCACAGTTTTAAACAGTAGGTATTGACACCTTCAAGTGGGTGGCATAATGTGATCAGCGGTTAAAATTCACCGTACAGGGGAATCAGTTTGCATTCGTCATTAAAAAAAATGACGCTCGTACGCCGACCGCATGTAGCCAAGCATTGCTGGAAGAAGTCCGTGCATGTCGACCCTTAATTACAATATTTACCGTTCGTGAGGGCAAAGGTAACGTAGGAAGGGCGTAGACTGGAGGGCAAGCCAACAAAGACGATAGCGATACACGCATTTTTAAAACATCGAAAGGCCTATTAGAAGTAACCATTTCTGGAACAAAAACATTCAACGTTATCAACAAGAAACCCAATTATAAAATATGTAAAATATGTACGAATTAACTCGCTGACAATTAAGCTGTTAACTGGAAAAAAGATCCAAAACGCTTAAGTAATATTAAAAATCTATTACAATGTATAAATTATACAGAATTGTTATAAAATAAATACACATAAGGCATTGTTGCTATGACAAAAATAATAAATAGAGATATAGGAGAAAATGTTTATTAAAAAGGTACGGTCGCTTCAATACAGACTGGACGTTCAACACAATGTTTTTTGTCTTCTGCAATATATTTCAGGAAATATTAAAAATGCACAAAAAAATGGTGGGCGTTAATAAGTCACTTTGGACAAAGTTAACTAACGCTAGTTTTTTTAATAATCGAACAAAAGCGATATTACTTTTCGATAGAACATTAAACTAAAAAATGCGTACCTGGGTAAATTCTCTCCAAATAGGTATCTGAACTAGAGAAATTACATATAACATTAGGATAATAATCTTCAATTTCTTCCCAAAGTTTGATAATATCCTTATTCTTTTCACCTTCTATAAAAATGAAATGTTTGTCACCGGTATCGAGGTAAAATCCTGTTAAATAATGTTCTTTCGAGCGTATTCTTTGATTCAACTCTTCAATATTTTCTAAAACATCATATGCTACTTTCGCGCTTTTAGCTAATGCATAAACTCGGGAATAACTTTTCCATAAATGTATTTCACATCCAAGTAAACCAATTGATAGTTCAAGCATCATTTGTGAATCAAGTACGATATGCGGTTGAAAACCATTCTTGTTCTTTTGCATAGAACATATTTCATTGATATCATTTGTGCAGTCACTTCTTAAATTTGAAATGTCAGTATGTTCTGGATACAAGGAGAACTCTCCAGATATGACTTTATTTGATCCTTTGGACAATTCTCGGACATCGATACGAGTGACTGCTATAAGAATATCTTCTTCATTATTAACATTCATAGAACCAGAAGTCGTATTATTCGATTGTACACTAAATAAATTTTGAAAATTTTCCATCTCTGGATTTTTTCTAATTCCGCGCAACTGAGGTGAAAATAAATTTACATTTTAAAACATCCACATTTTCTTACACTAGAAAAATACAACAAATTATTCATAACAAGAAGTAATATTTATTTACCTGCACATCAAAGGCATTATCCATAAGTGCATTAAATAAATCAATTATTAATGATTTATCAATCGGTATAACATGGTTGTCATTAAATACAACTTTGATGTCAGTGGTCACATTTTGCAACACAGAATCATGCTCTGTTTTTCCCACTTTCCAACGTGTATAAATTTGATGAATACTAAATTGAAATATAAAATGTTATCTTTGCCTTTATCTATTTGTTTTTTCCCAACTTTAAAGAGTGATTTATGCCAGTATGAAAAGTGTTCTCAGTATCCCTGGACTGGTTCTTCTACTGGTAGAAATTATTTCAATATGTTTATTTATGCAAGAGACATACCAGGAATAATAAGTAGAAGATTAAATAATAAGTAGAAAAGAAATCGATAATAAAGTTTTCTAATATAGGTATTAATGGGAACTTGTTAGAAGGGATTATTCGCTTTAAAAGTAATAAAGAAAATATTAAATCTAAGAATCTCAAGCAACGTACAAAAAATTTAAAGATGAAGAAAATAAATTTTAAATACGTGTAGGTGTTTTTTTCTTATTAATTTACCCGGCTTTTAGAAATTCATCTGTAGGTATATTCTCCAAGTTTTGAATATTAACGAACATAATAGGTAAATCGTCTTGTGCCGGCAAGTTGTTAGCACTAACTACAGTCAAAATGCGACCGTGTAGTGTCGAACGATGTCCGACTTCGAGAAATCGATTTAATTTTCCAGACCCTGCAATATTCAGAGTCAACTATTACTCAATGAAGTAATTGAACAAAGTTAAATAGAACTAAATTATTATGTCTTTCTGTTGACCTTGCTTTTTCTTGTATATATTTTATACAAAACCTTTGTTGACTATGGCTTAGTCACCCTTAACTTTGGGTAGGCTAGGGCCCCTCAGTGGAGACGTAAAGTGAGCTGATGACGATATAGCTTATTGAAATTTTTAGTTCGACCTTTTTCATTTTTGTTTTGTAAACATGTTTAGTCTTTTAATGGAAATGTAATAATCACCAGCAAGAATGGCTTCTCCGTTTATTTTCAGTTTATAACTTTCCGATTCAGGCATAGGCTTTTTTAATTTATCTTTATGATTCGATGATTCACTATCTCCACCAATGTTATTGAATTGAAGGTTAGATGTCAACATTGTTTCTCTTATAAATCCTATGATTGCGTCTTGATGTCGAACATCTGAACACATGGTAAATACTTAAATTACTATTTTTATATTGTAAAAAAAAACATACTACCTAACTCATTTTATGCATATTTGTCTATTTTAAGTAATAATTTCAGGATTTTTAAAGGAACATTCTAGTTTTACAGCTTGAAAATAGTGCGGTATGCATACTGAATTTCAAGTTCCCGGAAAACTAGTGCATTAGTAATTTTTACAAGTGATGGATGATCTAATTGTAATAAATACTAAAGCAACATATTGAAGTAAAAAAAATAAATTCAAACCTGACACTAATAACGGAGTATCGAATGCTCCATCAAAACACGACGCTGGAATGTATTTAATAACATTTTTCCAAATGTAATTTATAATTGATTTAATAATACCCTCTTCTTCATTTTCCACTATTTTTCCAAAATATCGAGGCTCGCCAAACACTAGAGGTGGAATCAATATTAAAAAATCCTTGTCGTTTCTTGCGCTAGGAAGAAAAAACAAAATATTTCTTTACAGGTAAAATTATTTGCAAACATATTTAATTGGTACAGAACTTACTTGATACCTAACGATCCAACTCCGACTGTTGGTACTATGACAATTTCAAGATGGCGGAATTCTTCAACTTTTACTGGAAACTTATGTCGTATAGTGAACACCATCCAATGCTTATTAAAGAATTGCCAAGTTCTCACCCAACCATATTTGTTCCCACACCATATCTTTCATGAAATGAAAACAATGTTTTTTTTTTGTTTTTGTTTTTTGTGGGCGGCGCTATGCCGCCCTCTCGTTCTCCCCCTGGCATGTTTTTGGCCAGAGACTTTTGGGTTCTTTATTGATAATCGTAAAATTCTTATGCTAGTTACTTATAATATAATACATATTTTCTTAGTGCTAATTTAAAACTTAATGCTATATAAAATAAAATTGAGTAATAAAATTTCTATCTATGTCATTTATATTACGTTAAAAAGTACATTTATATATATATATTTTTTTTTTGTTGCTAAGATTACAATATAAAAAATAAAGATATATTTACAATTAAAATTTCCTAATACTACAGCTAATGTCGAAGGCTAAAATGTAAATAATTAAAATAAAATAATATCACAATAATTCGGTAACTAGCTAACTTTTTATTAACTAAGGTCGACAACATTCGGATTATGTTTTATTCCTTTCTATTAATTTGTTTGCTATTTTTCTGCTATACTCTATGAATTTTTCTCTGCTTTCTTTACTTCTTATTAATTTACTTATGTTTTCTAATACTAATTTCTGTTTTATTTCAGTTTCCAAATCTACTCTACTTCTACCAAATACAGGACATTCTACAAGGGCGTGCAGCACTGATTCGCCCCGTGCCGGATCGCAGATGCACGAGGGGCTCGTCTTACACTTGAACCTGTGTAAGTATTCTGCGAACCCCCCGTGACCTGTTAAAACTTGTACCAGCACGGGGTCCAACTCTATCTTGCGGAGCACTGGGTAGGCGCTGATCACGTCAGGGAAGAAGACTCTCGTTGTCGAGGCCGTGACTCCCTCTTTGTAGCGCCTGTTCCACTCGTCAAGCGAGTCCAATCGGAGTTGTCGCTTGACGAATGAAACAGGGACTTTGTCGTAATGAGGTTTGGTCTTTACTCCGACTGCCGCTTGTTTTGCAAGTTGGTCCGCCCTCTCGTTTCCCTCCACCCCCACGTGCGCTTTTATCCAATTCAGTCTCACTTCCTTCCCCACTTCCACACAACCTTTCACCATTTTCCTTATTTTCCCTACGAGGGGGTGGAGGGACTCGATACTTCGCAGCGACTCTAGGGCGGACCTGGAGTCGGAGTAAATACCAAACCTCCTTGAGGGGCTCCTAACTACAAACTTCACGGCCTCATATAGGGCATACAGTTCCGCCTGATATACGGTGCAGAAGTTCCCCAGCTTTAATTTCCGGCAGGAAGTCTCCGCGGCGCCATCCCATATGGATATCGCCGCGCCGACTCTGCCGTCAATTTTGCTCCCGTCGGTGTAAATTCTTACATCGACGGTAGCTCGCTGCGCAACTTCGTCACCGTCCGTCAGGCAGTCGAACTGCAGCCCTTCCAGGTGGGCGGGGTGCTCGGCCTCTTCGTACTTTGTCGGTCTCTCCAAATCTCGGTCCCGCAGCACTCGCTGGCTGTGGCCCTTCTTGTACCCGTAGGTCCAGAGGAAGCAGGCCAGCGAGTGCTACGGCAGCGTTTAGAGAGACCGTCCTATAGGCCCTTACGATTTTTTGAGCGAACCCGCGCTGCACCCGGTCTAACAACTTTTGAGTAGTCTTCTTCCGTGCCGCCGGCGCCCACACACTGGCGGCGTAGAGGACGATGGGCTCCACTACCGCGACGTATATGGTTCTGATGATCTCGGGGTTCAGTCCCCATGATATCCTAGCGGCGGTTGACAGTTGACGATAGAGCTTTTGCACTTTTATTGCAACATTTTCAATGTGCTTGTTAAAAGTGAGCTTATCGTCAACTGTCAACCCCAAGATCTTCATGCTGGTGACCAGCTCAATGTGTCCCCCTCCCATGCTCAGACGTGGGGAGTCGTATTTACGCTTTCTGGTGAAAACCATGGCCCGGGTCTTATGGGCTGCAAACTTTAGCTTATTACGGACTCCCCACCCCTGAACGTGGTCGAGAGCCACATTGGCGGCACCTTGTATGTCCGCGGTGCTGTTGCCCGAGAACATCAGAACCACATCGTCGGCAAACGCTTGGCAGCGGACGCCCATCTCCCTCAGTTCCACCAGGAGCGGATTCAGCAGTAGGTTCCAGAGCGTAGGACCCCCAATGGAGCCCTGCACGCACCCCTTGGTCGGCTTTCGGGTCCACTCGGACCCCGCATACCTGACGCGCACTATTCTGTCACTAAAGTAGTGGTCGAATAGGCGCCTCAGGTTTACGGGGCACCGAGTCTCGGCTAAGCTGCACCTCACAGCCGGCCACCAGGCGTTATCGAAGGCTCCCTCTATGTCTAATGATATCAGCACAACGAGCCTCCGTTTTTCAACTTCGGCTCGAATGTGCTGAATCATGTCATAGAGGGAGTCTTCGGTACCGCGTTGCGGCATGAAGCCGTACTGGTGGCGGCTGATCATTGGCGCAGTGTGCCAGCGGACCCGCCGTACCAGCATCTTCTCTAGGACCTTGCCCATAATGGGCAAGAGTCCTATAGGCCGGTACGATCTGGGGTGCGTGTAGTCCTCCTTATTGGGTTTCCTAAGCACTGCAACCACTGCCTCTTTCCATCTCCTGGGGAAACACGCCAGCGCCAGACAGCGATTTGCTATCGCCAGGAACAGCTCTGGATCCAGAGTGATGGCAGCCAGGCAGATGTCCGCCGTGAGGCCGTCGGGACCAGGGGCTTTTTTGGGGTTGAAACTGGACGCGGCCCACATGAGCTCATGCCTAGTGAAGGGCGGGTCACATATTTCATTATGTGACCCCCCATTTACTGTTTCGGCTGTCTTTCTCATTTCTGTGTGGGCCGCGTCGTCATCCCCGAGTGAATCCTCGGGGAAGAAAGTTTCCGCCAGCATGAAAACAATGTTGTCAAAGTAACTGTGTACAAATAATGTAATGCCGTCAGCTTATACACGTCCCCAATAAAGTTGCTCGGAGCCTATCCAAGCTAAAAATGACCAGGTCTGAGCACCAACGCTGGCCCGGCCCTGTGCGGATTGGTTGTCTTCACACATCTTTTTTCTGCAGATTGGTGGAGCGGAGTGGTGATTGCTTCACGATGTCTAGCATCACCATAAAAATCTAGTAATCTTGCAAAACTAACTTATGGCCGTCGAATTCAAACTTATGAAACTCATGAAACTTAAATTTTAATAGTGCAAGCTATTTAAAATAGTTTTGTAATTTAGAATCACTTCAAATATACCTAATTGTAAACAAAAGTTACATACTTTACCAGCATTCGACCACATTAGAACATCTAGGTCATACGTATAGCCTTGATATAATGTGTAGTGAAGCCTTAAACCTTGGCTACACGGCCCTAATTCCGTCCAGTCCATACTTAAGTTGTCATTCTGAGAATTTTCTTCATTTAATACGACTTCTATCGCAAATGTTAGAGTGAAACAACTATCCAACATATTAAATAGAAAATAGATTTAGTCGAAATCTGAAAATAATTATTTTAAAATTTTTTAGATAAGCTTTTCAATTCTATTTGTGTATGAAAACAATACTAAATTTAAATTTGTTTAATTTAGGAAAAAATACAGATCTTACGACAGTACAATGACATAAAGTCATAGACAATTATTATTGATTGTTATTAGAGTCCCATAAGGATATTATTGCAGTTTTTTGACATTGACAAAGGGGCACCTACAAGTTTTAATTGGGTTAAAATATACATTATTGACGGTCGAGTTGGCGATTGTAGCTTTTATGGCGAACACAATTATATCTAAGGACTTACTAGCCAAAATTAAAAGTTGCGGAGACTGGTAGTTTTTTAGTTATTGAATAAATTTTAGGTTAGTTATTTCCACTACTTTTGATGTAACTTTGACAGTTTTTATTATTAGTGGTCAAAGGCTTTTATTTTATACAGCCATAAGTCATGTATGCTGCTTAAGTAAATTAAAAAAAATAACAAAAAAACATATGAAATAGGCAGAATTTGATTCCCTAACAAGAGAAATTTGCAACGTCTTCGGCGCTATGGGATGAGCAGCCCCTCCGCCTTAGCGTACCAAGGCGGGGGCTGCTCCCCCTCCGCGCCTCCGGCTTTTCATAAACACTCTAGGGGTAGGGCAGAAAGTACCACGTGAAGTCGGGGTTGACTGATTCGGTTCTGTGACTCAAATCCAACCTTACAATTCAAATTTACAAAGAACTGAATTTACAGGAAGCATCTGAAAAATCGTTGATGGATAATGCCAAAGAGTATGTAACTATTTCGCTAGTATACTACGAAGTAGTTACATACTCTTTGCTACTTCGTAGTTTTGCGTTCCGTGTCTTCAAAATTATGAAATAATTAAACAATGTAAATGTCAGATTTTTATTATTTTTAATCAATTAAAGATAACATTTCGCTTTAAAAATTAAAATAAATAATATGTTTGGTTTAAAAAACTTTAATCGAATTAAATAGAGTATTTTTTTAATTTATTTAAGCAGCATACATGACTTATGGCTGTATAAAATAAAAGCCTTTGCCCATTTTTTAAATAAAACTGTCAAAGTTACGTCAAAAGTAGTGGAAATCTAACCTAAAATACGATTTTATTTATTCAATAACTAAAAATCTACCAGTCTCCGCAACTTTTAACTTTGGATAGTAAGTCTATACTATAACGAAGAGCTACGTCTGGAGATGTAAGTGTTAAGACAATTTGTTTTATTAGAAACTATCTGTCATGCTTTACTATATCAAAATTAAACAACGTCAAAATACATAATAAAAATAAAATCATCAGTCATGGGGAACGGTTTCAGGAACCAACAAACAAACATTGATTTTTATTTATATAGAATACAGCGGAAGATAGAAATCAATGAAGCCGTTACTTTACCGACGAATTAATCCTATGAATTATATCTTTTTACTGTCCGTGTACTAGTCAGTGAAATTCAGTCGTTGGAATAAAAATAAAAGTAAAATAGAAACGTGAAAATCTCGTGGGCTTACCTTTAAAATTATAACAATCTAACTCAAGCCTGCATAGGGAAAAAGCTTTAATTATAAAATCTTTTATGTTATATTTTTCTCTTTTCTTAAATCCCATGTGTCGAGGAAAAGGCATAATTTAATATGTGACTATTTCAGAGATTAAAACAAAGTAAAATGAAACATAAAAACATTTATCCATTGTTTAATTAAACGATAGGAATAGTTGAGTTCGACATTGCTTTATGAGTGGCTTACCCTTTGAAACAAGATAATTAACTGTTAAAAGATTTTAGAACAAGCAAATTACGCAAACAGAGTCAGGCGGAATATTTTAACTTACTTTCTTATTCGCTTTGAAAAAGATTAAAGTCATCTTTTTTATATCATAAGGTGGCAAACGAGCAAGCGACCACACTCAGCAGACGAAACGCGGAATTGCTTCCACTGAAGCCTGTCGTGGTATTGCCCCGGGCGAGCCGACCCATTGGTGCAACAGAAGTTTTTGTTGCTGACGTCTACCACTGTTAAGGAAAAAAAGCTTATTAAATCTACTTAATATTACAGCTCTTAATATGCGAATTAATTTGTTCCTAATTAAATATTATAGCAGTTCTTCTACAAAAATATCTACGTTATCTTAAGAAAATTCTTTATGGTTACTAGTTGCCACATAACGTTTAGCCAAAGAAAAAGTAAGTAAAAACTTATTTTTTCTCGTTTTCCTTCATCTTGCGAACAGGTCATAATGTTGCGAATGTATAAAGGTTGATTGACATTACCAGAATTGCGAAGTGTAATTTACTCATCTTTCACTCACTATATATCTTGTATTTAAATATTATCTGTTGCCCACGACTTCGTTCACGTGGAATTAATAAATATTAAATCAAATGTTACTTTGATTTATAAACTTTTATTCAATTAAAAAAACGGCGCAGGTCGGAATAAACTATCTTTTGCTTGGACATTCCCAGATGAAAAATTGACATGACTATTTTTATTTTGCACTAAGTAATTAAGATGAATCAAACGCTTATGTTGAGTCAAACCTACAACTATGTACTACGAATTATATTAATTAAATCCTATAGAAAATACGTTAATTTTTTTTCTAAAGGTAAGCAATGAGTTCTTATTTTTATATAAATTCATTTATGAATTTAATTTTATCTATTCACCGATATTATTCTTCTAAAAAAACCACTTCTAAAAAGTCATTCTAAAGAACAAAAATAAAAAATTTGATAAAAATAAGCACCTACGTCCGTAATCCTGAGTTAGGTCGATATTAGGTGGCAAAAAGTTTTAAATCATTTGTTCATCTTATCCGCGGCATTAAATATTATCCTATTAATTTTATGTTTACGATAAATGTTTACCATAAAATATTTTATATAATTTTTGTATTTTTATATGCTTTCATTCATTATAAGAAATTATTTTAAATCAACGGAATAACCGAAACCGAGCCGTTTCGTATCACCTTAAGCCCAGCGAAAAGCATTTGTTATTTAAATTAACCGGAAAATAAACAGTGCTGATGCGGAATACGCTATACTTCGTAAATAATCTACATCGTATATTTCAAATTTATCTGAATAATAATCTTACGTTAACATTTATTTATATTATTAAGATAAAAGATCCTATTCCCAGTTGTTAGTAGCATATTTAACTTTTAGGCATCTAGTTCGGAGATACCTAAATTGTCAAATATTGAAATATTTTTCGATTTCCCTGGAGGATTAAAAATCGTCCTTGCTAGTCAAAGGAAAAAGTGTACCTTGAATTCAGTGCTCAAACATTTTCCATTTAGACGTCCATTCGAATTTAAATAAACCAATATTTGTGTATTCCCTAAACACAATCTGAATTTTACTTTTAAGAAAAGATTATGTAAACTTATGTGCACACTTAAAACCTTTTTCATTATTTCATCAAAATTAATCATTTAATCAATAAAAAGAATAATACATTCAGTAAAAGGTTTTAAATCGAAAAGAAAACGATGAAAACACTAGTCGGAACAAACAAGGTTCGCGCAACATCGTAATTGACAATTTCGTAAATTTTACATAATTATTGATGTTCTGAAGCCTTCGATAGACTATTATGTATTTTTATATGTATTGCTTTTTGTTACAAGACTGATGTTTTTTTATTGAAGTGAGAAAACAATGAATAAAATGCCAACAAGAAAAAGTAAAGAAAAATAAACATACAAAAAAGGTTGCGCTGTGCGCAATGGCCACACAAGCCCGGGGCCGGTGTTGCCGCAACAATAATAACGGAACGTTTTCGTGCAGTCAAAATCAACAAAATTGGTATAGATTTATTTGGAAAATCGCTTTTTTTCCAAATAAATTCCAAACAAATAGTTTCGAAATGAAACAGACAGGTCAAGTGGTCATTAAAAGTTGAATTTAATAAATTTAACCTCTCGACAATCTCCAGTGTTGTTTTTCGCCGGTTTACAACAAAGAAACCTACCATAATGTGGTGATCTTCGACATTTAATTTGCTAGAGAGATTTGATTTCGCAAACACATCTTCTGTAAACACATTGGTAAATTTCTTTCTAACGTAAACAGTATTTATATTCTAAAACAAAAATATTACAAAGATGCTGCTGTCCCCATTTAAAAAGGCACCAACTAAAAACTGCTACGTGTAAACTCTAATGGACTCTTTCACTCGAAATTAATTAAATGAACATGCGGCTTAAGTGTAAAAAGCATAATGAAAATCTCAGCCAGGAAAAAATAATTTGCATACAGACTCATTATTTTTTAACTATTATAAATTGAACTTAATTACGCAACTTAAAGTATCAGCAAAAATAACATATTTCCGGTAAGCACTATTTGGTGACGTTAATCCTAATGTAAAAAACTGTTTCGTATCTCATTCCATTCATTTTAACGTAATAAGAAAATTATATATAAAACATAACATTTCTTTTTCAGTACGTATCTTTAATGGAATAAATTAATAAACCCACTGTTTCTTAAGTCAGAATCTTGCGGAAAGTTTCATACGACGAATTTGGAAGTTTAAAATATAATAATACTCTGCTCATTTCATATATCTCTTCCAACATGTGCTGAGTTTAGTTACAAACTGAAGAAGTGCCTTATGTATCATAATGTCGGTGGAATAACATTTAAATATGTTTAATGCTTATTACTATTACATATTAATGTAAAAATAATAAAATACTTTTATATTACAAGTGAAAGAACTTCTAGAGAGAAAACTCAAAAAAAAATTCAAGCTCACTTCGGTGGATTTCAATTATTTTCATGGTACAGTGAGTAAGTGTGGCATTTGTAAAACAAGCGAAACTAAGTTTCATTGTTTGCAATATAAAAAATATTTCACAGTCTAACGAGCAGCTAAGCTACTATTTTAATGTGAACCTGGATTATATATTAAAAAATATATTAGATATAAAAATTTGGGCCAAAAATCTTCGCCCTACATTGGTCTTTAGAACAGCCTACCAAAATAGTTTTCATGAATGAAAGAAAATGCTTATTAAAAATAGCAAGAATCTCTCACAAATATAGATTAAGATATTTTCCAATTATTAAAACTTTTTTAAACTCTTGCAGTGTAAGTTATATTAGGCAAAGTTAAGCCACAGGCTCCACTTCTTGAGACAGACATTGAAATATTAAAGTTCCAGTCTGTTTACAAACTTTTTAGCAAGAATGTGCTTTAATATTAAATTTATATTTAGACACAACTAAAAAACATGTTGAAAAGTTACAGATTGGGATTTTAGTCAGCCACAGCAATGTCTATAGTTAAGTGCAATAATTTCTAGGAATATTAATTCAATGTTACCTAGACAACTAACACCAAAGATCATTATTATTTTATTTAACAACGTAAATCGGTCCGGATAGTCAACGGACAGTCGACGGTTTATATCAGGACCCGCAAAGGTCTGCAATTAGACCGCCAAAAATAACATTTTCATAAAACAAGCCATATTTTCAGTCCGTCAAAAGCATTAAAATGTTATATAACTGAACCACAGTTAAAATTGTGCGGCTTACATTATTTTTGTCTTCAAGTTTATCAGAACTACCTGAAATTTACTAATGATCTTTTATTACAAACTAGCTTTTACCCGCGACTCCGTCCGCGCGGAATAAAAAAATAAATAGAAAACGGGGTAAAAATTATCCTATGTCCGTTTCCTGGTTCTAAGCTACCTGCCCACCAATTTTCAGTCAAATCGATTCAGCCGTTCTTGAGTTATAAATGGTGTAACTAACACAACTTTCTTTTATATATATAGATGATCAAAACCTTGCTGCTAGATTTGAAATACAAAGTAATCGTAAAATTTTATTAAAAAGTGTAACAGCAAGGCATGGCTTTTTGAATGATGCAGGTTTAACCATTTAGCGAAATTCTTCGCCATTTCGCCCGAGACGGAGCACAGTTGTTTGTATAAGTTGGAGATGGCGTCAGGCGTCATTAAACTCTCTACTTCTGCTCAGAATTCCAAAGGTTATTTTAACTTTATTCTTTGCATTCGTTGCTTCTTTCTATACAAGTTGTTTAATTGATAAATATAATGTACTAGCTGTCGCCCACGACTCCGTTCGCACGGAATCAAAAAATAACTTAATATTAGCCTATGTATTCTTCCAGACATCTATGTCCAATTTTAGCAAGATCCGTTGAGTCGTTCTGGATATACCTTCTTACAAACACCCATCCATCCAACCGTCCAGTCATCTATCCGTCGTAACATTCGCATTTATAATATAAGATTTTTAAATGAATACATTTCAAAAATAGAAGTTCAAGAATTCGTTTATTTTTATTTTAACAAACAAGACTATTATAAAAAAAAAACATGTGTTAGGATATTATATTCTATCAGCACAAATCACATACGGTAGATGTAAGAAATAAAAATCTAAATTAGTGAAAATCGAATACGAACCTCATTCTTCAGAACTTTTTTTTACATTGTTTTTTTTTCTTTTCGCCCATGGCGCAGGCTTTCGACCATACCGCCTAGTCTGATTTTTTCCTTTAATTATATTTTAAGGTCATTTAAGTCTTTCGTAAAACGCTAAAGTAATTGATTAGTAAATTTCAATTTCTTTTCAAATCCATGTTTTTAGTTATGTCAAATCTTTGTCTAGTGGTGTCAGATGTAGATGTTGATTATGACTTGTTTTGTCAGTGATCGAATCCGTGCAAATATCATAGTACATATAAAGATCTGGATTGTAACCTTAAATCTTATCAAATTACTACTAATTATTACAAGTATTAAATATTAATGTAAGTATAAGTATTAAATTAAATAATTATATGTCCTTTACAGTCTCCAAAATGTATCTGTACAAACATAAATAAGTTGAGGCATTCATATGTACCAGTGTTCAGCGGGACCTTTTCAGGCTTTTCTTACATTGTTGAATAATTTTTCGATGTTTTCGAATGTGTTCTAAACTAAGTGTGACATATAAAATTAAAGTTTATTTAGTACAAATCTATACAAAAATGTTTTAAAATACAGGCAATAGATGGCGCTATTTCATCCAATAGAACCTAAGTCAGTCGGGTTATGGTTAAGCTATAATACACGTGTCTTACCGTGGCTTTCTGAGACCGAAATCACTGTATTTAACATATAACCATCCCTGTCACTATCCTTGACAAAACAGAGATAACAATATGTTTTGAATGCAGATTTCGGTCTCAGAAACCCACGGTTAAACGATAACACCAAAATCACATTTAAAAGCAAATTGAGATCGTTTTTGATGAAAATTCAAAAAGAGTTGTGAATGCTTAATCAGACCTGTAGTTCTGATTAAGCATTAAGAGGGGTCTGTAGACCCCTCTTTTGTTTTTCAGCAATGATCGGAAGATTCTCCAATTATTACTATTTTTTCCCCTTTCCAAATTATACTTTTCACTCTCAACCTAACCAAAATTCGTAATTATATATCTTTTTTTAGAATCACCTTATTTCACTTATACTTGTATGAAAATTAACAATTATTTACTGCTGTAACTGACGCACTGACGCACTGACGTACAGGCTTTTACAGAATATCAGCGCTTATTTCTGAAAAGAAATAAGCACAATGCTGAGTAAAGGCCTTGTCCATTCAGCATTGCAAACCTAGTAGGAACTTTGATTTTTCTATACTTGTTAATATGTGCATGCCTGTTGCTTTTTTATTATTATTTTTTTATAGTTTTTGTGTTTTTTTCCCTCCTTTCAGCATGTTTGTTATTTTTTTTTACTTTTTTATTGTTTAGTTTCTAAGTAATGTTTTGCTTTCTGAATGGATTAAATGAGTTTATTATTATTATTATTATTATAAAACTTAAGGAGCACTTAAGCTTTATTCGATTTCTACTAATAGGTCAATCACTCCCTTATTTTGTTACCTTGTTTTAATTTTCAATCGTAAGTAAGATTATTGTTCATCTACTCTTTTAAACTTGTAATTGACGACAATTGAAGTTACACTACATACACTTCCTATATAAAAAAGTAGCTATAACATTGGTTTCTTCTAAGTCTCAATACAAGGGAATAATTAAATTGGCCATTAAATATAAATTGTATATTTTCTTTCGTTAAATATGAGCAAATAATTCGGCTGCCCTTTTATTATTTTACATTGAATAAAGGGAAGCTAAAACGGGGTAACATCCAAAACAGTCCATTTAGAGCAATCAAAATAACGAAAATTAGCTTTATTAACTCAGTTCGTAAGTAACGATCTTAAAACCGTGTTCATTAACTAAGTAAGGAAAACAGAACCCTTTTACTAATTAAACCTCTGCTGCCAGTCGTATGTTTTTCCTCACAATGTTAAAGATTACATTCTTGATAATCTTAAAATATTAAGAAAAACTCCTAAATCAACAACAAAAAAAAACGAACTTCCCATCGTTACTTTTATTCAATTTCTTTACTTTCATGTATAACTTAGTTTGAAATAAGTGGCCGGTTCAATGACGTCGATTTGTTAAAAATTTCTACAAAAAAATAACGTCGTAAAAAGGCACATCTCATTAGCTGTCCTTGTTAAAAAAAACTTTATCCCAAATTACTTTTATCAAAATTAAAAGTTGATAGAGGCGATGCTATAGTCCGGCAAGGATCTTAGGGCAGTTTTTTCAGCAAGGAAGGATCTATTAACAGGGGCGTCCCACTATAAGTTTTAGGGCTACCAGTGAGCAAAAATTTCCTAGCTACTACGGAATATCGCCATTGTTAAATACATAAACATTTTATAACCTTATTATTGGTGGTCTTAACAGTGGTTGGTGGTAACAGTGGTAGACGCCAGCAACAACAACATCAGTTGCAAGAATTGGCCGGTGAAATACCACGACCACACAGAAGACAGGCGTGAAGTGGAAGTAATTCCGCGTTTCGTCTGATGAGTGTGGTGCCGGAGGCCTAATTTTAGTCCTCTTTCCCTTCCCACCCTTTTCTTATAAGGAAAGGATGGGAAGGGGAGGTGGATTTGATGGAGGAGGAGATACATAGGCAGGTTAAATATTCTCTTTTTGTGCGTCTCGTCCTTTTTTGTCCTTCGTCGATTGAGGGTAGGCAACGCATCTGCAATTGCGAATGTCTATGGGCAGCGGTCGCTTCGCCATTTCGGCGAATTCATGTGGCCTCTTGCTCGTTTGTCACCTTGTAATATAAAAAAATTAAAAAAAATTAACTCTTAACCTGAATGCCTTTAGTAATTGCATTAATCTACACAAATTGATAGCTTTTGGATTAAAAAAAAACAAAGGTAGTTTTACATTTTTTAATTATTATGTTCATCATAAACATTATATCCATGGTTCTAATATTAGCAATTAAAATTACATGTTAAATCGTCAAACGTGATATTTTTTCTGGAATTTCGAAAATATTAAAATATCAACATTATCCCGTGCCGCTAAATATAACGCTGTTAAGATGACATTGTTAGTTCACATATTTTCCGACAGCCATTATATCCTTTTGAAACTTATTTATATTGTAATTTAATTTAAAATTGCCCACCGGATCAAATAAGTTTGTCGTTCTGTACAATATTAAGTGACGTTTGTTTTCATAATTTAGATGTAGAATTGGATTTACAGTTTCCTTTATGCATCAGTAAATTTCAGTAGCTTAATTTTGAATTCGCAGCTATGAACTAAACACAGTTTGTCACACGTTGGAGCAATATTAAAGTCTTATAACTCTCTACAGTTAAAATAAGTTATTTTAGCCATGCTCTTCGTATGAAACTCATCTCTCAAAAACACTATCATATCTCATTTCCCTTGTATAGTATGTTATGCGAACAGTGTCCCAGTTAACGTTTGTATTTTATGGTAAAGTGACATTTAACAGTGGGTATAGTCGTATTTTTATAAGAGAACGGGGTTCACCCTCTTGAACTTTAAGTGTGTAATTGCAAAGAATTTTACGTATCATTCAGCCATGTAACAGTACCTCGTAAAAACAGATTACTTTAGCTAATTTTTTCCGAAATTTCCTCGAAGAACTTTATCACGACAACGTATATACTAATGTATTTTCTTCAATAAATTGTCTCTAGACCAATATTAGAGTAGATCACAGATTTATCACCATGGTAGGAACTTAAAACCAGTATTCTAAGTCAGGTCCTAAACTACCTATATACCTCCATTAACCTACGAATTTAATAAACTATCAAAATGAAATAAAATGAAAATGAATTATAATTTGAAATGAAATAAAATGTTATTTTAAACACAAAAACTGTGATTAAGATTTGTTCCGTCTATTTTGACATAAAGGATATATTCTAAATATGTTTTGAATTGAATTGAAATTGATTAGGATCGACCGGTGAAATACCACGACCACACAGAAGACAAGCGTGAAGTGGAAGCAATTCCGCGTTTCGTCGCCGGAAGCCTAATTTTACTCCATGTTTCTTCCAGCCCTTTTCTTATAAATAAATGATGGGAAGCAGAAGTGGATTTGGCGGAGTAGGGGACGCATAGGATGGGGAAGGGGATATCACATTCTGTGCGACCCCTCCTCCGTTGATTAAAGGTAGGCAAATGCATTTGCAATTGTAGATGTCCAAGAGCAGTAGGCACTTCCCTATTTCACCGAATTCAGGTAGTTTGTTTGTTACTTTATTGGCTACCTAGGTAACGGTAGCCAATAAAGTAAAAATTTTATGTGAGAGGCAGATTTGAAAAATACGTATACCAGCAGGTACCCGTTGCCAAAATATATCTAATATATAAAATTCTCGTGTCACAGTTTTCGTCACCGTACTCCTCCGAAACGGCTTGACCGATTCTCATGAAATTTTGTGAGCATATTCAGTAGGTCTGAGAATCGGCCAACATCTATTTTTTCATTTTTTTTTTAACTGCGCGCGGACGGTTTCGCGGCCGACAGCTAGTGCTTGTATAAAAACATACTATCTTCTCTTTCATTCTCTTAATTAAACACACACACACAAGAATGTGATTTAATTACGTCAGTCAGTTCATGGATATTCGCCGAGGTTTCAGACGTGTACGGAAAATACGTTTCGAGCTCATAGCGGTTCAATGAATTCTATACCATCCATTGTGCTGGCTCTGTTTTAAACCGATTTCCGTTCATTTTATTAGTACTGCTCACTATATCAGCTAAGACATTCTAACGTTAGCCACGTTCAGCAAATCCTACAATGGTCAAAGTGACGTTGACAGCCTAATCAACTGACCTATTTTTCGCAACTGACTATGGTTTCAACGTATTATTTTTAAATCGCAGTCTTTGTTCATGTTTTCTATCACTATTGATTTTATTTGCAATGTACTATAGAAAGTATAACTAATTTTCATACTCTCTAGCACTTATTTTTATTTTAAGCAACCAAGATTTAAACTGTGCTATCATAAACGTCGCTTTATTTTACACTCAAGTTTCGGGAACTATAAATTAGCGTTTGTGTTAGCTACATATATGTAGTTTATTGACGCAGTGAAACAAACTCAGTATTTAAAAGAATGTTTACAATTAACAATCTCCCAAATGCGTAAAGAAATGCTGTGAATACATGCGGCAGCAACTTTCAGCGACTTACATTTATGAGACTTTCACGGAGACGTCGCGGAATAAAATTCACCAATGGCTTATTCTAACCTTGTAGAATTTGTTCAACCTACAAAAAAACTAATTTAACATTTCAGTATATTTTTAGAATAGTAAAAAACAAATTACATATGTAAATAATTATTAGTCCATATTCATTTATTTACTTATTTTATATATTATACGTTTTATAAATAAAAAATATATAATATGTATCCTACAGCACTAACAGAGCATTCACACGTAGTTAGCTCTATACATGACCACGACATACACCTCGCTTATTACCGAGTTTAGTCTCGGTAAAAAGGACTGTTGACATAACGAGGTAGCAAACATAGGTGAAGGTAAGTTCAGTTAGATGGATGGATGTATAGATGGATGGATGTTTGTTAGAAGGTATCTCCGGAACGGTTGAACAGATCTTGATGAAATTTGGCATAGACTTAGAAAACGGTCTGGAAGAACACATAGGCTACTAATTAAGGTTTTTTTCCGCGCGGACGGAGTCTTCGACGACAGAAAGTATAGTATATTTTTTAACGATGTTCAGTAATAACAGTCATAAAAACGAAAGTGATTAATTAAGAGATACGAAGAATACAAAGTTTGTATATAAACGTTATCTTAAAGATTATTTCTCGCAAGGAGTAAAGTATGATCGCTTTCTAAATTACAATATTTATTTTTATTACGAAAACGCCTGTCAAGAAGAACATGTAAAGTATCGTTAAATGTTATGTTTCTCGGCTTTAATACAAAAATAATACTGTTCGGAAATTTCCCCGTTATATTTTATTCTCTGTGGTTATTCATGGGAGAACATATTCAAAAATAAAGGTCAACTTTTTTTTATTCAGCGTCAAAATAAATTAATAAATGGTACAAAATCTATTCTCCAAATCGATTTGAAAAACAATAAATAAACAGAAGTATTAGTTAATATTTGGTGAACATTCTCTTTTTGATTTACATTTTTTTTAATAATTAAAACTGGACAATGATTGCAAAAAATTCACGATTGCTACAGAAATAATAATTTAAAAGTTAAAATTGAATTTGGATTGATCGTAGGAATCGAAACGAATTTGGTCTTTATTTAACCCTTTATTCGACCAATTCGTAATTACTACACCAGGATACCATATCAGGCCGCATTTATCAACATTACATGAGGATTTTTTTTATAAAAAAACACATCCCCTGATACGACCTGTATCATAAAACTTTATGACGTAACTGTAATGACAAAAGAAATAACAAGCCGTTATTCGCTTTAATTTTGTGAAGGACCATTTCTCACTACCATGATATAAAATAAATACATTTAACATAAAGTGTAATTATTTTTCACTTACCAGTAATACAATAAATTACACACATAGATAAACACATAATCCTATAGATAGAAACATAATACGAACCAGAAAGGTGAGACCCACCGTAAGTACAAAGGCCTCTGACAGCCCTTTTTGGTGTTAATAAGTCGTTCCACTTTTCCGTTAACAAAAACAAAAACTTTCACACAATTTTTCTGTATTCTTATGCCACGGCGTCATCGCGTGACCGTTGCTAGCTCGATATATAATAATATATATCTAATAGACTTGCTGTAACAAAAAGCTCCATTGCAGTAATTTTTATCATAATAAATAACAATGGTCGCGGACGTGGGCGCTGGGAAGATAATTTACTGCCGTTTAAATTGACAAGATGCGTCCATAAATTGTATTTACAATATTCACAAAGAAGTACTAAAAAAAACTGACATATAATAATAAAATTTGTAACAAATTTCGTCAATTTTCTTTTTTACAACCTAATTAAACCTTAATTAAAAAAGACACCTATTTAAAGGAAATACATTTTTTCTGTAAGAAATATTTTCCATATAAAATCCGGGTCAGAGAGTAAGGTATATCAACCATCCGTATATGTATATGTACCTATATTGCGCGAAGTCGGATGTTCCGCAAGTCTGTACTAGATATTGTACAATTGTGCTTGAATATTCGAAGTTCCGTTGTAGTTCATTACATTAAAATGTTTAAAGTAAATTAAATTGTTTTAAACTTTGATTTCATATAATTTCCTTTGGGTGTTCAAATGCCATCGGCCCAACGGTAAACACTCTTTCCATTGGCTTTTTCTTTTGTTGAATATAGTTATCTCTGATCTGTCAAAGAAAATGAGAAGTTTTTTTGTGTTGGTGGCAAACGAGCGAAGGACCATCTGAATTCGCCCAAACAGCGAAGCGATCTCTTTCCATCCTTTCCTTTTAATAAGGTGGGTATGGAAAGAAAACTAAAATTTGGCCTCTGGCACGCACGCTGATCAGACGAAACGCGGAATTACTTCCACTTCACGTCTGTCAACTGTATGGTCGTGGCATTGCACCGGTCGAGCAGGCTCATTCGTGCAACAGATGTTGGAGTTGCTGGTATCTACCACTGTTAAAAAATGAATGTGAATGAGAAAAAGTTAATCAACTGTTCCCCAATTTTCATTCGTAGCTTCGTGGGGTTAAAATGATGTTAATCAATACTTAAAAAGAGTTTAATTTTAACTGGAATGTAACATTTCAAAGTTGTCTTATTCAGAACTATAACAGAACTGTCGAACAATTGTTATCAAACTTGCTTTACAAGACAGAAGCAACTTACTAACAATTCTCACCGTAATTTTAAAGTGAATAACTAAAGCACAAGCTCCTTAATGCTTAAATAAACTATAAGGACCGGATGACAAGGGTCGGCAACCAAACCCCGAGAAGTCGAAAATTAGAATGAGAAACGTACATTTTAATTTAAATAACATTTTTAGAGCTACTGAACTCCTGTGTACATGAGTTTTTAACCCCTAAGGTAATTCTTCAAGTCATTTTGTATATTTATATAACTGTGTAATATCCCGGTAAATCCTAACTCATTCAAGATTAAATTAAGCCATTGCTTGTATTGTAAAGAAAGGCTGAAACGACGTAACCTTATGCTTATTACGGTCGTAAGTGTTTGCCATTTGTGAGCAATTTGAAAATTACTTCACCCCTTTTATCTTAAGTAACTCGAAAACCCCCTGAGAAATCCCGTTAAAAGGCAAAATAACTTGGTTTTTTAAGGGTTCTCTCGATAAATAATACGTGGGTTGAAAATAAAAAAAGGGTTTTTTACTAATCGATGGGATTCCTTTTTTACTTTTATACAGAATTTCTTTGATGAAACGTTAATATAACGCACCTTTAATAATAATTTCAAGTTTCAACTCAACTGAAGTCGAATAGTTTTAATTACAATACTTAAGATTAAATTAAGCAGAGTATATAAGTTGTGTGACAAAGGTACATCATGAAATGCAGTAACATACTAGTTTGAAAAGTACACCAACTAATTAGTTATTAACTTTGCTAAGACGCTGTATGCTATAATTTAAGTCTTGCAACTTTTACATAAATAATTGTATTATATACTTACCATGTTTCTTATGTTCTTAAGTCACTATTTTCGTTACAAAAAGGTTGGTACCAGCAGGACACTATTACTTTACACAGACCCTTCCCACCCTTTTATATTATAATGGTCATCCTTATATAATGGCAGGTAGGCAACCCAACTGCTATGACATGTCCATAGGCAGTGATCGTTTCGCTATTTAGGTGACCAAACGCACGTTGACCACCTTATAATATTAAAAAAAAGACCATAGTGGGTATTTCCAGATGAGCCGATAGGTCAACTAGCAGTTTGCAGACGGCACTACAAATGCAGCCGGCCTTCACCATCACCACAAGCTGTCTGAGTAATTCTTGGTTTTATAACAAACAATCAAATCTTTTCTCTTTGTAGTAACATATAAAAATATTTAGTCATTTAAAATTGTATTAAAGTATCACTTACGTTGGGACATTGATTGAGCCCACATTTCGTTTAGGGTTTGTGCGTTCCTTTTTAACCAAAACGCGTTCCATTATGCGTTAAAATAATAATTAGCCCCGAAATTATTACTAATATAATTCACGATGATAGTTGAATAGTGGGATTGGAACACCAGACAGGTTAGCAATCCGTACCCTTATCCATTAAACTATTGGCGCGTCAAAAACTAGTATTAAATAATTATACAAAAATACAAGAGCTTCTATACAGAAAGATAACATTGTATCTACTACGAGTGCCAAGATAGTCGAAAAAACCGGATGACAAATGTTGTCTTGAAAGTAAACTTACAGACTATAAAATTTATTGTATTGTAGAGCTAATAAAATTCTTGAACGTTCTGATAAGCACAAATTTATAGTGCGCTAAAATGGCAACGTATCAGTGGTGCAGTAGTTAAGGCGAATGATGTGGTCAGGCACTAGTCTTGTTATCTACAGGTCTGGCGACCCCCGCCATACACCATTGTGTTTTAGATTTTCAAATTTCATAATATGTATATATATGATACCTGCACATACTCGTATCTACAAAAAAAAATTAATATTCTTGTGAAATCAACTTGCACGGGACCAGTGTGATTGACTAAAACCTAGTCACCTGTCCCCCACACGGCGTTAGGGTAGGGTGCGGTTGGGCTACGGCCCAGGATACTGGACGGAAAGGTGTGCCTCAGGTGTGCGAATTACACAGTCTCACTTGTTAACCTGTAACCCCCTCCCCCAACATGGTTAAAAAAGGGCGCCGTAAAAATCTCGCACCCACGGCGCTCGTAGAACTGAAACTGTTACTGCACCCCTAACATAGGGTGGCCTTCAGTGGAGACGTATATGAGGTGACGTTGATTGGAAATATTATAGTTTATTTATATTCATAAAAAAGAGAAACATAAATATAGTGCACTTCTTTTGTATCGTAGTATTCACATATTTTTTCGTTTTGCTACAATACAAAGCTGCTTTGTATTATTCTTCATTACACATACAGTATAAAATCAGAAGCTGTAAATAGTTTTACTGCCACGCTCGTATTTCTTTGGCTTCTAGTTACTTTTATGTGCCCAATATATAAAACAATAACAATTCTACTAATTTAGTTACTAATATATATATATATTATATATTGGTAGGCCTTGAGGATTAAACCTAAAATTACAAAGTATTGTTACTATACACATTGTGAAAGGTAGCTGAACACGTTCCGGTGTCCTTTATAAAGCCCGCTACACAACTTCAGTTTTAACTGTACATACGAAATTTTAAATCAAATCGTACATGTATAGACAAAACTAAAAATTGTTTAAATTTTGCCAACAGTTTTTGCCATTTTAATTGCAGAGTTCAACTGTTCAGTAAAAACAGTCGAACTGAACTATGCAGTTAAAACTGAACGTATAGCGGGCTTCATAGATATGAAAATAAGACAATGTTCATTCGAATAGTGAAAAAATGCAAAGTCATCTTTCGTTATTGGCAACAGATCATCCAAAGGACTATTTCCTTTGGTTATGTACGGCTGTCTACCAGTTCATTGTAAAACGTGCTAATAAACATCTTCGATTTCTACAAATAAAAAGCAGTAAAGCGTTTCGACAATCTAACCCGTGCCTCAGGGATAATCCGAGTTTGGATAAAGTTTAAGTATCTTTGATTCCGAAAAAAACAAGAAAATTAGAAACGTTATTTTTACAAGGCCTTCGAGTATTGAAGTCCACGTGTACCGCGTTTTGGGTAAAAGCAAATAAAGTATTAATTACATAACTTATACTTTCTGAATGACTACTGTTATATCGTCTAACTGCCTCTTGGACAATGAGGCTTAGGTTACAAGAACTACATTAAAGACCAACTTCTAAATGGTTGGTTTCGAGCCAAACAATAATCATCAAGATAATATTTGACACTAATGGTTTGCATAGTGAGATGTAGTGCGACAAAGTTATCTGGCCCGGTGAGAGAGATTCGCGGCTACTTCTGTAAGAAAATATGTAAAAAACTATCCTTCGTCTTGATCCAAACACGAAATTAAGTAAGCAAACGAATTCCGAATTCCATACAGGGCGGCCATAACACTATTTCACATTTTAAGTTATTTTATGAAAATAGTGGGATAAATTGAAATTATATTGTAGAATAAAGATACCTCACGTTTATAGTTATGTGAAAAAACTTTTCCGTATACGGACACCGATCAATTTTCATCATACTTCAAACTAATATTATATACTTATACTGTACTATACTATACTATGATATACTATGTTTTCACGACATTTCAAGTTAAGTAGTTTTCTATTACAAATTGCGATATAAATTTTATTATTCACTGTACATAGAATACACATATGTTTTTACATGAGCAACACAACCCACCTCTTCCACGTAATCGTATTAGAAGATATTTATTTCGCGAATATTATAACTACTTTCTCGTTTGATTTCTTATTAATAATGTGTTTTATTGTTCCGAACCATTCATGCTCAACTGCTAACAGATCATTAATTAACCTTTCGTGTTAAGGATATCTAAAAATAAATAATAACGTCCTGTCGTTTAATACTTGCTGATTGTTTCGTAGAATGACAACACGTACGAAAATAATAAATCTTAAATATATATATATATATTAGGGTGGCCCAAAAAAATAAAAATTTTGTTTTTTCGATTCTCGTGTGATAATATGTGAGTTTACTATGTTTTAAGAACCTCCACCAAAGGACAGGTTAAAAAAAAATCTTAAAAGGTCGCTCAGAATTTTTGAAAAATTCCAAAATTGCCGAAAATCAGATTTTTTTTTGTTTTAATTTTTTTTTTCTCGTCATGTCATCTTTTTAAGTGTAAAATAATATAAGGATTCTGAAAATTTGACGTCAAAATTTTATTTTCTAAAGGTCGCTCCGAATTTTTATATATTTCCAAGGTAAATACTTTATATCTTCATATAAGAGATATAACTTCGTATCTACAAATATTTTTAATAGCTTAGATACCTGGCCTAGAAACTGAAAATTTTGCATAGGAGTTTTTTTTTAACTACGTTGAGGAGCACTGTAAATGGCTCTGATGTAATTCATCTCCTAAGGGTCCAAAGTGGGGGTGAAAGTTTGTATGGAGAGATGTTATTTTTAGCAGAATTACTTTAAAATTTACATTAATACTTATCAGAACAGTTAATGGGACGTTAAAGTTCGTATCTAACCGTTTGTTTATGATGTCATCGACTTACATTTGGTGATGCACAGGATGCAAATAAAATATCTACATCCACCGGGAACGGCTGTTGAAAAAACAACGTTCGCTTAGTCGCGTAATTAGGACCAAAATGGTTGCAATATAATGGCATAAAACATATATAATCAAGTAATCCACGCGTGTTAATGTGATATTAAACACAAAGCCGATGCGGAATATGCCGCGTTTGGACATGAATTATGATACTATTTTAACAATTAAACGCACATTTGCACGTTTACGTTAGCCTGAGTCATTTTTTAATCGTACAGGCATAATAATTATTTTAAATATCTTAAAGTTGACGAGAGACCTCTACAACATTTCAGGGAAGCACGAATCGAGAGACGTCACACTTTACAATGAGTAAAACCGCTTAGGATACAGGCGATTACAAGAGGCATAATATACGAGGCATAGTACGTAGTAACATTTAGATACCCACTATAAACAATATCCTCTTATAAGTTATGCAATAAATAGATAATATTATTTGACTAAAAAGGATATACCTTGGGATCGAAACTGCAGAACCAATTTTAATAGTTTGAAATTTAAAAATATATATTTCGTATACATGATGTATTTGGGTTTGGATGTGCTCGGGAATATGATAAAATACTTTTTTTTTTTAAACTCCGCGCTGACGTAGTTGCGGGCGACTGCTAGTGTTTGATACAACTCATGGTGAATTACATAAAATTATTTAATTAAGTCAAATCAAAGCAGATAAAAGTAAGATAATTGTAGTTTTGTTATCTTATTAAAAATGCTTTGACTTACCGTTAGTTTCTGAGATCAAAATCTCTGTATAAAACATATCGTCATCCCTCTCATTGTATTTGACAAATCGGAGATAACAACATGTTTTAAACGGAGGTTTTGGTCTCAAAAACCCCCGGTAATATTTTATATACTTAACAATAGGTACCTTATATTAAACATTTTACACCTATTTTACACGATAGAAGAATACATCCGAAAGAGAAATGTAGCACCTGTTAAGTAAAAAAGTAAGTTAAGTCGTTAGTATCCATTTCATTGCGACTCCTGAAATCCTCCCCTCATTACACGGAAAGTCAAAGTTAATGATAGCTTAATGAACAAGCACATATTACTGAATAAAAAACTGTTCATATGATTCTGCAATTATTGTTAAGACGAGATACCTTTTTATTTTTCTGTTAAGAAAAAAATTGCAATTACTGAAGCAATTTTGATAATCGTTTTCCCTAATAATAGGAATGATTTTGCCCGTTTCATTGAGACCACTTACTTGCAGCTTGATATGATTGATGATATATAACTTTTCTGAATGGCCTATCAAGTATGAAAGACCTAGCAGACAAGTGCATCTTACCATGCTAAATCGTAACTTACTATTTATTAAAATGCAGTAAAAAATTTGAGAATCTCTGTCACTACGAATCCACAACTTAATTCGTTTTTAATCAGCAGAATTCTAATAACAAAACTCCACAAATAAATGTTATGAAAGTTTGAGGTTATATTTCTTTGAATTTACAATCATCATGTTTATTGAAAATAACAGTAAAAAGAATTCGATTAATAATTAGAGCTTTAAATCAATTCTAGATATTTTGGCTTTATTTTAAATGAAAGTCGCTTTTCGTGATCTCTGTTTGACTCAAATGTTCTACTAAATTATGAAACGAATAAAAATACGGTTTTCACCATCATGTAGGTTCCGGATGGTTTGTGTGTATATATGTACTTCATTGTATTAAAAATTAGTATACACGAAGGAACAGCGTATTTCTGAACCCCTTAAAATTATCTTTTTTTGACTTACTATGACTAAACAGTTAAGCCTATATAAAAATGACATATCAGAGAACTATAAATCTCAAAAAGTTCTAGAAAAAAAATTCAGCGCTGACATATCACTATCTTTTAATTTTTTCCCACAATAACCACTTTTTGCTTTAGAAAATACAATTAAAAATCGTATGTTATTTGCGGCGTAATTTTTTTGGCTTTAATATTAATCCTTATCAAAATAAATGTAGAATTTTATGTACATTAACAACAGTTGCCTTTTTGCCAGTTGCAGTTGCCTTGTACAACATAAGTAGTTTAGAAGATATCACGATCACAAACAATGAGCTCTACCGAAAACGAACTCGCGGGCCGTGCGCGCCAGTCTTTACAAGGTTTTTACGAGACGCGACGTCACGGGAAAGGGTAATACTGATTTGCCAGAAAAGACATCATTTATATGCTTGGCACGTGGGCGAAGACGGGTTGGGTCTGTAGTGTTTACTATTTTCATGGAAGCATTCGTTTGCTACGTGAACCGTAACTCGTGGACAGCGTATGATTTCTGTGAAGTATCTATACAAGTAAATGAAATTGGAGTATCAGAATGTGATATCGAGTTACTTCAATGGTGTGATACCATTTATTACATATAAATAATTGAAAGATAATTAGTTAGAAAAAATAATTTACTTTCTCGCTGGAAAGATCTAAACGTTAGGGGTTATCAAATTTCATTCCAATAATACAGCGTTTCACAGTAAGCGTTATCCTTACAAATATTATAAATGCGAAAGTAACTCTGTCTGTCTGTCTCGCTTTCACACCAAAACTACTGAAACGATTTAAATGAAAAAACGCGAAAAAGGGGTTGAAAGTGGGGGTGAAAGTTTGTATGGCAGTACCGCCAACTAACGTCTACTGAACCGATTTAAATGAACTTTGGTACACAGATATTCTAGAGCCTCAAAAAGAAAATAGGATACTTTTTAAAGCGAAAAAAGGGTTGTAAGGGGTTGAAAGTGGGGGTGGTAGTTTGTATGGAAATATCGTAATTTTCACAGTAAGGAGCTTGAAACTTCTTTCTACGGCTGCTAATTTGATATAAATAAATATGAAATTCAATTTTTGTAAAAATTTTACCATTAAGGGTGCAAAATAGCAATAGGGAATGAAATTTTGTTTGGGAAAATGTGAGGTTTTGGTGAATGTTTTGTTTAATATGTTTTGCTGTTACCCTTACTAATATTTACTCTTGAGCCTCAGAAAGAACATAGGATACTTTTTAGCGCGAAAAAAGGGTTGTAAGGGGTTGAAAGTTGGGGTGGTAATTTGTATGGAAGTATCGTCATTTTTACAGTTAGAAGCTTGAAAATTATTTCTAAGTCTGCTAATTTGATATAAATAAATATGAAATAAAATTTTCGTACCAATTTTACCCCCAAGGGTGCTAAATAACAATAGGGGATGAAATTTTGTTTGGCAATATGTGAGGTTTT
The DNA here is from genome assembly GCF_912999745.1 of Papilio machaon. Lineage (NCBI taxonomy): Eukaryota > Metazoa > Arthropoda > Insecta > Lepidoptera > Papilionidae > Papilio > Papilio machaon. The sequence goes on along the minus strand of NC_059996.1, from coordinate 3,960,183 downwards.
GGTGAATGAAAAAAAATGAAAATGAAAAAGACTTATTGACAAAAGGAATTTACAGTTTAGATTTGGCGATATAGATTAACAAAGTTTACGTATAGGGTATGAAAGTTTGTATGGGAGAATATGATGTTTATGTAAATGTTTTGAAAGTTTATATGATTTGTTGTAATCCTTACTAATATTTCTACTTTGTCTACAGCCGGTAAGGACACACAGCTTCTTTTTAACACGAAAAAGAGGTAAGAGGGGTAAAAGTGGGTGTGAAAATTTGTTTGGAAGTATCGTCATTTTGCAGTTAGAAGCTTGAAAATTATTTTTTAGGCTGATAATTTGATATAAATAAATAGGACATTTAAAGATTGTAAAAGTTTTACCCTCAATGTTGCAATATAACAAAAGAGAATAGGGGATGAAAGTTTGTATGGGAGTATATGATGTTTATGTGAATATTTGGTAAGTTTAATCTGTTTTATTGTATTTTTTTATAAGTTTAAGTAAAATTCCACAACAACAACAACTAAATTCACGCCCGTAACCCAGATGGGTAGGCAGAGACCAAACACCTACATTTGGCGCGGTCCTGGCACACCTCTCTCTAAGTCTACATCCATACATCAACGCATAGCACGTCGGTTTAGTAAAATAATAAGCCTTAAAAAAATGCTACCCGAAAACAGTATTTCACGCGGACGAAGTCGCGGGCACAGCTAGTATTTTACTTAATTATTTTACCTAGTAATGCAATGTATAACGTAAAACGAAACGTCATTTGTCAAATTAGATTCAGTCGTTTAGGGTCTTTGGGGTCACAATGCAACTTATAAACAAAGCCACATACACAAATATCGTACTTGTAACCCTAGTTATAGTTAATGCCGTATATTACAGTGATAATGTTCCGCAAAAGCCGTAAGACGTTATTTTAATACGGACAATTGTGAGTCAAACAGCATTAAAAAGCATAAAAGATAATGAGGGCCTCATTATTTTTTACGTAGCCTTATTAACAATTAACACCTATAATAAAATACCTTTTAGGTATTTATCTCATAACACTCAATTTTTATCAGGCCATTATAAAGAGATTTAAGGCAGACCACAACATTTCATAATGAAAATTTGGATAGCTATGAAAGTTTATTATATAGTAACATTCTCTGTGTTTTTAAAATTTTACAAAAAGATGGTATTTCTGCGTTCACCAGAATAAGTACATTTTATTTTTTTAATGAATAATATTTCCGTGTTCGTTCTATTTTTTGTATAACTTTATATTCAGAAAAAAATTCTTGGCATCGTTAGTATTTTGCATAATAACTGAACACATTTTGAAGAAACTTCAACGATGATGTACTAAATACAAGAAAACGCCATTAACGAATTTACGAATTATGATTAGAACCTTACGGAAAAGTATTCAAAAGCGTACGTGTGTGATGAAATTATTCTCATTTATATGTCTATTAAACGACGTTTTTTTAACGCCTTTTTATCCCTAGTTAATATTTACTTAACTAGCAAAAAGCGATTCTTAAGGTGGGCTCGCGAAGCTTTCTACCCTGCAAAATTTTGTAAAATGTAATTAAAGAAAAATTATGATTTTTAATGTTAGATGTAATGTTTAGATTATTAATTTTGGATACTATGTTATACTGTATTATTGGTTTTATAATTTTCTAACAGATGGCGTTAGAAATGCGATAAAATTCTGATAAAATAAAATAGCATAAAATTGAATTTTTACGATAGATAACACATGTAAATAAATTTAAATAGCTTTGCCAAAGCCCAGATCTGAAAGACTAATTGTTTTTTAGTGAAGTGTACCACAAAACTGTAAATGTTGTGCGCTGTCCCTGATGAAAATTCAACATTTGATGGTAGAGCGTAGTTTTATAAAACCCGAGGGAAAATGTACGCGGAAAATATATTCCACGCACCCTACTCGTCTCTATTTACTAACAAAGCAAACTATGGACTACAAAGCCTTTCCACCAAATACCGTCAACAAAAGGGTAAATACGACAGTTTTTTTTTATTTTTATTAATCTATCACGTTTGCTTCAATGGACGGTATCTAAAGGCGGATGGCCAGTACGATCCTTATTTAACTTTCACACTTTTAGAAATTACATTGCTATTTGTCTATAGTTGTCATCTATCTACACCTTATAGTAAAAAAATCAAATAGTCAAAAATATCAAACATCGGACTAATATTTTCAGTAAAATCCAAATCATACCAATGTTGCGACATATCCTGGTCAAAGGTTCAAAAACACGTAGAAAACAACATTGACTTTTAAACAATCACATTTTTTTAAAACACTAAGATTCTGTTAAGTGCTACGTGTATTTAATCCGGGCGAGAAAAACTCACGGACCCTGAGAATTATAGCTGTTTCAGCTACTAAGTTCCCCTCTACATTCGCGGTGACCCACTTGCATAAGTCTGCTTTCATTTGTCCTCGTTTTTGCCGTAAATGTAGTCCGACACTGATATATGTACCATGCCGTGCCATCTTATAGGTTAACGTAAATTATAACACAACCTAAAGAAATTAAATCAAATAAATGCGATTAAAAATAAAACTAGATTCTCGAAATAGTTCTCAAAACTCATTTTATATATTTTGTTCGACCATTTTTAACCAACCATTTCTAGACACCGAGCTTCATAGCTTCTAAATCCATATATTCAGTCTCAGTCAACTTCGGAAAAAATTGTTATTCAATGTATCAGAAGACATCAAATTCCCATTATCTTAAAGCCGTAGCCCTAAAATATAGTTCTGAGTATATTCTAACACCGAAGCGCTAGCACATATTCCTTCCAAACCGGAATATAATAAATGATTAGATCACCACCACTATACCCAGCTGGTATCAGTTATATATATATACTAGCTGTCGCCCGCGACTCCGTCCGCGCGGAATTAAAAAAAAACTTAATAAGTAAATAAATAAAAGTAATAGAATTAATATTCTAAGAAACAGAACACAGCGCCATCTATTAGGTGTATTTGCAACCTAGATGTCAAACAATATTGGAGAATTTTATCGATGAATCAACGTACACCGCCATCTATGAGAACTTAAAACTAAACAGTAAATAAACACTTGCTTAAGAAACAATTAATTGAATACATTTTATTCGTTTACATTCACGACATAAGCGAATAATTGAGATGATAACTATTCTATCCAGTAAGTTACGTTACCAAAATACGGGTACATATGAAATTTGATTAAAATCGGTTCAGTAGTTTTGGAGTTTATTGGTAACATACATCGTGACACAAGATTTAAACATATATATAAATAAATAAATATATATATATATATATATATATATATATATATAAGTACCTTCAACTTTGTGAAACTTTCATCATTCATGCAATTATGCATACATCTCTTTCAGAGCACTTTCTTTAAGTCCTTGCACTCTTAAACTTAATTTATATTGGTGCGTCTAGTGTAATGATAATAATAATTTATTATTATTTTTTATTTTTATGTAAATATTTTCTTTATTACTCTCTGCATACCTCCTTAAAAGTACTACAAATTTATATTAATTAACAATATATTAATATATTTACATTCATTTTTAACTTTTTTGGAATTTCTCATTTTTCCACTTACGTCACACCACACACCCACATATATCGCTATATCCCTGGTTACTGGTGGTTGTTGCGGCCTCGGGGTTGCATACAACCTTTTTGCTTCAGCCTTTTTGGACATTTTTACTAAATGTTTTTCTTTTATTTGACATATAATATTTTGTTTTGACGTTTTTGTTTGATATCTTGTACATTTTTATATAACTATCTTGTTCCTGTCTTTTTATATTACATTTCATAGTGAAAAGTATATCAGTTCATAGTAAAAATTAACATCATCGCGAAACAATTTAATGGTCCTTCGAGCCGGATGTCTTCTAGGGCACCAGGATCGGCATTGACGTCGGCATAAGGCGCCTGCGAGACCCGTGCCTAAAATCATCAATGGACGTGGCCTCGGCATTGGCGTCGACATTGGGCGTCTGCGAGGCCGTGTCCAACATCGACGGAACTGATCGCGGCATTGGCGTCGACATTGGGCGTCTGCGAGGCCGTGTCCAACATCGACGGAACTGATCGCGGCATTGGCGTCGACATTGGGCGTCTGCGAGGCCAGTTCCACATCCAAACTCTACCATCATCAACATAGTTGAAGTTTCCTTCAACGCCGGAGAGTATGTTACGGCCTCGGGGTTGCATACGGCCTTTTTGCTTCAGCCTTTTTTGGACATTTTTATAAAATGTTTTTCTTTTATTTGACATATTTTGTTTTGACGTTTTGGTTTGATATCTTGTACATTTTTATATAACTATCTTGTTCATGTCTTTATATATTAAACTAGCTTTTTCCCGCGACTCCGTCCGCGCGGAATAAAAAAAGAAAAAAAAAAGAAAAGAAAACGGGGTAAAAATTATCCTATGTCCTATTCCTGGTTCTAAGCTACCTGCCCACCAATTTTCAGTCAAATCGATTCAGCCGTTCTTGAGTTATAAATGGTGTAACTAACACAACTTTCTTTTATATATATAGATTTCATAGTGAAAAATATATCAGTTCATAGTGAAAATTAACATCATCGCGAATCAATTCAGTGGTACTTCCTAAACCTGGTTAAACTTCCTACCACGAAGCTCTTTTTTGTCATTGTCATTCACGTATTAAGATCAACATTTATACTTTAAGTATTTTATTAAAAACTAGCTTTTACCCGCGACTCCGTCCGCGCGGAATAAAAAGAATAGAAAACGGGGTAAAAATTATCCTATGTCCTTTTCCTGGTTCTAAGCTACCTGCCCACCAATTTTCAGTCAAATCGATTCAGCAGTTCTTGAGTTATAAATGGTGTAACTAACACGACTTTCTTTTATATATATAGATTAATCTTTCCACTTCAATTCTAAATCCATAAATATACATTTTATTTATTTAAAAAAAATAATCAATACATGAACAACCAATGGAACTTAGAAAATTTTCCTAAATTTTTCATTACGCGTACTATCTACTATTTATTTATAGTTTTTTCTGGTGCTCCCACATTGCCGTTAGAAAATGTTTAATAACGTTAGTAAACATTTGTTAGCAAACATTTAATCACAAATATGAAGGGGCAGGAGGGCCTTCATCAGAAATCATATTGTGCGAGTATAAAAGCGGGTATGTCGGCAGGTGGGCGTGAACAGATCACGAGTCCTTGTTGCAATCGCAGTTGTTTAATAAGGGTAAGGTAACCAAAAATACACAGTGGAATGAACACTGTAGTGTCTAACCAATGCGACATCAACTTAATTAAGCGGTAAATTTAATTTGTTAATTAGATGCTAAGCGATTCGTCGCAAGCGTGGTGCGCGGGCGCCGTCTCGAACAACACTGTTCAATGGCCGCCCTCACAACCATCGACAGTGACGCTTCGCTTGGCTGAAAAAGTCAACCAGTCATTTGACTTTGGCGGATACGCCGTCACGGCCGGACTGACATTCGACCGTCCTCGGGCGATTCTCTGAAACAATGAACTGCAGTTGTACCTATTCCGTTCGGCATCCTGACGGACTACTCATTACAATCCTCATATGATACTTAAGACTTAAGGCGAGCGTCTCGTAACAATTAAGTCAGATGACACCGCCTTGTCACTCAACAGCATGTAGGTTAACTGTTCACAATCGGTACTATTGGACAGGTCAATCCTTTGGTGGATGTGACCCGGACGACAATATTCGTCTTAACACAATCTGCAAGGCATCCAGAACAAGTCAGCCAACATAAAGGGCTCTGACTCGGACGACAATATTCGTCTTAACACAATCTGCAAGGCATCCAGGACAAGTCATCCAACATAAATGGCTCTGACTCGGACGACAATATTCGTCTTACCACAATCTGCAAGGCATCCAGGACAAGTCATCCAACATAAATGGCTCTGACTCGGACGACAATAATCGTCTTATCACAATCTGCAAGGCATCCAGGACAAGTCATCCAACATAAATGGCTCTGACTCGGACGACAATATTCGTCTTACCACAACCAAAACATCTCTTATCTGAACTAGAACTTTGCGGTTCATTCTTAATTGTCATGAATGGTTTACGATTATCAGTTTTAACATTAAATTAGGTTTAGTATAGTTGGCTAAGAACGAAACTACACGACGGCGGCGCTGCGAAGAACGGTTACGAGCACGATCACGACCTCGCGTTCTATCACTACCTTATCTCGGATAATGTTTTCGACTATGCACCGAAGATCGTTCACTAATCACTATCACTATCACTAGACGTAGACATATTTCTATTACGACCGGCACAACGCCTCCTCATGCGAGACTCGTTTGTTCGCAGAGGTGGAGTACCTTCCGACCTGCTACGCGATCTAAACCGGTTACGCATCCCGAGCAAATTTTAATTAAAAACGCAAGAGATTTGATTAACGGCCGTTGTTTTTTTTTCACCCTCTTATAAAGCAATTTGGAAAGAAGATAGTGGGCTGAAAGGCCTATCCCACTTCTGATGAAGGGGCAGGAGGGCCTTCATCAGAAATCATATTGTGCGAGTATAAAAGCGGGTATGTCGGCAGGTGGGCGTGAACAGATCACGAGTCCTTGTTGCAATCGCAGTTGTTTAATAAGGGTAAGGTAACCAAAAATACACAGTGGAATGAACACTGTAGTGTCTAACCAATGCGACATCAACTTAATTAAGCGGTAAATTTAATTTGTTAATTAGATGCTAAGCGATTCGTCGCAAGCGTGGTGCGCGGGCGCCGTCTCGAACAACACTGTTCAATGGCCGCCCTCACAACCATCGACAGTGACGCTTCGCTTGGCTGAAAAAGTCAACCAGTCATTTGACTTTGGCGGATACGCCGTCAAATAAATTTTCATGTTAGAAAATGTTTAGTAATGTTAGTAAACATTTTATAACAAAACAAATTATAACAAAATAAAACATGTGTTATCTTTTGTTTGTAAACATTTTATAAGGGTGATGGCGGGATAGGCGGTGCGGTGCGGTGGGGGTTAGAGTACGCAGGTCGCTGCGCGTGGTGTCTCGCTTGTCAGTTCCTTTGTGTCAGCGTGCATCGCTGTGCGTGTGTATTAGTGGTTGCGCGTGCGCCAAGCAATAAAATATGTCCGGTAATTGGAATAACGATGATGTTTACAAACTGATTGAAATGTTTCAAGCAAGAGAAGTACTATGGAACACGATGTCAGAGAGCTACAAAGACCGAAATAAAAAACACGATGCTTGGATGGAAATTGCCAGTGAATTTAATATGGATAAAAAAGTAATTGAAAAAAAGATTCGATCACTCGTAGGTCAATTTAACCGAGAATGTAAATCTAATAAATCTGGTGCAGGAGCTAATGAGTCAAGTAAATGGTTTGCATTTAAAAAACTCATGTTCCTTAAAGGCAAAAATATTCCAAGTTTAACTGTCGATGGAGGGTTGCAGGTGAGTTTTATTTTAACGTCTTTTAATAATATTTAGATGCCCAGTCCAAAAACCCTTCATTTGAAAAATATTCTGCGAATTCTTTTCTTATTTCTTTCCCATCATCTGTCAGGGATTCACATGCTTCAAGTGGTGTTAATTGCTGCTGTTCTAATCTCCATTGTCCATCGATACGTGTACCAGTTACTATGTCATCTCCATCATAGTATTGAGATGGAGCGTAAATCATGCTCGATTCAGTTTTTCTTATAAAATTATGCAGTAGCACGCATGTCATAATTAAAGTAGTAGTTTTTTCTGGATCTAATAATATTGTAGTTCGTAAAACTCTAAATCTGGCTGACAAAATCCCAAATGCGTTCTCTACTGTTCTCCTCGCACGACTCAGTCTATAACTGAAGATTCTTTCCTTAGAATTGCTATCCTGTGGTCCTGGAAAAGGTTTTAATAAGTGTTTTTGTAAAGGGAACGCATCATCTGTTACGAACACATAAGGAAGAGGTTTGTTTCTGCCTGGTAGTGAGCTGTCACTGGGTATTTTTAAACTATTGTCGTTAATTTTATTTCGAAATTTTGTGTTTGCGAAAACTCCGCCATCACTTATGCGTCCTTGGCAGCCAATATTCACGTACAGAAAGTTGTATTCTGCGTCCACTATCGCTAAAAGTACAACGCTGTAAAATCCTTTATAGTTGTAATATTCACTGCCGCTATCAATTGGCTTTTGTATGGCTACGTGCTTTCCATCGATACTTCCTAAGCAATTTGGGAAATTCCATTTTTCTTCAAATGAATTTGCCACGTGTAGCCACTCTTGAGGTGTTGTTGGTATCTGGAACAAAAATAGAAGATTAAGAAATAGGCGCGAAAAATAAATTTATAACTCGTTATTCTAACAAATTTTATTGGATATTTTTATTAAGTATGAAATATTAATAGAATACACTGTAAAAAAATATGATTTCAGTTAAGGGTTGTTAAGTAATAGAAAAAGAAAATCGCGGTTATAGATTTTTTTACAATTTTAGCTAATTTGACGCGCCTATAACTTGAAATTATCGTTTAGTTCTATTCTTTCAGGGTAACGAAGAAAACAGAATTGCTTCAGAAAACACTCTCAGTTTGAACGAAACAGGAAATACTGTCACTGATGAAACTACGGGCACGCCTTTCGCCACCCCAAAACCATTTCGGAAAAGAAGACGGCCTGAAGTAGAACAAGATCCAACACAACAAGAAGCTGTAAATATTTTACAAAGAATGTACGAATCTAGAAAAAGCAGGGATGAAAATGACGCATTTGGAGAGTATGTCTCGATGAAACTGAAACAAATAAAAAACAGTCATGCTAAGAATACTGCTCAACATCACATTAACAATATTTTGTACAATGCGACAATGGGACAATATGATTTTCCAACAACCTTTACAGACCCAACCGCTAGTAGTTCCTGGGGATACAACTCTGAACCAAATCTATCCACTTTTTCGGAAAATAATGCTGACTGTAGCTCGAGAGGATACTACACCGCACCGAGTCCCTCGGCTTCATTTGAAACCAGTTCTTCGGATAACTCCAGGACACATACTCGTACCAGCGCAAGAACACAGAGTCCGTCTAATTTATCGGAATCAAGCCAAGATTCGACCCAATCATTAAACGATTTGTTGGAATCAATCAAAAATTAAAAAATACATGTTTGGTTTGTTAAGTATTAAAAAAATTATTAGTAAGGTAAGATAGGTACCTACCTAAAGTATGATTAGATTAGATCATATTAAAAGTAAATAAAAAAATAATTAAAAATGTTGTTTGACTTACCTGTATGTATTCCTTTAAAACCTCATTGAGAGCCTCGCACACTTCTGGTACGATAATAGATATCACTTGGTCTGACAACTTGAACACATTTCCAAGACTTTTATAACTGCTACCAGTTGCCAAAAATCTTAACGTTACCGCAAGTCTTTCCGTCACACTTACAGATTTTCTAAATGTAGTGTCTCGTTTGCCTATTTTTGCCCCAATTAAATTTTGTAGATATTCAAATTCGGAACTGTTCATTCTTATAAAATCTTTTAAGCAACCATCAATACCTAAATCCTTGAGATAGTCTGTGGCACTATATTTTCCTCTAGCTTTTAGCGTTTGGCGCATCCAATAAGAGCGCTTTTTCTTCTTTTTTAAACAAAAAATAAAAGCTATTCCAATGAGCAAATCTTCTTCCATTTTCGTGTAGACGTCCTCAGCCCTCAGAAGGCGAAACCAAACTGCGAGCCAATACTAGATGTTATAAAATGTTTAAACATTTTCCATCAATGTAGGAGCACTTATAACATGTAACAGTTTCTAACAAAGTGCAACAATTGTTAACATTTGTTAGTAAATGTTTTGGTGTTATAAAATGTTTACAAACATTTTATAACGGCAATGTGGGAGCACCATAACACATTTTTCTTTAACTAAATTACTGAATCTTTAATAATATATTTTATTAATATATTATATGACTACTAAATCCATTGAAAATTAAACTTTTTAATAAGTAATTAATAATGTCAGTTACACTATGATAAGAAGATGTTGTTCTTAGGACTTTCGTACACAAGGTAACGTAAATCTTCGAAACCCCGCGATTTTAGTCGCCTAGCGACTTACGCAATACAACGTCATGGAGGTTAATACATAGTGCGCGTCGCCGACATTTTATTATTTTTTCATTTTGCCATCACCTGTCGCTCGCAACCTGTTTGTCAAGAATGTCGCGTCGTCGTGAGAAAAGTCGCTTTTTTCAAGGTACAAATCTATACAGTTGACATGTATCGCTGTACTGAGTACGGAGCACTTGCAACGCGATACTCGCGAAGTAAGGATACAACGCTAATTTCAAAGATTTTTGCTTTGTATACGAAGGACCTTAGAGTTAATTAGCAATCTAAGAAAACTCTGTCTGCTAGACAGACGGATGTACGGTCGATCTAATAAAATAAAACTTGGGGTTTATTATCCGAAGCTTTACTTTAAATTAATTGAATTTGTATTAAGTACAAAAAATATGTTATATGTCATACAAATTTAAAACTTGCAATGTTTAACAGAAACTTTCTTTTTAACTTTCGCAACAGGCTTAAGCGCTCATACAACGCTATTCACAACAATGGCTAAGTAGCACAGTAGCCTGCGGCGGCCGACATCAGAAACGAACCCTTTTACACCTGCCCATTGTTCTAAAGTAGAAAACGTCTGAACAGAATATTACATCTTCACAATACCTAACTAGTTTACTAGGAAGACTATTCTAAGACAATAGAACAGTCCATGTCAATCATATGTTAAAGTGGCAATTCCGACCCCTCTGCATTCGATAGCTAAGAAATCTTACTAATGATATAAATGCGAATGTTTAGATGGATGGATGGATGGATGATAGAAAGTATCTCTCGAACTGCTGATCTGATCTCGTTGAAATTTGGCATAAATGTAGAACGTAGTCTAGAACACATAGGCACCTAAGTAGGGACATAAACGTAAGTATGTCTAATACATCTCAAATATAAAATGTCACCTATTTACTTCGGCCGACACCGACTGCGAAATAACAATAAATATATACAATACAGACATGTTACAAGAAAGAAGAGAACTTTCTTTAGAGTTTAGAGAGTTTTCATGACATTGTTTTGTTTCTTTTTAGTGCATTTTGTTTGAAATCGTTTTTTATGTTACTTTTGAGTGCATTTTGTTTGAAATTGTTTTTTATGTTACTTTTGAGTGCATTTTGTTTGAAATTGTTTTTTTTTTGAAGTCGGCTATTTTTTTATGATCCTTTTAAACATTCAAAACAAGTAAAATCATGTCTCACTTTAAATATCATAAAAATATTTATATGTACGTATTATAGAATTATAGAATTTTTTATAACCGGTTTAAAAAAAAAAAATTGTAAAGTATGAGTGCGCATAATTTAATATCCTCTGTGAGAAGTTTGTGAAAATTGTGCGCATTTTTCATTTCACTATAAAATAGCTCTTCGGGGAAGTTAAACTAGTGAAAATCTTCCTCAGATATTGTTAGGGACAAACATGATTTTTACAACAATACCATTTGTGCAATTAGTGTACGCGTACAGTGTGCAAAAATGTACGCCCTGATACAGCCTAATAAGCCTCATGAACATGATGTAGCTATATCCTTAACTGTACGAATTATATGAGGAGATGTAAGTATATAGAGTTGGCATCACATTCCACTGTGTTTTTCTGTTATTTGGCGTACTTTTACATTATGTTTTTACTACACGTGCATGTTCACTTAAATCCATGTACAACATTATTTTAAACTTGTAGTGGTGATGCTTGTTAATATTACAAATATTTTTTATAATCAAGAGGAAATAACGTATTTGTATTACTTCTTGTACTTAGATAAAATAACCAGCAGGCTTTTGTTAATCCTGTTAATAGACACTTCTAAATTAGATTTCAAATTGGAATTAGACAGTGTGTACTAAAATTATATTTGGTCTATTAAGACGATGCCGCTCGCGTACAATTTTCACCAGCGCTAAATTGAATTGGTGTAATTCATTTTCATGGAAGTACTGTTTACGTTGCCTTGCCCTAATTTCTACTCAAATATTAAGAAATGAAATTAAAAATTTGAAACAAAAATTAAAAGTACCAACCGTCCATATAAGTTTTTAAATAAACTGGATATTCCAGAAGTATTTTCTTTAATGAAGTACTTAAACCGAAAGCAGTGTCGTTATTCATATTTATAGTGAAAAACATAACCACTTTGACCTTCATAATATCAATTAGTGGCATGAGTCAAAACACGTGTTTAACTAAACTATATATTTTTGGGTTAATACAGTTAAAGTTTAATTTTTTTGAAGTCGGTTTTGTTTCACTACGAAAATATTTAATATTTATTATATATTTATTTAATTACATTTAATATTACTACTGATAAAACTACTGTTTTTTGCATAATATATTTTGAAACTTGTACACTGACACAGACAAAGTTAAAATAACAATGTCAACAGAAACACAAATAGTTAGCTAAAACTTTATACGCTTTGTCTTTAGTTCTAGCTTTTCGCCAGCGTTTTGTACACCCTCAATAAAAGTTAATGTGTTTACTTAAACTTTGAGATTACAGTACATAAATTGTAAAAACTTCGTATCGGGGATTTCTATGGTATGCTTGAAAAGTATCTATCGCATAAACCCAAAATTATCAAACTTGAGCGTCGCTCGCAGAATGGACTTCAGAATCTACAGGTCCTGGGTTTTTAAATTTCATATTTGTTTTATCTCCTGCACATATCCGAGAAGAAATTCAAAGATGTTTATGAAGTTAACCGATTTATACTGGACTAGTGTGATTTGACTAAGGCCTAGTCACCCCTGACTTATCTTACTAAAATTATGAATGCGATTGATGTTTGTTAGAAGGTATTTCTGGAACGGCTCAATGGATCTTGATGAAATTTGGCACACGTATAGAACATAGTCTGAAAGAACACATAGGCTACTTATTGAGTTTTTTTTTAATTTCGCGCGGACGGAGTCTCGGGTGACAGCTAGTTGACTATAACACAAATTTAAAAAAAAATGTTAGCTTAACAAGCTTTTGCTGGTTAAAGATTTATAAAAGCGTTGTTGTCGGCAATATCTTTACTCGTAGCTAACGAAATTCCACCGCATAGAGAATTAAACAAGGAATCTTAAGAGTTTGTTATTTACAGCTTTGGTAGTGACTGCCTTTGTAGTTGGTTAATAAATTTCTTAATAAAAGCCATTCAAGCACCTTGATTATTTAAGTCACTTTAAACTTTAAAGTGGTACGAAACTTAACTACATTTTATTTTCTATCGCAAGACAACAAACTTAAATTCTTTGTCGTGATGTTCCCTAAAAAGGTCACTTCGTTTTCATATGGAAGCTTATTATTAAACACTAGCTGTCGTCCGCGACTCCGTTCGCGCTGAATTTAAAAAAACGTAATAAGTAGCCTATGTGTTTTTCCAGACTACGTTTTACATCTGTGTCAAATTTCATCAAGATCCGTTGAGCCGTTCCGAAGATATCTTCAAACTAATAGCTCAATGGATGGATCCATTAAGCCATCCATCCATCCATCCATCTAAACTTTCGCAATTATAATATTAGTAAGATTGAGAAATTGTGAGTCGTGTTTTAATTTACCAAATATTATATGTGTGCTAAAATAAAAAAACACATAGGAATCTATTTTTTGTAAATTTAGAAATGTGGGGCAAGGAACGAAAGAGGGCTGAATATAGAAAAATACACAGAGGCTTTCGAATTCAATTTAGATTATTTTATTAAAATTATAGGTAAATGACAGAGGCTACATAAGTTTATGTATGTGTTTTTTTCATTTCATTCAAAGGCATGCTTTCAGCCTCTAATCGTTCCTCTTCACATGAAAAGCGCAGAAAAATGTCTGCATCATACTTTTGCAATAAATAAGTAAGAAGAATTGTATATTAATATTCACCTTTGTATTCCTAAAAGATTGGGAATTCATCTTTCAAAATATATCAATTCGCTAAGTTAAATCTTAAAAGACCTCAATTTTAAACAAACTTTTGCAAGGTCTAAAACCACTTTTTACAGACGTTAATTTTACCAGCTCTATTTCTTGATATCATTAAACATATCGAAAGCTTGTTGCTACCATAAAGGAAAATTAGAGCCATATAAAAAAGAAGAAATTAACCTTCGATCGTCAGATATAAATTAGCGATTAGAAAATTACCAGTTTTGTTCGTATTTACTTCGTTTTACTAACATTTCAAAACAAACCACTTGTTATATAATATATCAACATCTCAACAAATTATAATTATTTAATTTCTATCTTATAATTTATAAATTCTATTTTATCTATAAAATATCCCTGATACGCACATAATTAAATTAATAAACATGCTCTGTGTATCCAAACTCTTGTTGAAATTCTTTTTTTTGTAACTGTGTTTTGAATAGAAAAAAACGATTTATTAAATGTTTTGTTACTAAAAATATAATTGAGAAGCTTTTAAGAAATCTTTCTTAAAAGGATCTTAAACGAAAAACATTTAAGAAAAATAATTTAAGTAGACTTTTTTATTTAAGTATTTGTACTCGGCCGTATGAATTATTTATAAGATCCTTGTAAGATTGTTTAGGATCTAAGTACCTCAATAAATATAAAAAATATTTAGGGACATGTTTTAAAAGGCAAAAAAAAAGAATTTTCTTTTACATTTTATTATAAACAATTAGATAAACATTTTATAACAATTCCATGAATTACTTAAGGGACAAGACGTCATTTTGTTTTTTCTATAATATTGAAGCGTCCCATAACAGGTGCGAATCTCTAATCTCCTGTTTAATTTCGCTTAATTCTGTTCTATCAATAAATATGATGAACTACTGAAATTGTCATATTTTTTATCAAAAGATGACAAACGAGCGAAATAGCGAAGCGATCGCTGCCCATAGACATCCACAATTGCAGATGCGTTGCCAACCTTCATTGAAAGGAGACGCCTTACTTATGTCCACCGAGTCAGATAAGTTTTTCAGACTTTTTACATTTATTTTTTTGTCATGAAATCATCACCAACCAGTTATGAATGTCCCCACTGAGAGGCCTACCCTAAGTCAGGGGTGACTAGGCCATAACCACCCGCCCACCCCGGGAGGGGTCGATTATGACCTAGTCGCCTACATCTTTCCTATCAGCTTAGCTACATCTTTCAAAATCTCCAAAGATATGTGCAGTTTGCATCACGACGTTTTCCTTTATCGTAAGCTCATCGGATATGTAAATCGAAAAACGACCAACAGTAAAAGAATTTTTCAAAACGCTTCATTAGTTTCAGAGCCTATTACTTAAATGCAAACAAAAAACAAAAACAATATGCGTGCAGAAAAATATAACAAACGTAACATGGCCATTCAGTGGTAATAATTTTTAAGATTTTTTTCCATAAAAGCTTAACGGAATGAACATAAATTTTCACAGTGCCCTTTTAAAAAAAACTTCTAAAAGTATTTCCATTTACACGTAATAATTTTAAACTTCAAGGAATTCCTTCGTGCTGCGGCACAATCCACCCCTCGTCGAAGTATCAATTAATTTTCAAATAAAAAACGCAGCGCAACAAATTAACTTTTACCATTACGTCAAGTATATTTTTAGAGTATTCCAAATCGTTTTACTTATAATTCATCTGAATCAATGTTTCATTCATTTTATTAATATCTCTTTATATAGGTTATACACATGCATTTAAACAAATACTGTATAACTCCAAAAAATACTTTTAGACACTGTTTAGTTAAACAAGTGTTTTAATCCTTTGACGGCAGCTGATTGTTTTAGAGGTACCGATTTTTTCATTTCGTTTTTATATTTTAAATCTGAACTGTATTAAAAAGTAGGAAAAATCTATAACAAAATGTATTTTTATATGATAAGGGGGCAAACGAGCAGCGAATCGCCTAACATAAATTGATCCGACGCCCATGGAGATCCGCAACACCAGAGTAACCTCAGATGCGTTGCCGGCCTAAAATAAGAATTGTACTCCATTTAAAACAAATTGTAAGTTAAAATATACGAAAAAAGAGGGCTAGTAATTACGTCGTTATTTTGATAAAACGATTTATTTAAAAAGCACTTCTTATTTTCACGGACAATCTTAGTAAATTAAAATCATTTGGAAGGACATAAAATTTTCCTTCTTACAAATTTGCCGCTTCTTAAGAAAGCCAGTGCTTTTGTTTTCGTAGTCTGTCGTCGTTAAAATTCGATTAGTGTTCTTCATTGTCCACGCTTTTACGAATTTAAAAAAAATGCTACTTCATTTGAGACAAATTAAATTAAATTCAAGATTTCTCTGACATAAAAATTCTATTTTCACTTACCTTCAAGTTGATATTGAAAATTATTTTTGGTATACTTCTTTGTGTAATACACAGTACTAGTTTTTTTTTTTTTTTTCACTAATATAAGTTAACAAGATACCTGTGTGACTGTTACTTATGAATATCCTTTATACATAACTGGCTGTCGCCCGCGACTCCGTCCGCGTCCAATGAAAAAAACCTAACTGTCTATGCGTTCTTCCAGACTATGTTCTACATCTATACCAAATTTCATCAAAATCCATGTAGCCGTTCTGGAGATACCAACAAACAAACATCCATCCAACATCCAACATTCGCATTTATAATATTAGTAAGAAGTAAGATTATGGTAAAACAGACAATTTGTACATTACAGTTCCAGTTGTTAAATAATATACTACTGGAATAAAGACTACTTACCTTCTTGTTCCCCGTTCGCCGCTTGTAGCCCATTAGCGCGAACCCGTTGTGTCGTTGAATGGGGAACCGATAATTCAATGCATTCCAAATTCTTCGGAGTAGTTCTACGGCTAGGAGACTGCAATCCCCCGCCTTCTCCTCAAAGCCCGCGCGCTGTCAATCGGGTTTTTCGCTGTACCCACTTGTGCGATTAAAACACCGAAATAAGGCGGTTTATCTACATTTAGTTTCAAAATTACCCTAAAGCAAAATATGAAACACAAAAAAAATAACAACATACAGTGGAGCGCCGATTATCCGCACTTAAAATACAACATTTAACAATGGTAGACGCCAGCAGCAACAACATCTGATGCATTAATTGGCTGGCTCGACCGATGAAATACCGCGACCACACCGAAGACAGGCGTGATATGGAAGCAATTCCGCGTTTCATCTGATGAGTGTGCTTGCCGGAGGCCCAAATTTAGTCCGTTTCCCTTCCTACCCTTTTCTTACAAGGAAAGGATAGGAAGAGGAAGTAGATTTGACGGAGAAGGCGACGCGTGGGAAAAGAAAATATTCACTTCCTGTGCGTTCCCTCCTCCGTTCATTAAAGGTAACCAAGGCAACGCATTTGTAATTGCAGATGTTTACGGGCAACGATCGCTTTGCTATTTCCGCGAATTTAGGTGGCCGCTTATTCGTTTGCCACCTACTAATATATAGGTAATAAAACATAAATTCTGAAAATTGAACTTTATTGTTTCAGCTACACAACATAAACTTTTTAAATAACTTAAAAAGTACAGGCCTTACAAAAAAACTATTGATGACAGGTTATAAAAACATTAATAAGTTCCTTTTTTAGCCGACTTCAAAAAGAAGGAGGTTATCAATTCGACTGTATTTTTTTTTTATGTGTGTTACCGCGAAACTCCGCCCCTGGTGGTCCGATTTTGATGAAAAATATTTTAATCGAAAGGAAGTGCTTGCAGGTGGGTCCCATTTTTTTGTTTTTTTTTTTAAATAACTAGAAGACTAGTAGATTTTGAATATAGCTTCAAAATTTGTTGCGACAATTAGGGACATTTTTGCTTTCAGCGCTTACGTAGGCTAAACTATAGGACCTACATAAAAATGATGTATGGCGAATTGTAGCTCTTTAAATGTGCTAAATAAAAGTCCGCGATAGCATATATCTATCTTTTATAGTTTTCTCACAATAACCATTTTTTTCTTCAGAAACATCAATTAAATTCATGCCCTATTTCCGACGCTATTATTCGAGATCAGTATTAACCCTTATGTAAATAAACATGTTCATTATCAAGAGAATTTAATGTAGATTATATTTGCAAGTGAAACTATATCATTCTGTCTAATAGTTTAGGAGATATCGTAAGAATAAAATTACGCGGAAACGAAAAATGCTATAGTAGGGGAGCCCAAGCGGGGATTTCGGGATTTCCTAAAGCACGGCAGATTAATATACAGGGGGATACCTTGTACCCGGTTAAGTACCTCCACAAAACATGGGGCCCATGTATAAGGCCGAACCGTTTTTCTAATTTTTTTTTGTCAAATCAGGCGAATCCCTCTACATAATCGTCAGATTATGAGACAGTACGTTTAGAACATAAAGATAAACCATATATATCTTAATCTGACGCGCTTGAGTATTTCAAAATGGCGAATTTTTTTGCACATTATAAAAATGACCGCGAGTTTGCGTCCCATCGAAATCGTCAGATTAGTGAATGAGAGCTTTTTTTGGTGCACTTAACACTCCCTTAGAAAATCTGACGCGCTCGATAAAAAATTTTTTTTTTACATTTTTAAAAATCTATAGCCGCTTCCCCCACTGATGTAAAGGTATATATCATATAACATTTTTTTCTTCTTATCATCTAAGCTTTGCATCCCAATAGGTCTCTACGATGCTCGAGTAAATCCCCATTTAGCCTCGTGGGCTCCCCTACTACTACACGAAAAGCACAATTTTGCTTTCTGGGCTTACGTAGGTCAAACTATATGACTTACATAAAAATGATGTATGGAGTAATTGTAGATCCTTAAATTTGCTACATAAAAGTCTTCGGTGGCATATATCTATCATCTATGGATGTCTCACAAAAACCATGTTATTGTGAACAAACTTCGATTAAAATGCACACGAAAAACAGCGTCGTAAGCTTACGGCGCTATTATATAATATTCGATATGAATCCTTATCCAAATAAATATGTTTGATGGCTAGACTATTAAATGCAGATTACATTAGCCTTTAAACTATGTAATTCTGATCAATAGTTTGGGAGATATTAAATAATTAAAAACTACGCGCATTCGAAAAATGCTAGTGCGGCGCGCGGCTGGACAAAATTAAAGGCACGCTACGATGTATTAGTTCGGTAATATTCAATTTGTATACCGATTTTGATAATTATTTCATTGTTTAAAGGATAAGTGGTTATCTGCTGCATTCTAAATTAGTTTTTGAATTGAAGTACACACATATCAAATAGGAAAGTCCTTTTCTTTATTTGTCTTATTTATGTCTTTATACGTATTAAGAAAATTTGTAATTGAACTTCAAATTCACTAAAAATTGTGAAATAAAACAAAAATTTTAAGAAAAAAAAAATAGCCGACTTCAAAAAAAAACAATCTCAAACAAAATGCACTCAAAAGTAACCTAAAAAAACCAATTTCAAACAAAATGCACTCAAAAGTAACATAAAAAAACAATTTCAAACAAAATGCACTCAAAAGTAACATAAAAAAATTTTTCAAACAAAATGCACTAAAAAGAAACAAAATAATGTCATGAAAACTCTCTAAACTCTAGTAGTTAGTAGTAGGGGCTCAGTTTTCCGCAACTCCACGACAAGCGCGTATTTTGCGTGTCTCTAAACTCTAATTAAGTTAAAATTTGTATAAAAAGTTTTGTTTTAAGATGAAATTCGCATTCAATCATTCAATTCATAGCAATTTTGAGAAGACGACTGCATGAAGTCCACCTACGCGCTCGTAGGCCACTTCGGGTACCAGCACTAAGGAGAGGCAATCGAGGAAGAAGATTACAATGGGCTATTGCTGGAACTATTCTCAATGGTCACTTGTGCTTTTCACTGATGAATCCAGGTTTGGATTTCATCCTGATTCGGGAAGAGTACGCGTTTGGAGAAAACCTGACCGTTGGAATCGACTGCAGCACCCACAACAAGTTCATGCATATCAAGGTGGCACGATTATGGTTTGGGCAGGAATTCGTCTTGGCGGTAGAACGGACCTCGTTTGGATACAAGGCAATATGACTGCTCTAAAATACCGAGATGAGGTACTAGAGCCTGTAATCTTGCCCCACAGACAGCAAATGGGACAAAATTTCCAGCGAATGCACGACAATGCCCGTCCACATACGGCGCGTATCGTTACAAGTTAGTTACAACAGCATGATATCCAAGCTTTAGACTGGCCTACACAATCCCCTGACTTAAATCCTATTGAGCATGCCTGAGATATGCTTCAGAGAAGAGCTCTTAGGAATTTACCTGAAGATATTGTGCATGAAAACCAGCTTTTCTTGCATCTAAGCAGGACTTGGGGCAGTATTCCACAACAGGATATTGACACCCTTGTTTTGAGTATGCAGAACCGCTGCAGATGTGTCAGGAGAGTCTTAGGTGGATCCACGGATTATTAATTTTAAGTTTTCAACAATTTTTATAAAAAAAATAGTTGTTTTGTTTAGGTTTTGATGTTTCAAAAATAAAGTTAAGATTGAAATTTTGTCTGATTTTTTCCTCTTATTCGCTTCGACTTCCTTGGCGAGAGCATTACTATGGCCCCATGCCTCAAGTTTTGTAAGTAATTAAAACTTGACCCTGAACTTAATAAACGTAACAAACGTGAACATTTCCCTCCCAAGTACAGTAAACAAAATACAAGGTTAGCTACTTTTAAGACTTGTTCACATTGACTACCGGGCGCGGGCGAAGACACGAGCGTTTTAAACGTACGTTTAAATCTTATCGACTTGTAATATAAATACGCGATAAACTTGAGGCGCGTGCAACAAAACTTCAAATCCAAGACATCACAGTATGCTTTGCTCAGTTTTGTATGCTTATATTAAATTGCATCTTGTACATGTACATTAGACAGCATTTTGTGTTTTAACTTTGACAACTGACAAGATTGAGAAGTTGATAAGTGGCAAGTTGTTTTCACTGAAACTGACTGTCACATTGACATTGACACCGTATGTTATTGTTAATTGCAAATTCTTTCATTGCTTGGGAAAAAAATCTTATTTTTTATATAAAAGAACTTATGGATTTATGGAACGATTATACCACAGAAAACTTTAAAATGTAATGTTTTTGCGTGTGTTTATTTTCTATGACTATATTTTGGAATGTGGTAAAAAATCAAATAAATAAAAATAACTAATAAACACGTGAGTATAACCAATATGCATTTGCTTGATTTTATGCATAATCTTTACATGATTAAAACACTTTGTATTTAAGACCAACCGGTAGAAGCTCTTTATTTTTTATCACATATTTTCCCCCACTCTCCCCACCCACAAGCCACACTTGGTTAAATATAATAATCGTTTGATTTATTTTGTTATAAATGTTTTGTTGCAGTGATGGTTACAGTGTTTAAGGATCACTGTGTTGACATAATTTAACATTTGCATTGTTACAAAATTGTCATTTGTTGTTCTATAAATTATCTTAAAATGAACCTACTTCAAAGGAAAGTATTACGGACAGGATTGTAAGTATTAATGATCTTATTTGCCTATTTAAATTATTATAGTAAATTTATTTGCTATAAATTAAAACTCTATTTTCTTTATACATGATCTTGATGAATTTCAATAAAAAAGACAAATTTGGATTAAAGTTGTCATCCTTGTAAAATGTAAAGAAATTTGAATAAAAAGAATTAAAAAACTTTGGCTTTTCAAATGCTTTTAACATTTTACATATCCGTTCATTAAAATTTAATGACTGATTAATAATTACTTTTGGTAAATGACTGCACAATCTCATGTATTGAATAATTGTTACAATATCCAACAAAAATGTAATACTATACTTTGCATGTAATTAAAAATATTTATATCTTTAGGATAGCCAATATACAAAAATGTCAGTTGTTTGGTACTACAAGTACACTTCAACAGAATCAAGCAGAAGCACAAGCTAAGTCAACCATTGATAGCAAAGATGTACATCACCATGAAGGTCTCATGAAGACTTGGTGGGATGAACTCGGACCCATCAAACCATTACACAGCATGAATTTAGTGAGGTAATAACTATTTAATTAAAATTATTTTTATAAGCTTTGGTTAATCTCATAAGTCAATACAACTGACTATAATAAAATGGTTTATTATATTATTTTTCTATGTTGAAGCTGATTTCACCATCAATAACAATGTCCTGCTTTTCATATGTAACCATTAACAATAAACCTTCATTGTATCCATCCTAATGACAATGAAATAGTATTTCATTTCAGAGTACCATTCATAAGAGATGGTCTAGTCCCATGTTCACCGGAGGAAAGAAATGCGGCACCATTACGTGATAAAAAAATTTTAGATGTTGGTTGCGGTGGAGGAATTCTTTCCGAGGTAAATATTAATGCCTGAAATAAACAGTTAGGTGCAAAGAATTAAAAAAAACATTACAAAACCGAAAGATGATAATATGATATATAAACTCCGTCTAAAATTAAAAAAAAAACTTAGTAAGTAGCCTATGTATTCGTCCAGACTATATTCTATATCTGTGCCAAATTTTATTAAGATTCACTGAACCTTTCTGAATACCTTCTAAAAAACATCCAACCATCAAAACTTTCGCATTTATAATATTAGTAAGAAGTGTTTAACTATCAGAAGCTCACAGTTAGACAATGTTTACAATGTTAACTATTTTAAATAATGCTCACAAGCTGTCCCTTAACTTAAAACTTATCAGGGTAGATAGACTTAGCAAATTGCCATGTAATTTTCTTATACCTTGTACTCTTTAATGAATCCATATTAATATATTATTTCAATATCTTAGGCTTTGGCGAAAATAGGAGCATCAGTAACGGGCATAGATGCTGGTAAAGATTTGATAGACCTGGCCACAGAGCACAGTAAAATGAATCCCAAACTAGCAAACAATCTCCCTTCATACATCTGTACAAGTGTTGAGGTATGCATAATATTATTTAATATGTATTATATTTCCTATTCTTGCTTTTTAGTGAAATTTTAAACTCTTATTATGACTTGTACCATTAAAAAAATTAAAAAGTTTCTGTTAAATTATCTTTATTTATTACTAGCCGTCGGCCGCGACTCCGTCCGCACAGAATAAAAAAAACGTAATAAGTAGCCTATGTGTTCTTCCAGACTAGTGTCTACATCTGTGCTACATTTCTTCAAGATCCGTTGAGCCGTTCTGGAGATACCTTCAAACAAACATCCATCCATACATCTAAACATTCGCATTTATAATATTAGAAATATTTTTCCAGGACCATTGTAAGGAACGTAAAAATTACTATGATGCAGTTGTAGCTTCGGAAGTAATAGAACATGTGAACAATCAAGAATTATTTCTGAAGAGTTGCATTGAAGCGGTCAAGACCGGAGGAAAGATATTCATTACAACACCAAACAGATCACGAGCAACGCAGTTCTTTGGTATATTTCTAGCTGAATATGTCTTCAATCTTATACCAAAAGGAACTCATCAATATGAGAAATTTTTAACAGTGCCTGAATTGACATTTTTACTAGAACGAAGTAAGTATTTGTATTTTTACGTTTATGATATTTACATATTTTTTAAATATTAGTTATAAGAAAAATATAAACTAAAATAGCTCTTAGTAATGTACATTTTTTTATAATTATTGATTCAATGATTTTTTTGACATCTCAGTTATATATGTTAAAATAAATTGCCACCTTAAAAACAATGTGAATAAACAAAAAAGTAGTAGGTAAATGACATTGGTTAAGGACACTCAAAATGCCTTTGAAATACAGGTTTTTGGGTTCTAACATCTTCTAACAAATGTTCTCCTGACCTTTAGTTGCTTCAAGATTAATTGTGCAAAAAAAAAAAACAAACTGTTTATATATAGTCAAAGAATTATTATTCGCTTCTTACTTAAAATTGAATATCTTACAGAAAAATAGCTCCTTAGGAGATATAATTTGGCTTGTATGTTGCTATTATTATTCGGATTATGAGAGTAAAATGATTTTACTTGGGTAGGAAATAAACGTCCTTGACTGTACATGTTTTTAGACAGTAGAAATTCACTGTTAAATTGTATTTGTTACAGACAACTGTCACGTAGAATCAACATGTGGCTTAATTTATCGACCATTGTCTAACAAATGGGAGTTTTCAACCTCACAGCTTATCATGTTTGCGCTTCAAGCTAGAAAGTTGGAATAAGAAAAGACAAAAGGCTACTTGCAACGACGACCATAGACAACGAAATATTATTTCCTATGTTTCATTGTTTATGGTAATTGTTTTGTAAAATAATAAACTATAAATTGATTAAAAAAATTAGCTTAAAGTGTTGGATTTTATTTTATCTTTCATTGTCTCGTCTTCTTACTTATAATGCAAAATTCCGATAATAACTAATGACTAAAGATATATATGTTTTTTTTTGCAAAAAAAAAATGATAAAAACCTATGATTCAGTTTGCGGTTTTGATGATGCCATCAACGTAAATAGGAAACTCTATTATTTATAATTTTCTGTTAATTGAATTTTTGTTCTTTTTGAACTTATTTTATTGGATATAATACCAATATTATAAATGCGAATGTTTTATTAAAGATGGATGTTTGTTTGAAGGTATCCTCAGAACGGCTCAACGGATCTCGATAAAATTTGGTATAGATGTAGAACATGTTTGGAACAATACATAGGCTAATAATTAAGTTTTTTATATTCCACGCGGACGAAGTCGCGTACGACAGCTGGTTTTACCAATAATTATATTTTTATGTATAAAACGTTTGTGATACTATGAAATAAAAGAGGTCTTACATTTTCTGAGCATTTTAAAAGAGTATTTTATACCTTAGAATATTTTAGAACGTTGCAAACCTTTTTTGTCAATGAAGTAGAGTTTTGTTGGCAAATGTCAGATAATTTTTATTTGAAACAAAATGAAATTACAAAAAATGTTATGATATTCGAAGGTGGTAGAGGAAAATGTCGCTTATAAATCTTTTGAAGGCTCCCAGTAAATTGCTTAAAAAGCATGTTATTACATTTCTGTTAATTCGTCGCCATGATTTGGGATGTAAGTACATTATTTTTTACAGAGTAACAATTCGTCTGTTTTCTTTTTCTTATTTCTTTGCAAATATATGTATCACGCCCTTGAACAATATGTGAAAGTGGCTAGGGAAGTTTGCCGGAACTGCGTCAAATGGAACTCTGTAATCTCTTCCTAACCTCCCCCCTCCCTAACGGGTGGGTTACGATGATGAGTTCTCTTCTTGTTACAACAATTCAAAAACAGAAAACTTTAACTTCATTTTTCTCTAAGACTGCATTCCTTTTAATTACTTTATGAGACACGACGTCTACTTTCTCCATGAAAGTTCCCCCCTCTTCCCCTCATTTTATCAACAAAACTGAAGTTGCTTTTTCCTTATTTATTTATATCTTATAGTAACAGAGCAGAGCCTTCGTTACGTGGCCGTAAGACCATCAGCATCTGTGTCACGATTGCGACGTAAGATATGGTACTTACTGGATCTACCGGACTACTGCGATGAGGTCATAGTGCTAAAGTCTAGCGATGAGCGAGAGATACCACTCACGTCACTATGCCGTGGAAACGACCCTCAACATCCGTACATATTAGAAGTCTGGTTACCTGAGAAACCAATGCTCTGTATGTATACAAGCTGACTTATCCTTTATTACCTTTAATATTTTTCAAGAAATTAAAGTCTGAATTTTTTTCTCGGGTATATAATGTCAGATAGGGTATAGAATTTTTAATGACCAATTGGGGCTAATAAGGAGTCGGTGGCGCTGTTGTTAAGCGCTTAATCGGACCAGACGTAATCTAAAAAACGTCCAGGTTCGATCCCCGTCATGTACCAATGTGTTTTTCGACTTTCATATGTATTCGACTTTCTTACTGCTGTGAAGGAAAAGATCGCGATGCAACGTTCACGTATCGAATAAATTAAAAGATTTGTAAAGTCAAACAACACGCCCTGGGCCAGTGTAGTTGACTATGACCTAGTCACCGGGTCACCTAGTCGGGTAGGCTCTGAGCCCCTCGGTGGAGACATACATGAGCTGACGACAACAGAGACAGGGTAAAAACCTTGCAAAAACTAAGGATATATATTTTAAAACAATTCGTTTAAAATTAAAATGGTAGCAATTTCAGTTTTAAAGTAAAATAATACCGATCATTGATGTCGAAGGTTGTAATTTAAACTGCTGGCTATTTATACTTATCGAATGCACGAGCGCAGTAAAAGTAAAATAACGAAGCGAGGCCAAAAGGTCAGCGGAAATAAATCGACGGAATGCGACCGTAAACAACTGTTATTCGGCTTCATGATATTTCCGTTGCAAACTTCTTTCCTGATTAATTATGTTTGACATGAAATATCAGTAAATTTCAGTGAATCACACGTCTTGAAAAATCAAATTTTTTTTTAGTATAGTTATTACTTTGAATTAACCAAATTAAAATCTCAACAGATAAATTACGAACTGTGTTAATATGTTTTTAAATGTGACTTAAGTGAGATGTTTGCCGTAATTCTAGGCTAGGGAAAACATAAAGAAAATTTTAGTCCAATCAATTTATATAGCTAACACCAAAGACAATTACGGTACTTGTTCATATTAATACGTACGAATTTATTTGTCTCCAAAATTATTGAATGTGAACGTAATGAAGCCCCGGGAGGTTAAAACAGAATACGACATTTACGAGCGAATACATCACGAATTAAGCCCAAATGCGCCGACTCGTTTACACACCGAATTAATTTATCGCCATTTATTTAAACGAAGGATTGTAATGGACATAATGCACTTTAACAAAATTAAATACAATACACATGTCGTACTATTTTAGGTATATCTGCGGGTAACAAAAATATGTTAACAATGGGTAACAAAAAATCAATTACGGATACTAATGGGGAATCACAAGACAATATACGTGAGGAGACATTGCAAGAAGAGGTTGGCAAAACTGTTGGTAAGAACACATTTTTTATCTGGCGGTGCGGCAGAACCCAATGCCAAGCGTGTACTATCGAAGAGAAAAAAAAGTTTCTCGATGCGGCTTATTACAATTTTACGATCTTTTTCAACTAAAGAATTATAATCTGTTTTTTTTTAAACCATGCACAGTTTTAGACAAAAGAAGCGATTCCAATCCAAGAAATATTAGGTCCTTACATATGAAATTGGAGTTTTGTATGAGAGGAACAAAAAGTCGAATATTTTTTAATATAATATATTTATTTAATCAAAGTATGAACCATTATTTTCTATGCACTTTTGCCATCTCATAGGTAGTTCATTGATCCCTTTACTAAAAAAACCAGTCGGACGGGAATCAATAAAATCTTTGAAGGCGATTTGGACTGCCCCATCGGAGTTGAATTTTTTCCCTTGCAAGAAGTTATCCAAATTTCGAAAAAAATGGTAATCTGTTGGAGCAAGGTCCGGGGAGTACGGAGGATGTCTTAGACTTTCCAATTGAAGCTCTTCTAATTTAGTAGCCGTCTGTTGCGCAGTGTGTGGTCTAGCGTTGTCGTGAAGCAGCAGTGGCGTGGAGCGATTGACCAGCCTAGGTTGTTTAGCCGCTAGCTTTTCCATCATGGTTTGCAATTGCTGACAATAGACATCAGTCGTAATAGTCTGGCCAGATTTGAGAAAACTGTAATGAACAATACCGGCACTAGTCCACCAAACGCTTACAAGTAACTTTTTTGGGGTTAATTTTCGCTTGGGGCAGGATTTGGCTGGCTGGCCAGGATCCAACCATTGCGCTGAGCGCTTCCGATTATCGTAAAGAACCCATTTTTCATCACAGGTAATGATTCGGTTTGAAATACCTTCATTATTGTGCCGGTTTAGTAATGTAACGCAACAGTCGACGCGCGTTTGCCGGTTTGCTTCAGTCAATTCGTGAGGTACCCACCTTTCAAGCTTTTTAATCTTCCCAATTTGCTTCAAGTGAATTAAAACAGTTTTATCACTAACATCGCAGCCTGCAGCTAACTCGGACGTGGTTTGCGATGGATCCGCTTCCACAATAGCCTTCAACTCTTCATTATCAACTTCAGTCTCAGGCCGTCCACGGGGCTTGTTCTGCAGATCGAAATTTCCAGAACGAAAACGTTGGAACCAAAAACGAACTGTGTTTTCTTTTGCAACACGACCGCCATACACATCATTCACCCTTCGAGTCGTTTCCGCAGCACTAGTGCCACGGCGGAACTCGTACTCGTAAATAATGCGATATTTTAAGTTTTCCATTTTGTAAAATGAGTGACGCAAACAGAAAAAAACAGAAGAAAAAAAACAAATGAATGACGGTCATCGAACCACAAATACATGAGTCTATAGCTGTACAAATTTGAATTTGGAATTCCTTACCAAAGAGGAGAAATTCGTGATTAAAGTGGCCTGTACGAAAAACGCCAATTTCATATGTAAGGACCTAATATTTAAAACAACCAACTAAAATATTACAGAACTTTAAATCCTAAATAACAACTTGACCAATTTTGCAGATAATGTGTCGTTGGATTCGTATTGTTCCTTGTAGTTTAATAATTGTTTTTCTAATTTTTGCGTTTACAGAAACTAATCAGAAGACTGTAGATTCTACAGGAGTATTGGAAAGTCATCGTTTGACTAATATACTGCATGCGGATCAAAAGAGATCGGATCTTTCGTTTAAATTCTCTAATTCTTCGTTATTCTTTAAAATTCCTCGACGGAATAGCGCAGACAGCTTCACTGGTATTTTATTGAAGATACAAAACGATTTGTCAACACTCAGCTCTAAACTTACTCATCTCGAAAACAAAATTCATGTATGACTTACCATAAACCATTTTAAGTTTTTCCTGGACATTTTGAATTTTTCATAGACAATTTTTTTTTACTTTTTTGTTTATTGTTAAATAAAACAAGATTTCTTTCAATTCTGGTTTATTTCTATATATATCATACAATTTATACAAAATAAATATTAAAAAATAGCTTTAACTACTTTGCCTCTCCTAAGTTGGTTTGTCATAAACAATAAGTACATTCAGCATAATTTTAATTTTAAAAACAACAAAATGTCCAAATTCCTCATCTTCAAGCCGTCGGTGTTGGGCAATATTAAGTTGACATTTGCCATAAAACGGACCGCAGTTTGCAGTCTCCGCTTTAAAGTATGTTATTAAATTCAATTTATTTAGGTTTTACAAAATCTTTAAAAATTTAATTACACCCATAACCAAAATTTACAAGGTTATTATTTGACACTTAAAAATTATATAAATAAAAACCCTTTATATTATGGCCAAATAATCTGTTTTTAAACAAAATTAGTTCAATGAAAAACTGTTATTCAAAGGGTATGTTCCGATATGCACTGCGAGCACTGCACAGTGCTATCACTGTAGAAATATTCGTTCCGTTATGGACTGTCAGTAAACTGCCGCAGTACCCTAGGGAAATATATGACGTCATAAATCGCCGCCATATTCTACTGTGAGCACTGGCGTTTTCGAGGTAAGGTACTCGCAGTACTTTGATCACGTGATCAGTCAAAACCACACGAGTGCCTGACGTCTTATAAACAGTTTAATCAGAAAATTTTAAAGTTCTATAATTAGTTTGGATTAATAAATATTACAATAAAACAATGGAAGAATTGCAAAAATTAACCTTATTAGACTGTGTTGATAATGTAAAACATATTCTTTTTAGCCGACTTCAAAAAGAAGGAGGTTATCAATTCGACTGAATTTTTTTTTTATGAAAAAGTACTTACTTTTATTACATTATAAATTCAATTTACAATAAATATTAATTAAAATATTTTTAATTTGGCAGTACTCCAAAACAGTTTTTTTTTTATGTACTAGAAAACTTGAATACACTCATTTGAATGTCGCGTCAAAAAATGCGGCTGACAGTATACGAGATTGCGTTCCGTTTTAAATCGTAACCAGTATAACTGGCTATAAAGGAACGGCTTCACAGTATACTGAATTGACGTCACACTCTACAGTGGTCGCAGTGCATATCGGAACACACCCAAAATAAAGTATTTACAATCACCTACTTAAGGTAAAAATTTGACTAAAACAATGTAATATTTCGACTAGGAAACAACTTCCTTGGAACATTAATTGCATGGCATCATGTATTATAAAAAAATAAGTCAAATTATAAAAATGGACTACACAATAAATATTTTTGGTAATGTCAGACCATTTACATCTTAAATGTACATTGATTTAATATATTTTCAATACTAACTGTACATAACAAATTTTTCTCTAAGCTTGAGAAAAACATTGTACACATAAAGTAGTAACAAGGACCAAATATACTTCGTGTTGAGATATTGTCGCCTTAATAAGGAATTTTCTTTCTGTAATACAAAATTTACATATTAATAAAATTGGACTGTCTGTATGTCGTTTGTTCCGGGTAATCTCTTATCTTACTAATATTATAAATACAAATGATGAATGGATAAATGTTTACTTGAAGGTATCTCCGGAACGGCTCAACGGAGCTTGATGAAATTTGGCATAAATGTAGAACATAGTCTGGAAGAACACATAGGCTACTAATAAGGTTTTTTCAATTCCGCGCGGATAGAGTCGCAGTCATCAGCTAGTTTTATCGAAGAATGGTTTACATGTGTACTTTAATAAAATGGTTAACCATATCAATTTATTCAAAAGTCTTAATACATACAAAAGTAATTGATAAAATTAATTACGTCAGCTTTATAACATATATAAAATATTTTTATGTGGTGATATCATTTTATTTGGTAACTATATTACAATACAATTGTTTAAAAACCTTGACTCACCTTATATTCAAGCTGGTATATACTCTGTGTGCAACATTTGGTCATGACCATAAACCCACACATTCGCTCCTGCATCCCCAATGCATACTCAATGCTACGGATCAAATCATTTGTCTTCAAAACTAGTAGCGCTTCACGATTCACATGTTCCAAACATTGAGTCACGTGATGCAAGAAATTAGGTAACTCATTCTGAAATGTCGATTTCTGAAATACATAGAACAAGTTTTAGAAAAGTTTCTAAATACATGTATAATGTAATTTTAATTTGCAAACATTAAATTGTTGTCAGATATCAGTTTTGTGGTTACTACACATTATGAGCAGATAATTTCTAGTAATAACAAATTCAATTAGTACCCTATTTCTTTTATGATTGTAGTAACTTACTATCTTTCTAATATTATAAATGTGAAAGATTGGATGGATGTATAGATGTTGTAACCTAGCTTGCTTGCTTGATAGCTACCTAGCTAACTGCTGAACAGATCTGGATTAAATTTAAAACCGAAATAAATTACCATCTGTAATTCCGTTCATACACAAGGCAACATAAATCTTCGAAACCGTGCGATTTGATTCAATAAACAACTGGCACAATACAATTAGAAATAGACAACTCGCATCAACAATTCAACAAAGTCTGTATGGACACACACAATATTAGTTTTAAAGATTTAAATTACCTTGTGTATGAAAGTCTTAAGCCAGTTTTTTAAACTTCACAAACATAGTAGTTAAGGACAGCTTGCTTAAAAATATAACATTATTTATGTAACTTATACAAACCTCTTGAGATGATGGTTTAGTCCGATCAATACCCTTTAATATGACATCCCACGGCCGTCCAGTCACCATACAGGCAAACAAACCATACAGGTCTTTGGGTATGCCAAGTTTCTCTGCATGCAATTTCATTTCATCCTTATCTCTAGCTATTATAGACAGCCATAACTTTGAATAATGATATCTGAATTTGTCAGATAATTGCTGTAATAACAAATATCAAGTTAGAAATATCCACATAAAAATTAAACATTTTAGTTCAAATTTAATTTAACTTTAAGAATTTTTATCTACCAAAGCATAGCACGAGTTAAATGTTAGTTCTCACAGTATTTTTACTCAGTATTTTGACTTCGCTGATCCTTATTATTACAAATTATAGTCTCTGTTTTCTCAGATAATTAAAGCAATGATATAAATAAATACATATTAACTGGCTTAGATATGATTGTCTCTTATTCAATATTCACTAATCTATAACTTACAGCATACAAACCGTGGTCCAACAGGAATACCGTTACATCTTTGTCACCGGGGTCTTTCTTCACAAGTATATTTCCTGGATGTGGATCGCTATGCACAAATCCACTCACAAATATCATATGTGAGTACAGATCACCGAGTTTTAAACATAGATTGTATTTATCTATTTTATGTTCCTAGAATAGAAACAAATTATCAGGAAACTTAACTTTACAATTGTTTTAAAAATATAGTAATAATTAACAGCAGATTTACAAGCAACAATTACTCTAGTGTTGTTCATGTTTAAGGTCTCCAGTAATTGCTTGTTGCTAATTATTTTACCCTTGTAGGATTGTCTTTATTTTTTATTAGTTTTCAACCGCGACTCTGTCCGTGCGGAATTTTTAAAAAAAAAAAGTAGCCTATGTGTTTTTCCAGACATCTACATTTATGCCAAATTTCATCAAGATCCAATGAGCTGTTATGTAACTTCAAACAAACATCCATCCATCCATCCAAACATTCACATATATAATATTAGTAAGATTGGTTATTAATGTGTACTTAACAAAATAAACAGACAACTCTGTGATTATTAGTTGACAATATTTTGTAGTTATCAGTTAATAAAAAACATATGTAAACATATACTTACATTAATATATTTCACATCATTTACTTGACCACCATTTACATACTCCATGACCAAGACCCTCTCTGTGCTGTAGTCCCAAAATATTTTTGGTACCTTTAACCACTTGTAATCACTAAACAAAGCAGACACCCTTTCTGCATTTTTACCTTCTTGCATAAAATCCAACTCTTTTGCTATATTCTTCTTTGTTTCATCAATAAGCCATTGCATTTGGAAATCAGGGAATACTTTGGACATTGTGGTTATTATGAATTCCATCCATTTTAAGTCAATTTTTGTATTCTTTCTAACAAAATGATGCTGAACTTTAACAGCTACCTCAGTACCATCTTTTAGTTTAGCTCTATGTACTTGTGCAAGGGATGCAGTGCCAAGTGGTTCAGGGTCAAACTCAATAAACAATTCATGGGGCTGAAATTTAGATATTTAAATGATTAACAGAATTGTTCAGGTAAGTCTTATTTTTAAATTAGATGTAAAAAATATGCAATAATTATGAAATTAAAATGATGCAATACTTGAGGTATCTGAACAAAATACAATGATTTACACACTTACATCCTGATTTAAATCTTCCTTAATAACCTTGTAAAGTTCCTCAATTGTGTTTCTAGGGGCATCTTTATGCAAAACACGCATTGTCGTCACGTATTCCGAAGGCAGCAGGTAGTCGAGCGCACCTACGTGTTGCCCGACTTTTATGTACACACCTTTATTTGTTCGGCATAATTCAAGCAATTTCTCCGCGCCAATTTGATGCGCCTCACTTTTGATTTGAATGTACTCTTTGGAGTTTTTATCCCACTCTTTGCTGTATAACATAGACTTATAAGTTCTTCCAATATCCACAGCGGTATATGCTGCCCTCATAAGCCTCACAACAGCCAAAGAATTATAATCGGTTTCACGATATTTCATGGCAGCTACAGCACTACCAATCGCTACTCCCCCACTTAAACCGTACCTAACTAATCGAGGGACTTTACTATAAACCATTTTAGCTAGTATCTTTACAACCTCTATCACATTTTAAAACTTATCAACAACTCCTCACAGAAGAAAGAAGTTTTTGTTTAATACAAAATCTTCCGTCTTCATGTTACGTGCATTGATGACTGTCAAACTGTCAAATGCTTCTGACATTGATGAGTGGAATGAGAACATCAACTTCATCTTGACAAGTTGCTATACAACAAAGAGCTATAATATTAAATGACGTCTGTTAACCGTAAAGCAGTATTTTCTACATAATTTTTTTCCGAGTTTATTGTAAAACTATCAGGTTATCAAAAATTACACCGCGATTACATAAAAAAAAAAATCAACTCGACGACAATCAACCGCGCCAATGCAATTTTTTTAATTTTGTGCTACGATTAGTAGAAATTAGTTCCCTAGGGTTTCCGCAAAATGGTAAGGAGTGAGGAATATTATTTTTCTGGGCAGCTAATAATTCCCGTTTACTTTTTTTATCTTTGCAAGAATATTTTCTTAAAATTGCATTTGCTTCGTACCCAAAGATCCTCGTTCCAAAGAGTATCTAGAAGATAAAGTGCAACACTAGCAACTTTTGCCACTACGCCATCTTTCTTTCGTTTGTGTTCCGCTTCCGTTGACAGATCTTTTTCAGGTTTGATCTGCAAAAATGAAGGCGAAAGGAGAGGTAAGGGAATTAAAAATAAAATTTATTATAAAAGAAGAAGTGTTGTTTCGATCTAAAAAGTTAGAGAACAGCTAAATTGGTGACAGTCTTATAATTATCTGAATTATAATAGATACAGTGAAGATGTCGGTGGTACACGTTGTCTCACTGCCGCATTTGTTTCTTTTTTGTGATTTAAATATAATGGAAGTGTATTATTGTTTCGAAACATTTCGAAAAATTGCACAACTATCAAAATGTATCACGTTATAAAAGTTGTAGTACTAATAAATCTATGAATCAATCCTATAATTTATAGGTTAGGTAAGGCATGTCATGTTGTTCTTGTGCATCAAACATAACAGAAAACATTTATTACAATGAAAACAAGTACTGTGTTATTTTTTTGAGTTCTAAATAAGATTACTTAGAACCTTATTAATTCTTACGAGGCAAATAATATTTTTTTATTTCAGTTGAAGGAATACGAAGTGATAGGCCGTAAGCAGCCATCAGACAGCGAGCCCAAGCCGCCGCTGTACAAAATGAGAATTTTCTCTCCGGACCCAATTGTTGCTAAATCCCGGTTTTGGTATTTCTTGCGACAACTGAAGAAGTTCAAGAAAACCACTGGAGAAATTGTCTCTATTAAGGTAGTACAACTCGATATTGACCAATTGCGAATACAGTTATATTTTACTTTTACTAGCTATTAACATGTTTACTTATTTTCCAATGCTATGAAGTGATATTTATCTTCATTATATGTTTTGTTTTGGTTATGTAAATATGTAAACATTGGAAGACCCCATAATAGCTAATTACCCCATGGATGTGAAATGTGTTGTTGGAATAAATACCCATTTATTAATAATTCAGGTACTAAAATCAAACTAAGTGCTGATAATTGTAGAATCATCCTTTTCAAATATCTTGGTGGCTCAAGGTCAAGTGTGCTGCGCAGTCTCCTCCCTAAACACACTGCTAAACCTATAATTGTGTTCTGTGTATCTCATCAACTCGTAGAAAAAAGAGCTGCCTAGATATCTGATAACTACTCTTACTGCATTGCATAGATCAGGGATCCCCAAACTATTTTTGACATGTGACCCCTTTTCCAAAATGAACTGTTACCTCAGACCCCGGTGGCCAAATTACCTACTTTTAAGATCAATTATTATTATTTTTCATTCTGACTTAGGTCAATAGAAGAAGAGAGAGTGAGAATTGGCAATGCTTCAAGTTCGATATCAACCACTTTGGGAATACCTGGCATAGATCATAACAATGGTGTAGAAAACATGGGTGTCACATCTTAGTAGAAAAACAATATCACTACACACACTTACACAGTAATTGATATGTTACAATCCTATACTTTCTTCCAGCTTAAAAATTGTAAATAAAATTCTTGTAATTAAACTGTTTTAACTTTTTTGAGATTTAAACAAAATAAATTTCAATTACAGGAAATTCCAGAAAAGAGTCCGATTAAGATCAAGAACTTTGGTATCTGGCTGCGCTATGAGTCTCGGTCTGGTGTGCACAACATGTACCGCGAGTACCGCGACCTGAGCGTTGGCGGCGCCGTCACACAGTGCTATCGCGACATGGGCGCACGGCACAGAGCACGTGCTCACTCCATACATGTATGATATGATTTATTTATTATAACAGTCTTGAGTATCTTTCTAGGAGGTTTTGTGTTGTACTATTATTATAAAGTTACAAGCTGTCGCCCGCGACTCCGTCCGCGCGCAGTTAAAAAAAACTTAACAGGGGTATGAAAAATAGATGTTGACCGATTCTCAGACCTACTGAATATGCTCACAAAATTTCATGAGAATCGGTAAAGCCGTTTCGGAGGAGTACGGGAACGAACATTGTGACACGAGAATTTTATATATAATATTGAGACAGGGTCTTATTGTTGAATAAAGGTGTATTTATCACCTTTTAATATGTATTATTCCATAACTTACAAACATCTTCATTACTTGGCTCGGAACATTGCATGTCTGCTGTACATAACATAATTTTAGGTATAAAAGCAAGTAAAGAGATGCAAGGGAGGAACACACACACAAAGATTTAAATTGATAATACCTGTTTATAAATCATCTTTTTTTCTAATATTTCAGATAATCAAAGTGGAAGTAATCAAAGCGTCGGCGTGCCGGCGGCCGCAGGTGAAGCAGTTCCACAACAGTGGCATCAAGTTCCCGCTGCCCAAGCGCGTCCACCACCACAAGCGCCTCAACACCTTCGCATACAAGAGGCCCAGCACATACTTCTTGTAGTTTTGTAACATATGACACCTAATAAAAACCATGTGATGTGGAATTTATTGCATTATTATTTATCAAACAACCTATCAAGATCATAAAAATGATAGAATGGTTATAGTCTAACAAAGTTATCTGGCCCTTGTGATACTTTTTGATATTGAGTGTTAATGAGCTATTGTAACTTGCGTATGTTCAAGTTGAACGCGCGGATCTTGCGACTAATTCAAACTGGTAAAACAGACAGACTTAACTAATCCATCGCGTATAAATCTCAAAGATAACTTTGCCTGTCTACACTTCTTTTTTATCAAAGGCAATGAGATGACAAAATCTAAGAGACTACAAACTCACCGGAGCAGCATTAGCTGATGCACAATAGCTCGCTCGACCACACAAGACACACTGCTAGCAGAACTTTTTCTACCGGAGGCCTTTTCTGTGCCCTACTCTTCCTAACCCTTTTCTTAAAATGAAATGTTGGTTAGTGGATTTTTTTTTAGGAGGAAGAAATATCCTCTTGTACTTCCTCTAACATAGAAAATAACAATCGTGTATACAACAACACAATGATTTGCTTTAATTGTAAAGTGTAAGGTCTTCTATTATGGTGGTTAGGGAATTTCTTCTAAATAATAAAATAAAAATAAAATCATTACAATCTGCTTTATTTTCTTTTAAAGTAATAGATTAAAAATAAGGAAACTTCCATTTAAAATCTAAATAAAAATTCATAAAATAAAAAATAATATTCAAAAATTTGACAATAAAAAAATTTCATCTTCATAACATAAATATTTTCAGATATCTTGGCGGCTCTTAACTTAGCGCAAGTCTTAGGTGTGTTGGGACGTAGCTGGAGACGGGTGCACTTTTGGCCGCCGACATATTTGATACGAGTCGTTACTTTTTAACAATTTATTCTTCTTCATTTGTGTATAACTTATTATCTAATCGTCATGCTTTTGGCTTAATACTATTAAATTGTAACGTAAAATAATGCAACTTTTTAAGGAAAACGGACATTTTTTTTTGTCCTTCCATAAATCACATTATATAGGAGTTACAAACCTTCATGTAGAAAAGGATAATAATTGGAGACAAAAAGAGAATTATCCATATCGCTCAACAGACGGAAAGAAATACAAACATCTACACGAGATATCAAACTAAATTTGTTTTAGGAATGTATTTCAATATTACAAAAAAGATATCAATAACCATGTTAAAAGTTATCTAAATAACTGTGGATCGAGCACGAATATATGTGACAATCGCCAACGTATCATTCAAAATTTGTATTGTAATTTGTGCAGCGCCCCAATAAAGTATATGGCGTAAAGTACCTATATATCAAAAAACTTATACTACTTTTAACTTAATTGACAATACCAAGGCGATTGTCACAAATATATCTGCTTAGGCCCACTGACCTATATACATGGACAGGTTATAAGTCGTGATATTTTGTGCCTATTTGATTTTCGCCATTTAGACGCTAAAAAAAATTTAATACAACTTTTGTATAAGACTCTACAAAAACCTTCTTACGAAATGTTGGCCCAGTACGAATATTTGTGACAATCGTCTTCGTATCGTTATCGTTAATTATCATGAGTATATCAGTAAAATTAACCTGAGGTTTATAGTGTACGTATACAAATTCTAATACAAATTTCGATGAAGATACGATGGCAATTGTCATTAACATTGGTTCTAAACTCAATGGCGGTTTTAAATTGGAACGAAACAAAAGCTGTCATTTCTAAGCAGCGACCTGTCCATATATATAGAGGTCAGTAACTTACACAAATTTGTGACAACCTCACTATTGGTCTCCACTGTCGATATATTTAAAAAAATTATGAAGTGGCATCCTTCGGTTACAGTCTCAGATGAAGAATTATATAGATATGGCATGCGCGTTCACCCGTAAGGGACAGATAGAGAGTACTATAGACTATACCTATATATAAGTAAAAGGATTGGGGGTTACCAGTTATTTGTTTTGTCCCGAAAATGAATAATTACGATATAATTTAATATATACCAATTTATATATTCCCAATTAAATTGTAATTAATAAACGTAATAAATATAAAAAACAATGCGTAATTTTTGTTTATGTGACTAAGATTACATAAACAGATTTTTTTAGTAATACTTAGTCAGGTCATAAATTCTGTTACATGTTTAATATAAAATAATTGAAACAAGTTTATTCATTATGTGACCATTTATATACCAAAATGAACTTAACAAAACATAGATTCTTATGACACTAAAGTTTATTCAAAATGACATCCGTGATTTTGAATACAGGCCTTCAATCTGCTCGGCCAGTCGTCTATCACAGCACGAACGAGGTCCATGTCAATATCGGCGGCTGCCTTAATCAAGGATGTCTTGAGTGACTCCAAAAAAAGAATTTCCCGATATTTTTTTCCCGCGTACCGCTTCAACAAAGCGCGGCATCTCTTCAGTCTTAGGTCCATTAGACGAGCATTCAAACGATGTCCTATTTTTCTTCGATATGCACGAAGCCCTAAGTCTTCATAAAAAGCTACAAAAAACATACCAATATTATAGTCATATAATTTTAAATTACTCTGTATATCATTACAGTGAACACTACATGTAAAACTACTTAATATTAAACTATTTTGATTGTAATTTCTAAGAAACAAAATTTACATGGGACAAATTAAAAAGCACACTCTTTAAAATCAACGGGATAAGAAAGTATCAAATATTTAAAAACACAGCATATACCAGAATTAAAAACTCCTTTTGAAATCTGTTGAAAATAGTATAAAAAATGTGAATTGTTTCATTTATATACATTATACATACTATAATTTATTTCCCCTAAATTCAGGGTAATTTTTACAACAAGATGGTGGTATTATTTTTACGGGTAATAACCAACCAATTTGAAAAGAAGTTTAATATGGCCGCTTGTTTCCCAGATCTACAGTATATTATTTGACACAAATGACATCTGCGTTTGGGCGCATAATGTTCGAAAAATACTATTTTATTTTAGCTGATTTTACCCGTATTTTAACATATTAGTTATTACAAAGACTGTAAAGAACAACTAGTTTGTATTTTCTTCCTTATTTTGTATGAATACATGTGAATAAGTGCGTAGTTTCAGTACTTACGAGTGAAAGGTTATGTTTTCCTCTTTTCGCTCACTACGGCTTTTACATCCAACAATACAGCAGTATACCATGTTTTATAAACTTTACCTTACTAAAACTGTAATATCAAAATATTTTTGCACAATTACAGCCACTAAGTACTCACAATTTTCGAAAAATAGCACGAATGTCAAACTTTGTTAGGGACAACCTAGGTTGTTTGTAGGGGACAACCTTTGTTCCAAACAAAGCCCAAACCCTGGTACGCAGAAAGGGGCGGAAGATAGTTATCCCTGTCTTTGTCACGTCACAGGAATTGTGTATAACTGTATCTCTCTCACTCGCGGTATTATTATTACCGTGTCATAGACTTGGTTACAGTCATTACATCTTGAAATTAAATTCCGTTACAAGTACACAATATAATGGATTTGAATGTAATTATTTCGACAAATATTATAATATAAAAGTATTTAAATTTTATTTACAGAATAGTCATAGACATTAATATCTAGTGTTCAATTTCATTGATAGACAATTTGTTTTTAAATAAAAATATTCAAACATTTCATAAAAAGAAAATACAATTATAAATTCGTCTTTGGGAATACAAGGGGTGATTTTGAAAATAAATATCACTTAACTATTCGGTTACAATATATAAAAAAACAGTAAAATATAATTAAGGAAGTAAAATACCCTTCAGCATTCCGGGCTTAAATAAATTCATTGGCATTCGAATAGTATAAAAAATATTAGTGGTTATTAAAAAAAATTAAAATAAATTACATTTTATAGTAAGTGCAAAACTCACGGATTTTGCACATTGAGACACCGTTTTCATGCAAATAAAAACAAATTTTTAATTTTTTTTTTAAGCTAATGGTGGAATTCGAACCCTCAACCACGTGATAAACATGGCTTATAGTGCTGTATACATAAAACATGTTGTTCAACAGGCGAGCACTTTGAGGGCCAGTTTGGCGGCGGCGCGCTTGGCCTGCAGCTTGTTGTTGCCGACACCGTACACTGTGTGCTGGCGGCCGTCCTTCGTGAACGTCACAGGAACCATCACCTTTGATTGTTCAGTCTTTGATACTGTGGCGGTTCTGTAACATATAATTGTAACTTTGAAAATTGTAGTTATAATTAAATTTGTTAATCGTAAACTTTGAATGCTGCCTAAACAATAACAAAAGTCTTATTCATTTAATTTACATTTTCATAAAGTTAATTATAAAAAAAACTATTAAAATCGTGCATATTTAAAAAAATTTGGTTTAGGTTTTTTACTTAGCAACCTAGTTTTGATTTAACGCCGAAACTAAGGGAACGTCTAATTTCATACATTGCAATCATAAATATTCCACTTTTTCGTTTACAAATTGTAACCTGGGGGTTTGTGCTGCAGTGGCAACTGAATTATTGTTACACACATATTGTTGTCAATGTTTTTTCCAAAGGCTATGTAAGGAATGACAAACGTCATTGCAGTCCAAACCAACAGAAGATAGAATGAAGCGATATCAATATCCCATACAATTATTAAAATTAGACTGTCTTGTTATACCGAAAAAAAAAATTTATGAACATTATGTATTTGCGTTGCTTATAACAAAAGTACAGTTTTTAATTTTTTTGTCTGTATTTGTTCCGGGTAATCTCCGAAACAGGTGAACCGATTTTGACGGGACTTGGACTGGAAGAAAACTAATGTATGAGAGAGTAACATAGGATGTTTTTTAAAGTTCTGCGATGACGAAGTAGCAGGCAGTTATAAGTTATAAAATAATGGTTAATGTTGACAGTTGTAGTGGTTATTGTGCATACCCGAAGTGCGGGCAGGCGTAGATCATCTCTGAGAGTACGGCGACGGGTTGTCGCGGGATGCTGCGCGAGAAGGCGTGTATCTCGCGATGCATGATGCGGTACACGACCGCCCACAGCGTGCTCAGACTGCCGCCACTGTCCAGGTAGATCGCGCCCGCCAGAGACTCGAATATGTCGCTCAACGTCTGCTCGATAGTAGCATTCATATTTATAGTAAACGGTCGTTTATATTTTACATTTATTACAACTAAAATCTTTGAATACAGAGAAACGGACTAGGCCAAAAACCGCCGTCTTTTCGCAGTTGAGGTAATTAAAATATTTATAAATATTGTTCGCTTTATAATACCTTTGGTACTTCAACGTATTCTGCGATCTGGCATTCCTCCTCTTCGATCAGGTAGAGGATGTCCTCCACTATCTCGTGGTTCCTCTGCTCCTGATGTTCTACGAAGGCCATTATAGCGCCACCCAATACTGGGTTCAGCTGCGAGCAAAGGTATCTGAAAGAATATTTCATTCAAATAACGCAATTTCGACATGAATCATTATAGTGAAACTATAAACAGAACTATTCTGACTAGATGAAAATCATTGTTATGGCACACTTTGTTGCCATTGAAGTATTCTGCAAGCCGTATCCAACTTTTGTGAGATGATGACGCCCTCCCCCGCATCCCTTTATGACAGCAATTCGTGCGATGTTCTGAGCCCGCAACATATTTGAAAAATTACACAACATACTTATTAAGTAAAACTTACTTTTGTAATCCTAGTTTGACGACATAGGCTGCAAAAGTGACATTATTGACGAGAGCTGATCTCAAGTCGGTGAGATCTCCGGGCTTGAAGTCCTGGCACTGCTCGAATATGTGCGACGTGATGAGGAAGTCCAACACCGCGTCGCCGAGGAACTCGAGCCGCTCGTAGGAGCGCGTGTAACGATTGCGAATGTACGACGGGTGTGATAAAGCCTACGTAAAACATTCAATTTAAAGGTAATTAAGGGACTAAGTAAATACGTAACAAACAAAAATAAGTAGTCGATCAATACATCTGTACTATCTTACTAATATTATAAATGCGAATGTTTAGATGAAGCTATCTCCAGAACGCATTAACGGATCTGGATGAAATTTGGTATGGATATAGAACATGGTCTGGAAGAACATATAGGCTACTTTTTAAGATTTTTTTTTAATTCCGCGCGGACGAAGTTGCGTGCGACAGCTAGTATTATATAAAGAGGAAAGATTTGTTAAATTGTTTCACTGTTGGGAAGCAACATTATCCCCGAGTCACATAGGCTATATTTATGAATAGATTTTTTTAATTTTGCGCGGAATCTTACTTCCTACTAATATAAACGAAGTTTATAAATATAATATATAAATACTAGCTGTCGCCCACGACTCCGTCCGCGCGCAGTTAAAAAAAAAAACAAAATGAAAAATAGATGTTGGCCGATTCTCAGACCTACTGAATATGCTCACAAAATTTCATGAGAATCGGTCAAGCCGTTTCGGAGGAGTTCGGTGACGAAAACTGTGACACGAGAATTTTATATATTAGATAATAAAGTTTAGATAGATGGATGTTTGTTGTTACGTATCTCTAGAATTTCTAAACGGATCTCGCTGAATTTTGGCATAGATGCAGATTACAGTCTGATAGAACTCAGGTAGAAGATAGCATCTTTATAAAACATACCTCTAGTAAAAGCGCGGGATCATTGAATTTATAGTTCAATATCTCCTCAACTTCTTGTCGGCTATAGTTTAAGAGGAAATCGATCTCCGTGAGGGGTACGGTGTTCGTTGTTAACACTGTTGTCATCGGTCGTGTCAGAAGAGATGTTAAATTGTCCTAAAATAAACACAGATAATTATGGATTTCGACTGCAGTGAAACTTCTAACATCATTCTTACGAATAACAACTTCGATATTAAAATTAAAAATCTTGAAAATGTAAAAACAAATAAAGTTTGGGATTCGAATCGCCAAAACTGAGTATTACAGCGAACAGTTAACCCCTAATGCCAAACTGGCATATATGGTGACAAACTAAAATTTGATATTGCTTATGTATCTATCTCTATCTGTCATGCGGGACGTAAACTTGTGGTATATAACAGAAAAATGTTTTGATATAAAATGTCAAATGAATTTAACGTCAAGTGTATTTCAAATAAATAGAGTTCAATTTCGTCTAATGTTACTATATTTTTGCATACTTTGGATGCTTAGATACTATTGACGCTATGTCTGTTACTATAATTATGTGCACCTTGAATGTACTCATATATGTATTTGACGATGTGTACGCTTCGATGTATTTGCAGAGTGGGTGTTTCAATTAATTTGACG
The DNA here is from genome assembly GCF_912999745.1 of Papilio machaon. Taxonomy (NCBI): domain Eukaryota; kingdom Metazoa; phylum Arthropoda; class Insecta; order Lepidoptera; family Papilionidae; genus Papilio; species Papilio machaon. Next base: position 3,915,984 of record NC_059996.1, on the reverse strand, counting down.
ACTTTAGTTGTACTTATATAATTGATCACTTTAGGAGTTCCTATATATCTGGATATCTTGTCTGCCACTATATGTATGCAGCTGACTGTATACTTTGGCCCATTTTAATTACTACGTTCTGGGTGGCAAATAAACGTAAAATGATGACATCGTAGGGAATGACTTTTGTCTTTACAAAATTCATGAAAGAGCTATGTAATGATTGTTAAGTATTTTATAAGTATATAAACTGAAATCATAATTAATAAGCATTTTATATAAATTATCTTCAAATATACAAGTCACCTAATTACTATATGTTCTGTTTCACTAAATCATACTGATTAATAATTTTAATCTGATATCTTTTGTGGCTGAATAATTGTTATCTTACGTAATGAATGCTGCTAGAGTTGCTTATATTAAGATACGTACCCTATAATTTTAATAACGAACATATAATGTACATACACAAGAAAAATCAATAGAAATGCACTATTTGTTACCTTCTTAGGTATAATTTTCATCCACTCCAAAACTTTGATACCTGCCAAAACGCCACCATGCATCAGATAAGTGCCCACTAACGCTTCCACACAATCTGCCACAGTCTGAAAATAAAAATTGATTATTATTTCTATACAAAGACTCAACACGATTTAAAATAGAGGTAACGAGAAAAATCTTAAAACTGTTGAATTCGATTACAATGACAATTGTATTGACGGTTGTCTCTTTTTTGTCAGAATGTAAAAGATGACAATATGTACTAACACTTGTCAATGCAATGAAGTTCTGAGGTAACATTGAATAAATCATACATTTGCAAATCATTAAAGGACCTGCACATGCGTTAAGGGCCTTTGAAGATGTACTCATTGTATGACCCTAATGCAATATACATTAGGTTTGGAAATAATACAGAAAAAATTTACATGACGCATTAAGCGAGGTTGTTGTCGAAAACCAACCATCAAGAGTTAAGATCAACTCTTTTCGTATTATGAGTAGATTTGCCGGTATCTTGTCGTACCTTGTCGTGCGTGACCTGGACGGACACATAGCACTGCATGGAGTTCTGCGCCCCAAACTGCGGCTCCTGCTCGGCCACACCGTCGCATTCTGTGTATCTCTTCTCTATTTGTGCGATGCTTTCACTCGACAGCTTGCCGCTTAGTGCGTCTTCCAGTGGGAATTGCATGCCTAGTAAGAACGACGGTCTGATCTGGAAATCGCAAAGCAGAAAAAACACATAGGCTATTTATTACGTCTTACTTTAATTCCGCACGAACGGAGTCGTAGGCGACTGCTAGTTGGAAAAAAAAGGCGGGCAAGACAACTTTATCTTGGTAATCCTTGTTCATGTTTCAACATGATCTAATAAAATGAATCGGCTGAAAAAAACTAAATATCTATTCTAATATTATAAAGAGGAAATATTTGTTATTTTGTATATAACGAATTTAGTCAAAAACCAGACCGTTTTCAAAAATTATTTTTAATTAAAAAGCTACATTATACTGAGTAACTAGGCTATAATTTAATAATGTATTTTTTATTTTGCTAATTCTGCACGGACGAAGTCGCTAGCAAAAATTATATTTAAAACGATAATTAATAGCGTCCTGATGCTCAAATTAATTTAGAGATTGACTGGGACTGGATAATAGCCTAGGGATTTCTTGAGGGAGACAAATCAGCAAGTTACCCGTTTTAACAGCAGTTATGTGTAGCATAAAACCTACCTATGTATATTCTAAGTTCCCAACGAACAAAAGACTCACAAGAACGTTATTATAATTTTAAAATTATTCAACATTCAAATCCAACGGTCGAATTGAACACCTGGAAGATCTTTATTATGTAAAATACATACATATGTATCGAGTACAGCATTAGTTGCGTATCCCATCCCATGACACTTTGGGTAATATTAGGAGTAAATAAGCTTAGACTAAGAGACGCCATTTTCAGAGGGGATCATGAATAACCATTGCTCACTTTAATTTGAAAATTCTTTCTTATGTAAAAAATACAGTTTTTGGTTGTGATTTAATTTAAAAGATTAAAAGTCATTAGTTAATTTAAAATTTAAAAGATTAAATTAAAAAGAAAAAAGATATTATTATTTTTATCAAAAAGCTAGCAATGATGCTTGTGCGGTGTCAAGGTCGCATTATACATCGGCCGTAGATATATCAATACATCATCGAAATTCATAATTCCGGCACGCGACGCCGTTGCGAGCGGTTGTGACGTCCCTTTACACTCGTGTTTTAAATTGCCTCAGTCCATTTTTTTAACACTAGCAGTGAACAACTGGTTGATATAAGGTACGGTGTTTTTGTGCCAATGTTTTATTTTATTCGATAAACTGATTTTTTTTTACTTTTTGTTTACTTCATGTTTTTTTTAATTGTCATTATTTATTACTTACTTTTATCAATTCAAAAGTAACATTAGTGAAACGTTAAAATTTTAATTAAGATGATATAGGAGCATTTTTCACATGACCAGTAAATTTGTTTACGAGAGAGCAACCGCCAATTACGACATTAAAAAGAAATTAGCACAATCTTTCGTAAAATACCTTAAATTACTCTTTCAGTTTGTCGTGGTTTGTACATAAAATCATAAACAGAAGAATACATACTAAAAGATACAATTAAAAACAAAGGTAAAGTATAAAACGATAAATAAAAATAAAAAATACTATTTTTTTTGCTTTTATTATATGATACATAAAAATTGACCACCAAAAAAAAACAGATTTTGATACGTCGTAATTATAGTTTAACTGATTTGTTTTGTAAATTTATTTTAAATAATAAAGGCACATTAATCTGATTTTAGAATATGCACTTCTTAAACATACAAACTTTTAACATCCATTTTTATGTTGCCAAAAAATTACATTCAAAACTTGAATGAAATAACGGAGTCAATTTTAAGTAGGTACTTAGGTACATTTTTGCTTTCATCGTAACTAAACTAAGTACGGTTCTCTTTTCCAAAAATAAAATAAACATATCTTAATACAAAGGATTGATATACACGCATTCGCAGAAAATACTTGTAACTTTACTCCTCTACACGTATTATGAGTAAATGCTCACCAAGCGGTATTTATTAACACTGTACCGTAAAATAATGCCTCTGCTATCAAATGCAACCGACTTCACTGATAATATTTAAATCCAATAAAAATAGACCGTCAAAGTTAAGATATATCGCAGAGTCCTAAATAAAAAATCATAGATGATTATAACTTTTTTTTTTACATCAATTGAAGGAAAGGTGCTAAAATTAATTAAAAGTTTCGTTATAGAACTTTTTAATATCTACCCTTATTAACATTTTAATATTATAAATGCGAATGTTTACATGGATGGATGGATGGATGTTTGTCTCCAGAACGGTTCAACGGATCTTGATGAAATTTGGCATAGCTGTAAGAGCACAGTCTGGAAGGACATATAGGCTACTAATTATTACTTTTTATTCCGCGCGGACGGATTCGCAGGCGACTGCTAGTTATCGATAATGTAAATAATAACGTCAATTTCGATGTTTTACTACAGTTACTATAAGGCATATAATCCAAAGTCGTCCGCAAAAAACGATGTAGATGTGAACGCCGAAAAAGTAATAGAACCCTTGTTTATGTAAAATATAAGTTTTTCCATATCTTCGTCTGCTCGGACAATTGAAAAAAAAATCTTTTATCAATTATACGTACTAAATAGTTAATAGAAAACATTTTCCCAAACTCCCCCCTTTTTATGACCTTTTGAGGATATTACTTTAAAAAATGTAATTATTTTCAAAAATTTGCCTGAGTTAGCGTTTCAATTATTTGTTCTGAAAATAGTTGCTTTACTGTACTTATAACATGTTTGAACTATAAAAATGTGTTATCAACACACGAGTTACAGATACTATGCTTATCTAATTATAAATCATCGATAAAAATTGCATCGTACGGTACGATTGTTTTTTATCTTGTTGTTATGATCTTAAACCGAAATATAATTAGTTAGATAAGAAACCAAAGAAATTTAACGCTTCAGACTTCAACATCGGTCAAAACTATGAGAAAAGTACATACTTGCATGCGTTATCATATTAGCTGTCGCCCGCGACTTCGTCAGGGCGGAATAAAAAAAAAACTTAATTAGTAGCCTATGTGTTCTTCCAGGCGATGTTATGCCAAATTTCAGCGAGATCCATGCAGCCGTTTTGGAGATAACTTCTAACAAACATCCATCCATTGTCATTTATTAGTTAGATGGTATTTAAAGCGTCATTTATTTGTGACCTCGTCCGTGAAGAACACGTTGCGTGTTAGTAATATTCGTCTGCTATTTTTTTTCTAAACGCTCTAACCGTGATTTCTGAAACCAAAATCTCCATTTAAAACATATTGTTATCTCTGTTTGGTCAAAGAAAATGACAGGGATGACGATATGCTTTATACAGAGATTTTAATCTCTGAAACCAACGGTAAAGTTTATTTCTGTACAGACTAGACTATATGTTTTATTCATTAACTACTACTAGTAGTAAGTTTCATACATACCTTTTTAAAATATGTATGTATTTAATAACTCTTAACAGTCACCATTTTATCAGATTCTCTACGAGATTATATCAATGCCCCGAAAAAAGCAAACCATAAGGATTTTTACAAATAAAAAGATATAAAAAGGTTTATAAAGTATATATCATTATATAAAGTAAAAACAATAACATCCGCTGATAATAAAAATATTTATGGACTTCGGTAAAAAGTATGTGATAAAATACATAAAAGAGGTCAATTTCAGTCCATTACATATCATGTGTCTACATATGGACATAATATGTATTACAGGTATATACATCTTAATAATCCTAGTAATATTATAAATGCGATTGTTTAGATTAGATGGATGGATGTTTGTTACAAGGTATCTCCAGAAAGGCTGAAAGGATCTCGATGAAATTTGGTGTATATGTAGAACACAGTGTGGAGAAACACATATGCTACTAATTATTTAATTCCGTGCGGACAGTGTTGCGAGTGAAGGCTAGTAAATAATAAATTCAAAAATTTAAAGACAAAGAATTAAACATTTACAGGAAACTATAAATAACAAAGAAATAGAAATAATATGTGTCAAACTTTATCTTTACAGATGTTGAAGGGTTTAACAATTATCATCGCTCTGATTGCGATTGCAACTTATGGATTCATAAGTTATCTGCAGCGATCACCCGAACTACCTGAAATTGACTACGAGAGGTGGTGGGGCAATGGACCAAAAGTTGCCGAAGACGGAACGGTTCGACCGTACAAAATTGAATTTAACGATACGGTAATTATTATTTTTTGTAAATTCTTGTGTGACTATGAAATTTATTTGGAATAACGAAGAGTCAAATTCAATAATCATCAAAATCTGTGAAGTACAAAAGTTTGTAGAAGTAACGTCCTAAAACTCAGCATTAGATGATCGACGTTTGTTTTATTTTCGATTATTTCAATATTTGCTTTTATTAATTTCTATCAAAAAATAGTATAAAAATCTTGCAAATATGCAATTGACAGAATTGGTTTATAAGGAAAATAATGTAGGCTTTTTATTACAGATGATAGCTGATTTGAAATCCAGATTGAAAAACAGGCGTCCGCTTACAAAACCTTTGGAAGGTATCAAATCGGAATATGGAATGAACACGATATATTTGGAGAAGGTTTTAAACTACTGGGTTGAAAAGTATGATTTTAAGGAAAGGGCCAACCAATTGAATCAGTTGCCACGATACAAGACACGTATACAAGGATTAGATATTCATTCCATCAGAATGAAACCAAAAGTGCAAGGTATGAAAACATTGCCTCTTCTTGTGTTACATGGATGGCCAAGTTCTTCTAAAGAGTTCCAGAAAGTTGTACCTTTGCTAACAACCCCAAGAACTGGACACGATTTCGTGTTCGAAGTAATCGCCGCAGATTTACCCGGCTTTGGTTTCTCTGAGGTAAAAAGAAATCTGTCGATTTATTGTATGTAGTATAAGAATAATGGTGGTACAACATAATAAAAATCTTGTAATTTTAATTCAGGGCACAAATAAGCCAGGTCTATCTGGTCTGCACATTGGCGTGATACTGAGGAATTTGATGCGACGCCTCGGTTTCAACCAGTTCTACATACACGCCGGTGATTGGGGATCAAATGTCGCCACTCACATGATTACCGTATTCCCCGATGAGATTTTAGGGTGAGTATACAAAGAGTTAAATACACAGAATAGACAGTAGATAGCACAGCTTTAAAAGCGTAGTAGTTTTACATGTATATGTAGAAAGAGAGAGATAAATAGATATTCGGAAAAAATCGTAAAAATACGTTCTAATATAAATTTCAATCAATATAACACGCTGTCATGTGTAAATCAATGTGTCAGGGGAATATTATGATAAAATGAATATAACTCATTACAGATACCACTCCACCTTCGCGATATCCTTCAGACCTTATAGTTATTTGAAACTATTCCTCGGATCTTTCGTACCCAACTTCGTAATGGATCCGAAGTACGTGAACAGAGTATACCCCCTGACAGATCTCATCCAATACTTCTTGAGAGAAACCGGATATTTGCATATACAATCCACCAAGCCAGATACCATCGGTGCGTATTGTTATTCTCACGCGACGCGATTTTTATGTCTGTCATATTACAATGCAATCATTGTTTATTCACTGTCAGTTAAAGTGTACCTTTATTGTGAAAATGTAAAGTCACATAAACAAATGTACCTACTTTTGCTCATTTTAAGAAAATGGGTGACAGGAATTACTACCATTGTAATTTTATGAAATAAATTAGTTTTTATGGACGATACAAGACCATAATGATAAGCGGGTTATAGTAAACATTTTTGTAGTAACGATGAGATGAAAAGAAAGATAAGGGGATGATCTTTCGTCCGAAAGATATGATACTTATGTTGATTGGTATTATTTGTAGGCGTTGGCTTAACCGATTCCCCTGCGGGCTTGGCCGGCTACGTCATGGAGAAGATCGGCGTGTGCACAAACAGGGACCAGACGAACACTGACCACGGCGGTCTCGCCGCCTTGGAGCTCGAGGACTTGCTCGATACCCTCACTATATTATGGAACAATAACTGCATCGTCACCTCCTCGAGACTGTACGCCGAGGGCACCACTAAGGAGACCAGAATTGTTGATAAGTTAGTTTCCTTTTCACGTAACGATTCCAAAAGATAATAGTTTGAGAATTCTTATTGGATTGTTTTATAATGATAAAGAATGTACCGCACTGCCACGAAAGCGAACTAAAATTGAAGCATAAAGCAAAATACATGAAGTGTGCGACAATTTAACGCTAATTTCCACGAAGAAAATAATACTGGGTCATAAGAGATCTCTTTCAATGAAGATGTATCAGATGATCAGTTTACGCCCGTAAAAATTGAGAGCCAATTAGAAATAAATAATTTCATCTATACTACCACTTATATATTGGGAAGGGTCTCAGATCTTGACTTGTAATGTTTACTATTATAAATGCGAAAGTAAGTCTGTCTATCTGTCCTATTGTTACGACAAAACTATTTAACTGATTTAAAAGAAATTTGGTACACAGATAATTTACTTTTTAATGCGAAAAAAGGCTTGTAAGGGGGAAAAGTTTTATGGAAGTACCGTCACTTTACAGTTCGAAGCTGGAAACTTATTTTTAGGCTTGATATAAATAAATGACAAATGATATAAATATGACATTCAAAGTTTGTATAAGTTTAACCCTCAAGGGTGCAAAATAACAATACAACAAATAGGGGATAAAAGTTTATATGTGAATATGTAAGGTTTATGAGAGTCTTAGTGTAATGTTTTGTGAATAATTTTATGTAAAATAATTAAAATGACACAAGAAGACCGTATTTCTCGCGAAGTCGCGGGCACAGTTAGTATAAGATATCATACTTATGCGAAAGTTGAGATGGATGGATGGATGTTAAAAGGTATCTCCGGAACGGTTCAACGGATCTTGATAAAATTGTACATAGATGTAGAACATATTCTAGAAGAACACATAGGCTACTTGTTAAGTTTTATTTACTCCGCTCGGATGGAGTCGCGGGCGACAGCTAGTAGATTTATTACATAAGATTTTGGATCTAATTTAGTTACGAAATAAAAAGCTTTTTTTTATAAATGAAATTTTTGATTAGATGTATTTTTTTCCAGCATTCCCACAAAAGTACCCACCGCTATCGTCAACTTCCGCTACGAAGTCCTGCACCTGCCGGAATGGATGCTTCGAGACAAGTTCAACAATCTAGTTCATTTCACTTTTTACGATTACGGCGGCCATTTTGCCGGCTTAGAAGTACCTAAAGAGCTAGCCGACGACATATTCAAAGGGATGGTAGCAATTTTAGAGTTTAACAAGAAAAAATCGATAAATTTGTAAAAAAAAAAACTTTTCCTTTTATAGGTTCTTTGATGATTCAATTTAAGGCAATCGCCAATATCAAATGATCAACCAGTGATTTGTTATATCAAATGTTATATATGTTCATTTCTAGCACGTTACGACGTAAGGAGATTTATGTTATAACGTTGCTGCGACTGATATTCGTAATTTATGTCCATATTATATTATGTACTATTTATTTCTCATTTCAAAATGTATAGAACAATAAGGCAACATCTTTAAAAACTTTGCATTTTCCGTTGGTTTTCACTGCCTTATATTCTCTTTGAAAAGTCTGAGTTAGCAATATGTTTTTGACGGTTGTTTCAGCAATGGAACCGCAAGGTTACGTTTGCTTACTTTGTTTCGTTTGATTATATGAAGAAAATAACAGTTCCCAGAAATAACAAGAAGCAATATTATAAAAAAAAATATTATACAAATATAATTTAATAAAAAATTCACATGGGCTTTTATTATTACTAACGAATGAAACATGACTGCGTAGTATCTCATAATCGTTAAGGTCAAAGTTAATAAAAAAAAAACTTACCCCCTTTTCTTCAATAAACTTCTGAACTTCTTTGGGCGCAAGAAAACCTGGCACTACGAAATCGGTTCTTGGACTGAATCCTTCAATCTTCATACGTCCGCCCAAACGCATTTTTTCACCGGCATAATAGAGATTTCTAAAACCAAACAAATACAATATACCTAAACCTTGTAAAACATATTAGTATGAAAACATTATTCGCAAGAACTCATATCAACTCGTAAGTACATATTTCTATTTTTTATTTTTTTATTTTGCGCTGACAAAGTCGCAGGCAATCACTTGTGCTAAATATATCCTGCGCTCCAATTCAAACCCTTAACCATAGACAAGTTAGTAATCACGGTGAAACTTTTTTTACAAATTAAGTTAAATATAGTAACTGTTTACTTAATTTAGGCGTTGCATTGAAACGAGGTAGATACTAAGGCTCCCTCAGTCATTATTTAATAACTGAATATGGAAGTTACATACCATAGTCGAGGATGAGCGTCGGTGGCTCAGGGGTTGAGCACTTGACTTGCAAGCTGCAGGTTCTGGGTTCGAATCCCGCCATGTACCAATGTGTTTTTCGAGTTTTCGATTTACATATGTACATTTATACAACGTTCTTACGGTGAAGGAAAACATCGTGATGCAACCTGCACACATATGTGAGAAGAAATTCAAAGATATGTGTGAAGTCAACCCGCACTTGGCTGTGGTTGACTATGGCCTAGTTACCCCTAACTTGGGGTAGGCTTCGAGCCCCTCAGTGGTGACGTATAAGTGAGCTGATGATGATGATACCATAGTCATCACTAAAACATTAGTAATCTTATAAATCTTAATAATATTATAAATGAGTTACTAATAATTTTAATGCAATAGTTTGGATGGCTGGATGGATGCCACCAGAACGCCTGCAGTAATAAGAACGCATAGGCTACTTACTAAGTTTTTTTTTTTAATTCCGCGCGGAGGAAGGGATGGGCAAAAGCTAGTCTATAATAGGAATACTATAAACATACCTATTACCAATAAGTCGGCCTTTGATATTAGTGAGTTGTCCCTCGTTCAAAGTTGGGAACTTGTGGAACAGATACAAGGTGGCTGCAAACTTGAGAAAAGCGTCTCCCAACGTCTCCACACGCTCCAAGTTGAAGTTGTCGTGGGATTTGATGGTCGTGAGAGCTGTCAGGATATCTTTCTGTTCCGGTCCTCGGCCGACCGGCTCTCTTAATAGTATATCTATCTCGTCGTTATATCTGTACAGGAATCACGAAAAATAATGACTCTTACTGTCGTAATCAGACGTCACTTGCTCACTAAGGTGGTATTCGAAAATGAGTAGCTTAACGTTGGTTTCTGAGACCAAAGTCTCTGTAAAACTTAAATTCTTGTCACTGTTTTGTCAAAAATTTAGATTCGTGCACTGTTTTAAGGAAGAACGATATCATTATGATAATTTTATTGTACAAATAGAATACAAACTTCTCAAAATCGCAAATACCCAAAATGATAGCCAACCTAGGAAAGGATGTGTTGTTAGATAAATTGATCGGCTCACACTCACACGATCGGCGGTGGCAAGATGGCAGCGGAGATGTGGGGTCCGACCGTGACATTCGGAGTGTCAACGGGCACAGCATTGGGCACCGTTAACAGAGGCGCGCTAATAAACTCGTCATAACACTCTATATCCATCACGGTCACTGTGCTCAAGTTACGATCTATATCGATTGGCTCCATGTTTTCCTGATTACAAAATATTTCACAACCGTAATATACCGCAAAATATACTCTTGTACCAATATATTATCTACTTTGGAAAGACATACTGGTACAAGAGTCACTTTTAACAGTTTTAGGTTGATTAATCTCTTGAATATTGTTAGTATATAGCAATATCTATACAATAAGGAAAAATCAATTTTCCCTCACTTCGACTTTTGAACGAATTAGTATGAGACTATGACTTTTCAAATTATGAGAAACGCATGTGATGTCATAGGATAGTAAATATAAAATGGTGTTAAAACGAATTTTAATTTGAATGTGTTATAACACAACATAGTTATGCTTCACTTCGACAAAATCTTGTTAAAGGGGTTATAGTATATGTAATAAAGATTTTTCATGTGTAAATATAAGGAATAAATTATAAAGTTAATTAATGACCTTACAACATAATCTTGGCGTCTATCTTAGTTATACTATATCTGGAATAAAGGAGAGCGACTGCGAAAGTAGACATACTTTATAAAAGAGGAAAGGGATGATCTAATTACTCACATCCAATATTCCGGTGGCGGTAATTTGATGAGTAAATAAAAATCACATTATGACAATATGATAACATTTTAAATGTGATCATAAGTCTGTAGTGCATTTTTGTCTGTAAATCAATTTGTAACTAACTTCACCGCGGAAAAAGTTCAAGACGAACTCCTAGACTATCCTTCGATTCGTAATAGGCATCAAGGTAGGAAATAGATTTTTCTGGAATAATGTGGATCGCTTTGAATATGGACCCCCGAATCTATTCGATTCTACCACCGGAAAATTAGACTAATCTATAATACTGTCTTACAAAAGTTTAAACAATCTAATTGAGGAAATGAATGTTTAGAACCTATAAGCGTTTGTGTACGTTTCTTCTCGTTTTATGTCCATACTAGTCAGAAATCTCACTAATATTATAAACTAGCTTTTACCCGGGACTCCGTCCGCGCGGAAAAAAGAAAACGGGGTAAAAATTATCCTATGTCCGTTTCCTGGTTCTAAGCTACCTGCCCACCAATTTTCAGTCAAATCGATTCAGCCGTTCTTGAGTTATAAATAGTGTAACTAACACGACTTTCTTTTATATATATAGATAGATACCAAGGTTTGGATGGATTTTTGTTAGAAGGTATCTCCAGAACGGCTGCATGAATCTCGCTGAAATTTGGAAGGACACATAAGTTACTAATTAAGTATTTTTTTTAATTCCGTGTGGGCGGAGTGACGGGCGACAGCTAGTTTGCAATAAAACTTACCTCCCAGGGATATTCTTTGTTTATCTTTTGCTTCTGCAGCTGGTACACGCTATCTTTCATTGACATTAATGTGACAGGTCTCGGCGCGCTCTCATCTATAGGGTTGTTTATTCTGAAACAAGAACCACATTTGAATTTGTTTCTCTGATATAAAAAACCAAAACCAAAAAAAAAAACAAATTATGGTGTTTATATTGAAAATAATAATATAGCGTAAATTTGTTTAATTTTGTTTCATATCATAAAGTTTAAACAAATATTGTATGGATAATAATGGCACTAGCGAAAAGTCAAGGTTACGTAACACACATCCTGGTTTTAAATTTTAGCTAACTGAAAACAGTATTGAAGATGATATAAAATACATTATTTCCTTTTTATTTCAAAGTTACCTGTCCACGGTATTTTTGAGGGCTGCCATCTGATCTTCGGGGCCTTCAACTTGCGACAACAGAGACTTTTTCGCGACCTCCATATCTACTCCCACTGGCTCCCATTTCTCACCTGTTTATTTTATAAAATAATATCTACACTAATATTGTGAAGAGGTAAGATTTTATTGATCCAAAACTACTAAATAGATTTGTAAAATTCTTTCACTGTTCGGAAGCTACACTATTCCCGGATCATATTACTAATTTTTTTTTAATCCTCCGGGCGAACAAAATATTATAACATGATTTAATTTTGTATTACGAAAGAACTCGCACTGTTTAACTAAGCAACTACATCCGTGTGAAATTAAATAAAAAACTTAATAAGTATCCTATGTGTTCTTAAAGACTATTTACTATTCTGTGCTAAATTTCATTAAGATCCGTTGAGCCGTTCCGGAGACACCTTGTAACAAAAATCCATCCATTCAAACTTTCTTCTTTGCGATTAAGCGAGCTAGATATATAACATTTCTTTGGAAATAACAGGCAGTTTTGTTTCAATTGCACTAGAAAATTTACCTCTATTCAATTTGACTTGTCCATATTTGGTGGCTGTTGCGATTTCAACACGAAGTTCCTCCGCCACAAGCAACATATGGACCCTGAAATATTGAAATAGTAATGATTCTCAAAATATGTGTCTCAGACATATAGTATACTAACTGTCGTCCGCGACATCGTCCGCGCGGAACTTAAAAAAACATGAAATGCCTATGTGTTCTTCCAGACTATGAACTATGTCTATTCCAAATTTCATCGACATCTGTTGAGCCGTTCTGGAGATACCTTCAAACAAACATCCATCCATCGATCCAAACATACGATAACTAACTATATTGCAAATACCTGTGCAATATACTTGGCAGGATGGTAGCCTTGTACCACAAGACGCCGGGGAATTCGTATTTGATGCAGAACTCGGCTATGAATATTTCTGAGAACCCTCTCGGCTTGTCATCTCCCTGCGCCGCGCTGATCAACTTGCGTTGCTTCTCCGAGAAAGACCTGATTGTAGACGCCCTCGGCATCAGACAGTTCATACGCGTGCTGATGTTACGTACCTGTTCAAGGGGTTTTTTTATCTCTTTAAAAATGGAGAAGAAATTAATATTTATTACACGACAAAAAAAAACATTTTAAAGAGTACCAATCTACTTATGTAGAAAGTTATCTCCTACGCCCTTTGTTCACAAGGTGATGTAAATTTTCTAAATCTGCTCATTTTAGACGCTAAGGCCGTAAATTCGGAACGGCGGGGCGTCGACATTTTTATATCATAGCCAAAGCCAGTCGCACACAACCTGTTTGTCAAGAATATAATGTGAGAAGTCACTGATATTTTCAAGATGGCGGAGCAAAACAGTACCTCCCTCAAAACCCCTCTTATAGTAATAAAAAAAACCATTTTAATAAATTGTTACCTCAAGTAGTGGTTGATGTCTGTCGCCTTCTATTTCCAAATTGTATTTATTCGAATAGTAGTTAGCGTACGTCGCAAACGTATTAGAACCGAACAGAGACTGCGGACTCATGTACTCCAGTACATCGGACACTACATATCTACAAATCAAGAGAAAACTTTAATATCTTACCTTATTTATTAAAACATGGTTTTGTCATGTCAATTGTCAAAAGGAAATTAAAAATATGAGGAAAACTTCAAATTGAGTGAGATAATTGTCATAGGGAAAGAGAGGGATAATATTATGTTTGTAAAGCCCTTCGTACACAAGGCAATATAAATCTTCGAAACCCGACCTAATTTTAGTCGTTAAGCAGCAAGACTTACGCATTGCAATGCTATATAGATTTTTACACAGGCACGCGTTGCAAATATTTTGTTCCTTACCAAAATCAGTCGCTTGCAAACTATATATCAAGATCGTCGTAAGAAAAGTCACTGCGATTTGATGGTGGAGCAGGTGATTTACCGTATAGACACCCGCGTCGGCGATTCAATGTTTATGTACAGATTACGGGCAACGCGATACTCGCGACGCAAGGATGCAATCGAGAGAACAAAATCGAAAAAAAGTGAGTAAGTTAGAGAACACACAAATGAAAGAATCAAAACCAATAGAAAATAATGAATGAACAAACCTGTCTGGGAAGATGGTGGCGCGGTACCAGGGCGACACAACTTTATATTGATAGCTCTCTCTTGTCACATTCACCGCTTTGCGCTCCTGTACCAAAATGTTTTACTTCAAGTTGTGATTACGAGTTAAAAAGCTAATTAAAAGTTTAAAATCCACGATTATTGCATTTATGTTCGTAAATGAGTGAAAATATATTTTTTTTTTTAGAAAATAAGTAATATACTAGTTGTCCCCCGTGACTCCGTCGAAGACATAGGCTGTTAAGAATTTAAAAAAAACTTCATAGGCTATGCCTTCTTCCAGACTTTGTTGTACATCTATATCAAATCACAGCAAGATCCATTTAATGATTCTGGGGAAACTTTCAAACAAACATTCATCCATCCATCTAAACATTCTCTTTTAAAATATTAGTAAAATGGATTATAATTATATAGACAATGATTATTTACCGTAATACTAAAAATATATATATTTAAAAATAAATCTGTCAAATTTTGATCCTTTTCTAGTTCTACCATAGAACAGTACCATAAACTGTCAACAAAACATGTGCTCATAATATTTTTTTATCTGTTATTTGTCAAACAAAATGGGAAGGATAAAAATATGTTTTCATCAGTTGTTTCGGCAATGGAAACACAATAGTGGCAGATATTTCTCACCTCTAAAGTGGGTACCGTAACTGGTGGTATATCTTTGTAATGTTGAATGACGTTCCAATCAATGTCGTAACCATCGCCGTCGTTCTTAACAGGAACTACGTACATGCTGTTCTTTGTGCCATCGAAAACGAGAAACTTTTTGGCAACTTCGAGTACGTAATAAAATATAAAATAGTGAAATCTGAAATTACAAGAAAATCAACGTTAGATTTTTTTTCTAGTGGATTTCATAGATAATAAATATAGCAAATGATCGACACATAAGACTGAGATTTGAATTTATTGTTGACTAGTTATCTCTAGCTGACTCAGTTGTGCGGAATTAAAAAAAAAACTTAGTAAGAAGCATATGTGTTCTTCCACACTATTATGTTCTTTGAAACCAAACCATAAATAACTAGACAAATAAATAAAAAACTACTTACTCTTTGATAAATTCAAATAAATTCAAATCAATTTCAATCTTTGCGTAATTAATCTTTATGGAGGTGGTAACTTCGCCGACTGAGAGGAACATTGGGAAGTCACAGAGCTGGGGGAGAGGCTTCGAAGTGAGGAAACCGTAGCCTTCCCCTCTATGGATAAAGTTATACAGCGCCTTCTCGCGGGAGTCCTTCGGCTCCGGGAAGGCGGCCTTCAACTGTATAATGTGCAGGTAAAAGGTATTTTGACCGCACGCCCAACTACCAGGACCATTAAGTATCTCGGGATACTGAAAATATAAAAAAAAATATTCTTCATAATCTTCATATTAAAAAGTCAAAAATAACTTAAACGTCACTGTGTGAAAGCAAATAGTTTCATTAAATTTGATATGCTATTTTATTTCTTTTTTTTCTGTTATCCTAAAAACCTTCATCGAAATCTGTGGTAATTTGGAAGTGCTTAAGGGACGCATACACAATCTTTTTTATAGTGTAAAAATAAAAAAGCATAAATCTATTTATCTACAATAACTTCAGCGAAATGTAAAAAAAAAACTTATAGACTAAGAAACTTACCACTTTAGCGTGCTTGCGTATTCTTTTCTTAGTACCGACAGCGGGGACATTTTTGTTACCTTTGTCTTCTTCATGTTCTGGCCAATTCGGAAAACATTGTTTTATATCGACCTGATCGAAATCAACGCGGCTGAAAATATATTTACAATACGATATATATATAATTAACTATTAATATATTATTTGTATAGGGAAACTTAAAAAAATTCTTACCTATAAGATTCTGGTAAAAGAGTATATTCATTTAATTCTCCATTTTTATGTAACAAAATGCATGCATTTAATGCAGCTGAACGTTTCGCCGATTTATTGTCAAACATCGGTTTACCCTGACAAATATCAAATACATAAAAAAAAGGGAACATTACAATAAAAAAAGAAACATTAGAATAAAGAAAAGAAATGGGGAGGTGGATTTGGTAAAGAAGTGACATTTAAGGAGAAATATCCCCTTTACCTTTCCCTCCTCTGTCGATTAAAGGCAGAAAACGCTAATGCAGATGTTTATGGCAACCGTCACTTCGCTATTTTGACTAAATAACTTAGAAAAAAAAATAGAGATAACATTATAGTGTATTTACAACACTGTGCATATTCTTTTCCACGTACCTTTATTGGGTCCTTAATAGTGCTAGCTATAGGCAACAAAATAGTAATTAGAACATGCTCACAATCACGATAATTAAGTTTTTCTCTTATCCACATCGGTGTGATAACAGTGAACTGATCGTGAGGTAACGTGGCGCAGTATCTGTGCAACAACTGGATAGCTGACTGCGCTGAGAGACGATCTGTGTACAAGGGAATTAAACATTAAGGCTGGTTCATTAATCACGTGATGCTTTTACATACTTTTTGAACACTCATCTAACGAAAATCTCGTGTATTTTTTTAGTAATATTAAATTTACTAAATTTTCATTACATTTTCGTCGTCAGGCAGATAATAAATATACGTATTTTTAGGTCCCCCATTCTACACGTGATGTTTTTTTATTTTTTCCAAACCCCTCTCTCCAAACTTTCGAGCCTCACGTGATTAATGGATGATCCCTTATAACACGCAATCAAATATCCATCCATCCATCAAAACTTTCGCATTTATAATATTACTAGCTGTTGCCCACGGCTCGGTCCGCACGACATTAAAAAAACGAAATAGGTAGCCTATGTATTCTTTCCGATTATGTTCTACATCTGTGCCAAATTTCATCTTGATATGTTAAGCCGTTCTGGAGATACCTTCAAAAAAACATCCATCCATCCATCTAAACATGTGCTTTTACAATATTAGTAACCTACAGTCAAAATCAAACACTAACGTTGACAACTTGCCGCAATCCTTTGCCTCACTTACTGTAAAAGAGTTATTAACTTACTTCCATGCTCAGTTACATATGTCGGTATATCTTCATCGTTATATAAGTTATCACTGATGTCTTTCTTCGTAGGTTCATCACGACTATCTGTTTTTCCCACTAACATCTATAACAATTCACTTGTATTAACCCTTTGACCGCTGGTGATTGATATTATGAAAGTAAATGTATAAAAAGTATGTTTTACTTTAATACGTATTAACTAACTACAATAACTACAGCTAAAATAAAACTGCTTACAGTTAAAGTACTGTGTTATTTATTTTGTAATTTTTATTTATCTCATTTAGGAAGCTTACACACTATATTTAAACATTTCTCGTAATGTCTTTACCCACCTAACCCCCCCCCCTTAACCTTGGAATACATTTGCGTGTCCGTCTTCTAAAATGTTACATCTGGGCCATCCTTCTGTACGGATGCGAAGCTTGGACAATAAAAGAAGATCTCAGGAAACGTATAGAAGCGTTCGAGATGTGGGCATATAGACGCATGTTGGCCATAAGCTGGATTCAAAGAGTGACAAACGAGGAGGTTCTGCGACGAGTCCACCAAAAAAGGGAACTTTTGCAGACCGTCAAGATGAGAAAAGTATCCTATCTCGGACACGTGCTCAGACACGACAGATATGATCTCCTCCAACTCATCCTGATGGGAAAAGTTGCCGGCAAAAGCAGTGTTGGTCGTCGGAAGAAATCGTGGTTGCGCAACATCAGAGAGTGAACTGGAATTGCGAGTGCCGTCCAACTGTTTCGCCTCGCAAGGGATAAACAGAAATATGGAGAACTGACCGTCAACCTTCGCTAGTCGGAGAGGCACCTCAAGAAGAAGGTAATGTCTAATATTAACTTGTGATAAAAATCTTGACAAATGTTTAAGTTAATATGTAATAGGAAAGTTAATGCATTGTAACGCGCGTTTACTAGTAAAAAAGATTACATTTAATTTTTTAAATCTTTTAAGCGTATCTCAAAAAAGTATTTTTCTTACCCTTTGCACGTGTTGCTCTATTTTTTGAAATTCTTCATATCTCCGCATAAATTTGACTTTATTTTCATTTGATATTAATATTACGTACGCCGATTCAGAGGATCTTGCTCGACCTAAATACACGTAACATATTAAAGTGGGTTTCCACTGTCCAAACACATGCATTACAAATTGTAATCCTTATCATTTTATTCGAAAAAAAAAAACAAAGATATTAATAATATACAAGTCATGTATATAACTTATGTAATAAGTCCGAGGCAAACACTATATTTATATACGATACATTTATGTCAATTAGGCTTTACCATTCAAATGATTTTTTATCAAAATTCAATTACTAAATGTTGTTCAACCTTTTTTCCACTAAGCGATAAGTCGTGCGCCTGAAAAGTTTAACAAAATTTAAATTTACCTTTGCTTTGAATGTAAGAACGATATTCAGCTGGCGGGTCAAAGCGCAAGACTAAGCGACATTGCGGAATGTCTATTCCTTCCTCTATAACACTTGTCGCAATCAGAGTGTTGAGGTCTCTGGAATGTTAATGAAATATCAAAAATGTTAAATAAATTGAGCGAAAAATTTAAAGACAATTCAACCAAAATCATTAGTGGGAGGTCACATTTTAAGCGACTATCATGTTTTCGTGATCGCATAGTAGGCACTCTAGTAGATGTATCAAACGGCGTGACACTATAGCTTTATTATATCCGTTTTTTTTTTTCTTTCAAAGGCAAGAGGTTAGCATGGTATGGGCTTCTTGTACTTTACGAGTAAGAACTTTAATTATGAAAGTGGAAGGGTTCATCGGTAGGGAGAGGCACCAGGGGATAGGTGACTTGATTAAGAAGGGAGCGATGACTAAGATGTCGGAAGATAAATCTACAGAGAGATAATATTGATGAATGAGCGAGATAGCAACATTGTCTGAACACAGGTGTTACGACAAAGCAGCTTTACCGTAGCTGTGGGTTTCAAAAAAATTTAACTAATAGGTAAACTAAATATATCTAAAACTAAAAATATAATTAACACGCCAGTTCGCAACCTAACATTGTAAAAGAATACCAACAACATCTACCCTCGGAATGATTTGTTAATTTAGTTAGTTCTATGATAAGATTTTATATTGTATAATTGGTACACTTTAAGTTGTTATATATATTAGATATGTAAACATATGGTGAACTGCGCAGTGCTGGGATAAACATTCCATGTTTAATGGCACTAAGTCACACAACTGAGCAAAAAACTGTAAATTTTGTTGATTAATAAAAAAAAAACTGGATTCAGTATTAATGTTGTCTATGTTTTATCAAAGGAAATATAGTATAACTAGGATGACAATATGTATTAAATTGTGAGGCTTCTTTGGGTAATACTCACTTGTTAGCAAACTTCAGCAACGCCTGCTGGCTTTGTTTCTTCGTGAAATACTGCTCCCTTGTATTATTGTACGGATTCACATTGAAGCCAACGATGAAATCGTGTTTCAAAAAACCAAAATCTTGTGGATTCACTTCAATCACCTCCTTTAGTAAGTTGTACAATATTTTTGCAGAAAATCTCTTCTGTGTAAATATTATTGCCGATATTGATTGCCTTGAGCAGTTAACTTTTAATGGACCTGAAATATTTATAACACATCTATCAGAGTCAAAAAGTGGTCTTGTATACTGGATTTCAATAAAAACCCTAAAACATAGACAAACTACAATTTACTTTTAAATTCCAAAATATTTCTGGTGAAAAGCTTTTTCTCACATAACTATATAACTTTAGCTATCTTTATTTTACAATGTCACATCATTTTATCTCACAATTTTCAGAAAATATAAAATATTGTATAAAGTATGGCTTTTCTTTATAACTTAATTTAGGTTTTCAATCGAAACGAAGTACATATAGTATATATGATATCTTGTAAAAGAAATCTATACTAAGGGTCCGCTCAAGTCAAAAACTAACGACTTTTATTACAGCAGTAAAATTGTTAAATATTGAAGCGGAAAATTTTTACCAGTAAAAATAAAGCAAAATAGTTTTTTTTTCATTTATGCTTCATATTAAAATGATTCTTCTATTCTTTTAAAATGTCATTAAAAAGGCTTAACTTACTGTCACTTTTAATAATATCTGGATTGTATTCTTTTAATATATTTAAAAGATGAAGTACTTTGTCCGATGAATGTCTAACAACCCTTTCAAATCCTGTCTCATTCTTCATTATGTCGCTTAAAATCATCCTGACCCTGAATAAATTGCATTTATAAATTTAATATCAGTTATAACTATTACTATAATAGTGTTACGAAGACACATGAAACCCCCACTCAATACTAGATGGCGTTAGAAGTACTACTATAGAACTACAGTCAAAATCTGTTATAACGACATCGAAGGGACTACTCATATTGAGTCGTAAAAACCGATAGTTGTTACAACCGGTGACAGCTATTAATAGGAAAGATATGTATATAACATTCAGCCAGGACCTTTGATTTTGGTCAATTTAACCGGTATGTTGTTCTAAACGATGTCGCCATAAACGGTTTTGACTGTATATAGAAGTATCTCGAAAATCGGGTACATGCTTCAACTTTCTGGAATCATCCATCCTGGTCGATCACGTTCGCGCGAGTAAGGAACTTTCTGGAATGGTCTGGGATTCGTCTCGGCCTATATAAACAGCCGCAGGGAGGCGGCGAGCGAGTCAGTTCAGTTTGAGCTACCTTCAAGGCTACTTCGAAGTGAAAACTAGTCATCAAGAGTGATACCAGTGAAACCTACGATTTGTCTACGACCTAGGACATCGCTAGTGCTTAGTGTTGGACCTAGTGTTAGTGAATAAAGTTTTCAAATGAGTCAGCAGGTCTTTCTCTCCAAATCCTTCCTTCCTTTTGTATATGTTCTTTTTACAACCATATACTGAGAATTAATTCTTAAACTCTGACAATTAATTTTAGATCTAGTGGAAGAAACGCTACATACAGATTTTAAATATAAAGTCACATTTTTTTGCAGACGAAAATTATCCAAGTTAGATGACACATGCAAAGACTTACTCAACAAGATGTGTTATGGTAAAACGGTATAAATTCTCTTCTTCCAATGTTATAGCTTTTCTCTTCAGTTGCTCCAACAGAATAATAT
Organism: Papilio machaon; assembly: GCF_912999745.1. Taxonomy (NCBI): domain Eukaryota; kingdom Metazoa; phylum Arthropoda; class Insecta; order Lepidoptera; family Papilionidae; genus Papilio; species Papilio machaon. Next base: position 3,894,215 of record NC_059996.1, on the reverse strand, counting down.
AAGCTATTATACTTATATTACCGCCATAAATTCCTAATTCAGTAATAAACTCTTCAATTGATACAATCATATTTTTTACCTGTTTCACAATCTGTAAGAATATTTTTTATTGCAATATAACAAATATATAACAAATATTCGATATTTTGATAAAGGATTGTATGGACGATTTTCTACTTGAATTGATCTAACGTTTTTAATCAAATCACACAATACTGAGTCAATACTAAAGTAAATATAAAATATTTTTCGAATATAATACTACTAGCTAACTTACTAATATTATAAACTAGCTTTTACCTGCGACATCGTCTGCGCAAAATAAAAAAAATGCTCACAAGAAAAGTTTCTATGTCCGTCTCGCAGTTCTAAGCTACCTCACCATCAATTTTCAGTCAAATCGATTCAGCCGTTCTTGAGTTATAAATAGTGTAACTAACAAGACTTTCTTTTATATATATAAGATGCCAAAGTTTAGATGGATGGATGTTTGTTTGAAGGTATCTCCGGAACGGCTCATCGGATCTTGATGAAATTTGGCACAGTTGTAGAACATAGTCTGTAAAATACATACATATTAAGTTTTTCCTTTAATTCCGCGCGGACGGAGTCGGAGGCGACAGCTAGTTTAATATATTTATGTATAAATAAGTAGCCTTCATGTTCTTCCAGACTAAGTTCAAATTCTAAGCGCATCATTCTGGATATACGTAATAAGAAACAAACATCCATCCATCTAAACTTTCGCACTTGTAATATTAGTAAGAAGTAAGATCGTTAGAAATACAACTATTTTTATTGTATTCTCAAAATAGATAGCAGTACAATTCTTTTTCCACATAAAATCACTTTATTTTTTTGTTATTCTTAGATTTTTAAAAATTCTCGAAGAAACATACCTTCTTAGGATCAACCGATATATCAATTTGGCCCTTCTTCAATTTCACATCGCTTCTCTCAACAGTTGGCAATTTCACCTTTTCAATTAAAGATTTAAGTTCACGTAGCAACGTGAAAGCTTCTTCGGCGATTATTGGTATTTTATAAGTTCTATATTCCACTATGAACTCGTTCGGGTTTGTTGAATAACTACAAATAAGAGAAAACACGTCATCAAAAAACGCAAAGCTAATCAATGCCTAATCATTTCATACTGACTCTACCAATATATTACATTACTAGGAATACACAATAAGTAAATTTTTTTAGCAAGCCCTTACTGATTAAACCTACACCGACAAAATTAGCAGAACATAAAAAGGGGAATAAATAAGTAACTAAACAATATGTGTTCAGTGAAACAAGACACTTTACTTTGATAAAAGAGACTGTTTATTTTTGATACAACTCAACTATTTAATACATAACAATACACTACGAAACGTAAATAAAACTTTATACAAAACAAACTCGTTAAAACGTGAAGAAAAAACACACACAAGAAGGAATAATAAAAATAAACAAAAGACAACTCTAATCGCTACATTTTTTCGTAAACAAGTCACGGCGCCAATATGTGCCAGTTCTACGTATTATTATCATTAGTGGCGCCATCTACTAAAATTGGATTGCTCTTACAATATGCATTATTTTAGATTTCGTAATAACAGAAACAGTTGAAAATTATAGTAACGGTTTACAATCAATTGAATGATTAATATTAATGACTGTTGACTAATGTACCATTTTCAAATTAGACCTAAAATTAAATAATGTAATGGGCCAGTGTTATTAAAAAAAAAAATCTTCCTTTTTTTGTGATCTGCTAATCGGCAGAATTATGTGTGTACATTTTATATTATGTGTTTGAAAATACTTACGTTAATACTTCTCCAAACTCATTAACAGTAGCGATTGTTGCGTGGAAAGTTGTTTCCAACTGTCGCAACGACTCTTCAACTTTATACAGGGTGACATTTGAATTTAGAAGTGTAGCAGTCAAACCTAGAACAATGTAACTGTGTGTTTTCACTGCAGCGATACTTGTATTAAAACATAATATTGTCTCCGTTTTGTTAGTGAGAATGTAAGGGATGGTAATCTGTATTAATACAAGTTGGAATTCTGGGGTAATACTTAAATATTATTTTATGATTATTATATAATTTTGATGATCTTAACTATTAAAATCAACAACTGTAATATGTATTTTTGAAGTACCGTTAGGTTATGCTTTATGTGTACAATAAAATTTTCTAAAACTAATTGCTCCTAGTTAGGAGCTTCAGCCAGATAAAGTGTTAATTGGCTTAACAATTGACACTATTTTAAGACATATCTAATTCAAAAGTATTTCTTATCACCAATATATTTATTGCAATCAAAAACTATAACACTACTTACCAACTACTCTTGGTTGTTCTTCTTTTGGACAAGCTTCAAAATGTTTCATTACCATTCGCATAGGATGGTCATCAATGGCATGATGGCATTCATCAAAAACCAACAGATTTATGTCTCTTACATTTATGTATTTATGTGTTATCATATCAAATAAGATTTGACTTGTCATAACAATAACCTAGAACAAAGTCAATGCTGAATAATTTCTTAATTATACCACATCACACAACAGTGATCCCGCAACAACAATATCTGTTGGGTGGTAACAATTCTGTGTTTCATCTGATGAGTATCTGTGCAGGAGGCCTAATTTTAGTCTAGGTTCCGTTCACACCCTTATCTTATAAGGAAATGATGGGAACAAGAAGTGGATTTGGTGGAGGGGGAGAGGGAGAGGGCTCATAGGATGGAGAAATATTGTCTTTCTGTGGGTCTCCTTCTCCATTCATTAAAGGTAGGCAATGCGTCTACAATTGTAAATGACCATATGCAGCGGTCGCTTTGCTATTTCGGCGAATCCAAGTGACCGTTTGCTTGTTTGCTACCTTATGATATAAAAAAATACATTCTTCATGTATTATTATTAAGGGTTAAGTTAACATTTTTCATTCATTAATTTTAATGGTCAATTTACCTCATTATTACTCAGTTCCTCGTCCCACTTCTTTTTGTTCCAAAAATCAACTCGATCTTCTCCGCTATAACCAGCAACTTTTTTTACGGGACATAAATCCATAATACATTTTCGCTAAAAAAAATTCACACTATAACATTTTATAAATATGGGAATGAGCACCCATAGTTTAAACCTGCCTAACAATCACAGAATATTTTGGGATATATAAATTAAAAAATATAATTTTGACAACTAGTTCACTAGAATGACTTATCAATTGTTGTCTAAAAATTAAACCATTAATAATCTGCATTCAAGATTTTAACTGTAGCAAGCAGTTGCTTTTATTTTACAATTTATAAGTATTCCATTTTCTAATAAACATTATCATAAGTACCCTTAAAGCCTTAACTGAAACAATAACACACTAAAGTTGGTAAAAAAAGTGAGACAATATTGTTAAAATATTGTCACTATTTAAAAAAAAATTAAATTTACCTGCTGTTGCACTAATGGCACCGTGTTGACAAGAAAAAATGTTCTTTTCGCACCATTTCCCCATTCTCCGCTCAAACTGTTCTTAAATCTTCCAATAAGGCTAATAGCAATAAAGGTTTTCCCAGAACCTTAAAATACCAAAATAATTAAAAAAGTTAATAAACAAAAAATATTTATTTATAAATTATTTTTTCTAATTATTGAATAATACCTGTTGGTAGATAAATTATTGTATTTTTCCTTAAAGCAATTTCTTCCAGTTGAGTCTGATATGATCTTGATATTAAACTTTCTTCGGAGGGAGGTTCCTCCATTGTTGTAATCTAAGTAAAAAAAAATACCATATTTTAAAATCTATGTTTCATCACCATCAGTCAATGAATAGACAGAGGCTTTAAAAATATATGTTCAATATTGGACAAGATAATTAATAGAAAAAAATTTAGAGATCATTAATTATGTTTTGCTTTTGCAGTCCTTTAGAACATTCAGTATCATTTTCTCTGACTTTACATGTACATCCTAGTCACTCTAAATATATTAAGAACATTTGACATCATATTAAAACCCTTGCAAGCAAGACTATAAGGAGTTGGAGAAAGCAAGTTGCAAATAATATTATTATATCGTGTGACAATTTTTATTCAATAACAATGTGTTAAAAAAAATTTAAAGCTCTTTAAAGAAAAAGAAGTGTGAATGAAAACAATCTTAAGGAATTGAGGAAGGATGTTCTCTTTTTGATAGTAAAGCTTGAAAATATGATGCAACAGTTTGGAAAATTGGCTTTTATCTGGTTGTGGTAAATAACAAGTACATATCAATAATGTTATTCAAACGAGAAAATCTATACTTCAATATTTAAAACTGAGAAAACGTAATTTTTACAACAATCCTAAAAAAAATCTTGCGAACCGTGGTAGCGATGATTTTGAAAAAAATAAATGTTTTTGAAAAAAAAAAGAACCTTAATATAAAACCAGCTGTCTGGAAACTTACCAAAAATTTGGATCAATAACTTGTACACAAATCAATTTACTATTATTGATTGTAAAATTTATAAAAAAAAAATATTTTCTTTGTGAATCCTAAACGATTTCGCGAATTGCCGGCAACTTATAAAAGGCACATACTGCAAGAAAACCGAATACTAACTAACAAATTCAAAAGAAAAAGCAAAGACTGACGTTCACATACAAACAAATACAATAAATGCTATCTGACAATCTGTCATTTCAGCTTTCAATACAACCTGCTCAATTATACGATTTAGCCAACACAAAAACACCCAATATTTAATTCGTTTGTTAACATTTAGCGTTAACATCGAAACGAATAGTTATAATAGAATTTTCAGTGCAAATTTACATCTTTTGTAAAAATCCGTTTATTTCATTAAAGTTGGTTCGTTTTTTAAATAGACCATTAATAGTTTCTACTCTCTTTAATTTTTATGGATTTTGTTAAAGTTCCAAGCGCATTATTTTTATGTCACGTTCACGTCCATATAAAAACACTCGTTGTGCAATTTCCCTAGAAGTCGGGATATTTTTTTATCTCTAAAACTTTATGGAAAACCGTTCCGTTTAAGCTTGAAACGATACATTTGGAAAAAATTATTTGCTTTAAATATGGGGCACATAATCTTCTAACTTGAAATGTTTTTTTTAGTAGTAGCTACATTGAGATTTTGAACCAAAAAGAGAAAAGAAATCTATTTTAGAGTCGTGGTAAATGTATTTTGCAAATTATTAAAATGCGTTAAATGGAATTTAAATGAAGTGCAAGTTTGGAGATCATGTGGTTTTTTCCCGGTCATAGACTACATCTGACCTCTTGCTATATTGTAGAAAAATGTTAGCCAGTTTACGTGGCGTTTTTTTATTGGACCACATCATAAAAGATAGGGGATACCATACAGGTACTATTTTATTTTTCATTTCTCTTCTCATTCATTTCTTTTTTCTATCAAAAACTACAAAATCTGTAAATCACTATTTTATTACAAAAAAGGACATTGGTCCTTTATTATCAATAATATTAATTGAACGGGAATCTAGTATACAATTCAAATCAAAATACTTGTGACATTTATTCATATTTTATTTTTATAAATATACATTTTTAAACTCAAACTGTTAGCTTGCTCATCGACTATATTTATTTATATATTTTATCTTCAACAAATCCGCCACTTCCCGTCATCAGAATTTTTTAAATTTGGTGGTAGGAATTGACTTAGAACATTTTTAATATTACTTATATTCAATATTACTTACAAACAATGGGTTTGAAATTTCATTAATATTGTTTTTTAAACTTTTGGGAAACAGCAATTTCTGTTTCTGATCTTATACAAGATTTTTTAATGACTTGTTGTTTATTTAATTTTATATGCACCCAGTCTTTTCACTGTTTTCTTCACTTTTAATTTCAACAAAATTGATTTCCTTTGTCTAATTACGTTTTTTGGAACACTAATTAAATATACATAAATTTGATAGCGTTCATAAATGGATACAAGAACATTTTTTCTATAAAATAAATTGAAAATAAAAAATACTTAAAATCGGAATCAATTATCAATAATTAAAAAAGGCTGCCCCTAACAAAAGTACTGAGAAACTAAAAATTTATAGTGAGCTTTACGCCTGTTACATTAAGATCAGCCGTAGGTCTTTAAATTAATATTTTCTGTCAGTAATTTGGGTATGAAATGTTAGCCCATTAGTTTTAGCATATGTTTCAGTAGTTTGCTTTCAATTAATTTCTGTGAGAGCTACAATAAATGTGTTTTTGAGCGGCCTCCGCAAATCCACCCAAGGTCCAAGGCACACAATTCGGCTTTTAACCTTTCAACCTATCCATCTGTATAGGTTAGTGACAGACAGTATGATAGCTGTCATAGAGACAGCAGTTGACAATGACACTGACATATTGTAAATAGAAATGATCGTGTTTCACAGAATTTTAAATGTTTGCACTTATTTACAGTTATATTTATTTATTTTCATTATTACATTTGTAAACGTAGCTTCTCCAGGAGGTAAATTAATTATTTTTAATAATAACAAGCAAACCTTACAAAATCCTGATGCTTAAGTGGAAATCTGTGGCAATTACAATTTTATACATTTCTTAAAAATATCACGTTTATCATATTATTTTATGTTCTTTCTTATTTTACAGCCAATGACTTGCATTTTAATGATGGTGCATCAATTGCCGATGTTATTGCAGGAGATGTATTTTTCGAAATTATTGATCCACCTGAATTGAGATATTCATATCGTATAAGACCGGCGAAGGATTTTGGCGCAACCTTCGTAAGTAATAATATTATATTTTTTTACAAAGTATAATATTACACTCGAAAACATGACAATTGCTTTTGGTTTACTGAAATATTGTAAATTTTTATTGTTTTAGAATGAAAGTCTTCAGTTTGAGAAAACACGTCTAGTCCCCACTTTACCATTGCACAGTTGTGGTGATATAATAAATAATGAAGAAGTATTTGGACACATTGCATTATCTGAAAGAGGGTTAGTATTTATTTTCATTATATTAAAGAGTAAAGAACCATTAAGACATGAGTGAGTGCCATGTCTCAGATGAAGATGTCGAGGACAGAGCAAAGTGAAAGAAACTAATTAGGAAAGCCGACCCCAACACCATGTGGGAAACAAGCTAGACAGAGAGAGAGGAAAGAACCATTAACAATATTTTCTTTTACATATCAATTCAATTGATGTAAAGAGTTATTAAGTTGACTTTAGTCTTAGTATTTAACATTAACATGCATTGCTTTTTAATTGCAGAGAATGTTCGTTTGTTTACAAAACAGCCAAAGCCCAACAGGCTGGAGCCCGTGCCATAATAATAACAGAATCAGTAGATAGGTGGGATGACACATTGGATCATCTCATAGAGATGGTGGATGACAAGTAAGTTGAGTAAATCAACATCTTTTCTAAAAGATCGAGAAGCTATTATGTGGTTATGATTTTAATAGAACTAATAAATGAATACCTAGGTTGTGGAGTTGCATTGATATTGCTTGCCTTTGCCGTTTTTTGTTTCCATCTCACAAAAGTTTGACCACTGCTATATGCAAAGGTTCACTTTAAAAGTTGAATCAAAAAGACAATAAGAGTCAATACAAAGCCACTTGCCATCCTTCTAATTCTATTAATGCAAAAAAGAGACAAGAGTGGCAGTACAAAGGACAGTGGAATTTTCTGAATTTTCAACAAGAAGGGCAGATGTTACATTTGTTGTAAAGTGCAATTTTTCTATAACTGGAATATTGTGAAATTAGGCTACCAAAACAAACAAATTCCTCATATCTAAAGTATCTCTGACTCTGTTGTCTATGTTATTTCAGAATGGACTTTGATGTTAACATCCCAGCCGCTTTCCTCCTGGGCCGTAGTGGCGCTACAATACTGAAAACTTTAAAAAAGTTACATAGGACTTATGCTGTTATTAATTTGCCTGTCAATATGACTCATGTACCTATAAACAAAATGAATCAACCACCATGGATCTCTTGGTAAAGATGTTATTTAAGCAAACATTGTTATTGTATATTTTGTTACATAATTTTGTTTTATTTATTAGAGTAATGTTTAAACATATAGACCAATAAAATCATCTGATCCGGAGGGCATGAGTCAAACTAAATTACAATCTAGTGTTACAGACGTATCTGGGCTTGTAAGAGAAGCGCCTATGTAGAAATAGGAAATTGCATTCATGAAAAAATCATGACAAGACAGCTAGAGTACAACATGGATCACCTATATAATTCTCCTTTTTGCATTGATAGACAAGAGCTAGTCATCATTAGTTCACTATAAGTCCCCACCGAGGGGCTCGGAGCATACTAAAGTTAGGGGTGACTAGACCATTGTCAACCATGCTGGGCCGGTGCGGGTTGGTTGACTTCACATATCGCCTCTTTACAAGAACAACGTGATATTTTAAAAACCACATCTTTACAGGAGAGCAATTTCAAACATTTAAGCGTTGATAAATTGAAAATGAAAATGAAAATGACAATTTATTGCAATCCAAAAAAATTAAGTTTAAGTTTACATCGAACAGTTAAGCTAAGAATCTTTATAATCTTTATTATCTAAATAAAATTTACACATTAATTACCGCAACAATTTTATTATTTTCCGACGGTAAAATTATCAATATTTTAGAATTTATCAACATTTAAATGTCAAAAATTGCTCTCCTCTAAAGTTGTGGTTTAAAAAATATCACGTTGTTCTTGTAAAGTGGCGATATATAACTGAAGTTAAACAAGAATATTTGGCCTGATGAGAGGTGCTGCTATCACTATTCGTTCAGTCAGAAAATATGGAAAACCTACATAGGCATAGACAATGGCATAGACAAAAAAATTGACATGTCAGCTACACAGTACGAAAACGATCTACTGACACTTTTTGATATTGTCAGGAGGGCGCTAGTGAGCTATTAGATTGTGAAGTCCACCGGGTCAGATAATTTTGTCGATTTATAACTAATTAGCGCACTTCCGTGCAAAAAAAGTTTTATACAATCCTATGCCTAAATAGGTTTTACATATTACATATTCACATATTCTCTCATGTAACTAACTGCGATAGCAGCGTTCCTCTTACGGGGCAGATATGTTTGTCGGACTATACTAGCTGAACCTGGTATGCCAAAACCAAAATGACGAAAGTTTCAATATTACAATAATTTGCTGCATCAAAGATATTGTCTAAAATACATATTTTTAATTAAATACACTCATAGGCAATATAGTTTAAATTGTTGTTTTTTAATTATCAGAAAAAATCAGGTTATGTTGAATACATAATAGATCTAAAATATGTAGTTATTACTTTTACTCAATAATGATAAGGTATTAACTTTAACAAATACGAATTTAAAAAAAATCCTGTAAAAACATGGATACTATAATTTTTACAAAAAAAATGAAAAGTCCTCTTTCCCTTCCCACCCTTTTCTTATTAGGAAAGGTTGGGAAGGGGAAGTGGATTTGGCGGAAGAGGGGACGCATAGGAAGGAGAAATATCCTCTTTCTGTGCGTCCCCTTCTCCGTTGATTAAAGGTAGGAAACGCATCTGCATTTGCGGATATCTCTGGGCAACGGTCGCCTCGCTATTGCGGCAAATCCAGGTGGCCGTTTGCTCATTTGCCACCTTATGATATAAAAATATATATGTATATATGTATCTCAAATATGCTCATTATCGCCAATAGGTTACCCTATTTTTTTTTCTGGTAATTACAAAATTAACCGTGTTTTATTTGATACCATTATTAATTTCAAAAGCACTAGTAAGCCATGTTAGCACACTATACTCTTACTTGAAATGTTTTTTTTGTTGCAAAAAAAAAATCATGGCAGTTATCTAATTTTATATCTAGTTAAAAATAACCCTCGTTTGTTTTCGCTACACATTTGTATAAATACTTTAAATGTTAATAACTATTTTTTGCTTAGTTTAATTGGATGTACAAAAGCTTTCAAGCCACAAAGAACCATAGAGCAAATATTTAGTTTATTTTTTAAACTACCTCCATATTTTTAGTAAAGTACTATTATTGTTTTTGCAATATTAACTATATTATGTCAACTAAGCGTTTGTTACTGAAAATAATAATTCAACAATGTATGACAAATTAGCCAAATCCAAATACATTTGCATGAACATAGATGTTGAAGAAATAAGTAGCGTCATGTCATTTTCATAACATAGATTTGATAATTGGTTTTAATTCCTATTGAACTCATGCCAAATAAATAAAACAATAAATACATTTGTAATTTTAATAAAAACCATCTATAATATAATTTAAAACGATGCAGCAATCCAGTAAGTATTTTCAAAACAAACATAGGTGTCCATGATTGAAGAACAATCTGGCATTCCACAGTCCACTGCGGATAAACTTGTCATAGTGCATCATTATCGTGCGTAAACTAAATGTCATAGTGCAAGCACCAAGCTACTTTAATAATTGAAAACATTTTTCAGTTTTTTTAGGGTGTAAATGTTGACTTTCTCCGGCGGTCCATAGAACTTCAATCCAAATTTTCAACAAATTCTGTATAGCGATGTAGGAACGCACAGGGGACAAAAAAAAAACAACATAGATAAAATATTACATTTAACATTATTTAATAATAAAAAACAAAGAGCATAAGTGGAGAAATTTTTAATATCTAGGAATCATAAGTATATAAAATCAAATTGAAATGGTGCGATCGCGTGTCTCGGTTGTAGCATGCAATATAGATATTAACAAATTATTGCTTCACAAGCAATGCTATATCACACGGCCGAATCATCTAGTGCTTAAAATGTCTTCGAATACGGTGATTGGAAAGAATTACACTTACTATAATGTGTTTATAATGAACAAGCCCAAGTTTTGTGCGTACGATTTTATACTTCGTACTTTATATTTTAGCTAGTGGTTTAACTTGGCCCTGCACGGGGGCACATTTTTTTTTATAAATATTAACTATAGTTAATATTTATACGTATTCTCCCCGTATTCTCCCGTATTCCCCGTATTCTCCCCATATTCTCTACCGTTTTCGTTATTCTCTACGGTAGAGAATATTAAATACAGATTAAGGATTCGACCTCTTGAGAAGTTCTAATTTTAGAAGCAGGGGAAATACATTTATAAATGGTGACGATACAATAGCATACTTATGGCGAAAGAATTCAGTAGTTTTTAAGTTTATACGTTACAAACATACCATAATATATTTCATCTTTTTCAGTGTAGAAAACAATTGCTCTAACTTCAGGTCTAATTTGATAAAAACTGGTAGTACAGTGTTCTCTGTATTTTTTCTTAAAACAAAAAAAAAATATGAGAAGACAATCAAACCAATATAGATTATTTCTATAGTCTATAATGTCTCATTAAATATATTTTGAGTCACGTGCAATCAAGTCGTATAAAAAAATTCCGAACCGTGCGCTAAGGGGACGTGGCTGACATTTTACACATAATTAATTTTACGACCCCTCCTTAGTTCTTGTTGCTTGATTTTATATTCCGTTATAATAGAGCATGAAGGTTCGTAAGCTAATAATGCGTTAGACATAGTGTATATTGCCTCTGCCGCAACTAAATAAATGTATAGCTTAACCAAAAATATAAAAATCCTACTTATGCTTTCCTGGCTTCATCCGGGCTCTTTCTAAGACTATTCTCTTTCGTTAGAGAATACAAAAATTTACGTTTTCCACATAAAGTTTAAAAACTGGCAAGTTACATCGGCATTCGGATAAAATACAATAACTTCGTTGAAATTTCTAGAACAAGTAGAACATTCAGTAGATACACTTACATTAGTATCTTAGTCTACTTAACTAAGAAACGGAACCAAAAAATACTGATCGATAATAAGCCGCTGCTTCGTTTAACACATGCGGGTTTATTCCATATGCGCATAGATATGTGTAATTTTAAATGACGCGCCTGAATAGGCTGTAAGCACTCATTCGCACGGGCGTTTTTTTAACGCTACGTTACGATACTCGGTGTTGGCGAACCTCTAGCCACAAACGCTTTGAAATCACTCTTGTTCCGTTCGTTCAACGCTCAAAATGCAACACTGCACGATTTCAACAATTACAAGAAAAATTAAAAAATTGTAATGTAACGGAAACATTCATTTAAATTAGTTGATAAAAGTACTGTTAATTTTTTTTTCTATATCTTTGTAATGATAATTTTTAACTTGCAAATAAAAAAATGAACCGCCTTCGTGAAAGATATATAAAAGCAGCGTTGTCTAATTCCAGTGGCAACAGATTTTTTATTTATTTAATAAGAGTTAGATATAAAATGCAACTTCTAACTCGGTAGTAATGGCGTTTTATGAATACTAATACACTTTTTATGTCAGTGTAATTACTTTAAGGTAGTCTAAATAAATCACAGCGGTAACGCCATTTAATGGCTAATCGATAATTCTATGACTCAAAAACTGGCGAGTGTTACTTTGTAACCTTGTGAGCCCATAGAAAGCGTGGGTCAAGTAAGGTTTAGAATAGTTTTCGAACATGAAATTAACACGGGTAGAAGTTAAAATTATGCTGATGTCGATATAAATTATTTAAGTGTATCACGCTCTAATATTCACAGAGTTTAAAATGGCATACAACAATGGCCGCTGTCACGCCCGTCGATTTCTCTACTGCGAACAATGTTTATGTATAAAAATGGTTCGCGCTTGGTTGGTCAACCGCGACGGACACGGCGCGTGCTTCGTGCGCTATGCACGCCATCTTGGATGCGCAGATTGAATTGCGCGCGCGCCGTACGCTATCACATCATGTTTTTATGATCCATATAATTTTGAATTCATCAAACATTCAACAAATAAAAAGAATAAGTCTGCTTAGCTCAAGAGTCAACATATTACGCCTTAATGTCACTTAAGAGGCATTAGGGGATATAAATGGGATCCTCGGTATGCACGCCAAAATGCAAGAATATGTTACGAGTAGACAGATTGGCTTGTACTATTCGCTTTAACGAAGTCATGCCTTTCAGATAACTAAGAGAATACGTTAACCATTGCTTGAGTCCTCTATACCAGCGCGGCAAGGGACTATCATCTTTTTTTTCGATAACAAAACAATATGGCGATCTTTAGTAAGGGCATCGTGCAACAGTGGGCAAATGCTGGAAAATTTGGGATATTTAGGTTGAGGATCAGAACTAGACCGAAAATTCATAATCATCTCAATCATTTTTTTACTGCGGTAAACAATTTTGTATAATATAGCTATTAGAATGTTGCACTTGAATGATAACAGTGGTAAGTGGCATCTGACCAGAGAACCTAGATCTGAATAGTACTAATTGTTGTCGGTAGCACGCAACGATGTTTGAGTTAGGTTTCTAATTGTTTCTGTTAGCGGCTACAAAGGCTCAAGGATGCTCTTAATTCATAGTAAAGGTAAACAATAGACGGCTATTTAGATTAACAACACTCGCTACATTTGTTCTTATCTTTTGAATTTTAAAAAGTTTCATCAACTGTTAAAAATTATTTATCACGGCAAATGATCACAGAAACCTTTAAATCCTATCCACGTCAGTGGAATAAAAATCTTATAAATTAACGAAATATTAAATTATCTGTTTTACCTTGGATGTTACCAATACCAGCAATATTTATGAAAGTCTGAAATGAAAATTGTTCCGGAGCCCGAATACGAATCGAAGTCTTAATACGGTTTTCCGAAAAAGGAACCCTTGTTTAAAACATATTGTGTTTACATGTTTAATGCAAGTGTTTCTTCAGTGGAAACTCACGGTAATAATTATATTGTATTATCAAATACATCAGACGTTTTCAAACAACCGACGAATACATATTACGTTCGTTACGATACATGTTGTAGTGAATAATGATCGGTAATTTAATAGAATCATAGTCGTGCCCAGTTTTGTACATTACAATAATGCTACAATACAGACCAGGTTCCGAGTCATTGCCTACTTACAAAGAACTATAAAGGATTATTTATTGGTGACACAATTCAGTGTTATTGATACTCTAAATATTTTGTGGTACAATGAAATGTAATTTACATTTATAAATAAATATTTTTTAAATCCGTTTTAATAATTCATAATATGAATAACTTATAATCATTATAAAAATAACTTGCTTAATATAAACAGTAATTTATTCTCTGATTAAAAGAAAGATACGATAAATCAGTTGCCAAGCTCTTCATATAGCTATGGGTTATTTGAGCGAGAAAAGTTAAAAAACGTACATAGTATAGTTTACGATATAATTATTTGAAATATAAAGATCGTTATTAGTAAAGCTTTAAGTAATAAATCAGTTCTTACGACACGAAAGTGCGACAGAAAATAAAAATATTAGATTACTCAGTTATCCGTGCGAAACCGGGTCGATTCCCTTGTGTATATTACATTAGCAAGTTACCTTTCCTAGAAGCACGTAGTAGATAGCCGCGCCGCCTATACAGCTTGTGCCCAAATTTGGTGCGAGTCATTATCTTTTTTCTGTTTATGTATTCATGGCGTGTTAATTGCTGTTGGCGTTATAACAAAGGTTCACAGTCCTTGCCCTGTGATCGCGTGCCCGTGTGTTAGTTGAAATGTTATCATTTTATTGTAATTTAGTAAGAAATACAAAACAGGTAAGTTTGTCCAACCAGATACTATTGTATTCGGAATATATATATATTTTTAAATAAGCATGTTTTGAAATCGTAGTGGAGTAATGTTAACCGCTTTTCCGTTTTCTTGAGTGACGGACGCGAACTCGTCTGCACTGCCTCAAAGAAGAATATTTTCAGGTATTCCACGCATAGTGCAATTCGGTTCACGTTCGTCCACATAATATGGATACTAACGTATCGTGGTAACCCGATTCAAAACTTATGAAAAGTCGTATACTGTTGGAACTATTGCTAACAAAAATTTTTTGTTTGTCCTACTTAACTAATAACCTAACACAATACATTGACTGGATATACATATCGATCAAGTGAATAAAAGTCCATAAATAAACAATGGTCGTTATAGCTTCAGAGTAGGCAGCATTTGTATTTGAACTACACAAGTAAGACATTGTTTTATCGACTTTACCTTTTGCGCATCCTGTCAAAACGAAGGGTTGCAATGCGCATGTGCGGCTCATTTGACAATTCCGACCGCCTGACACTTTAGCACGCTTACTATTGCGAACAAATACAATATCGTCAAAACATACAAAAACATAATCCAGATTATATTAGACGTGTTTCTTAATATCTATTTACATTCAAGTGATCAGTTTTCGTTTCTGAGTGTGTTTAAGATCTTTGCTTTTTTCATCTAACCTCAAGTCAGGAAGCCGCCATAACATGAACGTAATTTGATTGCAAAATGAAGTGTTTTATTTGTATTTGGTCAGTTTTACGATATAAGTAAACGATATTAATATCAGTTCGAACAAACAGAAGATTATCGGAGTTCACAAACAAACAACGAAGCAAAACATGACTTTATCGACTGAATAACGTGCAATTAAACTGTTCTCACATTATATCAAAATAATTGTTAAGATTTAATTAAGATTGGAATTAAATACATATCATTCTTGTGCCTCAAGATTTTAAATAATATTTACAAAAAGTATTTTCAAAAAAGAAAAAACGTCGACATTTGCGAATTAACCTAAAGACTGCTGCTAGCATATAAACACAACACAAGAGTTCGGTAAGTCATTATTTAATTTACTGTCATTTTTGCTGTATTTAATTGCTAAAAAATAGCAAGAAATTATTACAAATATTTAATTCTAGTCAGTTTCATAACTTGCTACATTCAGTGGGCCTAGCACGAATATTTGCGACAAGCGCCTTCGTATCGTCATCCTAAATTATGTCAAAATGAGTAGTATGAGATTTCTGGTGTAGTTTACGTCTAGGGGTCTTTTAATTTTGTCGATGACGATACGATAGAGTTTATCACATATATTCGTGCTTGGCCCACATGACATTTTAGCTGTACAAGTTAGGTTATAAATTTTAATATTATGTTTTCGAAATTCCGAAAATATTTAATAGTGTTATATACATCAAATGCTATAACATATTTCTGGCATTGCTCATCAACTCATGGCAAGTAGAAATAATATTAAAAACATATTTGTGCATCTTTATTAAACACGATAATTATCTCCGTTATAAATTAAATTCATAGTTTTATATTTCATGTAAATCTTAATTACTTACTAAATTTTTTTTATTAATATAAGTATGAATATTATCGAACACTTTATAATATACCCAAGTAAAAATCAAGTTAAGTATCTTAATAAAATAGTAAACAACAAATCGGCCGCGGTTTCTTTTACGAATGGAGCAAAAGATAATATCATCCTCGTTGTTTTACACACGTCATTTTTGTAAATGAATTGCATGATGTTTTAAATGATTCCACGTATAATTTTACGATGAAATTGTAATATTTGATTCTGTGTAACCTCACGCTCGAGCCGGTGATACATTAGTAACAGAATTCCAGTGAAACTCCCCTGAGAGATATTACAGAACGAACCGGAGAGTATACTATTTCATAATAACGTGGAGTCCATTAACGTGAAATATGCAGACTTTGTCATAGCGGAATGATTTCATTACTTCCACGATTGTTGTTATCTAAAAATATTGTGGAAATTGATTAATTACTATTGTTTCCTTTCCTTCTCATCGTTTCTTAATTAGAAAAGGTTAGGAACGGGAAGACTAGAATTGGCATAAGCACCACACTCATCAGACGAAACGAAGAAATACTTCCACTTCACGCCCGGTGTTGCTTCAGACGAGCGGGCCATTTTTGCAGTAGCTAGTTCGGGCTCCACCGCACTCTACTTTTAATTCGTGACCAGACTTCATAATAAACAAATAGCATTTACTTAAAACCTGATAGCTTTGCTACAACTGTATTTAGCCAAGTTTTATTTAATGAACATCGATTACTTCGGGCGACTAGGGCGAGGCTCGCGTGTTCACAAGTACTTGAGTTTTTCTTTGCACGCAGAACGTATGACCAACTGCTTATAAATTTCTTTATTCTAGGCCACGAAGTCTACTTTATAACGCATATTACCACTTGATTCCTTAAATAATTGCTTTACTGTAATGGGATATAATTGTAATTGCTTTTACTAGTTTTTAATCGTTAATTAGTTCAGGTTGATCGTTGAGCGATCGTTATCAATTGCGTAATTTTTTGATCTGTGACATTCCCAAAATATTGTGTCGTATGCCAACAATACGTGTGATATTGGTCCGCCATCTCTGGCTTAGAACAATTTTTTTAGTAATAATAATACGAGTATTAACTAAGCGTTAGTTGCTGGAATTAACTTTTAATTTTAAATTACCTTTAGTTTATCTCTAGAAAAAGTATTTTATAAGAGCTTCAGAGTCTAAGCTCTAGAAGACTCTATTAAATTTAGTTTTAATTCAGATATATTTCGTAATTAATTCAGATAAATGTTACTAGCAATACTAGAAAAATCTAGCTTATTATGAATACATTCAAAATGCTTGACGCAGCTTTTATTATAAAGCCAAGTATTATCGCGAGCGTGTATCAACACAATCGCAAATTATCGATTTTTTTATTAATATAGGTCAAATGACGCAACGTACGAGATAAAAATGAATTATGTTTCCAATGGAAATTATTATTTCCATATCTTATAGAAACTAATTTACATGTTGCTTGATAAAATGACAACTTCGGTCTTATTGTAAGGATGAGTAAAATAATATTATAGACCGACAAGGCCATCTAAACCGGTGGGTATAAGTCAAACTAAATTATGACAGCTCACTAGCGTCCACTAGGTCCTCTTTGTGCTGTCGTGACACCTTTTATGTCATTTTTGATGTCGAAATAGGTTTTATACATAGTTCTGAGAGAACCAGAAGCGCCTTTCTTACCGGTTCAGCTATCCTTGTTTGACTGTGCTTTGTACATCTGTGCCAAATTTCATCAAGATCCGTTGAGCTGTTTCGGAGATACCTTCAAACAAACATCCATCCATCTAAACATTCGCATTTATAATATTAGGTCCTTACATATGAAATTGGCGTTTTGTATGGGAGGAACAAAAAGTCGAATATTTTTTAATATAATGTATTTAATTAATCAAAGTATGAACCATTATTTTCTATGCACTTTTGCCATCTCATAGGTAGTTCATTGATCCCTCTACTAAAAAAACCAGTCGGACGGGAATCAATAAAATCTTTGAAGGCGATTTGGACTGCCCCATCGGAGTTGAATTTTTTCCCTTGCAAGAAGTTATCCAAATTTCGAAAAAAATGGTAATCTGTTGGAGCAAGGTCCGGGGAGTACGGAGGATGTCTTAGACTTTCCAATTGAAGCTCTTCTAATTTTGTAGCCGTCTGTTGCGCAGTGTGTGGTCTAGCGTTGTCGTGAAGCAGCA
Organism: Papilio machaon; assembly: GCF_912999745.1. Classification (NCBI taxonomy): domain Eukaryota; kingdom Metazoa; phylum Arthropoda; class Insecta; order Lepidoptera; family Papilionidae; genus Papilio; species Papilio machaon. The sequence goes on along the minus strand of NC_059996.1, from coordinate 3,875,724 downwards.
GTGGCGTGGAGCGATTGACCAGCCTAGGTTGTTTAGCCGCTAGCTTTTCCATCATGCTTTGCAATTGCTGACAATAGACATCAGCCGTAATAGTCTGGCCAGATTTGAGAAAACTGTAATGAACAATACCGGCACTAGTCCACCAAACGCTTACAAGTAACTTTTTTGGGGTTAATTTTCGCTTGGGGCAGGATTTGGCTGGTTGGCCAGGATCCAACCATTGCGCTTAGCGCTTCCGATTACGTAAAGAACCCATTTTTCATCACAGGTAATGATTCGGTTTAAAATACCTTCATTATTGTGCCGGTTTAGTAATGTAACGCAACAGTCGACGCGCGTTTGCCGGTTTGCTTCAGTCAATTCGTGAGGTACCCACCTTTCAAGCTTTTTAATCTTCCCAATTTGCTTCAAGTGAATTAAAACAGTTTTATCACTAACATCGCAGCCTGCAGCTAACTCGGACGTGGTTTGCGATGGATCCGCTTCCACAATAGCCTTCAACTCTTCATTATCAACTTGAGTCTCAGGCCGTCCACGGGGCTTGTTCTGCAGATCGAAATTTCCAGAACGAAAACGTTGGAACCAAAAACGAACTGTGTTTTCTTTTGCAGCACGACCGCCATACACATCATTCACCCTTCGAGTCGTTTCCGCAGCACTAGTGCCACGGCGGAACTCGTACTCGTAAATAATGCGATATTTTAAGTTTTCCATTTTGTAAAATGAGTGACGCAAACAGAAAAAAACAGAAGAAAAAAAACAAATGAATGACGGTCATCGAACCACAAATACATGAGTCTATAGCTGTACAAATTTGAATTTGGAATTCCTTACCAAAGAGGAGAAATTCGTGATTAAAGTGGCCAGTACGAAAAACGCCAATTTCATATGTAAGGACCTAATATTAGTAAGATAAGACTTTCAAAGAAGTTGCTGAACAATTTTTTCTCAATTTTTCAATTGCAAACGTTATCAAAACGGACAACGGCGCGGCGTCAATACACCGCTCAACAGGTCCAAGTTAAATTAACAATAGAACCAAGACTTGTACAGGTAATTTGAAGATAATTGTGGGAACTTGATGATTCGAGTTTCATGCGAGTTTGAACAAAGACATAGCACAATTGAACTTAAATTTTAATTTTTATTATACTACGGCTTGGGAATGGATACGTGCTATCGATTATTATTTTATATTTATTCATTGCGGCAATCATAATCCTTTTGTTGTTTTATTATATTGTTGTGTTGATTGCGTGGGATATCGTCATATTGCTTATCGTTGTGGCATTACAATAAAAACTCTATTGCAACTTAATAACTTAGTGCTTACTTTAGTAGTAATAGTGGCAATCCTGAATTTTATTTAGTCAAATGTCATGGTTGACCAAAATATAGATCAAGAGAGTTTGATCCCTTGATTGACCATGCTATTATTATTAGAAGTAGACTATTTCGAGCTAGAAATAACAAATTAAAAAAACTTTAACTTTTTCAGACAATAAAGCGATATGTATATCGACGCTGGAAAGCGTAAACGCTGTAACCCCGAAAGTATGAACTTTACAGGAGAGCCAAAAAATGATAACTCGTGAGCTGATACGCCTACAAGCATGCGGTATTTAGCAATGTTGTGTAGTTTGTGCTAACCTATAATAAAATCATTATCGTTTGATAATGGTTGAAATTATTAACGTGTGAATAACATATTCGCGATTTCAAAGGTTACAGCGTTTATGCTTTCCAGCGTCGATATGTATATTTCCAAATTGTGGATTGAGATTAAGGAATGTTTTTTTAATTCGGTTGCAGCAAAGCGGATGTGTAGGGGCACGGGTTGTAACGCATCACAACGCAAAGTAATTGTCCGGTTGCGATTTCGAATCCGGCGCGTGCGCACCAGCGTGACCGAAAGTGACAGCCATTACGAAATCATATTGTAACAATAGTTTCAATATCATTATTTATCGCTTTCACTTTTAATTACAAGTTTTATTATTTTAGTATTTGTGAAAATTTTATAGCAGTACTAGCGGTCGCATGCGCGGTCGACTTCGTTAGCGCAGACAAAAAGTAGCCTTTAATATCATGCATCAGCTACCTTCCCGTTAAAGTATCGATAAAATCGGCCCAGTCGATTCAGAGATTACCCGGAGCAAACGCGGCCTTGCGGATACAAATATACACAGATACGCAGACAGACAAAAATTTAAAAAGTCGGTTTTCATATTTTTATAAGTATGATAGATGAACATGTGGATGGATGTATAAAAAATTATAATTGGTATGTTGGTTACAAAATGATAGGTTGTAAAGTGTTATTGTTACGAAGTCACATATGGAGTAAAAATTTCTGTTTAATTCTTGTAGTTATTTAATAGTTCTGACTCGAGGTAGTTGTATGAATACCGTCATTACTTAACGTACTCATTTCAAAACGTACATGTCGACCATACACGTACAGGTGAAAAAATTTGAACCAAAGTCTTTTGCGCAATGAAGTGCAAAAAAGTTGAAAAACAAACATGGTTGGATGCACATCCGATAATGAAAAAAAAAAAGTTAAAACCATGTTACGGTAATATTGATACGTGACACCGACTAGTTAATCTAAAATAAAGTTTTCAGTTTATACAGGATAATACATTTATACAGGATATAGTTTATACAAGATGATAATGTCCCTTGTATTGTGATCAGTAAATCAATGAATTGAAATGTCATTCGATTCGTATTCGTCTGGAGTTATTTGGAATTCTTGTTTTTTTTAATTCTATGTGTTATTGCTCGTTTTTGTTTTAATATAATCGTTGAAGTGTAGTCTACTGCTCACATTGTCTCGACGCCACCACGGCGCTACATTCTGTTCAAATTCCTGACGTAAGTCGATAACGCTTTCCTACGTTCAACTTTAGATGAACACTCGACATTTCATTACGAACATACCTCTATGAAGTTTGTATTAGCCAGAGGTATAGGGTGTGAGCATTTTCATTTTAGTGCATAAGAGATCGTGATTGTTATAGTGTTATTAGTGTTTTTTTTACTATTAGTTTGATTATCTTGTATGTTAACTACAGTTAGTTAAATCTGTGGAGGATAATGCATTATTATTCACGCATTGCGTGTTTTTAATATCTGATTGCGTAGTCTTTGTTACATTCCAACGTCACTCTGATCTTATTGCGCATGCAACGGATTAAGGAAGAGAAGGTCGACTTTGAACATCTTTATTAGGATGCTCATTATCATTATAAGTAAGCGATATACTTTAATTTACCATTTGCAATAAAGCAAAAAATATTTTAGTCTTCATCCATACAGCTACAATAGATATTCTTGATAAGTAAACGGCGCATTGCAAACAAGTACTTCCTTACTATGATCGCGATTTCCCTTGCGTCGTCTTTTGGTTTTTTCATTTTCGTACGTTCGTCTGCGTGCAGCGTAAGGTTGTAAGGCTGCTTGTGTAAAGTCCATGTTTTATTAAATCAAAGGTATATCCTCATAGGAACGGATCCAATTACAATTTGTAATGTATACTTGAGTAAGTATTTTTCCATTTAACAGTGTATCGGCACTTATAGTTTTTTATTTCATATTTGGTAAAAGTTCGAGCAACCTAACTATTACGATTTTGTCAACTGTCAATTCAATGAAATTGCCAGTAATTTTATCAAAAAATCATCATATTGTTTGTTAGAATTGTAACCGTTGTAGGAGCGCCGGTGTGCTAGTGCACAGTGACAATTGACAATGAGATAGATGTGTGTCGGACGCGGTTTGATTTCCGGCGTGCGCGCGCGCCGACTCATGCCCGCGCCCCAATTTCCGGTCGACTATTCACCTATTACCTAACCATTGTGTCAATTTTATTTTACATTATAATTTACTGTGTTACAATTTGAAATTTGTTAACGAAGTACTTATTAGAATTAACCTGAACTACTTGTCGATAATTTTGTATCAAAGTTCATATTTTAAAGGAAACGAATATATTGAGATTCTCCCAAAATATCCGAATATACAAAGAATTATTTACAACCCTATTATTTTTGAAATGTTAATAACGATTTATTTGTTGAATTGTCATCATCTTTATAGTACTTAATAACATTTTCAAGACCTACCTTTTTAATTAATAACCAAAAGGCAAACAGTCCAAGTCATATTAGTTGGTATAAAATCTACATAAATGATTAGATATGTATGTAAACAAACGTGTCAATTTGTCCGCGTGTAAAGCAATTAGCATTGGAATCAAGGATGATTAGTGCTTTGTTTAATTCAATAGAAACGTGTACACTAGACTCATTAGACCTGGATAGAAATTATGTACATATAATTGCAGTTACCGCTGATTCTGCCTATGATCACTGAAATTTATAATAATTCAAAATACTATTATATCGTAGTTAATACGATAAAAATGCAGCTCTTTGCTAAAATAACGAAGTCACGACCGAAAAGAAAATACTGGTGGTATTCCTCATTTACGTGCTAAGTCAGGGTGTGTCACTATTTAGAACAAACTATTAAAAAAAATGTAGCACCAGGCTAATTCTTTGTTTTTTTTTAGTTTATCAATCGCTGGTGCTCCTATCAGATTTCTTTTTTCTTTCTCGTAGTTTCGTACCTTTAATTACCTAACACTGAAAAACACCTTATCTTATGGTTAATTATACACATGTTTACCTCTAGCAGAAATTATTTGAAATAATTTAAGATTAAAATTAACACTTTCTCATAATGTACATAAAAAGCTGTAGAGTTATTTTCGTTGCCTATGGTATTAAGTGACAGAATTTGAAATGTTTATTCTGAAGTATGCGTGCAGCACGCGTTTTCATTTCATTCCATTTTAAGTACGTTGACACGATCAAAGAGAATTTCAAATAAGCCGCGTTGTGCCAAGCGATGCTGATAAATTCTTAGGAATTTAGTGCTACTGCTACTTTCTAAATAATATGCATTTTTCAAACTGTTTCTGTGATACAAGCAAAAAGTTTGGGTATCACCATTTTAGTTGGTGAAATCAAAAAGGACCACAACAAGTTATGTTACCTGTGATTTAACCTTCTAGATCTTAAATTACTTTATGAACCTCAACTACTTTTTTATACAATGAAATGTCTTTTGTATATTATACAAGGGAAACTTATGAAGTCACTTACTGTATTTTGGTGAATTTATAATAATAATAATAGCCCTTTATTCTGAAATTATTTGAAATATAGGTACACGTGATAAAAAATTATAAAATGTCCCTAATCTCAGTGTGCCTCTTGGCATATGCCTCCTCTAAACGTTTCCATTGTTTTCTGTCGTGGGCGACTCTCCTCCAATATGGGCCGGCTGCCATCTTTTTTGGTGAATTTAGTTTTCTGTTAATATTCAATCCTTTCGAAGAAATCTATCTAAATCTACCTTCCATCCCATTCTTAAAGGAAAGGATGGGAAGAGGACTAACATTAGGCATCCGGCCTCTTCCTCATCAGATGAAAGTCTTCTGTATGGTCGTGGTATTACACCGGTCGAGCCGGCCCCTCCATGCAAAATACGTTATTGCCAGCTCTACCACTGTCGATATTTTTTTAAATGAACGTCCAGTAAGTGGTACGGTCTTCTTTTATAGAAATCCACTAACCTTTACTGCATTTATCTAATATGCTTTGTAAGTATACCGGGTACAATTAAGTACCGCAATTATCAAATTATGTAGCGATACTAGCAAATTGCTAACGTACGTAATGTGTAATTAGGTAAAGGAAAGGAGCAATGAACTCCGATAATGTTTTAGTAATTCGATACTTCGTATTCGATTACAGTGCAATAAGAATTAAGTGGGAAAATGGAGTTGTATACTTTTTCTTTGAGCTCCGATCGTGTAATTAATGATTTTGTTTTGGTTATCAGAAACTCGCAGAAAAACAAAAAGAGGAATGTGTGAAGATGGTTATGGAATAGTTTACAGTGAAACTATTTTCTTCTGTAATATTTGACCAGCCGTATAAATGGGTTTTTTTTGTAGACTACTGTTTAGGACTTAAGTGCTAGTTTCCTGTGACATCGTGATATCCAATCAAAGTGCGAAACCAATATACGTACGTGTCGCCTATTGGCTAATTATCCCCACCCCGCTATCCTAGATCATTGTATCAAAAACCAGAATACATTTCAAATACGGAAGACTATACGTTGGTTTGATTTCAAAGTTCCAAATCCTCAAACGCCTCAACACTTTTAGTTTTTTCCAAACCATATGTAGCTACACACACGCCGCTACAACTACTTCGTGTTCTACGATCAGTTCACTGCCAAATTATTGACAAAAATGTTATTTATCACTGTTACGATTCTGTTGTTATGAAATAAAACATCGTTTCCAAGAATTAGTGTAATGAAAGATGATTAATGATAACTGTTATTATCCATCGCATCGTGTAATAAAGGAAGAAAATAGGTAATTTCATCGTATTTCTTTAACCTTTGATTAGGTGAAAATCGTAAGTATAGGATAAATGTATGTTGCATTTAATACTTAAAGACTTCGGTTCTTTACCTTCCAGCTATAACCTAGATTTCGATGAAATACTGCACGTTCCTGCTTTGCCAGACTTGTTTTTATATTGCCGCAATTTTATCCAGAGCTAACTTATTAAACACGTGTGACGGTGTTTTTCCAGGTATGGGGTTAAAGTAATAACTTAACTTCGTAGAAAAGTTGTTAAATGTTCTTTTTTACTGAACATTTTGTCGTCGTTTCGGTAGAAATATGATACGGCTACATTTCTTTGGCTGCCTTTTCTTGCTATTTGTTAGATTCGTTAAATTTACTCGAGATGTAGTTCGTTGAGTGAAAGCCGAGTTAATGGCTTAACGGAAAGCATACATTTTTTGTACTTTTGTTGTGTTTGGTTGTGCTTATGGTATTTTTTTTAATCTTAGATTCTAAAATAAATTTTAATGTCTTGTTTTAAAACGCTGGAGTGTTTTAGTTTCACTATTGAGGTTGAAAACCAATGTATTATTTAATATCTTTGAAAGCTGAAAGTTTAGGTCGGTGCGGCGAAACTTTGCTCTACTATGCCATGCTTTGAAAATGTATAATGTTGGATTTTGTTGATTTTTTGATGCATTAATAATAACAACGACACAGAAATGAAAATGATGGAGCATGAAACATCGGAACGTTAAAATATATTGAAATAAATAATTTCTATCATACAAATATTATATTCGTATTTATTTGTACTGTGGATGTTTGTTAGATGATATCTCCAGAATATCTAATATATAAAATTCTCGTGTCGCGGTGTTTGTGGTTAAACTCCTCCAAAACCGATTCTCATGAAATTTTGTGAGCATATTGAGTAGGTCTGAGAATCGGCCAACATCTATTTTTCATACCCCCCCCCCCATTTAGTTTTTTTTAACTGCGCGCGGACGGAGTCGCGGGCGACAGCTAGTATCTATATATATTTTAACTAAATATTATTCCTAAAATAAAACATGGATATTAAATTAATTAAAGTGACAAGAATTTTTTATAAAACTAACTTAACCTTAAGGTAATACAGATTTAATGATTAGGGTTAATTATAATTAAAGTAACAAAGGTCAAAGTAACAATAATTTTAATCCCATATTCGTGGTCGAGGCTGGTGTAGTCAAATTTACTTTAGTTTTATAACGTTTTTGTGATTACGAAGCCAATTGTGGCATTAATTATTTTCAACAACAGAACGAATCTATTGTCAACATTTTTATACGTACATCGAACAAAAGATTGTAGTAATTGATTAGAATATAGACAAAACATTGTTGAGTATTGTAAACATATACAAATTTGTTCAAAAATTTATTGGATACATGCTGATATTATTGGTACTTGCCGTGACTGCATTATTATAATACTACAGTACAATTGATTTATCTGCTTCTTGACCAGTTTGTTAAAGTTATTAAGTACTTAAGTTATCTACACTAATATTATAAAGAGGAAAGATTTGATTATTTGTTTGCATTAGATAGGCTCTGAAACTACTGAATAGATTTGAAAAGTTCTTTCCCTATTGTGAAGCTACACTATCACCGAGTTACATTTCTAAATTTTCTTTTATCCGCTAGGACGAAGTCCTAGGCAACTGCTATTCATAAGCAAATAATTGAATGTTGAATAAAAGAACATCTCGTCGAACATATTTGCAAAAGTTGTCAACAACTGTTAAATAAACATGTTAATTTTATTAAATTATACTTAAAATATGCTGGAGAAATTTTATAAATCTTTATGGTCTAGGACGATATATCATATCAGGTTTTCATCGAAATAAATGTGGAATTTTTCTTATTTCTATATCAAGAAATATTTGAATTCTATTACAGCGTATGAAATAAACTAACCTGGAAAAAGCAGTGCTACGCTCCGATACAATCCAATCCAATACATATTGTGTATGTATATAATGAATATTTGTGCATTTATAATAATTCAAGATAATTTTAACCGAAACCGAAACATCCGAAATTCATCTCTAGTATAGACGCAATCTAGAGAGATGTAAAAGGCAATCATTCTGACGTTTACTTTCCGTAGAGATTGCCTACATGAGGCTACGCGTGAGTAGGCACGCTACCCGTACAGAATTTGTTATCATAACGGCAGCTCAGGGTTAAGTAACGTTTATGCCTTCAATTACTATACTAAGTCGCTGTTATTACTTGGAGCAACCATTAGCGCTGAGTATTTAGTAAAAATTAACGTAAGTTATGTAATATGTTTAAAAGAAAAACTTTTTAAGAACTTAATCATAAAAAGAAGTGTGGTAATTGCTCCGTCCCAATGTCACCTTGATCAAGGTAATTATTTTCCAAACTAGTTTTGTGTGAGAAATACGAGTATTTAAAAATGTTTTTGAACGTTTAATGCGTGGAAAATGTATATTTTATTTTAATTATGTACTAGTTTAACCCGACATGCGATGTCATACCAAAGTCAGAACAATGTCAACGCATGCCGGGCACCGCTAGTATGTAATTTTTCAAGTTTTTGAGACGTTCATGTATAGGTATAATAGAAGAGGTAATTCCAGATGGCAAATTACTAAAGAGAAAGGACGCCAGACTACGCTCTCGTACATTTGTGTGTAGCTCATTCCCCTCCGTCCTTGTTCCTGTAAAAGGGTGTGTGCCCTTTAAGGGACCGCACCCATATTGTCACCTTACTTTTTGTTTCACATCCGAGCTTAAAGCGTTATTAGCCTAATGGGCCAGGGTTACGACGACGGTGTATATTCTTTTATTTCAAATTTATCAATCTACGGTTTCTTTGAAATATACCGTAATTTCTGTTAATGGATTTAATTTTTTTTGTTAACCTCTATAGTTACTCTATTAACAACCGTTTGCATTCCGTCTTATCTTAATACAATTTAAATTTATTCCAGTAGGCTTGCGAAGAATTTTTATTTGCTAACTGCTGTCGCGACGGGATGTTGTAAATTTCATGAGTCCAATTTTCTGTATTCATACATGAATTGCAAGGATTTATAACTAATGTGAATATTTAAAAAAGTTTAATATTCATTGAGTAACTAAATATTTTTTTTGTTATTTGCACGAGAATAGAATAAAACCATATATAAATTAAAATTTTTTAAACAGTCGTTAAATTAGAAACAAAATTAATTGTGAATATGACTAGTGGTTTGCAAGTTTATTTATTTTAATCATTTATTCTAATTTTGACTACCGTGGGTTTCTGAGACCAAATCCCCCTTTCAAAACACTGTTTTGTCAATGTTAACGACAAGTTTTTGGTCAGTAAGAATTTGGTCTCAGAAATCAACGATTAAAATTTCTGTATTAATTTCGATATTCATTCTAACAAACTACTTGATGTGAGTTAAATCCAAGTTATTATTGTATTACTATTGTTTCCTTGCAATTTGAGTTTACATGACTGTTATCGTATGTTTATCAGATTTTGTGTTTCCTGATTCGTGTTTTTGGTGCATTATATTTTGGCTGTTTGAATCAACACGCGATGCATGTTTAGGGTAAACAAGGAAGTGATTTGAAATCAAATAAATATGCAACAACGACATTATTTATTACCAAGAATTTTGTAGCCTAAGCACCATTGTTACATAATTAATTTGATTTTAGAAATATTTTCATTTGACAAACGATGATTCGACTACAAATATCTGTACAATTATTAGTACAACTTTGTTTCTTTAAAGAGAATGGTTGACAATGTTTGGGAACCAGTTTTAATTTTTTAAAAGATATCAAAGTACATATCTCATAAATATGTAATATACAAGTATTAATGTAAGTAGCATCAAATTGATTGGTAAGACAGGAATGTAAGTAAAATATTTTAAAAGTTTCCATGAAATAAAAAGTATTCGAATTTTAAAAACACATTAATTTTTGTCCTCAAGGATAATGCTTACTTACATCTCGTTAACTTTTCTAATTGCTATTGTTATTTGATGGTAAAGGTAATTCTTTATAACAATTGCCATAACTTGGAATAGTTCCTTGTGTCGAAATGTTTCGCTCTTTAGTTTCTGCCATCTTTAATCTTGATTATAAATTATGTCAATCTAACTAATCACAACGCAGAAGAACTAATTACTGTCATAAAGTGTCCTACAGGTGATTTGAAATAAAGGCAAACGTGAACTTGTGCCTATGTTGACTCGCGGCTTAATAGCTGTAAAAGCTACGCGTGGAGCCAAACACAAATGCTATGTAAATGCGGCCCCTGTATACGTGGTTTTTAAATATTAAAGCGTGTACTATTTCCCCGCGAACACGTGTTTACCTACACGTATATGTGTTGCAGTCCGAGCAACTACCAACAAACTCATAAAACATACATAATGAGCACGGCCCTGTATAGAACAGTCGGCGCCGCTGTGTCGTGTTGTGGGGCGCGGTTGTCATGACGACACCCACCACGCTCGCACCCCCTGCCCGTGCCCTCCGCACACACCCCCGCATACTAACCACCTCGCCTCAGCTGACCTGCCGACCTCTAGTGACGACGGCAAACTTGCCTGCAATATTTTACAGTTTTGTTTTTTCAACTAGTATAAAATTAAATGATATACTTTCTGTGTGTGAACAAATGTTCAGAATTTATCAACCCAATAATGTTTTACAGTAAATATAGTGCATTGGACTTAATTGAATGCATATCTCAGTTGCTATAACATATCCGATAAACCTGTATAAAATAATATCGACTGTGTAAATAATAATGACTCGGCCCTCAGATGACGTGGAAACTGGCAGGCAATCGAGTTACCAAAGTAGTTAATTACCCAAAAAAAATCGACAGAATACCGAATTCAAACCTGTCGTAGCAGCTATTGTATCTGAAAATGTTTTCACTACGTTTTCAAATAAGTACACAAGCTCAGAGTATAGATAAAAAGTTTTGAAGCATTCGTTTCTGCCAATTAGTCTTTCAATTTCAGCGCAATTATACTCTATTGTCCTTCTACGAAACTCTGTTTAAAGCTAAGGATTGTTCGAAATATTTAAATACAACTACACAAACCAATCTCTAGTGGTTTAAGAATTATTCGAAACCCATTTTTGTGTGCATTTATAACTTATCTCTTGTGTAATGGAGGGAAAATTATGAAACTCTGCGGTTTAGCTAATAGCGCTATGGTTTTCGATCGTTGTTTTGAATATTGTTAAGTATGCTAAAATAATATTTAATTATACACATTAATCTATAAGGCACAAAAAATAGTATATGTACGTAAGATAATTTTGACTTGAACTTGGACAATGTTTTATTTTGTTACACTTGGAATAATTCAAGTGAGCTTAGAGTGTAGTGCTTTTTGACAAGTCACATCACTGTTCTTCGTATTTTCAGTCTCTAGTTCGTACAGTCCGGCAACATGAATACTTCAAGTTTTAGAAGCTCGCGTGAGGTTCTTGCATGTCACGTATAAATATCGACTCACTTTATATCCTCGAATAAAACAACCACGAATTTATATGTTTCAAATTCGATCTTACAAGCTACAGAAAACCAATTACAGTTGCGTTATCATAAAGAATCTTATATTTTTGTGAACCATCATATAAAATATGTTGTAGGGGTGTATTTTGAATTTGACTGGCTTGTATCAATAAATATTACTGTTGGCTTCGGTTTATTGTAGTTGTTAAACTTAAATTTTCTCGCTTTTGTATATATACATATATATAATTTTTACAACACTTTCTTTGCGTCGCCATTAATCCGATGCAAAATGTATGTTTTCAGAGAGAAGAAAAACTTTGATGTATTTTATGTCGGCAAATAATATACTCTGAATCACAACTAAAATCTCATTTATGATAAGTGGATCAGCGCGCTGAAGCTAAATAAATACGCCAATGTGGGATCTTTCAGACAAAAAGTAAACTCTATCTTTGTGATACATTCTTATTGATAATAAGACATTCTGGCTTCAAATCTTATCAGTCAATGGACAATCATTAACTTTATAAATTAAATCTATGTAGCAATGAATTGAGCAAGTAATCATTTTCAAGTAGCACCTCGCATATGAAATGTAACGTTTCCTCTCTAACATACATACGCACTCTTGAAACTTTGCAGCGGCAAATGAGTGACTTACGTGTTAGACATCAAAGGTATAATTATGAGACGGGCTGCTCGTTTTCATGTTAAATTGTACTTCACTTTAAAGGGCATTCATATATTTATATACGAGGCCCTCCTTCCCCACTACCGCCTGCAGTACAGCCCTTAATAGATTCAACTCTTCAGTACTGCTATTGTCATTTAAAACTTTTCAACCTTAAGTTAAGGGTAGAAATGTTCCATTTGTGTACAAATAAGGATCGTTCTAATCATCTCTGAATGTCACTTCATACCAGACGACACTACGTCACATAATGAACGCGAAAACTTGAAATGTTTTTTAATAAAAATCTTCGCCAACAATATGAAAGGACATTGTTTCTCTCAAGGGTAGATACGCAATCGTAGTCTTTGCTCTTTCTATGCTGAAACATAAAAAATGCCAGTGGAAAGGATTTTTATATACAAAAGGATAATTTTGCTTTTAGTTTACAACGTGTGCCAGCTATTGTAGTCTGACACCGGGGCTTAAAAAGGCCAATTTGCAAATGCGCTACTTTTTAATTTCGCCTAATTGACTTTTACGTGGTTAAGATCAGGTTTTTAAATTGGCCTTATATTCATTGCATTCCTGTAGTCGTTTTTCCTTTCAAAAACGTTTAAATGTGTAATATTTATTTTTTTCTCTTGATGATAAAATTATAAATGCGAATGTTTAGATGGATGGATCGATGGATGGATGTTTGTTTGAAGGTATCTCCGGAACGGTTCAAAGGGTCTTGGTGAAATTTGGCACAGATGTAGAACATAGTCTAGAAGAACACATAGGCTACTTATTAAGTTTTTTTTTAAATTCCGCGCGGACGGAGTCGCAGGCAAAAGCTAGTTTGGAATATAATTCAATTTAAAACGTTAGGTTACATAGAACCTATATTAAAATATAACAAAAAGGCAAATAGGTAACGTGACATCAGGAATAAACGAATGTCTTGTTTGTTAAGTTATCGTGTATGTAAAAAACATAACCGACTGGTGGACGTCCCAAGAGATATGACCGGGACTGAATATATAGCTGGAAAAACGTGGGTAACCTGGATTAAAAATGATGATATTTGACGAATAATTTGTCGCGTGTGTACAAATACGGCAGACTTCGTGCTATTAATATGGAGAGGGCGATTGCGTCCCGCTTTATCCTGCAATGCGGCAAGTATTTTGACATTTATCATTTCGTATACTGACTCTTAGCTCTAATAGGTTTTTTGGAACATTACCAGGTTACCTATACCGTACTACGTACGTAACACCGGCTTATAACTTTTACCAAAGAGCCTATTACGATTTTTAAAATATATATCTTGGCACTTTTAGCAATTTAGGATGTTTAGCTTTTAAAAATATTTTTACGCTTCGACAATATATGACATTATTGAGAAAATACTGTGAATAAAAATGCATACACACAGACAAATGTAGCATTTATTATATTTAATCTGTTTTTTTCTCTACATTTTCATGTTATTAGTCATTGGGTCAGTATTTGGGTTATGTATTGGAATAATTTTGTAATAGCTGAGATTTAGAAAATATTTGAGCTTCATAGCTACCTGTTCAGAGTTGAAAAGCTAATGAAAAAATAATAGCTTCTAGTTATTTAATATTAATTTTCTACAACGAAGAAGCGGAAACTTTAAGGTTTTTTTAATACCTTTTTTATAAAAATCTGAGCGTTTTTATTTAAAAATGATGCACAAGTGATTTAATAATTGTTTTCAGAAAACGAGTGGAAGTGAGATTATTAAGTTAATGTATTTATTTAATGTTATAAATGCGAATGATTAGATGGATGGATGGATGTTTGAAGGTATCTCCAGAATGGATCAACGGATATCGATGTAATTAGGCATAGATGTAGAACATAGTCTGTAAGAATACATGTTACATACAAGGCTACAAGCATATACAAGGCTACTAGTTCCTTTTTTTAATTCCGCGCGAATGGAGTTGCAGGCGACAGCTAGTTTGATAATAACGATATTTTATCCAACTGTCTGGTCTGGTGTTGCGTATTTTTGTTTAATTTTTAAGCAAACATACTGAGTTTTAGATTTACTTTTTAAATAGTCTTGTAGAATTAACTTAGTTGTAAAAGAATCTGAGTACCTCATATCAACATTTTTAGCCGACTTCAAAAAGAAGGAGGTTATCAATTCGACTGTATTTTTTTTTTTTTTTATGTGTGTTACCGCGAAACTCCGCCCCTGGTGGTCCGATTTTGATGAAAAATATTTTAATCGAAAGGAAGTGCTTGCAGGTGGGTCCCATTTTTTTGTTTTTTTTTTTAAATAACTAGAAGACTAGTAGATTTTGAATATAGCTTCAAAATTTGTTGTGAAGATTAGGGACATTTTTGCTTTCAGCGCTTACGTAGGCTAAACTATAGGACCTACATAAAAATGATGTATGGCGAATTGTAGCTCTTTAAATGTGCTAAATAAAAGTCAGCGATAGCATATATCTATCTTTTATAGTTTTCTCACAATAACCATTTTTTTCTTCAGAAATATCAATTAAATTCATGCCCTATTTCCGACGCTATTATTCGAGTTCAGTATTAACCCTTATGTAAATAAACATGTTCATTATCAAGAGAATTTATTGTAGATTATATTTGCAATTGAAACTATATTCTGTCTAATAGTTTAGGAGATATCGTAAGAATAAAATTACGCGGAAACGAAAAATGCTACACGAAAAGCACAGTTTTGCTTTCTGGGCTTACGTAGGTCAAACTATATGACTTACATAAAAATAAGTATGGAGTAATTATAGATCCTTAAATTTGCTAAATAAAAGTCTTCGGTGGCATATATCTATCATCTATGGATGTCTCACAAAAACCATGTTATTGTGAACAAACTTCGATTAAAATGCACACGAAAAACAGCGTCGTAAGCTTACGGCGCTATTATATTACATTCGATATGAATCCTTATCCAAATAAATATGTTTGATGGCTAGAGTATTAAATGCAGATTACATTAGCCTTTAAACTATCTAATTCTGATCAATAGTTTGGGAGATATTAAATAATTAAAAACTACGCGCATTCGAAAAATGCTAGTGCGGCGCGCGGCTGGACAAAATTAAAGGCACGCTACGATGCACGGTGGTCTCAAATCGGATTTGAGGGACTTAGGGTCAAAGTGTTCGTTACCAGTTTTTTCTTTATGGAAATGAGTAGAGGACATCAACCCAAATAATAGTTGTCATGTACATTTTTTGCCTAAAGGTTGTAGTTTGGACAGAAAAAAATAATCATCGTTTTTTTTGTATGAAACGCATCAAAAAATGTTAAATTGTAGCTAAGCCCTGTTTGATCCCGCCTTCAAACCTTTTTTTTCTTAATCCCTGTCTAGTCTACTATCGTTACACATAGTAAACTTGCGCAACTAGCTGCTACTCTTCGAGATTAAACGATTTAAAAATTTGCAAAATCAGGATTATTTTTAAAATATTTATTTTGTATTTACATATTTTATTTGCACCTACTTTATAAAGAACTGAATAAAAATGTATTTAAACTATGATTATAATGTCAATATCAAACATAATATCAAAAACTAGTGTCTAAACTTACTCACTATTGCTATCACCATGTTGCAATTGCAATGTATCTACATCTTGAAATTTGATTTCTGACTCTGTCGAAAAAGGTAGCAGCTCTTTGGCTCTTGGCGATAGAACCATTGCATTTTGATTTCTCATACGAGGTCTTAGCGCTGAAATCTTCGGATCAGACGACAACCTTTATTTACTTCAACCTTTTTGAATTTTGATGGCTCCGAGTGTTTCTATTTCACCTCTTATACTAGTTCTTATAGCTGCCACTGTTGATTTTGTTTCTTTTGTAAATTTAAAAAAAAAATAGGACGACAATAGAACGTTGAAGACGGTCGGTCATTTTCCCAAACAATACTTCCATCAGATTTCTGCAGCCTTATTGGAACTAGACTAGCCATAAAAATACTAGTCATCAAATTCTTCATCTGACTTCTGTTTGTAGTTACTTTGACGGGAAGCTCCATCTAAGCCCCATTTACTAATAAGCTGTAATTCTGCAGTAGAGTCCAAGTCAAAAGCAAGTACATCCAGAAGTCATGATACTGTCAAGTTCAGCAGGGGCTTGAAGTTTAATGGATGCTCCTTCATTAGTAATTGTCTTGTCTTCTTTGTCTGGATAACACTGTAATTTGGCTTGCTTAAGCTTAATAATATGACGGATACAGCTCAGAGCCAGTTTCGCCCACTGCCTCTCTAAAATTGATGTATTGCCACTTCGATAGTTTTAGGGAAACAAACAATGCTTAGATGGAGCTTCCCGTCAAAGTAACAGGAAACAGGAGTCAGATGAAGAATTTGATGACTAGTATTTTTATGGCTAGTCTAGTTCCAATAAGGCTGCAGAAACCTGATGGAACTATTGTTTGGGAAAATGACGGACCGTCTTCAACGTTCTATTGTCGTCCTATTTTTTTTTTAATTAACAAAAGAAACAAAATCAACAGTGGCAGCTATAAGAACTAGTATAAGAGGTGAAATAGAAACACTCGGAGCCATCAAAATTCAAAAAGGTTGAAGTAAATAAAGGTTGTCGTCTGATCCGAAGATTTCAGCGCTAAGACCTTGTATGAGAAATCAAAATGCAATGGTTCTATCGCCAAGAGCCAAAGAGCTGCTACCTTTTTCGACAGAGTCAGAAATCAAATTTGGCAGCTATAAGAACTAGTATAAGAGGTGAAATAGAAACACTCGGAGCCATCAAAATTCAAAAAGGTTGAAGTAAATAAAGGTTGTCGTCTGATCCGAAGATTTCAGCGCTAAGACCTCGCATGAGAAATCAAAATGCAATGGTTCTATCGCCAAGAGCCAAAGAGCTGCTACCTTTTTCGACAGAGTCAGAAATCAAATTTCAAGATGTAGATACATTGCAATTGCAACATGGTGATAGCAATAGTGAGTAAGTTTAGACACTAGTTTTTGATATTATGTTTGATATTGACATTATAATCATAGTTTAAATACATTTTTATTCAGTTCTTTATAAAGTAGGTGCAAATAAAATATGTAAATACAAAATAAATATTTTAAAAATAATCCTGATTTTGCAAATTTTTAAATCGTTTAATCTCGAAGAGTAGCAGCTAGTTGCGCAAGTTTACTATGTGTAACGATAGTAGACTAGACAGGGATTAAGAAAAAAAAGGTTTGAAGGCGGGATCAAACAGGGCTTAGCTACAATTTAACATTTTTTGATGCGTTTCATACAAAAAAAACGATGATTATTTTTTTCTGTCCAAACTACAACCTTTAGGCAAAAAATGTACATGACAACTATTATTTGGGTTGATGTCCTCTACTCATTTCCATAAAGAAAAAACTGGTAACGAACACTTTGACCCTAAGTCCCTCAAATCCGATTTGAGACCACCGTGCGATGTATTAGTTCGTTAATTTTCAATTTGTATACCGATTTTGATAATTATTTCATTGTTTAAAGGATAAGTGGTTATCTGGTGTATTCTAAATTAGTTTTTGAATTGAAGTACACACATATCAAATAGGAAAGTCCTTTTCTTTATTTGTCTTATTTATGTCTTTATATGTATTAAGGAAATTTGTAATTGAACTTCTAATTCACTAAAAATTGTGAAATAAAACAAAAATTTTAAGAAAAAAAAATAGCCGACTTCAAAAAAAAACAATCTCAAACAAAATGCACTCAAAAGTAACCTAAAAAAAACAATTTCAAACAAAATGCACTCAAAAGTAACCTAATAAAACCAATTCAAAACAAAATGCACTCAAAAGTAACATAAAAAAACAATTTTAAACAAAATGCATTCAAAAGTACCATAAAAAACAATCTCAAACAAAATGCACTAAAAAGAAACAAAATAATGACATGAAAACTTCTTTCTTTCTTTCTTCTCTCTTTCAAAAACCCTCTAAACTCTAAAGAAAGTTCTCTTCTTTCTTGTAACATGTCTATATTGTATAATTATTGTTATTTTGGAGTCGGTTTCGGCCTAAGTAGGGACATAAACGTAAGTATGTGTCATACATCTCAAATATAAAATGTATAATATTATATTTACTTCGGCCGACACCGACTGCGAAATAACAATAATTATACAATATAGACATGTTACAAGAAAGAAGAGAACTTTCTTTAGAGTTTAGAGGGTTTTTGAAAGAGAGAAGAAAGAAAGAAAGAAGTTTTCATGTCATTATTTTGTTTCTTTTTAGTGCATTTTGTTTGAGATTGTTTTTTATGGTACTTTTGAATGCATTTTGTTTAAAATTGTTTTTTTATGTTACTTTTGAGTGCATTTTGTTTTGAATTGGTTTTATTAGGTTATTGATAATATTATAAGGTGTCAACGAGCAAACGGTCACCTAATTCGCCGAAATAGCAACGCAACCACTACCCATAAGCATCTGCAATTGCAGATGCGTTGCCAACCTTGAATCGACGGAGGACGGAGGGACGCACAGAAAGAGAATATTATCCTTTCCAATGCATGCCCTCCTCTATCAAAACTACTGCCCCTTCCCATCCTTTCCTTATAAGAAAAGGGTGGGAAGAAAAAGAGGACTAAAATTAGGCCTCTGGTACCCCACTCATCAGACAAAACGGGGAATTGCTTTCACTTCACGCCTGTCTTCTGTGTGGTTGTGGTACTAAACCGAGCGAGCCGGCCCATTGGTTCAACCGATGTTGTTGTTGCTGGCGTCTACCACTGTTAGAGTCAGTTTTTCTACAATGTAAAAGCACGTATTGAAATAATCCCTAATATGTTTTCCTTAAAAGTGTAACGAGGATCAAATACGCAACGATTAATATTAATTCAGTCCAAGAGAAAGTTTGGAGGACTAGTGAACCCTGATTTGCAACAAAACGAAATCACGGCTATAAAGTATTTCACCCTTTTGACGACACATTATGTACATTTGCAGCGCGTAACGGCACAGCCACGGTTCACAATTTCCATTAAGCTACCTAAGCGTGTAAACACCCTAACATTACAATCTAAAAATTGAATTTGAACTATAACTGTGTTAGAATTAAAGTAGAAAATCCTTTGCGAGTTTAGTGTACTTACTTCGTTTTTGTTTGGGCGTCGCCGTGCCCCGTGTAACACATATCGTATTAGCAAAGGATGGTATCTTACTGCAATTAGCTTCAGCTTTTCGGGAGTACCGTATAGACCGGCGACATCGTAAACTGGTATATTTAGTACGTCGAAACTTTGACTTTACGACCTAATACAATATAAGTATTTGAATTGTGATCAATCTTAATATTTCAATGGAGATTTTTCGAAATCATATTGTTTTCATTCTCAGTAATAAATTACCGAGAAACCTATCTTTTTGTACAGGGTTTTTGGCTGTGGAAACCCACAGAACTACGATTCGTTTACCCGCTGTTTAAATTGATATCATTTATCCTCAACTAACATTAGACAAAAGATAATATTTATACTTAATTTTTATATTCATAATTTATCTCTTAATCTTACAATGCACCTTGTATATACAAGACGTGTAGGGTAGAGCGGGGCTAGTTGAGCATAGGGGCAAGTTGGGCAATCGAAATATCTCGCAAACTATTCACTGTACGCATAAGCTTTGTATGGCGAAAAGAAAGAGTTTCGGGAGGGATAATCACCACGCGTTCGCTAATGGGGGCTGGACGAACGAGTGAAGCACCAGAGCGTTTTGTTTATTTTGTGACCAAAAAGTAAGTACGTAGTTTATCGCAACTTTTCGTCTGTATTAGTCAATTGTTGAATGTTTACAATCAGGTAAGTGTTAATCTTCTATGGAGTTATTGTACTTTTGATATGTAAAGAGATACTGGGTACAATTCTTATGATTTATTTATAAAGACGCATTGATTTTAAAATTCCGGGTTGGGGTTAGTTGAGCTATAGTTGCTCAACTTACCATACGACGAAACAACCCGGGGAAAACCCTCACTATTTATGATATACCATAAATAGTGGCTGATTCGTTGCCGTCTGTTCAAACAAGTATAAATATTGTTAACGGTTTCCAAAAGACAGGCGTTTTCCCGTATAATGCAAACATTTTTGTTGAGGATGAGTTTTCTCCATCATTTGTAATCGATCGTTCTGAACCAGAAACTATCGAGTCGGAAAAAGATCATCCAGAGCAAGCTTTGGTGTCCAGTACTGATCCTAATCCCACTCCTTGTGCCTCAACCAGCCAAGCTGAACCCGAAGCTTGTCCAAGCAACAAATAAAAAACGAGACGACCTTGTACCAGTATTTTCCCTGGAAATTGTACGACCATACTCAAAGGCTGGCTCTAGAGAAACAAATAAGACTAACAAGAAAGGAAAGCTGCAATACTAACATACTTATTAAGTAGCTAAAATCTTATTTTTTTTTAAGATAGCTAAGTCTGATTTTAAACAAAAATACTGAATTTAATCCTGAAGTTAGTCTTAAGATTCGTTGATGTTTTGTTTATTCTATTTTCAGTTAATTATCCAAAGAACATTATTTTAAGTTTTTGTTGTTCTGTCACTAAAAGACTATTAATAAAGTGCTGATTGTCAAACACATATTTTACTTCATCTCTAGTCAACATTGAACTCATAGTTTGGTTAGACATTCTTAGTGCTCAACTTGCCCCATACCCTTGCTCAACTTACCTCACCTGTGGGGTAAATTGAGCATACTTGACTTTCCGCATTTAAACAGCTGTAGCTCTTAAATTCGATTTGCTACAAAAAATTACTATGGACACTTTTGCCAAGGGATAAATTACTAATCCATCAAGCCGCATAACAACTCACTGAGACTTATCATTGAGGAGCTACATCCGCTCAAGTGAAAAATTGCTCAACTAACCCCGCCCTACCCTACATGTTAAATTACGTACAGGTAGTGAGGTGAGCTTATCCCAGTGATTCGAGGGCGGGTAATTATTTATTAAAATTGTTGCCATACTCCGCGCAGTCGGCTTCACGGTATGTTATTAGCTAGCGTGAAATTTTCGGCGCTGTATGTAGGCCAGAGTGGGGGCCGATTTCACCCGACTGCTTGTTATTTTAACGAAGTATATTCTAGAAAACAAATTGCTGCGTTTTAATTACTTCCATACACCAATTAGTTTATAGGCTAGAATAGATGATAAACTCAATGCTTATAATGCACTTAAATATGCTCTTCAACCTATGATACTTACAGGGTGAGTCAAAAATGAGCGTCTACGAAGATATCACTTCTTCAAGGGCGAACCCTTCCGAATAACAAGTAAACTATTTGCTTTTGCAGTAAGAACACTGTATCCTTCCCGCTTTTCTTTTTCACCCAGTTTTCTAACGTCGTCGTATATTTTAAACATGTTAATTTGATGTTTGCTGTCTTTAGCAGGTTGTATTTCAGATTTTTTTAAATAAAATATATTAATTTCGAGACGCTTTTAAACTTAGTTTATTAGTGTTAACACGTGTTTTAACCCTGTGACCGCCGCTGTTTGGTATTATGGACATCAATGTGGTTATATGTTTCACTATAAATATTTAAGCATTGCTTTCGGTATTAATTAGTACTTAATTATTTATTGGCCAAGCTTGCATTTTGCAAGCCTTTGGATAATAACGATTCAATAACCATGATTTGTCAAAATCCGCTTCGTGCGCTAGATTCACAGTGACGTCGAATGTTAACGTGCGGTTAAAGGGTTGACATATGTTTAATTTAAAATGTATTTGAAACACTAACTTTTACAATTTATCGTTATTTAAACAGTTCCTTAGAGCACAATGATCTTGCTAAAGGACGCCTTGAGTGTCTGGGAGGTAATTTCCATTTTATTTAAACAATAACAGTCCTTGACAAAAATATACGATTACAAATTTTGGAATAGCGCAGCTTAATGTCTATTCTTTTCGTAAATATTGTAGAAACTGTGATAAGGAATGTGTTACATTTATCGACAATTTAACATCAAATGAATTGCTTGTTTTATAAGTAACTTATTCCTAATTCTATAATTTCGTTTATTCGGAGGTTAATGCTACGGTCCATTAAGCTAAAGTATGTTTAGCAGTGTCGGCGCAGCACAAGCAGTGTTTAGTTACTTCGCCGACAAACAAGTGCAGCACATAGTTTGTGACACGTTGTTTTCGTTGACGAAATATTTTAACAGGTTCAGTAGCACGGGACGCTGCTGTGCGAATTTATTTTCAGCGATGCAAGTGCTTAAACGAATTTATGCAGCGCTTAAAATTCCTGATTGAAGTTAGTGGAACGAAAATTTCCAGTTAGAAATTGTTACACTTTTTTTAGTTTCGATCTATCTGAATTATTTTTAGACCAGAAGTTTAGATTAAGGTATTTGTATGAACAACAAAAAGTGCTAGCATTATATAAATGGGAATGTTTAGAAGGATGAATGTATGGATGTTTGTTAGAAGATATCTCTAGAATGGTTCAACGGATCTGGATGAAATTTGTTATATGGATGATATAGACAATAGTATTGAAGAATACATAGTCTAACTATGATCCCGGAACAGTGTACGGTTTCTGAGGGATATGCTTGATTCTCATATTTACTTGATAACTCCGCAACGGTTTGACAGATCTTATTGAAATTTGGCACATATAGCTTAGTTTCGATGAACACGAGAGATACTTTTTGTTCTTCTTTTAAATTATACAAAATTATACACTTATATACATATTAAACTAAAATGTAGGTTGATAATTATATTTTAATTAATAATTTAGTACCTAATTAAAATTTCAAAGCTTTTCTAGTAAATGTGCTTAAATATAAAAAAACCCTTAAAATTTATGTCATATTCGAATCGTCGTACAAGTTGTAAATTAAAAAACATTGGGATTTACTTATAGTAGAATAAGTTTACATAGTTTTTAACCCATCCAACCATGTAATAATTCTACAATTTAATAATACAATTAATTGGAGAATGTTTTTAAACTCTGAGTAAAACCTGAGTCGACTCATTTAAAATAAATGATGCATATTTTTCAACGTCTAAGCAAGAACTAGCGCTGGGACCGGCCGAGGTAATTCAGTACATTTCACTGAATAACTCCGCTCTCCAAATTGGTTTTGAAAAGGTCATTGAAACAGCAGCGCAGTATTATACAGTTGAAAGAAACGTTAAGGTATAAGAATCCTACGTACCCGTACACAGCGCACTGGTAGCCGCCATGAATTTAATCTCTTAGTAGAAAACATCACGTAAACGGAAAGAAAAGTAAAAGGCCTTAAATAAGAGAATGAAAAACGAGCAAAAGGAGCTCACACGATAAGCGTTTTAATCTTTTTAAGTGTTGTCAGAGTTTCGCTCGGTTACGGCTCTACAAGGTTTTACGTTCGCATGAATCAAATGTCACATTTATTGTGTTTTGAACTCGTAAAATATGGCAATTGCACCACTCCCGTCGGAATGCCCGTGCTGTAAACTACTGGCGTCGCCGCCGGCCCGGATTTTAGTGTGACTTTAATTTTTATCGCAATACCTTAAATTTGATCACATCTCGGGCTTTTAGTTTCTTTTATTGTCGTACATAACTTTACGTCATAATATCATCTAACAAATAGCTTTTAGTAACTACTAGCTGTCGCCCGCGATTCGTTCGCGGAATAGTGTTCTTCCAGACTATGTTCTACATCTGAGCCAATTTTCATCAAGATCCGTTCAGCCGTTCCGGAGATACCTTCAAACAAACATCTATCTATCCATCTAAACATTTATAATGTTACTAAGATTATGTTATTATTATTTAAAACCAAGATACCATGGCATGGCAACTTTTCTACTATAATGATTGTTAATGTTAATATTAAATAGTAGTAATAGTAATAATAGTAGTTGCAAACGCGCCATACTCCGAGCCGCCAATTATAATCTGGTAGGATTATATTATTATGCGACTAATGCGGCGAAGGGGTCTGAAGTGCGAGGGAGGATGCGCCTGCACACTGTGCGGGGTGTCGGGGTCACTCGCCCAAAAGTTCTTACAGCGGACGGCCGTCCGTTGTAACCGAAGAGGAAAGTTCCAGAAGTCAAGGTATTCTCATCAACAATGATGTTTCAGTACGAATAAATTTAATTAGAAAATGAGCTATTACTGTGAAAGTAGTTCGCTGAATTAAATTAATTCTGTCAAAATGTTAGCGCTTTATTGTGAACCGAACTTTCAATAGCTACATACTATGCTTTGTAGCAACATTCCAAATTCCTCACACGAATGTTTTGCATACGTAACGCCCTTTGACCTTAGGTAATTGATAAAACTACGCCAGCAATATCGTCGTCGGCGGTACGTCAAAGAATCGGCAGTTAATTAACTGGGTGTACTGCAGGCTGATGTTCTTTCTAGTTGTAGTTCTAGTAGCTATAATTTTTATTTTTAACTGCAGTTTACTCAACTCATTTGAGTGAACGGAAAAATGGAACTGGGATTCGGTTCCATCATTCACTCAGCAAAGTTCCATCATTCATTCTAATGTCGTAATGGATCGTTATAATGTCTTTCAACAATGTTAATAATGTCCACTACTGGAAGGAGATTTGTAATTTTTATAAGCTTTTAGATTGCTCACGGTTGCTTATATACGATTAATTACATTAAAAAGTGTGAACATTTCGATGTACCTAAGTTTAAAAAAAAAATTGTAGATTTACTCTAAAACCAATTTTCTACAAATAAATCTCAGTTATTTAATGAGGATTATCGCATTTTTAATGATCTTTTGATATTCAGTAGCAAATTCTAAATTTACAGTTGTTTGTTATTACAAAAGCGTTAACTTAAGTTTAATTAGAGCGTCGTATATTTGGTAACTAAATCCTCGATGCGATTCGCCAGCTCTTTGTCGCAGTAATGGTACTCCGTTGTGCCCAGATGTTGCAGCACTTAGCGGCTTGCACCGCTTTTATTATGAATAGCAATGGCATCTAGTATTTTGCGGCTTCCCTCGCGTACTCCGACGCAAATTAATGTCCGAGCTTTCAGCTTGATATTAATGTAATGCACCCAGGTTACGGGCAAATTGCCGGCGTCCAGTGAATCCGCTCTGTTCGCTGACCGTTCGCGTAATTGAATTTTTGATGTGTTTTGAGACTTTGTTGTTGAGATCGTTAGATTAGAATGTCTATATCTGCGTTGTCGATTGCATGTAAATAGTCATTTGAACTTTTAAATTTATAAGTTTTATAAAAATTAAAGAAATAATAGTTAAATAATTTCCCAAATATTGCCTAAATAAGTAGCTGTGTGATTAGAACTTTTCTCCCAAAATACTTAGGTAAATACTCTACATATAGCTAACGTAGAAAGGGCTACGTGAAATATCAGACTAAGTATTTATTATAATTAAGAGATAACTCTTAAACTTAGCAATTTTTTATATTTAAATCTGAACTCAAATTGTTTTTGTTCGTTTTTATGTTATGCATTAAGTTAGGAAAAGTGATGAACATTGTGAAAGTTGCGCGAGTCCGACTGCGAGATGAATGACTTTAAACAACAAGTGCACAAAGAACGTATAGACAATAAGCCTGTAGCTAAGGACGCTCAAGATCGGCTAAAGCAGAAACTTATCCGAGAAGCGAAGCTCATTTCAGTTTTCGACTCTTTCGAGACGTCTCTTTTTCATTAAAAGGCCCCGCTCGGCTAAACTGAGCACCATGTTATTCACGAGTATAATTTATTGCATTCGCCGCGGCACAGCCGGCGTAAGTCCTGGCCGACTCGCTACGATCTTAT
Source organism: Papilio machaon (assembly GCF_912999745.1). Lineage (NCBI taxonomy): Eukaryota > Metazoa > Arthropoda > Insecta > Lepidoptera > Papilionidae > Papilio > Papilio machaon. The sequence continues at coordinate 3,849,249 of NC_059996.1, read as the reverse complement.
GCCTAAAGCAATTTGTTAAGCCGCTGAAAATATTTATAAACTTTGACTGAGCCATGAAGCTTCTTAATGATGTTATGAATGGCCAAACGTAGTTTTTTATTGCTGCGATGACACTGATTTTATAAACTAAATTATATTCGTTTGAGAAGATTATGCGATTTTCAATTTAGAGCAGACAGTTATATTTAAAATAGATATATTTAATTCAAGTCGTTTAGATTAAAAAGACTTAGTAAGAATAACTTTTTTGTTGGTAAAAGTAAGTTATAAAACGTGCTGTAAACTAGGGTCAAACTTGTCCGCGTTGGATCGATACGTAGGTACACTTACTTATCCACGGACGCACGGCCGGTCGGACACATCGCGTGCCACCTTTAATACAAAAATATCGATTTTTCCGCAAAGCCGCGTCACCGCAATCGATATGGCTTTCCGCCCCATGCCTAATTACGCCCTCCAATATCACTCGAACATCAGTAAAAACCGCCGTTAATCACTACACAGCGGTAGCCACATGAATAACCGACCTGAAAAATAGCGCACACCAAATGATTCAAAGCGAACAGGAAAACGGTTCATTGTAAACGTTTTATTTAATTTTCCCTCCATTTACTTTTTTATAATTTCTGCCGGGCATAAAAAACAATCCTTCGCCGCAGGAAGACGCACACGGTTGCAAGACGGCGTGTCGGGACGCAACACTCACACTGGCGCAGCAACACCTGTCTCGGGAACGAAAGGTGTGCTGAAACGTGTGCGTGAGGGATGGTTATATATGTGTTTGGGGCGTGTGAGTGAGAAGTGGATTGCGCGCGCACAGCGGCGTCACGCCCCCCGCGCCTCTCGCTCTCCTCGCGCGCCCGCTTGGGCACTCCCGCCGCCGGCCGTCAGTCTCCCGCGCGCACGTCGTGGTAGCGCTTGTACGTGTCGAAGTCTGTACTGACGCGAGCGACGCGGTGTCCGTAACCGGTGTTCGGAAAATTGTGCATGTGCGTTTTCCGACGGAGGCAGTGTCTGTGCTCATGTGATGTGTAATTGTTTTCTAGGTAAATGTGTTCACTGTTGAGAAAAAGCGTCGCGATGTTTTTATTTTGAGCGATAAACATGTTACCGCCATATAAATTAATTTGTTTTAATGTTTTTTAAAACAATTTAATTAATAATCTTTTTTCCATATTTGTAACCTAATAAATTAACGTTAATTACGTTTCTATATTTCTTTTTGAGTTTATTACTTTTTAAACTTAGTTTTTATAACTTATTGAGCATTATCGTGATGTATGTAGATAAATATTGAAGTTGTAAAAAATATAATTTGTAAGTAAATAAAACAAAAAATCTTTACCTTTTAGTTTTCAATTGAAAATTTACATTTAGCAATTTTCCTTTTCAAGAAGACCTTTCTACTTCATTTAAGAAATGTTGTAGGTACTGTATTTTTGAAAATGCGCCAAAAAAAGCGCGAAAATGTATTTCTTTCGTGGATAGGTGTAATTTATGGAAATTTATGTAGGTAAAAGAAGACTTGCTACATATTTAATTTATAATTTATTATTTTGAAATAATTGTGTTATAAAAAACGATTTGATAACCTCCGTCTTTTTGAAGTCGACTATATATTTATAGACTAATATGATATTAAATTTGACTGTAGGAACTTCTAGGTTACTTTTACACATCAGTTGAGGACCAGCAGTTGAATAATGTTACAGTGTTATATTATGCATATACTATAATCTATCTATATATAGGTATATAAAAGAAAGTCGTGTTAGTTACAGTATTTATAACTCAAGACCGGCTGAATCGATTTGACTGAAAATTGGTGGGCAGGTAGCTTAGAACCAGGAAACGGACATAGGATAATTTTTACCCCGTTTTCTATTTTTTATTCCGCGCGGACGGAGTCGCGGGTAAAAGCTAGTTAGTATATATTTTAAATACTTATATTTATAATTAAATTCTCATATTCGATAGCTTGGTTCATTATATTACCAGGTTAAATTTATTAAATTATATTTTAGTAAACTTTTAATTTTCTAATAGTGATAGCATAATGTTTCCTTACTCGATAAAATCTTAAATGAAAACTAAACCTAATATAGTCGGTTTAAAAGTTAGACAACACAACACAGTGTTGTTCGCTTTAGAGAATCCGAATTTATTGTCACTGCTGATTTTTATTGTGAAGAATTTTTTTACTACCATTTCAGTTTGAAAAAAAAAATTCTCCAGGACTCTTGTGCCTAAGGGCCGAAACAATTAGGCCTTTGTCATAACTGGCAAAGAATTTTCCTCACGAGCGGTCAAATCACTTATATTTGTAATGTCATAATGGTAACATTCATGCCACCATATCAAATGGTACAATGACGAAATTATGAAGCTAACATAATTGATTTAAAAGGACACAATTGATGTCAATTTGATGCGTAAGATCAACCTCGGGTATGCTGGGTAATGTCCATATAGCATTGCCCAGAAGAAATTAAAGGTTAATCGAATTAAATTAGTAGAAGCATACTTCATAGTAGTAATTTGAATTTAGATACAGCTGCTTATTTAATAAAAAAAGATAAATTGTCTCTATCTCTACGATTTTTGTTACAGTTCCTACTGTTAAGAAAAAAAACATAAATGTATATTTCTTTAACAAGTCCATTTATTGTTATCAGATTAAGAAATAAGAATGGCTTATTACGTGTCATGGTATGCGTTTATTGCGAAAAAATATCAATGCGATTTAAAACAATACTGAGGTATTGTTCTTTCAATTACAAATGCGCTTTCTCGTTTTTTTGCTGCACTGTGTACAGCGATTCGTGGTTCTCTATGTTTTATTTGCAAAAATCTTTTATTTTTATATTTTATGAAATATTATCTAATTGTACCATTAAAATATTACTTATTAACTTTTGTTATAGCAAACTTACAGAAAATATTTTTTGCGATTGTTTGTGGCAAATTAATTTTATTAAAGGGTTGACATTGTAATTTCGTTTAGACATCACCAATTTGAAGTTCGATAAATTTGTTATTTTCAAAACTTTATCTACGTTTTCGATCTAACAAATTATAATGGCTTACTTATTACATTGTGAGTGGAAAAAATCATCTGTCATCATTAGAAACTTTTTGTCACTTGGTCATTTTCGGTTGATACGTTCGTCGGTCTATCATTATAAGACTTTTTTTTGTTATTGTCAATCATTTTGTACTGAGGTAATTACTGAAGCTGGTCTTTCCGAAATCATTGGAAGCCATTGTTGCGTTACGTCACACGGCGGGACCACGCGCCATGAGAGCTACTAATAGCCGCTTGTTAAAATAATTGCCTCCAATGTTTTTGATATAGAACTATGACCTTGATAGTCTTTGTTTCCTAGATAGTAAGGTTCATTTTAAACTTTTAAGAAGTATTATTTTTAAACGTGGATGTACTTTCCCTAAGATAGAGCTACCTATCTAAGGTACTTCTGGATATGGTGAAACGTAAACACTACTGCGTTCTGAAACAAGTACTTCGTATCAAATGAATGCTTAAATTTTGTAAACAAACACGACTTTCTACAAAAGGCTACCTCATATTTTCATCGGAAATGTTGGAAGTTAGTAGATATAATGCGATAAAACTAAGTGAAATTATATGATATGGATAGGTACGGAAAAATATTATATTTCACTCCAAACGTTGGAGAGGTTGACTTTAAGAACAGGTCATAAATGATACAACAGATTTGGATTTTTATACACGTAGAAGTCTATTCCATTATTTTACAATCGTATTTGGGTGCGTACCCTGCGAAAGGCATTGTGTTGACAGTCGATTTATTTACCCCGCGGCCGGAAAACTATCGGAAAGCAATAATTTGCGATTAAAAAAATCGCCCATGTTGGCTGTAGTCTGGACTTCAAAGCAAAGCGCTGTCCGCTTTGCAGTTATTCTAAATACGTTGTACGTTTTTATGAAAAAAAAAACACGATATATCATAATTTACTATGTAAACTTGAATGGCATAAAAGAATAATACATCAAAGTGTCGGAAAGAAAAATAAATAAAAAGATTTAGTAGCAAGATATATAGTAATCGTCTTAAAAACACGCGAATGAAAGCAAAAGGTAAAAGTACTTACACAAATTCACATTTGGCTTCATTTAATAATCACATTGATTCGCCGAAGTATTCCAAAGGAAGGTGCTCTATAAATATCCTTGAGAAGACCGAAGAGGTGGGCGAAAAAACAAATTATTTTATAAACAAATTAAAAAGGTATGGTTTTAATTAAAATGGTTTTGCAAATAGAAAAGTTTGAATATAAATGGTTTGGGTCGACAAACTGCGCTTTCCGTTTAATGTAAATATTTGCCGCAATAAAATCTATTTGGGTGATTAATTATGAGCATGACTTGTTTTTCTTTCTGGAGCCACAGTTGCTGAACGAAGAAAAACTACTAAATAAACATTTACATTTCAGGGCTTTTAGCTTCACATTTTATGTTGATAGAGATAAAGAGCTGAGTGTTGTGTTCTTCATTGACAATACCAGCAGACACAATAATTAAGATTAGAATTTCAATGCACTTTATTTGTTTAATGACTTATTTGACATTGAGAATTTCTCTGTTAGTTGTGTTATTCTCAGCATGAATTGTTGAGTAAAGGAATATAAAGGAACGTCGCTCTCTTATTTACCAACTTATTAGATTTTAAAATGCGTAATCTTCATTACATTTGATAATGTTACTCGGAAGTTGCAGTACTCTCAAAGATAGAATTTCAGATAACCCTTCTGTGTGCCAGACCTGCATAAGGAGAAACGTCCTTTATTGATTAATATTACTAGTTAACTCTATAAACAGGTGGCAGTCATACGTGGGTGTTCTCATCCTAAATGGGTAAATAAGTGCAATTTAGGCCAGTGCCGGCCGGTCGGTCTGATTCAACACTTGGTTGGGGCAATTAGACTCAATTTGCAGAACGCATTCTATGAGCATGGGCTCCAATCTAACAAAGGCTTATTTCTCTCGAATTGGGTTGAATGTTTTTCACGATGAAACGTTCCGTAGGCGCTAAATATGTTTTAAAATAGTAACGTAGTTTTGAAAAAGGAGAGTTAAACGTTATGTATGTTTAAAAACAGCTAGCTCCCTCGATAAGCAACTAATTTTATTTTTGTTGATTTCATACTTTTAAAGCTGTTGTCCGCGACTCCGTCCGCGCGAAATTTAAAAAACTAACATAATAAGTAACCTATATGTGTTCTTTCAGAGTATGGTCTACACCTGTGCCAAATTTCAGCAAGATCCGTTGAGCCGTTCCGGAGATACTTTCAAACAAACTTCCTAGCATTTAGTGGTTATGATTTAAGAAAATGTGAATATTAGTCTTTGTTTACATTAAATTCTTAAAGCGATACATCATAGGGGTCTTGAATGAAATATGATGTCTTTGATCTGAGCAAACTGTAGTGTAACGGTTTAAAAGATACAAATGTTCTTATATTGTATGTAAACTATTTGCTAAAATGTTTTACTTTAAATTATATTTCACGAATTGTAGAGCATATTACAAATCATAGTAATGACTTAGTACATCGACTAGTTTTGATTGATTATTGATTTGTTTTATTGGTTATATATATATATATATGTCTACTCTACGGGACTCCATTCCATGTCACATTATGAATTTGCGGCTGTAAGTCTATCAGCATTATATGTCCAAGTGTAACTGAGTAACGAGGCAATAACAGCAGACATACCTACAATCAGGGTTTGCTGTAAATCATAATACCGAGCCGACAAAATGAAAAGTTCTTAACAAAGTACTGCTTTAATTTCCATCTCAATATTTATGTTATTGACTTCAAAGTTCGACGTCTAATTTGTAAGAGAACAAGAAACAAATACAAAGCGAGTGAAGCAAAATCATTTGGATCAAATTTAAATGAGTATTTACTTGACGAGAAAATTAAATTTCTGCTAAATCTTTGTTGCTTATTGTAAAGTTGAAATGAATTACAAAGACCCGATCGCAGTCCGTCTCGTCTTGACTACAAAATAATTTGTTGTAAACCTTTGAAAACTATTTCTTTGTGCCGGAAACCTCATAGTTTTCAATTTAACTTGGTTTGTTCACGCGGCCGCTCTCACAACTTACAAAGGTTTTCAAGATTAAATTCAATCTTTTAGTATTCGTAATATAGAGAATTTTTTTACTACATTAATAAAGAATTCTTTTACGTGCAAAGAAACTGAAAACTACAATCTTTAGCAAATGTGTGTATTCAATTACTAGATATTCCAGTTATTTCTTACATTCAGAGAATACATTTAAAATTATTAATTACACATATTGATAATATTGTAAATGCGAAAGTTTAGATGGATGGATGGATGTTTGTAAGATGGTGTCCCCAGAACAGCTTAAAGGATCTTGATAAAATTTAGTACAGATTTAGAACATAGTTTGGAAGAACACTTAGGCTACTTATTAGGTTTTTTCCACGCGGACGTAGTCGCGGGCGACAGCTAGTGTTATAAATATCCTAATAAAGGGAAATCTAATATTTATGATTTGATCGCTTATCCTTAATTTGTATAAACTAGACAAACAAACAAACCGCGAGTTTTGTTTATAAAATCACGAATTCGGTAAATTTGCGTTGCCCACACAATATGTCATGATATTTTAAAACAGAACGTTAAATATATTACATTTTGCTTACGTACACGCTCAGTCTGCCACTATGTTTAAAAGAATGTTAGCGGTGCAAAATATATGAGTCGCAAGCCGCGTGGTACTAACAGCGAGCAATTTAAAAACACATCAGATATAAATCCAACTCGAGGTCTTAATAGCAATTTATTATGCAGGTGACTCACTATTCAACACGATATTATTTGTCTTATTGTTTTTGTTGTCAATGATTGCTAATAAAGTTTACGCATCGACACTGCGACTAAGACCTGGATTTACTTACTTAGCAGTTGTAACGGAGATGTGCAAGTTTGCGGGCTTTATTTACTGCCACGGTCGCATAAATACACACAGATTATAGTATTCAGCGGCGCGGAAAACATTGCCCCATCTGTATTTTCCTTGCGATTGTACTTTTCTTAAGTGTTAAAGTTTGTTCCGTCAATGTGATCCTTGTTGGACACGCTTCTCGTCGATTTACGAGCGAATGCATTCTGTAAACAAGAAAAGTTCAACTACAACTGGCATTTTAAATTAATATTAGCCTATATTTTTCTTTCTTTAACTTAATTTTTCTTTAGTAATTTTATTTGAACGATGTAATTCTAATTTTGTGTAACAAACGATAAGTTTTCCATTGTGTCTGTAGTTTAAAAAAATGCTTTATAACTAATAAGTATATTATATTTCTTAAAGACGCAAATATTAATCATTTATAATGAAAATTAGCTTCAGCTTTGTTGGATTGGTAACAGATAAATAATATTGACCGATTTCGTTCCGTCTATTTCAGAGTAAAGCGACAAAATGCTATAATTTATATGTTTCTTAACACTTCATTATTTAGCTTTTGTAAATTTCATTTTATGACGGGAAATTCGCATTGGATGACACTGTTTTCGTTTGATGATGACGTAGTTTGGTGTCATTAAACTATTTTAATGATCCTCGATATTTTATTTTCGATGATTTTGATTCTACGTTGGCTACAAGTATTTTTCGGTGGCCGTTTGGAAGCATGTAAGAATTATGCAAGTTTTATTAAAATATATTTTTTGAAATTGTATTGATAATAAAATGAAATAAAATAATTGTATTTGTATTGAAAAATTCAACTATTAGGCCACAATTGTTTTACCACGTAGGGTTGCTAGACTAAAAAAAAACACAAAATTAATTAAAATAGCTTTAAAGTGTCCAGTTAATTGATATTCACATTCAATTTATTATATACTAGCTTTTACCCGCGACTCCGTCCGCGCGGAATAAAAAATAGAAAACGGGGTAAAAATTATCCTATGTCCGTTTCCTGGTTCTAAGCTACCTGCTAGAAACTGCTACCTGCTAGAACTGCTAGAACTGCTACCTGGTAGAAAGTAAACATCGAACTAGACAGATGATATTTTAACACAAAAGGTTAGTAAATTTCATAAAACAAGATTTGGTATGTCGTACACTCTTATAAGAAAAAGATAAGACCGTATTGACGGCGGATACTTTCATCCCTTTTTATTAATATCTAAGTTACTAACAGAATTCCCCCACGACTTATATAATCAAGTCCCAAAAGGCAACCGCATCAATTCCAATACACTACCCAAATTGATACATTGGTATGGTTTAATTCTGTCCATTTCCAGTACACAGGTAGAAATAGCTATAATATATTTTTATAACTCCCGAGAGATGGCGCTCGCGCGACATTCTAAAGCCATATTAATCTGTGTAGTATCTAAAATTTTATACGTATTTGACTCTATTGCTATATATTTGCCTATTTCGGAATAAAACTAACAAAAGTTTATTAGGTGTTTGTGGGCAGCAGTCGCCTCGCAATTTTAGTTATGGCTGCTTGCTCTTTGGCCACTTTATATATAAAAAAAAATGTAATTAGTTTCTCGGCTAGATAAAAAAATCGCGATGAGAATTAGAATGAAAAACGCAGTATTATTAGTTTTTTTTTCTTCTGTCTTCTCCGATTGTTATTAACTATACCTTTATATTCATTTCATGCGACATAAGCTTTTAACCTGAGATATTTAATTCTACAAAGAATTAAATACTTGTAATTATTCTACGCTAATTTACTTCACGCAACACTGCTCTTTAAATTTGATAACACACATTTGCATTGGTATCTCAGTCAGACAGCGAAACGTTAACTCGCCAAGTTACTTTGTTGTGCAACTTTTTTCTACACAACTTAGTCACGCTGTAGAACAAAAAACAAACGGCCTTGGTACACCTAAATAATGTAGCTACATGCTAATGTATCACATTAAACCAGAACGGGTGGTCGTTTAGTACTCTATAGCAAAAACTCTATTTTTTTCGCTTTGATTATTGTCGTCTGTGCGACCGGAAACTTACAACAGTATAATTGCGAATAATTTTAAAAGAAGTTGGCTTTTCTAGCCAGAAAATGGTTGCAACAAATGAAGATAAATATTACTATGGGTTTCCTCTGTCGAAATACCTGTGGAAGACAGAGAGTTAGCCCTCTTATTCTTTTGAAAAAGACAGAGACGACGTTCTAATACAAGTGTTAGAGCATTGGAATTCACGGTTATGAGGTGTAAAATTTGTTGTTAGTGATGTCATCGAATCCCATGAATGTTTTGTTTCTCATGATGTCCTTGTATTTAGGTGATGTTTTTGGGTGTAAATAGTCTTTTGTACAGCACTATTCATAGTGTATAGTATTTCATCATACAAATGAGACTCTTAAACTAGTTGTTGTTACGCCTTATGTGTTTTGTTCTCAAAAACGTACAATTGAATAACAAAACACTCTCAGTTATTGTAGCTCTTACATTAACGACCTTGTATTTTATCCGCGGAGACCCAGTTACCTTCGCTATAGATTTATTATTCACATTTTTGAACGTAATATGAACACGCAGATATTCCAAGTTTTCAAGTTACTTTGCTAGTCATGAAAATGTAGGTAAAACTTGGTAAAACTAAGGTCTACCTTCGCCGCCACCGACTAGACTTTCACGTTTCGCCAGATTATTAATATAGCACGGCTTATTTCAATAGTACACAATTTGTAGGAAAAGTATAACATTTTATGGTTCAAAATCTTGGTTATGTTATAAATAATAAGCTGAAGCTAGTAAAGATCTGATGCGTATATTAGAATTGTACAGTTAGTATTTTGAAAATCCTTTGTGACTTCCAGAAGCCTAAATGACTTAACAGATTTTGACAAGTGATGGACCATTCGATACGTACTCGTATTTTTCCCCGGAGTATTACAGGGTTACAGTCAGTCAGGGTTTTTGGATTTTCAGTCACTAAATAGGTTTTTTAGAGCAAAAACCTGTCGCGAGCTATCGGATTAATAGGTCAGTAAGGGCCTCAATGGAATTAAAGTATGTTGTCTTATCAACAGATCTTTAAAGCAATATGCAAACCGGTGATAACATGCTTTCGTCAAGCATATTGATGAGTCAAAGACGCAATCCTCTTAGATGCCTCTGTAAACATGCCTGCTACGGTATTCACTAAGTCCCACACAAGCCGCACAAGGGTTGTATTGCCTTAAAACGTCGTGTGTCGCTCGTTGGATTATTCGCAAACAAATTGCTTGCGTATAAATTATAGCAAAATAAGGTTCCTATAGTGAAATCGAGGGACAGCAGGGTTAATATATAAAATAATAAATGTTGTACCATACCATTCTAATACCCATGTACGTCAAACTCTAAGCAGTACTTAGAATGTTTATGTAGAGTTCAAACATAACTAGTCCTAGACAGCCTGTATAGGTTAAGAAATTAATTAAGCCCGATAGACTTTAACGATGTGATATTTACTAGGTTAAGAGTTAGATAGAGTTGAGCGATTTATCTAATCCAAGGTATTCCCGCAGCATTGAAGTTTACCCAAATTAAATTAGTCTTTGTGAATCGTTAGTGCGAGTGCCGTGATCTCGTCCGTTTAGTCTAGTCTTTAATTGAGCCCATTTTTGGTGTTTATTCCAATGACTAATGTTTAGACTACGGTCCTTAACTCCCACGTGTTGAACACAACAATGTGTTTTATATAACAATATTCGCTGAATTAAATATATTCCTGAGTCTTAAAGTATGCCTTATAGATATTGGTATATGTAGTATAGTTTATCTGTACATTTTATATTTCACTATTAAAAAACATACAGACGAATTGAGAACCTCTTACGTTTTGAAGTTGGTTAAAAACGAAAATAAATAGACTTCCCTTACCTAATGTTTATGAAAATTCTCTGGCTCAATTAATGTCAAACTTTATCAAAAATATACAATGGTGCGCTTAACATGTTTATCGATATTCTTGGACGCTTTTGGTGTTAATTAATTCCATTAACATTTTCAAACTAATATTTATTTTTCTCTCTTTTCAGGATCGATTGCTGAGTTCTGAAGTTCACTAAAACGATTAAGAACAAAAGTGCTTAACGCTCAAAATTGTTATAAACAATTGACTTCTACGTTATATAAACGATTATTTTACCAGTCGTTAGTCGTTGTCGGGTCAATTAATTAGTCGTGCGCTGCGCTTTGTGCGCTTGGCGCGTGGGTGTTGGTGAGACGTCGCTTCGCGCGCGCTTATTCGCCTGTCGCTGCCCCAGTCGGTGCTCGCCGGAGTCGCGCGACTCGGCCGGCACGCCCCGCCACAGCCGTGGATAACCTCGGCCAGAGCCCCCTACCGGTGAAGAGGCTGCACGAAGCGCTGCAGAGTGCTCAGGCGAAGCGCCAGCGGCTCTCCCCCCCGTACCCCGCCGCACCGCCCGCCCTGCACCCTATACACCAGCTCGCGGTGCACCAGCACATCAAGGTGCAGCAGAGCATCGTGCAGCAGAGCATCGTACAGCAGCACCAGTTGACTCTGGCGCATCAGTCGCTGCACAACCTGCAGGCGGCGCAAGCGCAGGCACAGGCGCAGCAGAGCCTTCAGGCGCAGAGCCTGCAGGTGTCGCAGGCACAGCTGCAGAGCCCACCGGGCGCGCAGCAGACGGCGACGGCCGGCGCTCTGCTCTCGCCGCAGCAGTCCTCTCCGCGGCCCGCCTCCCCGCACCACAAGAACATGGAGCTTGCGCTGTGCCAGAGCATGGACTCCGTCAACACCGCCACCACTGAGGAAGAGGTATGAACACAACTTACTACCCTATATAACAGGAAATCACTCTTTCCAGTCGTTTCGGCTTTCAGAGAAAAGAGGTACAGTTCAGAGGTGCAAGTTTTCCTGAAAACTTCTACATCTTGTAGCTCTTGTTTAATATTTCAATTTAAAAGCTTAGATTTTGCTCCAACCATTAATTTCAGTATTCTTGGTCACAATAATTCAATAATATCTCACCTCCTTGACACCACAATAGAAACTTTAATGGTATCAAAGCTACCATTTGGTAGGGGATTTAATGTATCGCTTTAGCAATTTGTCATCGAACAATTGTAAAGCAATAGCGAAAAGGCGCGGCTCCAAAGCCACCGCAATGGGGGAAACGTTCCGATATACAATAAGCATTCGCTAATACAATAAAGTGGAATTTTCCTCGCGATTCCATTTCTGAGTAACGTAAGATTATACACGATTCGTCGAACGTAGATTGTGACTCTTATGCGTGCTATATCTAGAAACTGCACACTATGACGGAAAAAGTCTTTTGAAACATATCACGCAGAGTATTCAAAGCCTTGGCCATCAAGTGATTTTGCACCGTAGATTTGTATCTACATATTCTTTATTCTCGAGGAGTAAATGCAGTCTGTAAATATATTACGATAATCCATAATCCTACGAGTTATTTGAGAACCTTTAGTCGTTTTCTTTTGTCAAATAAAAAAGGAAACAACACTAAGAAGAAAAAGCGATAAAATCCTTAACACAAACTGTGAGCAGGCGACGTGAAGTGGCCGGCAGCGGCGTTAGCCGAGACAAATAGAGTGATGTCGCCACGCTCCCTCGCCGCACCCCGCTACATCCCTGTACACTCCTGACGCACCCCCGATCCGTGCACGGACAGCTTTATAAATAACTTGTTTTTATATCCAACACTATCATTTCATTTCACTTTATTACAATCCTGTACGAAAACGTTGCTATAATGGACTCCTTTAAGTTGCTAATGTACAATATTGCTGTCACAATATATGAATTTTGATAAAGATTTTAGATCTTTCTTGATACTCAAACATTATTGTAATTATAAGTCTAATTAGCCTTATTTTTTATTATTAACTAGCTTCATTCGCGGAATTACATAAAAACACTTAATAAGCCTATGTGTTCGTCCAGACTATGTTCTACATCTGTGCCAAATTTCATCAAGATCTGTTGAGCCGTTCCGGAGATACCTTCAAACAAACATCCATCCATCTAAACCTTTGCATTTATAATATTAGTAAGATAACCTAAAATAGACGGGTTATATATGTTAAGGCATTGTTCCTTCGTTGTAATGCCTTGGTTTACTCAACCTTTCATTTATCGAAATGTCATTTTAATGTACACCGGATTTAGTTCAGCATATAGCAGCATTTTACAGTAACATCTGATAAGTAATTTGCCAAAATATTACCACCAAACTACTATGGCAAGTGCTTTACTTTGTAAAAGAACTTCTTGCAAAGAAATATTTGTTTTACTTCATGTCCAAGTAACAGATTTTCATGAAACAATATCGTTTCTGTTATACCATATGTGAACGTTACTTTGTTTGCACAAGTCCCGTTGGTTAAAGTTACACCTGCGCCCCGGGCCCGGGCGTGAGCACTCTAACTTGATGCGACTCCATTTTCATGTTATCTTCTAGCGTGTAAATTGAATTATATCCAAACACCAACTGTTTCGACATTACTATTGTATTTCCGATGTATAAAGTTATGTTTCGAAAAACACATACACAGTTGCAGTTTTATGTCGCTTGCCAAAAAATTGGCATTTTTTTAAATTTCCCCTTTTGTTATGATTGGTTCGTATAATTGAGTGAGTATCGTTTTTGAAGTTATAAATGCACCGCAAACCGCAACTAAACTTAAGGGGCAAACGAACAGCGGGAACACCGAGCTGTTCAACGACGCCCATGGACATCTACAATAGCAGAGACGCCGCAAACGCGTTGCCGGCCTTTGAGAAAATGATACGCTCGCTTCTTGATGGACTCCAAACCCGGGAAGGTTATAAATTTCTACGCGAGACTCGAGTTTTGATCAATTGTTTTCATATTCTTAATGGGATTTTAAAACAACTTATCGGTTATCTCTACAAATGAATGAAATGAAATTTCCTTTCAAGGACTTAAACTTCTGTATTTAATAGTAACATTAACAGTGGCATAAAGTCTGTTGTTAATTATTCGCGTAATAATAATCAGAGAAGCGCTTACTCTGTTTGGCAAGTTAATGTTGATGTACCCGCTTCGCTTTGATGTGAACTCATGCACTAAGCTAAAGGGAAGGATTGCAAGGACGAGGCCTTTTGCTACAGCGTGGGTGCAATCATTCATGCGGCTGACTCCGTGCCCTCTATGCCTCGGAAGTGATCCGTGCTGAGTTGCGATACTCCCTGGAGCAACCCTATATTCATATTAGGTATTTGCATATTGTACTTCGTAGCGAATCTTATCCCACCGAATTGCCTCTGTACAAATCACTTGATGTAAGTAATGTGAGCATGGTAAAATGTGGCCGATTTACGATGTTTTGAAAATATTTAAGACTTTTGAATATATTTAAGTACCTATACATCTGAACATGTTTTTTTTTATTGTATTACTACTTGTTGAGCGTAACTTGTTTTTTTCCATAAATTTGTAACTTCACTCCTTTATGAATGGAATTTCTAAAAAATTTTGTTACTGTTTAAAAAGTTTTTTATCTTAGGATGCTTAAGCAAACTCAATATTACATATTTTTATACTTTGTCATAAAAGAACTTGCAAAATGTTGCGATGTATGTTTTCTACACAGATCTGTTAGCAGTAATCGTTGAAGGAAATCGTACCGTGTAGTAGATAGTTATAGATATAGCATAGTTAAGGAGTAGGGGTGCGTCGGTAGACGGCGGCGGGTCGGCGTCGTCTCGTCTGGCGCCGGCCCCACAACTACCATGTATTTCATTCACTTGAAACATTTTTTAATGTTACGTCTCTGTCAATGCTTGCGTAAATTACCTATAGTACTTTCATAAAATAATATTTAATGTCTTCGATATTTTTACAACATAAAAGTTAGGTAACAGCATTCTATTGTTCAAAAAGTGGGTTGTATTTTAAATTTTTGTGTTTTAGAACTGCTTTTTATGAAATTTGCGATAATTTTATCATAATTTTTCCTAGAAACCAGATATTTCTAAGATTTATTCCTGCCATAGTAAACTTTCAAATTAGAATTCTAAATGGGTTTATTTTTCTTACCCCGACGTTCTTCTCATCTTGAATAATGCATGCCGGGATGGATGTAGTGTCACTTTATACATTTAGAGATGTTTTGAAGTCTCTTTATAATGTTATCGTTATTACTGTATAACGAATTTCTTTTGTTTACGTTGTCTTAAGGTACAGTAAGCTGCATAAATAAGTATACACTAACGACTTTAAAAACTTGTATAGGTCTTTGGTTTCAAAAATACGTAGACACGAATTCATCGATAACATGTTATCATGGTCGGAGAATACGGTCGGATGTATGTATACATATTTTTGAAACCGAAGCAAGCTATGTAAATGTATACATATTTATGCAGCTGACTGTACAATGAAAATGTTCATTTTAGCATTACCTATACTAATCTTGTACTCCCATATAGATATTTCATCGTTCACAATTCGCAATGTTTTCACCATTCATATACTTTTGTTTACCCATAATGCAAAAATGTAAAGTTTTTTTCTGTTGTTCTCAATAGTATGCTTACATGGATATTTTAAAATTACAACATCTGGGCACGAAATTAGTTCGTGAGCAGTGAAATCTGAATGTTAATTGCGCGAAACGAGCAACAATGGTGGTGGAGTAAAAACGCCCGAGCATAGCCACAGCGACGTGAACAAACAGCAATGTTTGCTAGATTAAGACTCAACTTTGAGCTGTTACTGAATATTACCTACTTCATTAGTGTTAATACTTACCGCGTTAATATCTGTCTTCCATTTGCTATTTACTTTGTACAAGTTTTATATCATACGAACATATCATCTGTTACATGGAAGGTTACAATGTGACCTAAATGAGAATATCATTCAGCAATTTACAAAATAAAATTGAAAAGATCCATTTTTATAGTTACATAGAATTTTAAATTGTTACGTACAATATAGTGAAATTCACTATAGCATATAATGTTTAAACATTCTATACTTTGCGTATTAAAACGTCACGCGCTTCAGGTAGCTTCTATGGCTGACGTCACTTGTAAGGTTTCTTAAAACCTTTACCGTATTATTACTCCACTTCGTTAACATTTCCGACAAACTTTAGCATTTGCGATGTAATAGCTGGAAGTTTCTTTAAATAAATTTTGTTTAGTACTGTAATCTTTTAATTTTGCAGCCAGATTTTTTTTAACTTTAAATATTCACCTATAATTAAATACCCTATCGTTTTGATTTATCGTTTTTAAATTTTAATAAAAATACAACTTCAATATATAAGTATAGATAAACTTAAATCGAGTGAATTTATGAAGAGCCTCTCAATAACACGCAGATCGAACGAGCAAAACTCTACTGAGACGTATTAAAAATTATAACCTCGCTCGGACAAAATCGCTGGAACAGCCTGCGATTTTGAGAGAATTTCTGCAGCTTGCAACACGGACACCTCGAACGTTTCCACAGTTTGTCCGCCTAATTTGTTCGTCGCCGCTCGACTGTAAAAACAAATAGCCGTTTTCCGCATTTCCCCCTTTTTGCCGGATAGAGAGAGAAAATATTCGCGCCATACGGTTAAAAAGAGATAGTTTGCTTTCCTCATTACTGGTTTACTGAGCCGCATGAATGAGGCATACGTACAGGCTTTCCTGCAGTTTGATCTCGGCTGATCATGTTTGTGTGATGTTGTTCCGTCCCTTTGTAATAATTGATAGAGTTCGTCCGGGTAACCTAACTCGGAGCAAACTTTTAATTGAATCCGTCGGTCGATTTTGGCTTTTTGATGTTCCTCTATTGTTCGTATAACTCATTTTTAGATTCTGCCCCCATTCAGATTATTCTTTGCGTGATCTCTTTTTTAATTCTGTTGCCATACAATATTGCTGACATAGCACGGACTACTAATCTTCTTAAACTTTATTTAAACCGATGTAAAATTAATACAGTATTTAAACGAAATGCGTAAGGCACGTCAATATTTAGTCAATATACGTACTCTATACAAGACAAGACTTAAGTGGCAGAATTCGAATTAAACTGAATTAAGAAAGCAATGCCTATATTCTGTGACAACGATATTGACAATATTCTGTGTGAATTATCTCATCATCATCAAGTAAAGAATTCACCATGAACACATTACAGAAAACAATTACGTAGAAAATGAATGTAGTCAATTTTCTCAACTACGTTAATAGCCCACTTCCAACGGCATAATGTACGTAACGAGTACGACCCAAATAACTTGGACCGATGCGTCGTGATTTAAAAATCACTTGAGGTTAGAAGGGCAGCAAGCTCGTCTCATATTAATACGCTAGCTCGCCTATTTACAGCCTCTTTCAACCAGGCTACTTCAGTGCCTCGCTCGGCGAATAGTAATAGTGTAGTAACCGAATAATAATCCACGAAAATTGTTGACACATCTTAGAATCGTTTGTGGCATTGATAGAGAACTGAAATAAATAGCTTCTAATATTACAATAAGATAGCAGTCACTATAACAAGAATCAAATAAGGTGCAAATTAGTTTTCCATTCTAGTAAGAAAAAGACAGGAGGTACATACCGGTAAATAATGAAAATAAGAGCAACAGAGACAGAAGACAAAAACTTGAGACGTTTTACGTGTCAGTAGTGCAAACACTAATACAGACCCGTAGATAAAGCAAAACTGGATGAATGACATCGCTAGTAGCAAAGTTCTAAAGGTCACGTGATCAGATCTATACATTTTGTATTTTTCTAGCTATCGCTAATCGACTGTTACTTTATCTATGTAAATTCGTATTACAAATTGCTCTTTCTACGCTACGTACTTTTGCTACGTACATTTATTTTTTATTCGTCGTTAGTCGTACAAGTTCTTCTCTCCCTGGCTGTTGTCTCAGGAGACAAATTTTCTACTCCCCATCCTCTTTATAAACATTTAAAAATAGCAAAAGCTGGTCAACACTATTGCTAAGTGCTGTTGATAAATTAAATATTTTAATTCAAAGTTTATAGTTGTGTTTTAGTGGTAATGATAAAGTAATAAACTGATTTTGATTTTGTCAATATTTGAATCTTGCATTATTGTACTTTATGGACAACAATTGAAATATACTGAAATAATTTGAGACTTATGAATTTTACTTAGGTTTTCTGTTGCTTACAGTTTGCATCTTTGTGTCTATCTTAAACTTTTGTCTCTACCATTTATTCTTAATATTAAGCTAAATTTATCTCGTCTTAAATCAGTGTTAGTGGATGGCAACAATGTTTATGCCCGGTGGGCGTGCTTACAGCTTGACAGATAGTAAAACCAACTGGGCCAGTCGCGGCGTGCATTCGCGTAATGGCACTGAAGTAATTAAGAGTAGTCGTAGCGGTAGGTATTTACTGTGCATTGTTCAAGCGACTTGGCGGTAAGCCAGGATGGACCTGAAGCGTTATGAATCAGAACAATGTATTAATTCGCCGATTCTTGTTATCCTGCCGTGATGAATTATGTCAGCTGGCTATTGTCCACCCCGTTACAGTGTTGGAACGAAGACAGCTTGGAACAATATTAATATCTAAAACGAATATGCCAGCATACTTAACTGGTA
This sequence comes from Papilio machaon, assembly GCF_912999745.1. Taxonomy (NCBI): domain Eukaryota; kingdom Metazoa; phylum Arthropoda; class Insecta; order Lepidoptera; family Papilionidae; genus Papilio; species Papilio machaon. Next base: position 3,830,600 of record NC_059996.1, on the reverse strand, counting down.
TTCTTCAACACTTATGTTACAAGGCACTACATTACAAGTAATTATAGAGAAAATGGATATTGATGAACCTCTACATGCAAGACTATGTCTATGCAAAGAGATTTAAAGTTCTATAATTTTTTTAATTTTCTATACGAAGTCTATTGTGACGATAACATTGTTACATACAAATCCGTATAACATTATTTTGTCAACCTTCTATTACTTACGTATGAATATAGACGTGAAAGTAAACGGCAAGGGTCGAACAATACCGTCGCAGACAGAACGAACCGTGCGGCAATAATCCCGAATGCAAGACGAAAAACGTCGGGCGTATTGTGAGCGGAAAATCGAACTCAGAATGTCGCGAGACGAAACGTTCTTTGTGCACAATCAATGGGCCCGAGATTGCTGATAACTTTCTTTACAGTTTGGAACTTTAAGTTGAAAACTATTGTAGCTATCCATTTCACCTCAAGCATTTTCAATTTTGAACAATTAATTTAAGCGACAAATATCTTAATGAATACTCAAATATTTATTGAATGCGTGTCTAATTTTTCTCAAATTAAAACAAAATAGTTAAAGTTAAAAAAAAATCGCCATAAATACCTATTCTTATAAGAAAATAGAATATCAAGAAAAAGATATATTTTTTAAATTTCTATCACGTTTCTTTTAGCCTTTGATCTTGTTCTTGCTAATTAACAAATCTGACTTAAAGTTTACAACAAATTTTACTTTAAATTGAATCTTAGAATTAGATGAATATTTAGCATATCGTTAAAGGTCAGAAAGTCCTTAGAACAAGAAATGGTTATTACTAAAAACCGTTCAATATTTTTAGATTTATTAGTTAAAAGATATTTTCGTGTAAATGCTACATCTTTGATTTATTGTTGCCTTAGTTGTAAATTTTTACAACTTAATTACAATATTACGCTAATTGCGATTTGATACATACATATTTAGTCAATTAATATATAGGTAATGTGTAATTGTTCGCGTACGTTCTCATAGAGCTTATTAACTAGGCAATAAGTCACATTGTTGTAGTTATAGCAGAAATTAAGATGTTTCCCAGCAAACACGTACGGGGTCAACTTGTTTGAAATACGAAGCATCTCATCGGTCAGGCTTGTTAAGCGACGGAGCGTGCTTTTATTAGGCGGCGCGGCGTGCGCCACCGACACGACTCTTGAATATTAAACTGTCACCACTGGGTCATGCATATTGTCTCGTATACGATAATAATCGAACGCAAAACTGCGCTATCTAACCACTAGCCACAAACCGCTGTTCACTATCCACTAGCCTTTGAGGTATTCTGGGCGCCCTCAGACTTCGACATTCTCTTACATCGTAAAGGCGTGTGACGCAAACAATTTATGTTTGCGATGTGCATTTACATTTTTTGACCGCCTTTTATAGTGTTGACAAAGATTAGGAGAGATTTTAATGGATTAATTTAAACGTTCAAAACGTTTACCTAAGAGTACATATTGAGATCGATGGCGAAAAGAAGTGTATCAGAATCTTACGAAATAAAAATCCATTATGTTTGTCGACGTTTCCAGTTGACAGGTGTGTTTGTAATAATAAAACACAATAAGTACGTTGGTTAAAAAACTAATTGTTAATGACGCATCAAAACATTTATAGATGCAATTTAAATAATAGTTATATTGAAAGGATAATTATAATGCAGGCGACGTCTCATTTGATCTCGCGTTCATATCGATGAAGTCATGTCGTCTATTATGATTGTTTATTATTTATATCGCTATAGCATCGTGTGACGACTCTATCCTAAGGTACTATTGTGTCTAGAGTGAGGCTGGCGAGAACAGGAGCCGTTTAGTCGTGTGGAGAGCTTTACCGCCGGGATTAGTATCACACAATGGCATTACAATTACTTCCATTATAAATGCCTTGAATTTTAGATGGTCTATAATCCGATACGTCGAGCCAAAACGGAACGCACGACAATGATACTAATAATTCTAATCTATTATGATTTGCCGGCTATCCGCTCGGGGAAGTGCACAATCCGCGCAGTAATGGCCGCCTCACGTAATGCTAGTTTCACACGAAGGCAAAAGTGTGGCAGATCAGTAGACAGTGCAATACTGCTATTGTTCGAATGCACACTTGCTATCAAAACAGTACTGCACTGTCAACTGCTCTGCCTCACTTCTGACCTCGTGTGAAAATTTCATATGCGCCGTGTCCCCAGACTAGCCTGCTCGGATACGTCATTTTGTATTATGCTTTGTTAATGAGATATAGTTGAATTATTACGTTTTAAAGTGGACTAGTTAAATGTTATCATAATTTTGGAGCAAATGAGCTATTAAATTTAACAATATTATTAACTGATTTGATTAAATTTTCTAATTCGATATGCATCATGTACACACTGATTTACTCTTCAAAATCAATATTGCCATCGGCCTATACGTGGAAGTTTTTATTTATTTTTCTGATTAGAACACCACAATGATGTGGGTCTATTTTTTCACTTTCCAGTGCTTCAAGGATATTGTAAGATGTTTTTTGGAGAGGTGTATCTTTAAATACACACAATGAGGGCTCATTTGCACGGATGCTTTTTTATCGGATGTTAAAAGAGCGTTCAAATAGAACAAATGCATTTCCATGTAATCTGTTCATACAAAAGCGCTTTTAAACCGCGACTTTTTTTTATCGTGCATTGTTACACTTTTGAGTGCTGGGCAAACAGAACAAGAGTGATTTTAAAGCGTTCGTCGCACGAGAGCCGCCAACGCTGATTTTTAACGCAGCGTTAAAAAACACCCGTGCGAGTGAGGGCTAAAACAGAAAATTTGAAGTATGTATATTGAATTAAGTCAAATGCATATTTTTCCCACAGTAATGTAAGCAAGGACCATCCGCTAGTTGCCCACCGGACACGAAATGCGCTTTCAATGTACGCATACGTTATCGTAAAGAATAGGTACTAGGAATGTACAAATTAATAATATAAAACTTACTACCTACTTCTTGGTTATTTAAACTAAAATATCCTGTGGGTCCCGCTCTCACTGTCACCTTCGCTGTTTTAGCGAATTAACGTTAATCGTTAATTAATAAGCGTTTGCTTGTTAGCCAATGCACGCCCGGTGAAATACCACGACCACACAGAAGACAGGCGTGAAGTGGAAGTAATTCCGGGTTTCGTCTGACGAGTGTGGTGCCGGAGGCTTAATTTTAGTCCTCTTTCCCTTCCCACTCCTTTTCTTACAAGGAATGGTTGGGAAGGGAAGGTGGATTTGATGGAGGAGGAGATGCATAGGAATGTTAAATATTCTCTTTTTCTGCGTCTCCTCCTTCGTCGATTGAGCGCTTGCTCGTTTGCCACCTTGTAATATAAAAAAAAACTATAAATTTAAAAATCTATTGTTATCTTTAATAAAACATATGGTAACGGTTCTCGAATTAGCTATCTGTTAACGATAAATAATTGGCAGCAAGTCGATACGTTAATTCGATAGTCATTAATTACAAATTAATATTATTTTTACAATCTGCTTTAGGTCGCGGTAATTAACAGCGCAAATAGCTGACGACCGATAATAAAATAAATCCAACAGATTGGGTTCGAGCACTACAGGGCTTACTAATTATTGGGTTGCGTACTTATTTAAGGTTATTTTGTACTAACGTTCCAATGCAATATTAATTATGTCAATATTTTCCTAAGGTTTTGTAAAGATTTTGTTCGTAGTTTTTATCCTATATAAAATCTTAAACATCTAAAATTTTCATAATGTTTGTTTTCAATTTGTTACAAATTAAATATTACAAGACATAAAATTTTTACAGTAAAAAAGAAAGTAAATTATGTAACTACGATTACCACCAATAATGCGTTATTGGTGGTAATCGTAGTTACATCATCATCATCAACCTGCCCTTATCCCTATTGAGGGTCGGCACAGTATGTACTTCTCCATACATCTCTATCAGCCGTCATATTTGAATTTACCCCCTTCTTACGCATATCCTCTTTCACACAATCTATCCATACTTTCTTTGGTCTTCCTCTTCCTTTATAGTCATCCACATTCAATCTCATTACTTTTTTGTTTATATGATTATCATCCCAACGCATAACATGTCCAAACCACGCTAACCTTCTGCTGCATTCTTAACTTTATCTTTTCTTGTCACACCACACATCCATCTTAGCATACGCATCTCAGCTACATGCAATCTTCTTTCATCCGAAACCTTGGTGGCCCAACATTCAGATCCGTACAATACGACAGGTCTTACGATTGACTTGTAACACTTGACTTGGTAATCGTAGTTACATAATTTCTTTAATTTATTGGTCTTTGTCCATATTAAGGGTCAAGCTATCAGAAAAGTAGAAAAGATAGAAGTAAACACAAGGTTAAAATATGATTTTTTCAATTGTTTGAAAATGTATCAATCAATTGTTTTTAAAGCATGAATATCATGAAATGTATTTTAATGAGCAGTGTATTGTAAGAAGTCCTGCATTATCAGTGGCTGCGGTATCGAGGAGCGCGACACGGCCGACACTTGGCGGCGGACCAACGCTGTGTCGCCGCCGACCATTCCGTTTTATTTTATATGGCTCTCATCAGGACCTTTACCGAGAAATAACTGATAGTTTAAAATGGATAACGTGCTCTACAAATACTATTCACTATCTTCTTCATTTATTTATTTTAGTGCAACCAGTTACAAAGTTCGTGAGTAGTTGTAAGTGAAATTATTGAATATGAACACATTTATATAACTATACAAGTTTTGAGTTAAGAGTACCTGTAATTGGTAAGCTTTGAAAGTTAGATGCACACAGGAGTGGAACGACTGTACACTGAACATATCATAAGGAAATCTTTAATCTACGAGTATACAGTAGTCGTTAAACTATTGACAATATCTGTATGTCCTAAACTAATCACCAAAGGGCATGTGTGTACCTCGTTTACAAATAGAAAAATAAGAAAGATCAATCACAGACGTAACCTTTTGCCTAAGACGTAATTCCGATCGCTTGGCACTACACCAACAATGGCGAGATTGGTAAGCGATATGAAATGAAAATATTTCTCGGTCAGACTCGGAGGCGGGGCGGGCAGGATTCGACACACGTTAAAATCCGATTATCTCTTATATCTGTTGACACACAAACTGTGCGATGAATAATAAACCCGGCTCATTGTTGTCAGCTTGTTTGATTCTGAACGCAATTCGCGGTGGATTGAAATAACGTGAAATAATAACAAAATTTGAATAATTTGGCGGTTGTATGGCGCTGGGCCGCGAGCGGGTCTTATTATGTAAATGTGATACCTTATGTGTTTTGTTGATAAAATTGTGAACGCATTACGCGCGCCCGGGACAAGGTGTTTCGTGATATATTATCCATGTTACACGACAAAATCCTAATAAACGTTCTCAGGTGCCGTTAAATTGTGTAAACGATTTAGGGATGTTAAGGATGGAGAAACAGCGATATTAAAATCCGTCTGTTTTGTTTAGACTGTGTTTATTATTTTAAATCGAGTTTGCAAACTCTTAAGGTCTCTCATAGGTAGTAAGGCTATTATAACAATGGTTATGCGGTATATTGATGGGCATGTCTGTGTAATCGAAATGTTACAAATCCGGTACCTAGTCTAATCCGGTATATATATAGAAAACATCAAACATCAAAAATCTTTTCATAAACGAGAAATTTATTGGAACATCCAAAATTATTGGAAAAATCAGTGGATGGACGTTTGAGTTATCCCTTCGAATTAAGTTTAATATTAAAAGATGAGTTGATTAACTATTTAATTGAAGCAGTTTTATTGATCCATTATACCCATAGAGTTTATAACAATGGACCAAATCCAATGAATGTTGTTTTTATTGTCGTTGTCGAGCGGTCGGCAGCGGCGCGCACCGCGGGATGCCCCCGAATTTCCCACATAGCGTAAACGAGCCTGAATATGAAAGCATAATTGCTTATTTGCCTCATTTAGGATTCACTCGCGACCTACCGGCGAGTATTACAATCGGCCGCTGGAGCTCGTTTGGCCGCTTTGATTGCTGAATAAAAACTATTTTAATCGTGATGTGTCATATCAATTTCACTTAATCTTTTTAGTACCTAATACTTATTACGTATACCATTGCTTTTAATGTACTTTTCCTAGGATTATCATGAGTTTCGAATATTTCCTATTTTATTAAATTGGACCTACAGAAGTTATTCTAATAATTTTTTTACCGATAATTGTCTTATTTGTTTTAGTTTTCATGTATTATTGAAAGTCATTGGGTCGATGCTACACAAAAACAGCAAGCTTGCTATTCAACTAATTCGTAGAATTAGTAAAAGCTAAGTTAAAATGTAGATTTTGGCTGAATGCCCAGTGTTTGTCTTCAGGAGGAGTCCTCAACTTCATCTTGTAAGATAGAAGTGTAGTATAAACTTTTTAAGGGTAACAATTCATTAGTCGCTGTTGTTCCTGTTGATTTGTTACAATACTCTACATTTGTGAGGTTTATTTTTTATTATTTAATTCATATTCCATCACTTTTAAAATTGCAAAGAACAATATATTTAGTACCATCAAGGAGGTTATTTTAACTTTGTTCGAATGCAAACAAATTTGAAGTACTCTGGTGATGGTACTAGGTATACTATATGAAGGAATGTTTAAAGTGTTGTGTTCTCATATTGTTTGTCCTTTAATAATTTGTCTTGCTTTACTTGTTTCAGGTAAGTCTCATTTCTCTGTTCGAGGTGGTAAGATTTCACTATCGCATGTTGATTTACTTTCGTGTGTCTTGCAATTATGATATATATAGGAGCTTTTCTTATCATGATATTATAGTCCACCACAGAATATACAATGTAGAGTGTAGATGTAGATAATAACTCACATATTTTGCTAAACTATTTTTTTTTCTTTCAAAATTGATATGATTGATTTAGTCTGTGATCTAAAAAAAAATTTCGTACGTGCCTTTCAAACACAGTTATTGGTTTTACAAAAAATCACTAGGCTTTCAACAAGACATGAATATCAACATTAAACTAGTAAATAAGTTAGTTTTTTTGAAATGCCGTTGAATACGAGTATGAAGTGAACCTGAGTTCATTCGTAGTGCGCGGTTAAGTGATTAAAAGAGTTACATGTGAAAGAACCACAGTTTACTGAGCGGTTTGATCAAACGTCGGGCGCGGTGTATGTTTGGCAACGACTTCATCGCGGAACTGCCTGCATCATGTAGAACAAACAACAGCTCAGAGGGGACAAAAAAGAGAAATTCCATATAATGGTGTTTTTGCGCGTTCACTCTGCACTTCGTATCCGTAGATACGTTGTTGTTTGTGCAACTCTACACTCCCCGTTATTTCTAGCTTATCATTTCATACTGGTTGTTTCGACGCATTTATTTTTACGTGTTTGCGATGCATTCATTTCTTCATGTTTCTAAACGGAGTTCGTCCTGTTTATACTGTGGCATGTTTTAAAAGTTTTAATTTGCTAATGGTGCAGTTGTTTGTAGAGTCTCGCAATATCGTTTAGTTTGCAAAATAACATTTTATTTCACCACAAAAATATTACTATTTTATTTGTGATTTGCAATATGTTTTCTAAGGCATCCTACGGTTAATTCTATTGTTAGATTGATATTCGATGATACGACTTGTGTAAGTTTGCGAGGTGTAGGTGGATGTATGTATGTAGTCACTTTATCATAATGCGCAATATTTTGTTAAAGACAAGCTGATGCCAATTACGTTATTTACTTTTAAAGAATAATAGCTTGACAATTTTTAATAAGAATTTTATATTAGATTTTAAGAGAAGCTTTAAATGTTCAATTTTCGATTATGTAAATAATGTCATAGTTCTCTTGTATACTGTGCATGGAGTATAAAATTTTTGGTTCTATCATAAAATCTTATAGTTTTTGTAGCTGTGCGTTAATATAATAGTTTAGTATCTGTTTTGAAATTATTCACTCTCTCAATATAAACTAAAGATCGACCGTATTACTACTATTTACTGGAGCACGTATAACTATAGGTATATAACTATATTTTTGAACATTTAACATTCAAATGCTTTCGTAGGTCATTTATGAATTCCATAACGAATGACAATGACAATGGACAAACAGACGATGAAACGGAGGTGTCCGCACAAACGTTTTGCAATCGTTGCAAATTCAACGATATTGCAAAAGAAAACAACATTGTGCTTTTAACAATGCTCTGAGAATCGAATGACTCGTGTGAGATACAGACGCCCAGTTTTAAGTTCTTTTACTAAGAAATTTTCATATTTTTATGTTATTTATATATGACATTAAAGTTAGGTAATAATGTATGTGTAGATCAAAAAGACTTCTATTGAATAATGTTTATGTCTGAATTACAAATTCTATTCTTTCTAACTTTCAGGCATTTGTAAGCAAACAAACTCAACAATCAAACCACCGTATCAAATTACCTTAAATTAGTATTTTTTAGATACACACATGATTAATATTTAAAGTATTTTTTTTTTGTTAACCATCCGTGACAGCCGTATGTCCCCAACTACAAGTTAATACCGGTAAATGAATTGACACAATAGTGAGAATTGACTGCGTACTTCAATTCAGATGCAATCTGTTGCGGCCTTTAGTGTTGTTTAAAGAGTTATTAGCGCTATTTGTAGTGTGGCGTGAAACAAAAGAGATCAACACTGGTCAACGCTGGTCTGGTCAAATGTAACGAAATTACCAAATAATTAATTTATAACATTTAAATTAGTGATTTTGCGTCATATGTTCTCAAATTAGATATTTGTTTGTACTAACTGATATTATTTAGTTGTTTGAAGTTACAAAGTTTATATGTTACTTAAGATATATTTTTTACTAGCTGTTACCGGCGACTCCGTCCGCGCGGAATAAAAAAAATGCACACAACATAAAAAGTTCCTATGTCCGTCTCCTAGTTCTAAGCTACCTTCCCATCAATTTTCAGCTAAATCAGTTCGACCGATCTTGTGTTATAGATAGTGTAACTAACACCACTTCTTTTATATATATAGATCATGTGGTGATATATATTTTTATATATATATATATATATATATATATATATGTTTTAATAATGGGCCGGGTCCACCGTTGAAATACCACAACCACACAGAAGACATTCGTAAAGTGGAAGCAATTCCGCGTTTCGTCTGATGATGCGTGTCGAAGACCTAATTTTAGTTCACGTGCCCTTCCCACACTTTTCTTATAAGGTAATAATGGGACGGGAAAGTAGATTTGTCGGAGGAGGGGACGCATAGGAAGGGGAAATATCCTCTTTATGTGCGTTTCCTCCTCTGTTCTTTAAAGGTAGCCAATTGATTTCCAATTGCAGTTGTCTATCGGCAGCCGTCGTTTCACTATTTCGGCGAATTCAGGTGGCCGCTTGTTCGACACCTTATAATAAAAAATAAAAACCTTTTTTTATTTTTTTATATAAAGGAGCTGACATCTAGGACAATATATTATTTAGTATATTCAAATTAAGTAAACGCGCTGTCGCAAATTGCCGCACGTTTGCAATTAAGCTTAATGTTACAAAGGATGTGATAATTGCCCGCTTCCGTTTCTCATAGACTGCAATTTATATTAGACAATAATTGAAGCAATATTGCAATATGTTACGTTTTTAAACTGAATTTTATAATGCGCAATACAATTTGCAAAGTTGTAACTTCCGATGTCTTATGTCGCCTGATAGAAAAGTCTGGAAGATTGCATTCTATTGCACCCTCCTTAGGGAAGATAATTTTTATTAGAATCCAAATACAAACACTACCTTCTAGTTTTAATACTTTACTAGCTTTTACCCGCGACTCCGTCCGCGCAGAATAAAAAATAGAAAACGGGGTAAAAATTATCCTATGTCCGTTTCCTGGTTCTAAGCTACCTGCACACCAATTTTCAGTCAAATCGATTCAGCCGTTCTTGAGTTATAAATAGTGTAACTAACACGACTTTCTTTTATATATATAGATAAAGACGTAGAAAAAAAATAAAGGCTATAGTATGTTCTTTCGATTTTATATAAAAACCGGAGCAGGTGGTAATCACGTTTTTTTACATTTTTTTGACGTTCGGTTCGTCTAAACGTGGAACGTGCAACTAAATACGGTTATTTCACGCATCGATTATTTTAACACCATTCCAATATGGTATCTTAGCAACATTTTATCATTTTTATGGCAATATAAAGTATCGAAAATAAATTTTTCGTTTTTAATTACTGTAGAAATCGAAATCACATACTTTGTTATTATTTGACTAATATCCACGCGAATACAGATGTTTAATAAAAACAATGATTTGTTTAATTCTTTTTTGTTTCGGAACTTACCTTATGTTTAAAAGTTCTCTGGATAATCTTCATAATATAGGGCACTTTGGCTTACTCTACATTACTGTTGTGGCATTGGGCAGTTGATGAATTCTACGTAAAAGCCCCTGAATAGCCCCTTTCACTGTTGCTAATTAGTGTTTGAATATTTAATTAAAATGCAAACTCATTAGTTGTGTTTTAAAACTAGCGCTCCGACAGTCAGTAGTAAGGCGCGGTCGCCGCAGTGACCGGGTGCAGGGCGCGCCCTCACGCAAACACCCCATTAGTTACGCCAACAATATTTCATACAAGCTCGTATAATATGCAAACGGCACGTCCGCATTCAGACACTTTTTCGGGCGTACTATAAAAATAATTTTTGACTATAAAGGAACGCACTAGGCTGAAGAGATTGCCATTTTTCGCAGGCGTACATGTCATGTTGAAATTAATAAATTTGAATGGTTTCTAAAATCACTTATTAACTCAAAAATTAACACACAAAACGAGCATACAAACTAACAAGCCTAAAACTTATTGTTCGTTTTTATTCAACACGACGTGTGCGCGCGCTTGATAGTTCCAGTTACTTAAAAGTCAAAGAAAAAACATTCGTCATAGAATCATTTAACATTTGAACCGTGAAGGGCTAGTGCCTGACATTTCGATGTTTCTCGGTCATCTATTTCCCTGAGGGGCGTTTCGGAACTCCATCGCGGACGTTTATAATTTATTATAAACATAGCTGACGTTTCCTGTTCTTACATTTTTATAAAGTAAAAGGGCAAGTAATGTAGAAAAATTCACTCTAATAAGGAAAGGCGATGTTTTATTAGATATGTACATTAGAATTATCTCCGTACTCTTTTCCTTACATAGGGTTGGCACTGCATGTACTGCTTTTGTATATTTCCATATTTGTTTGTACTATGATACTAAATACAATAGTTTATTAATATTTTGTACTTCATTAATAGCAATATTTTCTCCATCGTGTATTTTACGTAAAATAAAACATTGAATTAAAATTATAAGTTGGAATAATAAATATTTGGTATTCTAATAGACGTAACGTTGTATACAATTTATTCAATAAACAACAATTACCTGTAGGTGCATATAAAATAATAAATATTTAATAATTTATTACGTACGATCATACCAGTATAAAACTGTTCAAGGTTTCATTTAAATTCTTATTGGAATGTATGTAATTGTTTGTATGCATGTTTGTTGTAGCAAAGATTACGTGTAAATCTTTGTTCAAACTGCGCCCACGCATTATTTCCATCACAGTGCGCTATTGTTACGAAATCACCATTGCGACTTATTGATCCATAGTTATCTTATCTCGTGCATTTATCTACGCCCTCTACGCTGTTGTAAGCTTGCATGTTAAAGCTTTTTGTTTACGGAATTATTTATTACATTTACTGTACTTTGCACACTGAAAAACAAGGTAACAATTATTAATTTGATACGTTCAACACTTTAGCTGTCAAACCAATGAAGTATTTTAAAAGTACTAGAAATATCATATAAAAAGTACTATATATTGGATATGAGCTACAAAACTCTGTTTGCATTACACAATATGAAATAACTTTCGAAAGTGGAAATCAAAATTAATAAACATAAAAATTTCCCAACTTGATCGTGTACCTAGTTAGCGTGTAAGTTCTTATAAGCTGAACGGTCGGAAACTGGGGCGAGGCGACACTACAATGCAGCCAACTAACTCGAAAGCCAATTTTTTTGTGAATACACTATGTCAACCGTTAAAAAAGTCAAATAACACCAGTGTACATCAACCCGATTCATATCTACCCTCTTTCGAAATATAATGCGACATAAAAACATATGACCGTTCTAATGTGACGTGTAACGTGCGGGTGGGAGCGAGACAAAGGGATTTTAGTACACCTGCCACGTCACCTGGCGCGAGGCTCGTCCATATTTGATTAGGTTCCGTAGGGGTCGCTAGTGACACGGCTAACTATGCCGGCAGCGGACTAAATTGAAGTTTGAATTTGATGACTTGCATTGTTTTACTCTATGTACGGTATTCATAGAATATCTCAGTATAAAATTGTTACATTTTTAATGAAAATGTTATAGCTAAAATTAAGTTTATTGTACTTGAAAATTGTTGTAAGTTCTAGTAGTACGTATAAGAATTACGAATTGCCAATAGGGATTAGAATGGTCCAGGGTTGTCTTTTACTGGGGTTTTACTAAAGGGTGTCTTGACCATCCGAGGGATCTGATGAGATCACTAGTTTATTTATTATAAAAATCAAGAACATAAAAGTGTTTTGCTCTATTTTACCGCAACAACCGTTAAAGTTGCCGCTTGTAGAGCGCACTGCTCGGAAGCTCATCGGCGATAAATTGAGTAACAGCGTCATAACAGTACCCCGTCCGGTACCGCGGCTTTCATTGCCCTCTTGTGCACTGGACTACGCAAATATGTTGCCTATATAGTCTTGTATAGACAGATCACTAACTGAGAGTATGTTCTTTTACTGTGGACTTCCACTATTGATTCCTTCTTTCATTATCGAACCTAATGAGTGATATAATAATTTGTTTTTTGGCCGTCAAAGCTAACGGTTATGAAATTCTAACTCTTTAACTATCTGAGGGTCTATCAAGAATAATTGCGATATGCGTTTTCGTAGCTTTATCGTCATCGACAAAATGTGTCAAAATCTGTGAGATTTGTCGTTAAAGCACACGTTACGCCCGGCTTGGCTTACAAATCTAATAATTTTGTGTCTATGACGTTACTAAGGCGTTCTCTGGGTTATAATTAAACCCTTAAAAACGTTAAGTTTGAATATATCTATATATATAAAAGAAAGTTGTGTTAGTTACACCATTTATAACTCAAGAACGGCTGAATCGATTTGACTGAAAATTGGTGGGCATGTAGCTTAGAACCAGGAATAGGACATAGGATAATTTTTACCCAGTTTTTTTTTTGTTTTTTTTTTTTTTTATTCCGCGCGGACGGAGTCGCGGGTAAAAGCTAGTATTTTATAATTTATATATTACATAAAGACATACTGCGGAAAGCTATTGCGTAGATGTAAGTATAGCGCACATAAAGCTCAAGGAAACAACGCAAAAACTAACATCTGTGGCCCATACAAATTTTATAGCTCTTTTTATTCGGCCAAAAAAACAACTTTCCGGTCTAATGCGCTAATAAACGAACTATGGTTTGAATTAATTTTTATAACGATCTTTAACGTTAACTTTAATGTTTTTGGTTCAAATCCCCCACTATGAAGACAGATATGATTACTCATGTCATCTGAACTTAGATATTTGTCGAAAACAAAAAACTTTTCTTTTAAAAAGCGATACTATGTTGCTTAAGTTCTGCGCAAGTCCATCAATGAAATTATTTTTTATATTACATTTAACACAGCTGTTTTGAGAACGCAAGTTGAGTCATGAGTCGATTATTAACGCCAAACTACATTAGCTAAAATTACTGGTTTTGACGACTAACAATAGTTGTACCAACAAATGTAGCTAGTCCGTTCTATAGGCATTAATATTTGGCCGCCTTAAGATATACAGATTTGGAAACGTATCAACCAGGTGTAAATTATTTTAACATTTCATGATATCAATGCAAAATTCCCACGCCTCAGATTCACGTGTAAAACGCTATTGAGTGTTTCTATTACAAGAATAACGACTATTCGCAGTTTTCGGTTTATCTGTGAAATGATTTATATGAAACAGAATTTATCATACAACGTGAACTTATATATAAACTACTTCATATTTGGTTTTATATCTAATATCCGTCTGATCGGTTATTGCGCCATCTTCCGATGACCTTCTGCTTTATAGACTTACATGTTCGTAAATATTTCTCAAGATTTCCCTTCCGAACTAAGTCTAAATATTTTCAACCGCATTTTTGACGCTATAACTAGTAAATTTAAAGATAAAACTTTAAAAGATACTCAATACCTTTGTAATATTATATAGAATTTTAGACATTTTTATATCACTATCGTAAGTTTATAACATTTAAGAGTTCATATTTAGCTAATTTCTATAAAATAAGGTCTGATACATTCGACACAGTTTTTTTTTCCTAGAGATACACACAATTAACACAAAAGTACTTAAGTAATTCAGTACAAAAGTAATTCTTCTTTCTCATTCAGTCTATAGCGTTGCTGTAATATAGTTTGTTAGGTTAGCTAGTGCTAGTGCTAGCGTCAAAATCGTTCATTTTCAAGTTTGCATACACTGAAATTGCTTTTACATGTGTACATTGCTAACGAGGTACGTTCGTTGGTTGCGCTGAAAGTGTCCATATAGAACAAGTTAGTGCAGCTCTGCGGATTATATGCACGTCTGGCTTTCTAAACCGACTCACCATCAAAGATTGAGACTAAAGTTTAACTAAGAGATCCTTCACTAAGGTCATGTTTAAATCATGACTATGGATCAATTATATATTTTAACCTTGGTTAAATACAATATTAGCATTACAAAACAAAATGTATTACAGTAAAATCTATTTATCATTTGTGTCAAAATATCTCCGTAACCAGAAAGTTTGGAATGTATCAAATTATAATACGGAAATGTAAATTTTATCAAATTGATGAAATTGCTTTATTTAAAAGCGAGATTGGTTTAAATTTGTGTTTTGTTAAAAAAGGTGAATTTTTTCCAGCGATGAAAATGATATAGACGCTTAAATGATAAAAGTGAAAGATACAGTCGTGCTGCTGTATTCACAAACCCTTGCGGAGTTTCGGTGACCGGAAGTGCTTGCGGGAAGCTCGGGATTTGACCGGAGGTGGTGCTCCGATATGTTAAGCTGCAGTACGGGCCTTAACTGACTTATTAATTAACGGCCGCGGGCATCATCCATCCGGCTTCTATCAAAATATTGCAAACTTTTCAGACGATTTTTTTTATCTGCAATATATTTTTTAAATGGCGGAATTTTTAAACAAGCTTTACTGAATCTGTTTTGAAATACTATTGTTTAAAGTTTTATTCGCATTTAAACTCTGTACAGTTTAGAATTTAGATGTAAAATTGATTTTTTTATTGTTGATGTTTATTTATAAAATGGTATCATTCATAACTTTTTTTACCCAATTATCAATATTACAATTTTAAGAATTAAACGGAAATTTCCATTTTTATATGCCAGATTGAATTTATTTATCCAAGCAGACAACGAAAGAGGTTATGTATACAATATCAGATAGTTCATACTATTTAAATCTTTATATATGGTAGTGTAGATAAACATAACAGACGACTTGTTATATTTTTGATACCATTGTTAGTATTTTTGATATAAATTTACATGAAATTGTATTGTTTGCTTTAAATTTTAAAATTCATTTTGTTACATTTTCACTACCTGAGATAAAACAAATGATTCTATGTCATGAGATAATGTCGTAGTTTTCACCGGGGTGTGAATTTTACAAAAGCTTTCAGCTAGTTTATGTGGACAAACCTAAACTACATTCTCAAACTTTTTAAACTATTTATAAAATTGGTATTTTTTTCTAGAACATCTAACAGCATCAAAGATGACATTACATTGAGCGTTTACAATGATAATCTTAAAATATTTTACATTATTTTTTTTTAAATTTAGTATGTTTAATATGTAAGCTATTAAATGTTTTAGTTTTTCTTGTAGGTATATGCAAAAAAAGAGGTACATTACAGTTATTTGATACCTAGCTTAATCCTTATTTGGCTTCACGAGGCGTCTTCATATATAACTAACCGATGATTCATTTAGTCGTACATATATGTGTGTATCCTTATTTTGCTACGAAGTATATTGTTAGCATACTTTTGTGTTTTTTTTTAATCTCAATTTGCAATGTATGTATAGTTTTATATATTGATTTTCTATCAATTTAAATATTATAACCGAAACGAGTATTTTCATCAAAAATATATGTCAACCAGTAAACAACCAAAAGTAATGCTTAAGAAGTAACTAATCTAAACATGGCAAAACTATGTTTTTTTAATTCGCAAGAAGCTTTCTAGCATATTCGTAAGTCTGCAGTGTTTCTGACAACTAAATTGCATAATTATTATCATAACTAAAACAATAATATATATAGCTTCGTATTGCACTCGAAAGGATAGGAATATTTGATTTAACGAAATTGTTAGTTCAGAGAATTGTATACAGTGTATTTGTTTTACATCAGTTAACAGTAAATTAACATTCGCCAAGTCTGCGCGTTCTCATATAAACAAGCCGTGCAACAATATGTTTGTGTCAACAAGCCATCCCCACCCGTATCCCTCACCCCTGTTTACGGCGCTATATGTAGTTTCCTAATAGGTTTTTATTATTTGTTTATTTGCGCTATGTTAAAATTATAATGTACGCCAATATTATAAGGTCTTATTAGCCAAGGTACAAGTACATACATCCCATGTTTAGCTTGTGACATTTTGCATACTAATATTTATTAAAATAGTAAACTGAAAACAGTTTTGTTCCTAGTTATTTGTTTGCTTCCCTTAGTGTTTTAAAATGCAACTTAAAATAAATATTTTCCATCTTGAAAGTTTTAAAGCACCTTTTGCAGTTGCGGGACTTCGTTTAAGATTCATGACCAACGATTCACGCAGTTTTAGACTCCGAGTTTGTTGGTGAAAGATGTTGAACGTTCACGGTACACTTCGTGAAAAATTCAAGTCGTCATACAAAAAAAAATATCGTAAAGACAACATTTATTGTTACACAGTACCCGCTAGAATAATACTCTTTTGTTGTTATAATATTATAGTTGGAATATAATAAGGAAAGATAATTAAGATAATAAGATAAGTCAGAATTGCTTTTGTAATCGGGGACAGATACTAGGGACATGGGGGTATCAATAAAACATGTAAGCTTTACATGTGGCGAGGTCGTTGGCATTTAAAGAGGGCATATGCGAAAGCACCTGCCATCCCCCTACGGTAACGATAGCCTCCCTCGGCCGGAACATCAACTGTTGTACGACGTATGGGCCTGTCGCTTAGGGACCTTGCCATGTCAAACTGATGGCTTGTCCTTATATATTAAACAGTTTAATAATTTACGTACTACGTCTATAATTTCAACATAAAATATAAATAAAGGCGAAAGGAATAATTAAAAATTTATGATGGCATTTGTTTAATAGTAAAATAAAAAACGAAGAAAGAATTAAGAAGCACTTGCGTATTTTATCACTTGGCGACAAAAGTTATGACTCTTAACTTTAGACGCCCTTTTAACAGCATAACGTTTAAATTCCTTTGAATTTTTTTATCTATCTTGTCTACCTTATTTTTATTATATGAAACCAAAGATTTACTTAATATGTATTTGCTAACTGAAAAAGTTTATGTTGCCATATAAAGAAAACTATAAAAGGTTAGTTAAGTTATTCATCGTATATCTTATTCAATTAACTAGCTATTGCATACTAAATATGTCAAGAGAACGTTGATTGTCAAAACTTATTTCGTGTACGATTTTTTGTCCTTGTAATCAATATTGATATAGATCAACTATAACGATATTGTACGACAAGATATTTATAAGGCCTATTATCTGATTAAGATGAACTCAAACATTGAGATTCATCGACCACTTTGTGTAGTATTTGGTCACAACTGGTATAAGAAAAATGCCACTTAGACACAATCGTGGCAGTGATTGATACATTTGTAAGGTCTATTTTAAAATGAATTTCCACTAGTTTAAATATAATATTTTCTAAAGTAGAATCAATTTTAATAAATCCCGCTAATCTTACGCCCTCATTCCAGGCAATTGATTGAAGATATCTCTTAATCCTCGCTCCCTCCAATAGCTGTCTAATATTGTGATTTATTGGCAGTTTTTCACGGCGTCGGACATTTCATAATTCCATTTCATTTTGAGATTAATTTGCGATCGCACTTCACGAGACACGATCTATTTTAATTCGAAACAAAGAAGCGGTAAACCTACTCTATCAATGTAAGCATTGCTTTATATATATATGTTAGTTATTTTCTGGTCAACATTTGTTTTGTCTTGAAATTAATTTTTGCTTCTGAACGCGCCTTTGTATATTCTTTTTTGGTTTTTATTTGGAAAAATATCTACTGTGCAGTACACACCTGAATAAAGCGTATTCTTTAATTACATTTAAACAAAGATCAATGATATGAAGATTTTATCTATTCTACTAAAATAATCCCTGTTTCTGCGACGTAGTCAGGTAATTTGCTAGCGTTAAAGTATCTACAATTTCGCTTTACCCTCTTTCTCGAGAGTAGCCTAGTCGGTTTCTTGAGTGGTGGCGTCCTTGAGTATTCTGCGGTGCTCTACTTTTACAAAGGTTCTTGTGGCAGGTTGGCGACTGGTAGGTAGCTCTAGGTAGTGAGCTCGGAACTTCATTTGGCTGGAGCGTGCTAGACGCGGCACATGCGCTTTGCGAAGCGATGTTTGTTGACTCTCTCTAGCGTTTGTTTGTTTTAGTAAAAATTTATAGCGCTGGGCGGAGATTCGCCTCTAGGAACGACGCTCGCCCGCTTTGAACTCTCGCACGTGCTAGTCTACACTCGCATATATTTCACTAATACTTACGATGTTTACCGCAAGTCCGTTTATACAAAGAGAAGCGACGACCGACATTTTTTGAGTCGGTAGTTTTCTTTCTAATTTGACGTTATATTCAAATTGATTTATTGCTGTTCTATTTTTTTACGTCGGATGTTATCGCTGTGTCGTCTTTAGATGTATGTGTGTCAAATGATGAATATTTCGTATACGAGCGTACGGATATTTTACACCTGAGCAATCGTCAAGAATATTTTTTACAGCATGGTCAAATTAGAAGTAGGATTGTTGTGTTAAATTTAACTAATGCGACTTTAGTTTAATATTTAGGCGTAACCTTAGTTTCGCATATTGTAACTTTACGTTATGATGTAGTGGATTAGATTATTTATTTATTAGCCATTTTCATTGTGTAAGTAAATTCCACCTTATTCCCTTTTCAGTAAAATCCTGGTAATAACAATTTTTATATATGTTATCGAAACGTTTCAATAGGAAAAGTAAACGGGTCTTAATCAAGAGTGAAATGTAGCCGTTAAAGTTGTATTTTCCGACGGCCGCTGTTAACCGGCGATCATTACTGCGAGCGAAAACAATCGAATGGCCTTTAACAATCAAACATTTTCATTAAGCCGCCGCTCCGGGCTGTAAAAATCACCTCCGGCTCGATTTACGCACTATTACACTGTTATGTCTGTGAGTTCATTTATCTGCACAGGTTTAGGACCGCTCGTTAAATTAATACGCTCTATGGTTTTTGAGATTTATGTAACAACTAACTTTACAGCCGTACGTTTAACTGAATTGTTAATTTTAAAGCATTAATCGTTTTAAAATGAGGGAGATATAAAACGTATTTATTCAACGATTTTCTCATCATGTTTGTTGGCTTCGAGGGTTGATACAAAGATCGGTTATTGTTACTGTTTTAACCTTGAAAGAAAAGTTGGTTTATTCTATTCGTCTATCGTCTGTCTGATTTAATTCAACTAAATAAGCTAGCAATAACTTGCCTTTTTATCGCTACAGCAAATGTTAGTGTGTTAAACAGTTTCAGGTCTAATAATTAGACGTGTGTAAATCAGCTCAGAACCGGTTCAAACGTTCTGGACGCAGAAGTTCACATAGACATGAACTGTTGAGCTGCGGTTCAACAACAAAACATTTACTATTCACTATGTGAACCGACGAATCGCGAGCTGCCTGGTGACTGGCAGTTCGCGACTTGAAACGCAAATCATAACTCATATGGGTTGAGCTGCGAGTTGATTCACTGATCTGCTTAACACATATAAACTGTGAGCTGATCTGCAGGTCATCAATTTTAGTTAAGTTACCCATGACTAATGAGTACAAAGATGATCTTGAATTTACTGTGCTAGGTTAACAGTACGACAAAAAAAATAATTCAAACCTTGTTGCATTTGATCCATATCGAAATGTATACGGATAAAAAAAACGTATTAAGCTATTACGGCAAACAGTCGCGTAAAATTAAAGCACGTTATAAAAAGAGTGGCATCGGCCAAATGGAGTCGATAAAGCGAAGTAATTACTGGCGGCATGTTGCAAAACGGCCACTTCAAATTAGTTTACTTACGTCCCCGCGCGACCTAACGATCCCTTCGCCATTTCACCGGACTAAATTAAAGTACTTTGCGCACAAATACCTACACTAACAAGATTTACTTATTTCTAATACATTCACTATTATTTAAGACAATAGGAAACATTTTAAACAAGGTTTCTTACATCAATCACAATTAGCATAGTTTTATTTTTGCCTACGTTTATTTGTCATCTTTTGTTTTACCTTTAAACTTAATTTTGAGAAGTAAAATTTAAAGATATTTATTTATTATACTCAAGACGAGTATATCATTAAAAACATAATAAATTATCTTATGAACTGAAATGAGTCCTGATGGTACTGTTATGGACGCTTGTTTTCTATCAAAATGAAAGCCAACATATAATTTACAACATGTTTGAATTCGTAATGAAATGTAAATACATCTTTTGGTAAAGCATCTGAACATAACAAAGTTGGTATTGATGCTTCTAATATGAACAGGCAAAGTTCTGCACTGAAATTATCAGACCAGTTGTTTTGGAGCTTAAAGCAAATTTACTTGGTTCATTTACATAATTAACAGGAATTTTAACCCAACAACGAAGATATTGATTTTCAAAAGCGATTTGTTGTCATTTAACACATCAAATCACAAAGAGAGGCTAAATAATGAGCAAATGCTTTAGAGATTATTTCTTCAAATCAATGTGTCTTTCTCTTCTTTAATTTCATCGGATTAAAATTAATCACATTAAAATAATCGGATTAAATACTTGTTATATTTATCCTTTAATGGAGTTTTTATGTTTTTTTTATTATCGTCTTTTTCATTTGTTAACGTTAACGTGGTAACTTGCATTGTTGCATGTAATAACTTTATGACGTCCGTCGAGTAGCCTAAGAGAGGAGGAATTCTAACATCGCCATTTTGAACATTTAACAATTTTCGAGAACTATAGCACAAGCCTAGAGATTGAAAAGTGGTAGAGTCCGCGTCAGTATAAGCTACTGCATACGTCACTTTGATCACAAAGAAGACAGATGTGAAGTTGAAGTACTTTCGCTTTTTTCTGTTGAGTGTGTGTACCGGAAGCTAGTCTCTTCCTCTTCCGGTCATTTCCTAATATGAAAAGGACGGAGGATTAAAAATGCTAATATAAAAATGTACATTAATTAACTGTATGTTGACGAATCACAATGTTTACATAGATGTAGGCAAGGGTGTGCTTATCGGGCTGGCTAAACAATTGGCACTTTTGTTGGTCGGTCAACATCCTGAGGCGATAAGCTCTTGCCGTTCGCTGTTGCGCTGTTGTTTAAATTGTTTTTTGTACATTCACTTTTAACGAGACGTTTCAGGGAATTATATTTACATGTTAACATAACCTAAAATTATAAGTTAGCATTGTCCCTTTTTATTAAGAGCTTTAAAAAATGTTGGACATTTCAAATGTATTTGCTTGCTATAAAACATGAAATAATATACTAGGTACTAGTAATCTTCTTTCAAAAATTCTATATTTTATTACTGTTGTAAATTTAGTTTTTGTTTGCTATTTAAACTGTTTTCGTTTAATTATAACAGTAATTGTTTTACCTACCACGGCTTTGTACCTTCGGTTAACGAAAGTGCGAATAAGATCTTGCTACTAATGTACCTATTTAATTTTATAACATTATTCAAAAATATTAGCTCGCAAAAATGCTAATTGTTTCATTGAGTACCCTACTAATTTGGTTGAACTTGGATTCTAAGCTTATCAACAACATGATGTTATCCCTATAAAGCTCTCTGAAATATAGTTTAAATTGCATTTATCTTACAATTTTGGTCGATATAGTATGTTACGGGAGACACTAATTTTATTGTGATATAAACGTAAAACGCAGATGTAATGACTCTATCAATCTATTCGCTTGCGCTCATCAATTGTGTCTTGTGTGTTTGTGGCTGCTTGTTTTCATAACACAGCGGTTGTCTTTGATGACGGCTTGTTTGCCCAGCGCCGCGCCGCTTAGATCACTCACAGAATTGATTACCCAAGTACCGAATTTTCTATTGACTTCGAATTAATATGTACTATGTTGTACTTACATCATTACATTTTTAATAATTTTTTCACTTGATTATTGTTATAAAAATAAGAAATTTTATCAAGCTTAAGAGGGCAAGAAACATGTTCGAATAATCTCAGACATTTGTTTACCGAGCAGAAAATGAGTCAGACAGTGACAGCTCTACACTTTTTGGTTTATTGCTAGGCTTGTACGATTCGACTGTTTTAAAACATGATTATTTATAGCACGACAAATGATGTTTGACATTTGCAATTGAATTAATTATTGCGCATTAATCGTGTGAAGAGTTTTCGACAAAGAATGTACACATCAATTCGCTAATCCTTAGGTGGGCCGGCACATTTCTCGGCCCGCTGACTCTTGGCGGTCTTCCACTGCATGCGTCTTGTCACCTCGTGTCCCCCTGCATTCCCTTCCAATTGTTAATCTTTTGTTATTTATAGGTTAACAAGATGCATTTTGCTTTGTAAATCATTCCGACATGTTAGTTAGTAATTGTTTTAAAATACGTCATTTAAATAATTGCTTCTGACGTCCTTTAAACAACTGATTTAAATAGTTACGAAGTCTTTTGATCTCTTTGGATTTGAAGGTGTACTATCTGCTTAGTAACAACTCTAATAAAGAGATATTTTCAAAGTGAATTAACTTATTTTAGAAATAAATCGAAATAGAACACAATATTTGAATATTTTTCTACTTTGTATAGCAAATATAGGTATTTCTAAGAAGTGCTAACAGAAAAAGGATTATATTTGTACAAAATTGAGTTAAAACTACTGATAAATGATTCTAAAATATCCCAGTAAAATGAAACGATTACAGCGAAGCACAATGTTGAATAATGGAAGGTGTAAAAAGTAGAATTTTTGTAAGATTCGTTTCGGTTCACGAGCGGCCAGGTAGATCGTGAGCTCAAACTATTGGGTAGCGGGTCAATGACACGGAGGTGCCATTATTACAGTTAATTTTAACTATAAAAAGCACTTTAGAACCGTAAACTAGAGTAATAGGCAGAGATCACGGATTTCCTTTTTGCACGCCTGTGACACGCGTTTTTGCATATTCATTGTAAGTCTTCTACCTTCTTGAAGGCTTTAAAAAGTTCACCAAGTTATCAAACCAATCGATACATTATATACGATACGATATGTAATAATATGTACGATAATATGTGTCAATGTTCAGATGATGAGATAATCTAATTCTTAACAGAGCTTGTTTTTTACATGAATCGAATATAGTTTAGGAATGTGAGCCGCAACGTAAGTTCCGAAATAAAAATAATTAATAACAGAGAATGGTTTTAACTATAATTAACTTAAAAATCCACATTTCAGTCGGTCAGAATGAAGATGAAGTTTATCGCAAGCTAAACATTGAAAAATCTCTGAAATATAAGGTTTTGTGTTATTTCTTGTAAGGGTGAACTTCTCTTCTCGTATTTTTCTCGTCGTCTACGCCGAGGAATCCATCAAAGGATTAAGGAGCGGGGGTCTAGGGAACGCGATCGCTTCATCGGTATTTCCTGGATTTGGAATAAATTATTCGCCACTTAAAAGATATCTCACAGAGTTTAGTACTTCACTCTACTATATTCTGAATGAAAGCACTGGTTGTGTATTTTTTTACAAGTAGCGTTATTCTACCTTCATTGCATTTCCTCTTTGAGTGAGATGAGTGAACAAATATCCTCAGCTTAAATCAAACAAATAAATCAGTCTTTGAGATTTTACTAGCACAGTTAATGTAACAAGCAAAGCACGTCGCAAGCACAAATCGCAAGGTTTCAATCAGACCAGATTGAGTTCCGATGGCAGCGCACAGAGGCGTGCGCTGAGGAGATTACGGAACGCATGACGCTGCAACATTAGACCCCGACGCGACGTCATTTCATTTCAAATAAATGGAATTGCACTCAGCTTTAATTCGAACACCCATGACAATTGGAAAGTTATCGCTTGATGTTTTCGTGAAAATACGATAATAATGAATGAGATATTAAATAATCCACCGTAGAAATAAACTGAAGCAATTGAATGAATGATCAAAATTGTAAGTTTGCCATTACTTACTTGTTTGCTGAAATCCAATTTGATCAGATATGCGGCAAAGTCGAACAAAAATACAAGTTTTTCGGAAGACATCCCAATGCATAGATTTGAATAAAATGCAAATTGAAATGATATTGGTCGAGCGAGGAGTGGAAAATGGAATGCGACTTTTAAATTTTACTTCCACACGTGTTGGGATATTGATATTTGCAAAAGTAATTTCGACTGAGATCAATTTACAAAGTTAGCAACGAAAAAGCTTGAAATAAAATTTGTAGGTCTTGTACAAGACAAAGTAATGTTTTCCGATTTTTTTCCGAGATTATAAGAAGATCAGAAATAAGTAGGTATCTATTATGATTAAGATTTGTTTAAATCATAACTGCACATCATTTACTATACTCGTAAATTCTCTAGTCTCTGATTCTCTGCCGAATTTACATGTGTTCCCCAGATGATGTCCATCAGAATGTGTTGTCAATACTATGAACCGAAGATGGAAGTTTGATATTTTGTAAAATTATTGTTGGTGACAAAAACATTGTATAAAATTTGTTTACAAAATCATATTTGTTTTGAAATATGCTTATCATAAATTATTGTTAACATGTTGTGTGTTGTGGACGACAAATCTTTTGTTCATAAAAATTACACGATTCATAAAAAGTAATTTGGGTACAGATAAATATATTACAATCAGCGGGCCAGGTTACAAATATGCTTTACTACTAAACAATAAGAAAATTAAAAAAATAAGAGCAAAAGTATAAACGCCCACTAAATTGTTTTATCAAACTATAGTTGAAAAATACCTTCAGACGATCTCTGTAGGTATATGAAGTTCTACAAAAATCAATTTAGTGTAATGAAATATATTTTTTAGTCTCAAAAGTAGGATGTAGGTTTACTCCATAAATATACAAATTCGCCAATACCTTTGAAATTATCGCCATTTAATCTACTTTGTAAGTTATAGAGAATTTATCGCCTAAAACTGGCCGCTATAGAATTGCTTCCATCACGCGGTTTGCTGAAATTAAATTGATTAGTTTGTTAGAGAGAGAAATTAGTTCTAGAATCCGTTTCAACGATGAGCGCATTGACTTAGGATTAGAATTATTCTATTACTTTGTCTTAGATGATTATTCTAGAATCATAATCATCAATATTGTATCAAATCATTAAACATTTGTCTTGACCAATATCAATTAATTCTGAAATTGTTGAAAATAAACAGTATTTTAATTATCTTACATTTGAGAAATTGAATGTACAAGGATGATATCAGCATTAGAGAGTTTGCTCTATGTATAGAGATGTATGTTTGCACCAAATATATAGAGTGTTGAGTTAACATTGAGTTAACGCAAAGCTGTCACAAACGTTTCCTCCGCTTTCAATTGAAGTGCGATCAAAGTGAGTCCCGATCACAAAGGGTTATAAAATGACTACGTCACCGGCCGCTTGTGTTGGCATACGGATTAATTTGTAACGTTAGTATGCCAGTGTGTTGGTCCGATATCGGTGTCTGGTAGAATTTTTATGAGCCATCGAACACGTCGCGGCCGCACCTGCTCAGCTCATGTCCTCACTCGTCCCATTAATTTATTCCAATGTTGATTTTAATTGTTAGCGCTAGCGTGACTCTAGGCATGTCGATGTCAAATATTTCACTTGCCACAATAATAAAATATGTTTGCTCGTTTTAATAATTCAAGCTTAATGAACAATCTATTAGTCAACATTGACGTTTCGACATCAAAAGAAGTATTGCACGTTGTTTATAACAACGTATCCGTAGTTGTTGCTCGCGACGTTAGATTTCGATTTCAGTCGTTTCGTTAAAAGTTTCTCTCCAATGTTGTAGACTACTTGATTAGTATAGTTATAGTGATATTTCCCGTCCCCTTCCTCTTTAAATAGACATCAGTTGTATTGACATCGACATGTATTTGGGACGCAGGTCTATCAAGTCGTAGTAATGACAGAATGTGAAGAGTCTATACTTTACATATTGCGAATGTTGGGGCATACAGTAGTTGTAATACTTAATTAAGTCGATGCGATTCTGAGCGCCGGCGCGGCGCAGGAAAGTGAGTGGCCGGTTTGAATATGGAAGTCGGAACGCAACGGCGCGTGTCGTACACAGGGCTGTATTCACTTTACAACAAAAACCTATCTCTAATGACTGTAGCGGGTTTTAAAATTATTCACGTAGATGATACAAAAAAGTAACATTATAAACCGCAGTAAGCTCGTTAGTGATAGAAAATCTAAAATAAAATGTTAGGGATCTGACCAAGAATGAAACTTTAAGATTTCATTTGGCATTTTAAAATATTTCTCCAATCAAGAAATAATTAAGTTTTGTATGTTTTTTTTAAATAATGACAACAATATATTTGAACATGCTGTAAGCTTGCATAGTTTTAGCGAAGATTAGTAGAATCAAGTTTAATAGTATAATTGACACAATGCGAATATCCAATTCTCTGATGTCAATTGAATGCAAGACTCGAGATATGAATATCGACAACCCTAAGTCTAATACACACCGTGCACGTATCATGCGTTCTCCTTTATACGTACTGCTATTGCACTAAGAATGTGCACATACAAAATAGTTGCTCAACTCCAAACTATATAGAGTATGTGTGTCAATACCAGTTATAAGCCGATGAGCTCGGTACCTCCCAGGGGTGGCATGCAGATTGATCAACATGATTAATCAGCGTCGTATCACTGAAGTGTCATCACTGACACTTGAACAGTTGCACGTGTTACCTTTTGTACATGCTCAAACGTTATCGGTAATGAAAATTAAAAAGTAAAGATTTTTTTTTATCCAGGGTAGGACTTCGAGTAGAGTGGCTTAAAAGGAATGAGTAGTTTAATATAAAATAGAATATGGTGATCTAGAAACCATTGATTAAATGTAGAATATAATAAATCGCAGTAGCAAAAATAATGGTCATCTAATTGCAGAACTGCTGATTGGTACAGATATACATAGATAAGAGTTTTGATTTCTGTAGCTTTAACTAAGATTGTAGAGGTTAGTTAGCGACGATTTAGTGCGCCATTCATCACACTCAGACAAGAAGCGTGGAAGCGAAAGTGGGCCGAGATACGGCTGGCTGGTGCGAGATCGCGCCGGACTGATTTATATAGTCACTTTGGACACGAGTGCGCATCTGTTTTTTGCTTGCTGCGATACCCGCAATTTAATGAGCGGTAAATGTGAAAGGAGTTTTCTTGCTTCTTACACCTAAATAACATTTATAGTAATATTTAACTCATCAAATAATGTAAAACATGCATTTGAAAATAATATTCAAATTGATGAAATTCCACTAAGCAATGTTCTAGTCTTGTTAAATTTAATAGTATACGGTTAATGGAAAACTTAATGTTTTACTTTTTATATATCTGAAATATATAAGAATTAAACTTAATATTTTTAACTTAGTAAACTTTCGTCAGACATTAAAATAAATTAATGAAGAACTGCTTAACTTACGTTTGATCGTCCGGTGACGGCACCGACTAGTCGGACTTGTCCGGGGTCCATCTTTAGGCAAAACGCGAAACGCGACGCGATCGCGAAGATCTCAAAATAAACACTCGCCCTGAAGATGGACCCTCGACGGGTCCGAAACTAGTCGGTGCCGTCAACGGACGATCAAACGTGAATTAAGCCGTTTTTAATTAGAAACTATACATCTTTGTACTACATCGTTATTACGTAAAGTAGATACAAATAGTTAACAGTTTAGACATTATATTGAGTCAGATGAAACTAGTAAGTTCGTTGCTAAACTATGTTACTAGTCTAAAATTTGTCCCCCAAAGAGAAACTAATGTAAGTGCCGTTAACGTAAGTTATTAGAAATTGGTTTCGCTACTTACACTAATCGACCGTAGCAACTTTGACTATCTTGAGTTTGATAGTTGTCCCAAACAACAAGTTTGTCAACACTTTAGGACGCATATTGGCTCTGAAATAAAAATAGTTTTAGTAAATTTTAAATATACATTGGGATCATTTGTAATTCCCATGTGACAATAATGTTTTTGCGGATATCTATGTATTTATGCTTTGCGTGACTTACCAAAAAGGACTTATTCGTCCCCAGCTTGAAATAATCCAAGTTCCATATTATAAAAAACTAGCTTTTACCCGCGACTCCGTCCGCGCGGAATAAAAAAAATGCACACAAGATAAAAAAGTTCCTATGTCCGTCTCCTAGTTCTAAGCTACGTCCCCATCAATTTTCAGCTAAATCAGTTCGACCGATCTTGAGTTATAAATACGAGTAGTGTAACTAACACCACTTTCTTTTATATATATATAGATACATTGTTTTGCGAAATTCAATAGCAAAGAAAGATCCGAAATAGTGCTATTTTATTATTATTTAAAGAGGATAATTTTATGTACTTTACTACTTACCTAGTATTTCCAGAGTGCATTATATTGATCAGTTGTAGTTTATCGAAATATTACACGAACGATCTCATAGATCGCTAGTTTACATACCAACTGACCATTCTTTTAGAAGTTAAAGCATGATTCACTTTCCTTTTAAAATAAATTTTCTCGTTTTTTCATTTAATAATTTATTTTACAACCAAAAGCATAAAATATAACATACAAAATTGGTAAAATTATTATAATAAATTTATTTCATTTAACTTAACGTTCTTAAATACCATTTATCAATTATGTTGAAAGAAGTAAACAAGTCGACAGCTCACCTAGCGTTGAATGACATCCCCCTACAAGGCGTCGCTCCTTAGACCCCTTTTCCACGAATCGACCAGCCGGCACTACCGCCATTTGTATATCAATCGCGCCTTCTATTTCTATTGGTACCAAGTCTACTATACAAAATGTCCATCGCGCGCTGCCAGTAGCATAGTAGAAAAAGGGCTTAATCCGAAGGTCTCCCTGGAATATAAAATATACAGGAATTATTCAAGCGTATTTGCTTTCATTTAATGGACGTCTTTCGCTAGTTATTAACAATGGCGTGGCTGAATTTTAGAAATATCTCCTTACAACTATATCGTGCTAATTTTCGTAGCGTCTTGTTTCACGATTAGTTTGGTTTATTTTGATTTAATTTTATACTCATTTAAATTATATTATTAACAATTATGATGATATCCCAACAATTTTTTTTTCTAATTTAAAATTTTCCTTAAGATTTGAACGTCTTAAGAATAACCAAACTTAATTCATTGAAAGATAATGTACTTACCAATGTTGTTTAAGAGAAAACTGGAAAATATTGTGTTATTAATGAAGAAGTGAAGTAATGGCAACAGCGAAAGATTGCGTGTGTCGCTTGCAGGACACTTTGTTCGGTAATCCAATAGTGGCGAATAGATAAAAGCGGGAAAGATAAAAGGGGTGGTTTAATGGAATTAAACAAGGGGCGGGGCATTAGGATTGCGGGTAGGGGGTGGAAAGGGCTTAGTCTGTCTGTTGCCTGACCGGTTGGTGCTGTAAGCCACGCTTTCGGAATGTCTTTGTTATCCATTTTGTTATGTCTAAATTAGATTTTTTGTTTCATCCTGAGAGAATTAAAGTACTTGCACTAAGCTTGGTCTTGGGTAGATTGTACATTTATTAATTAATAATTAAAAAAGCTATCCAAACGTTCACTATCCTATCTGCTTGCCATGATAATGAGTGATGGAGATATAGTTTTGTAACTGATACTGAGAAGGATGGAGAATAAGGAAGGATGTTTTTCCCTAGTGTGTGACAGGGTAAGTGCACGACTGTCGATGATTAGTAGGTCGATTAGCACACAAGCCAGAAGTGAGACGACACTGTCTTTAGGGTTGGTACTTCCATATTGAATGCTCACATATTTTTTAACATTGTAAATAAATTATGTTGATAAATTTTTTGTATCTTTTTAAACATCATCTGTTGATAAAAATGTAATGTAACAAAAAATGTAGTCCAACTATTCTATCAAGTAATAAAAATTCCGATTTTAAATTGGTATAAAAAATAAAAGGGCGAAATTCTTTAGATTTTATTGTTGAAAGCAAGCGTATTATTTTAAACTACTTTTTATCCATTGTATTTTAATTTCACCTTGATTTATAAAACGGTAGCATATTATGTGTATTACTAATTTATTTTAATGGGATGTAATTAAGTTGAGGTCATCGTGGTAATTAATTAAATTAAAAGTATTTAATTTTTAAATAGAGCAGTATAAATTGAGTGAAATAAAAAAAAGTTTAGAAATCATAGCGAAGGTGGCATTTTCTACAAAATAATATATTTAAATATAATTGTATTTTTTTCAACAAAATATGTCTATAACTATGTTTAGTACATGAAATACCTTTATGGCAAGGTTTTCTAGTTTGGTAACAAGCTCATCAGAAACGAAACAGTCCATATTCTATCTAAATGAAACGTTGTAGCTTTTAAGTCAATCACAATAATTCAACAAAGGTAGTTAAACTTTTTACAAAAGTTTCAATGAGCGTGTTGTAGAGCCAGGTGACCGTAGAGGTGACAATCGACAACGCAATAATTGCGATAAGCTCATTAGTGGAAGAGCCTGTCGCTCCGAGTCGGTAACGCGTCATTTGTGCAAATTGCTGGGAAACTATAACGATTAGCGATAATTGCTCGGTTGGCCAAATTATCGGATCTGCGGACCTTGAGGGGACAACGTTAAAGTGTGATAAATTGATCTACAAATTACCGACCGTCCGATACTTCAACTAGCTGACATCGATTAAATTAATTTGATTGATTGGCAACTCGGAATGTTAATACTAAATTATTTAAAGTTAAAATTCATGTAACCTTGAATACCGCTCTGTGTCAATTACGAAATCGACTTCAAAGTATCGCTGTCGCATATCGGTGACCGTATCTTATAAAGTTATGAAATTGTTCAGTTAATTATGATATCGAAGTAGTGCCAACCCTAGGAGATGCACCTGTCGCCTTCTGTCAATGCGTTGCGCCAACATTAAGCGCGTGCACTTTTTGCTTTTGTCACTTTTGTTTTAGTTTCACTTTAATCGTAGATGCATTCGCCTAATTAGATGTATAGTAATATTAGGGAATTGTTATTTCAAGTAATCTACGTGTTTAATTATAATTGCCATTTGTCACCGTCACTGTCTATACTATAGGGTTATCCAACAAGTCGTGTTTATTATGTATGTAGATTTAGGTGTCCTAAGAAAGTAATAATAGTAGCTAATATCTTGAACATATAGTAACCAAGTTCTAAATAGTTTGTGTGTTGCAGTTGGGAAAGCTTTATCAATAGGTTTGCATAATACATTTTACAAGAAACATGTTTATATCCTATGAGTATTCGTAAACAGAATGTTTTAGACATTTATTGTTATGGCCGCTTCATTTTCATCTGAAAATATCTATCATTAATATAAATAAAAGTCACAATATTGTAAGACGAGCTCTTGGCGTACTTACTGACTGACGAAGCAAATTTAATATTCCGATGGAACGGTTGTTATGAAGGGGAGGTCGGGAAAGGTGGGGTAAGGTTCAAAGAAATATTTACAAAATTTCTCACGCTATCCATGTATCAATCATTTCGGTTTTAGTATTCTTTATAGATTCCCAGTTTTAATCACGTAATGTACTATCACTACTCCGAATTAAAATGTTCGTAAGAATTAATAACCCAAGATTTAATACACTAATATTAGGCCATTTTTTGCCGACAATTCAGTACAAGTAAAATCCATAGAGTATTCTATTTTATTTATCGCTTATAGACACTTTAGAATATTTACAAGTATAACTATATTTCCATTTGGACTTTTCTTTGTTTTTCCTTTTGCTTTCCCTTTGTTTCGGGATTCATGGTTCTAATTAATTTCCCTTAATTGCGTAATGTCTGATAATCCCAGCAAAGAATTTAATTTGGACCATGCTATTTTTCTCTTTTTACGATTATTCAAGCTGTGTTGTTTATTATTCCTTTATTTTTTTTATATGTTACGGTGAAAACGTAGTAGTACGGTGACCTTATTATATCCTTTATTGTTACTGCATAACGGTAAAACACCTAGTTAGTTTGATACTTTTTTACAATTTGATATAGTGGAATATTATTTGGATGCTTTTTTATTATAAAAATCAATGGAAACTCCTATTTTCGGACCATATTAAGTGAAAATTTATGCCTATTTCTTATAAAGCAACTTCCATGATTCAAAGAAAATAATATAACAATTTTCTTGATTTCGTTCCGAGAAAACGTTATTTCTATGGGAGTTCTATTTTTAGTATATACCTTTGGTATTGTGATACAAAAATAGCAAACTTTTGGAAAGAATAGTTTTATATTCGTTATGTACGATCGATAATAAATAAAGCAACGAAATGCGATTTTCGCGCAGTTTGCGCAGTCTTGAAATGAACGTCGTCGTCGGAAATTGAATAAATAGCAAAGTAGCAATCGGAAATTAGCTCGAGGAGTTTTGAATTTGGAACAGAGAAGTCGAGATCATGACCGGAATTGCGTCAGCCGGAGAGTTTCTCAGAAGTTTGTGTAAACCGTTGCAAGGCTGACCGTATTTAGGATTAACGCGAATGCCGCTTTAAACGGACATGCGTGTTATACTTGTTTAGTTTGACAGTCCTAAAACGAAGAGAATTTTACAAAAATAACATGTAAATTTATTGGCAGTTGTTTTGGAGTTAAATGTTAATTCGTTGATTCGTAAGTATCGCATCGAAAGTCATTGATCTATGATTGATTGATTTATCACGTCATGGTCCTAGATTTGATGCAATCATTAAAATATTGCAGTTTATAATAATTGTCAATAATGAATAGTTGTTGTAATCTCTGTTTATTTCTTGATTGTTGATGTGAATACTAACGTGTCAGATTTACGCTGCAGTAGTTATTAGATCTGATTCTATTTCTATAATGTGTCCACGAGTCCGATCGCCAACTTTCTCGGAATTGCGTAGCTATGTGAGAGAGACGCGGGGATTACGGGGGGCATATCATATTGTATCGATATTCCCGATCGTTTCCTAAGCGCGAGCCGGATTACCCTCTAAAATGTCTTGATGTTACACATCTGCCGCGCCGACCGCCAGATGTTTTACATATATTTTTTAGATAATAGGCCTCGCTCGACACGAGTGCGCATCTGTTTTTTGCTTGCTGCGATACCCGCAATTTAATGAGCGGTAAATGTGAAAGGAGTTTTCTTGCTTCTTACACCTAAATAACATTTATAGTAATATTTAACTCATCAAATAATGTAAAACATGCATTTGAAAATAATATTCAAATTGATGAAATTCCACTAAGCAATGTTCTAGTCTTGTTAAATTTAATAGTATACGGTTAATGGAAAACTTAATGTTTTACTTTTTATATATCTGAAATATATAAGAATTAAACTTAATATTTTTAACTTAGTAAACTTTCGTCAGACATTAAAATAAATTAATGAAGAACTGCTTAACTTACGTTTGATCGTCCGGTGACGGCACCGACTAGTCGGACTTGTCCGGGGTCCATCTTTAGGCAAAACGCGAAACGCGACGCGATCGCGAAGATCTCAAAATAAACACTCGCCCTGAAGATGGACCCTCGACGGGTCCGAAACTAGTCGGTGCCGTCAACGGACGATCAAACGTGAATTAAGCCGTTTTTAATTAGAAACTATACATCTTTGTACTACATCGTTATTACGTAAAGTAGATACAAATAGTTAACAGTTTAGACATTATATTGAGTCAGATGAAACTAGTAAGTTCGTTGCTAAACTATGTTACTAGTCTAAAATTTGTCCCCCAAAGAGAAACTAATGTAAGTGCCGTTAACGTAAGTTATTAGAAATTGGTTTCGCTACTTACACTAATCGACCGTAGCAACTTTGACTATCTTGAGTTTGATAGTTGTCCCAAACAACAAGTTTGTCAACACTTTAGGACGCATATTGGCTCTGAAATAAAAATAGTTTTAGTAAATTTTAAATATACATTGGGATCATTTGTAATTCCCATGTGACAATAATGTTTTTGCGGATATCTATGTATTTATGCTTTGCGTGACTTACCAAAAAGGACTTATTCGTCCCCAGCTTGAAATAATCCAAGTTCCATATTATAAAAAACTAGCTTTTACCCGCGACTCCGTCCGCGCGGAATAAAAAAAATGCACACAAGATAAAAAAGTTCCTATGTCCGTCTCCTAGTTCTAAGCTACGTCCCCATCAATTTTCAGCTAAATCAGTTCGACCGATCTTGAGTTATAAATACGAGTAGTGTAACTAACACCACTTTCTTTTATATATATATAGATACATTGTTTTGCGAAATTCAATAGCAAAGAAAGATCCGAAATAGTGCTATTTTATTATTATTTAAAGAGGATAATTTTATGTACTTTACTACTTACCTAGTATTTCCAGAGTGCATTATATTGATCAGTTGTAGTTTATCGAAATATTACACGAACGATCTCATAGATCGCTAGTTTACATACCAACTGACCATTCTTTTAGAAGTTAAAGCATGATTCACTTTCCTTTTAAAATAAATTTTCTCGTTTTTTCATTTAATAATTTATTTTACAACCAAAAGCATAAAATATAACATACAAAATTGGTAAAATTATTATAATAAATTTATTTCATTTAACTTAACGTTCGTAAATACCATTTATCAATTATGTTGAAAGAAGTAAACAAGTCGACAGCTCACCTAGCGTTGAATGACATCCCCCTACAAGGCGTCGCTCCTTAGACCCCTTTTCCACGAATCGACCAGCCGGCACTACCGCCATTTGTATATCAATCGCGCCTTCTATTTCTATTGGTACCAAGTCTACTATACAAAATGTCCATCGCGCGCTGCCAGTAGCATAGTAGAAAAAGGGCTTAATCCGAAGGTCTCCCTGGAATATAAAATATACAGGAATTATTCAAGCGTATTTGCTTTCATTTAATGGACGTCTTTCGCTAGTTATTAACAATGGCGTGGCTGAATTTTAGAAATATCTCCTTACAACTATATCGTGCTAATTTTCGTAGCGTCTTGTTTCACGATTAGTTTGGTTTATTTTGATTTAATTTTATACTCATTTAAATTATATTATTAACAATTATGATGATATCCCAACAATTTTTTTTTCTAATTTAAAATTTTCCTTAAGATTTGAACGTCTTAAGAATAACCAAACTTAATTCATTGAAAGATAATGTACTTACCAATGTTGTTTAAGAGAAAACTGGAAAATATTGTGTTATTAATGAAGAAGTGAAGTAATGGCAACAGCGAAAGATTGCGTGTGTCGCTTGCAGGACACTTTGTTCGGTAATCCAATAGTGGCGAATAGATAAAAGCGGGAAAGATAAAAGGGGTGGTTTAATGGAATTAAACAAGGGGCGGGGCATTAGGATTGCGGGTAGGGGGTGGAAAGGGCTTAGTCTGTCTGTTGCCTGACCGGTTGGTGCTGTAAGCCACGCTTTCGGAATGTCTTTGTTATCCATTTTGTTATGTCTAAATTAGATTTTTTGTTTCATCCTGAGAGAATTAAAGTACTTGCACTAAGCTTGGTCTTGGGTAGATTGTACATTTATTAATTAATAATTAAAAAAGCTATCCAAACGTTCACTATCCTATCTGCTTGCCATGATAATGAGTGATGGAGATATAGTTTTGTAACTGATACTGAGAAGGATGGAGAATAAGGAAGGATGTTTTTCCCTAGTGTGTGACAGGGTAAGTGCACGACTGTCGATGATTAGTAGGTCGATTAGCACACAAGCCAGAAGTGAGACGACACTGTCTTTAGGGTTGGTACTTCCATATTGAATGCTCACATATTTTTTAACATTGTAAATAAATTATGTTGATAAATTTTTTGTATCTTTTTAAACATCATCTGTTGATAAAAATGTAATGTAACAAAAAATGTAGTCCAACTATTCTATCAAGTAATAAAAATTCCGATTTTAAATTGGTATAAAAAATAAAAGGGCGAAATTCTTTAGATTTTATTGTTGAAAGCAAGCGTATTATTTTAAACTACTTTTTATCCATTGTATTTTAATTTCACCTTGATTTATAAAACGGTAGCATATTATGTGTATTACTAATTTATTTTAATGGGATGTAATTAAGTTGAGGTCATCGTGGTAATTAATTAAATTAAAAGTATTTAATTTTTAAATAGAGCAGTATAAATTGAGTGAAATAAAAAAAAGTTTAGAAATCATAGCGAAGGTGGCATTTTCTACAAAATAATATATTTAAATATAATTGTATTTTTTTCAACAAAATATGTCTATAACTATGTTTAGTACATGAAATACCTTTATGGCAAGGTTTTCTAGTTTGGTAACAAGCTCATCAGAAACGAAACAGTCCATATTCTATCTAAATGAAACGTTGTAGCTTTTAAGTCAATCACAATAATTCAACAAAGGTAGTTAAACTTTTTACAAAAGTTTCAATGAGCGTGTTGTAGAGCCAGGTGACCGTAGAGGTGACAATCGACAACGCAATAATTGCGATAAGCTCATTAGTGGAAGAGCCTGTCGCTCCGAGTCGGTAACGCGTCATTTGTGCAAATTGCTGGGAAACTATAACGATTAGCGATAATTGCTCGGTTGGCCAAATTATCGGATCTGCGGACCTTGAGGGGACAACGTTAAAGTGTGATAAATTGATCTACAAATTACCGACCGTCCGATACTTCAACTAGCTGACATCGATTAAATTAATTTGATTGATTGGCAACTCGGAATGTTAATACTAAATTATTTAAAGTTAAAATTCATGTAACCTTGAATACCGCTCTGTGTCAATTACGAAATCGACTTCAAAGTATCGCTGTCGCATATCGGTGACCGTATCTTATAAAGTTATGAAATTGTTCAGTTAATTATGATATCGAAGTAGTGCCAACCCTAGGAGATGCACCTGTCGCCTTCTGTCAATGCGTTGCGCCAACATTAAGCGCGTGCACTTTTTGCTTTTGTCACTTTTGTTTTAGTTTCACTTTAATCGTAGATGCATTCGCCTAATTAGATGTATAGTAATATTAGGGAATTGTTATTTCAAGTAATCTACGTGTTTAATTATAATTGCCATTTGTCACCGTCACTGTCTATACTATAGGGTTATCCAACAAGTCGTGTTTATTATGTATGTAGATTTAGGTGTCCTAAGAAAGTAATAATAGTAGCTAATATCTTGAACATATAGTAACCAAGTTCTAAATAGTTTGTGTGTTGCAGTTGGGAAAGCTTTATCAATAGGTTTGCATAATACATTTTACAAGAAACATGTTTATATCCTATGAGTATTCGTAAACAGAATGTTTTAGACATTTATTGTTATGGCCGCTTCATTTTCATCTGAAAATATCTATCATTAATATAAATAAAAGTCACAATATTGTAAGACGAGCTCTTGGCGTACTTACTGACTGACGAAGCAAATTTAATATTCCGATGGAACGGTTGTTATGAAGGGGAGGTCGGGAAAGGTGGGGTAAGGTTCAAAGAAATATTTACAAAATTTCTCACGCTATCCATGTATCAATCATTTCGGTTTTAGTATTCTTTATAGATTCCCAGTTTTAATCACGTAATGTACTATCACTACTCCGAATTAAAATGTTCGTAAGAATTAATAACCCAAGATTTAATACACTAATATTAGGCCATTTTTTGCCGACAATTCAGTACAAGTAAAATCCATAGAGTATTCTATTTTATTTATCGCTTATAGACACTTTAGAATATTTACAAGTATAACTATATTTCCATTTGGACTTTTCTTTGTTTTTCCTTTTGCTTTCCCTTTGTTTCGGGATTCATGGTTCTAATTAATTTCCCTTAATTGCGTAATGTCTGATAATCCCAGCAAAGAATTTAATTTGGACCATGCTATTTTTCTCTTTTTACGATTATTCAAGCTGTGTTGTTTATTATTCCTTTATTTTTTTTATATGTTACGGTGAAAACGTAGTAGTACGGTGACCTTATTATATCCTTTATTGTTACTGCATAACGGTAAAACACCTAGTTAGTTTGATACTTTTTTACAATTTGATATAGTGGAATATTATTTGGATGCTTTTTTATTATAAAAATCAATGGAAACTCCTATTTTCGGACCATATTAAGTGAAAATTTATGCCTATTTCTTATAAAGCAACTTCCATGATTCAAAGAAAATAATATAACAATTTTCTTGATTTCGTTCCGAGAAAACGTTATTTCTATGGGAGTTCTATTTTTAGTATATACCTTTGGTATTGTGATACAAAAATAGCAAACTTTTGGAAAGAATAGTTTTATATTCGTTATGTACGATCGATAATAAATAAAGCAACGAAATGCGATTTTCGCGCAGTTTGCGCAGTCTTGAAATGAACGTCGTCGTCGGAAATTGAATAAATAGCAAAGTAGCAATCGGGAATTAGCTCGAGGAGTTTTGAATTTGGAACAGAGAAGTCGAGATCATGACCGGAATTGCGTCAGCCGGAGAGTTTCTCAGAAGTTTGTGTAAACCGTTGCAAGGCTGACCGTATTTAGGATTAACGCGAATGCCGCTTTAAACGGACATGCGTGTTATACTTGTTTAGTTTGACAGTCCTAAAACGAAGAGAATTTTACAAAAATAACATGTAAATTTATTGGCAGTTGTTTTGGAGTTAAATGTTAATTCGTTGATTCGTAAGTATCGCATCGAAAGTCATTGATCTATGATTGATTGATTTATCACGTCATGGTCCTAGATTTGATGCAATCATTAAAATATTGCAGTTTATAATAATTGTCAATAATGAATAGTTGTTGTAATCTCTGTTTATTTCTTGATTGTTGATGTGAATACTAACGTGTCAGATTTACGCTGCAGTAGTTATTAGATCTGATTCTATTTCTATAATGTGTCCACGAGTCCGATCGCCAACTTTCTCGGAATTGCGTAGCTATGTGAGAGAGACGCGGGGATTACGGGGGGCATATCATATTGTATCGATATTCCCGATCGTTTCCTAAGCGCGAGCCGGATTACCCTCTAAAATGTCTTGATGTTACACATCTGCCGCGCCGACCGCCAGATGTTTTACATATATTTTTTAGATAATAGGCCTCGCTCGCTCATGCGAATTCGTAGACAGCTATCGAACGATACAGCTTCTGTTTTATAAAACTTTTTATGATAAATTAATGAGAGTTTAAAGATTTTATTAGTCACCACAACATGTGTTTATGGTTCAGAAAGTTCTAGCTTATTCATTAGAGTTAAACATTAATAATGTGACTTACAAAGTAAAAAACAAACATATGTGGAGGAATGCTTCTAAATGAGTCATAGCTTCCGCAAACATATATCAAAGATTCTAGTGTAATTTAGAGCGTTACATTGAAATATATTTGCTGAAACTGTTTGAGGCAGGACACAGGAGTTGCATTTAAATTCCGCTAGTTGACATTTCTTATATCGTTATGAGAGGTCAATGAAACTATGTGAAAATAAATCACCAAGGAAATGGGTACTAAGTGATACATTAATTTGTATGAAATAACAACTTTAAATATATAATACTCACAATATATTATATAAAATTTCAAATAGAGTAAGCTAGAGCTATATTTTTTGAATATTCCGCTCTCTCTGCGCCTTTGTCTAAAATTTTTAGTATTTTGTAGGAAAACATGGCAGCGAGGATTTTTATATTACGAACAGAGACACTGCTGTGCTCCTTGTGAATCTCCTTTAAACGAAATCCTGAGACGGGTGTGATAAATCTTTTCGTTTGCCATCAAAAACGAGCAGTCACAAGAAAAAATATTTAAAATGTTATAGCGTAAACTGCTCTCGGCAGTGACACAAGCGTTTCATTTTGATCTAGACCCGTTTCGCAGACGTGGTCTGACTGAGTTTTATTATGGAGACGTAAAATCACGACGCTCAGTGATCGTTACAATATTTCAAGATTATGCTGACGTACTAAGATTTTAATTATTGGTCTTTGGATTTCAAATATGTAGCTTATTTTTGATTACAAACAATGAACTATAAAAAAACATAGGTATAGCTAGAAAGTCGAAGCAATTCATTGCAAAATAGTTCTATGTCAACTTCGTTAATGATGTGGTCTTACATATTTACAAAAAAAATTAGGTATTTGGATAAGAAGAACTAAAATGGAAAAGAAGAACTAAGACGGAGAAGAACTAAAGCGTCACGATAGGAGGTTTAGTTCTCAATTACAATGTAATAACCTAATCTATACTAATTTGTCATTTGTAAAGAAACGAAATTTACAAAAATTAAAAAAAAAAATAGTTTTCATATGTGCATACGTTTTAGTAAACATATCACGTTGCGTATTAGTCATATCAAAAATGTAGATTACACCACCAAAGAAACATTCGGTGTAGTTAATATTTTCAAATGCGGTATTGGCTCGTTTCCAGCCAGCTTCAGGTGTGATAAAAGAGATTTACGTGATTTACTGTCATTTAAAAAATCATCGCGGCTTATGAGATACGTGTTTGGATTAGTCGCATTGAATTTACAAAATAATTCTAGTATTTTTTAAACAACGAGTGACAAATAACACATTTTAATCTTGACTGAAATATAGTGGAATAATCAATGCGTGAATCAGAATAGTTTGTTTAAAAATATTTTTTTATTTATGACACTCAGGTTAACATTTTGTACGCATGAGGGCCTTGACTCTTAGAAAGTATCCTATAAATTTTGTATTCCGAAGGTTGCGAACTTTGTTACAAATTCTTAGGAATAACCGAAGATGTTATAATTCACTAAAAAGATATATATCAATAGTAATATTTTTTCAGAAATTTAAAGATTGTATGTTTTAATAATCCTTATGTTACAAGTTGGGTAAATATTGAATGTTATTTCTTTATCCTATTGTGTGTTATAATCATTTTTCTAAGAAAGAGTTTAGATGTACGTAGGTACTAAACTAAACTAAGACTATTATATCTCATATTATTGTCCAAGTACAATAGATCTTTATATGTTATTTGAAATTTACAGACCTTTTGTTATTGATATATTTTATAAACGAATCGTATTATAACTTACTTAAAGAATAAAAATGTACTATCTCCTTAAGAGACAGATTTTTTATTTATTTTTAGACTTATTCTAGGCACAAACTTTAAATAATATGACCTCAGATAGTTTTTGTCTTTTTTTTGGGTCCTTCACAGTCAATAATTGGCCTTTCTAACCGTGAATATAATTGCTCAACAACTTTATGATCTCAAACCATTTTTCTAAGCATTTTAAGGGTCATCGAACTATTATTGTACTGCCTTACAAAGTAAAAAAAAATGTTGGGATCAAATTTAAACATCAATTATTGGGTACGATTGTAAGGGCCCGAAGTGAACCAGATAGATCGACTAATGAGGCTTAGGTAACAGTTGCAATGTAATTTGAAACAAGTCTGTTTGCTCGAAGCGAGATTACGCTTTCACTTTGCGTAACGAAAGCATAGTACATAGCACTCGGCTAACTGAACTTGAAGTATGTACATGCATTGTTGCTTACAATGCTGGTATAATTATTATGATATGGCATTTACCGAACGAAATTTTCAATTAACATTTTAATCATTTAAATTTTACCAATCTTAATCACAAAATAGCAATCGCACGATCTTTTGTTTAGAGGAAAATTTAATATTTTTTGCACTCCGTATCATATAAGTAAGTACTTGAAATTATCTTCCATCTCTTCAAGACCCAATATTAAATTCTGTGTATGTGTATTGATGAGATAGGTCGAGATCTTTCTTAGTGTAATTAGGTTAGTTTTGTAAAAATACGGTTTTATAAAGATTGATGGACATGCTCGGTTCTTTAGAGTTGTATAGAGGCTGTACTGGGTCGTTGTTCTCACGTACATCGTAACTAACAGTCGTATTCACAGACGGTCCGTATATTCACTCGCTCGCAGGCGCTCTGTTGTTCGTAAACGTTGCCTTGCAAAGCGTATGGCTTCGGGATGCTCCACGCTCTTTTGTGTTCACGATATCGATAATCTACTTACTTAGTCGACAACAATATTATTTGAAATTCTCTTAAAATGATTTAACGCTTTAGCTTTCGCCTGCGAGTCTGTGAACGCGGGATTAAAAAAAACTTAATAAGTAGCCTATGTATTCTTCAGGACTATGTTCTACATGTGTGTCAAATTTCATCAAGATCCGTTGAGCAGTTTTACAATTATATAAAACGAGAGGTACAGCAACCGTAAAGATTGTTTGTTGTTTTCACATAAACCGAACATGGTATATGTAGAACTATAATTTACAGTTCTTATTA
Source organism: Papilio machaon (assembly GCF_912999745.1). Lineage (NCBI taxonomy): Eukaryota > Metazoa > Arthropoda > Insecta > Lepidoptera > Papilionidae > Papilio > Papilio machaon. The sequence goes on along the minus strand of NC_059996.1, from coordinate 3,787,512 downwards.
AATATCATTACTAATCAAATAATACAGCAATGTTAAATACAAACAATAGCATCACTGACAGTGCATAGACCGACATTGAAATGAGCACCTAATCTTCTTATTGCGTAATAGGTATTTCATACCAGCTACATTTAATAATATTTTTAACGGTAGATGTTTAATGGACGATATAATATCGATAAAAGGTATCTTTTTACGTCACTGGGCGGCCTCTTCCCACGGCCCGCTTCTAATGAGCCGCGTTGTGTTGAGTAACAGGGTGAGAATACAGGCTTTAAAAAAAACTGCTGCCCTCGTAGTTTTATGTTTTGTTTAATAATACGAGTAGTGTCTATGTACATGTCTATTAACTAGTTTTGTATATCTCTGTGTGATTGCAGGAGTTGTGTATAAATGTCGATTGCTATAATTATCTATCTGTAACTTGCACAGTCCTATTCATCCCTCAGGGATGTTCGAATCAAGATGGAACCACGCCTAAATTGCTATCCAGGTTAAAGATCCTCGTTTGCAATTGACGCTGAGTTACTGCAATAAACTATTGTATCGTTAACTTACGTCTACTCGCTATATAAAACTAATTAACGGACTGGATGAATTGACCGAGTTTTAACACGTTTAGTGCCAGTGACTTGCCTGGCGAGTTAACTTTAATACATAATGTAACGTGTTAACTTTATGCTTCCTTTAGATCTATACCAAGTATCTTTTTAATTTTGGATTAACCGAAATGTAAATTAGAGTCTACAAATAGGCCATGTTATAGCATAATCCGATTGTGAAATTGTATGAAACGAAATGCGGGTCTGCTTACGTATGTCGTACGCTTGTTGACTGTCCCTTATCCGATCGTCTGAATTAGAGCTCTGTGGTGCATCGACCCCGCCCCAGCTCAGATACTGATCATGATCCGTATCATGCTCGCTTGTCTTTCGACACTTGTATAACTTGAACAAAGTTACCGAGAAGCTATTTCGTAACAATCATAAAATATATCCGTAAACTAGGACCACCTGTGTAGTGGTTGATATCTTTGTTCCGGGATCGATTTCCGACAAAGTGGTTAAGTAATGTTTTATTCGTTATTTACTAGAATGTGTCTTGAGATCTAATAATTCTTTCCGCTTTTGGGGAATGGGTTTATTGAAAAATTTGAAGACATTTTTTACAAATATCAAAGGAAATAATAAAAATGCATACTGTTAATTTCGAAATACTAAAATTTTCATTTCAGGAAAATCTATTTTAGAAAAATTGTTTTTAGTTGTAAAGTTGTCCATGTTTTGTGTGACAGTCAGATATCAAAATCATTTTGTTTCTAGTTTAAAATGTTTCTTACCTTTGTGATGAATTTGCTCGACTTGATTTTTCCTCAGTAATATTTAAATGCGGGAAGTTTCAGATGTCACAGGGGGGTGGAGAAGGGACATGGAACTTTCCAGACCATTGTTCAACTTCTTTCGCACAGTTTTGTTTTCTTTTGTTACATTTTAATTTAGGTTGTTGTACATTCATGTATTGTTTTAATATTATTAATGTTTAATCTTGTTCTATTTTAAAATAAAAGGTAACAAGTTGTTCTACTTTTGTTTTGTATTTTTTCTATACTTAAGATAAGTATGTACCAGTTAAAAACTATGATACTTTATTGCAGTAACTATCGTTCTTGATGACGTAATAGTAAATAGTAGACTTATCTATGCTTTATAACAGTTATATATTTGTCATAATGCAAGTTGTAACTTGTATATCTAAATAAGAGTAGGTATACGCATCTGCGATTCCTCTGGCGTTGTGGATGTCTAATGTCTATGGGCGTCGGATCAAATAACTTTAGGCGGTCCGTTGCTCGTTTGCCCCCTTCTCCTATAAAAAGAATAATAATATTGCGAGTAATATGGGACTAAAAAGGAGTCCCGCAATTATTGGAAAGTCCAAAGACAAAGTTAAACAAAACGGGTACAGTGACGTATTAAATTTTTTACAGTACGTATAATTTAGAACAGAATATATAAATTATACGTTTCTAATATTTGCAATATTAGGTTTTGACGCAATTCAATTTAATATTGAAACATACATTTAGACGCGTACACTACCATTTGCACTTCTTGCACTACATCAGACTAAGTAAAGCGCAGTCGTCGCGTCTGTGTTTACGCACATAGTTACACAACTGGAACTTTGTATTTATTCTGCATAATTTATCTGATAATAACAAGAAGTTATCATCACGCTTAATGTTAGTAATGTTATAGAATGTGTAGATGAATTGTGTATAAGTGATATCCGTAAGAAGGGAGTGAATTCATATGTAGAAGCTAAGAGACATATTGTTCAATTTGTTTGTCTGACTCTGCGTAGGAAAAATGGAAGTGGTTCCTGAACTCTAAAAATTTTATGAACGTTACCCGTACTAATTAAAATAAAACAATTTGATATTTTTAAAGCAGCAGAAGCATTATGTTTTAAGGAAGAAGTTGGATAAATAAAGCTCGCTTTTTTACCGGTGAGATGTCGGAAGATTGTTTTGTTTTATAAGTAGGCGATGCGCGGCCGTCAACAGATATCGTCACGTGGCTTTAATACTCCATTACGCGTGTCCCCAACTTAAAGCCACGAGATCTCACTTATGACTAACTGATAACTTACAGCAGTTAAAAGTGGTGATGGTGACAGCCATGACGTGTCTTATTTAGAATCGATACCCGACAAGCATCTGCGTCAATTGAAGGTAAATTTGAGTATCATAATAAACGAAAAAAAATCTTTAATTTTTTTAAGACTGCTTTGTTATGAAATTGACAAAATAATTGGAATTGATGTTTAGTTCGTGAAAAAAGTTTCAGCATTGATTTTGATATAAAGGTTTTTAAAATAGCGTCTCCTTATGCTAATTTGGTATATAAAATACACCTAATTTTATATACCAAATTAGCATAAGGAGACGTAGCTAGCGAGCTCTGAATCTTTAAGAAGAACGATCTTGTGTCAGAAATCTCTTACGACAATGTAACGGTTTAGAGGAATTCTTGGGCTTCGTCTGCGGCGCCGCTCGTACTAAATCCATTTGCCCGAATGGCCTCCACACTCGGCGCGCTGAATGATACAAATGTTCCCCTTAACCCTCGTGGATACAAATGTCACCTTTATTCAAATCACGATACGGTTACAAATGCCGCGTACGTCGTCAAATTATTGCCTCATCTACTCAGTAGAATTGTAAGGAAAGGCCAAATTAGTATCATTTTTAAAAAGACAATTATCAACTTGATTTATGTAAAGAAGTTTGTCTAATTAAATTGTGCTATTTAAATTAAGAGAGAATTATTCTGCTTTATTTTATCAAGAATATGAAAATTTGGTCAAAAAGAAACGTAATAAAAACGAAACTTCCTTTTTATTTCGTTTCAATTTTGTGCAGATATTTCACTTCGCCATTAAAGCATTGTTGTAAAATGTTTAAATTTTAATTAAAACTGTAGCAGCATAGACTTATGGACTACGTGAAACTTCAATCATAAGATTAATGTTAAAGTTACTTCCTGTTTATTGCTTCGTGTAATTATTAATTTGCCTCTAAAATTCTGTCTCGAGTTAGCAACTCACGGTAACGACTTAATTGAAGTTACAAGATATGAGAGTGTTAAATTTTCGATGTCGTCTCCTAATAAATTGTTGTTAAAGTAGGGAGTTTGTCGCACAAAGGCTTATTTGTGTTGGTATTTCGACCTGTTTGGATCGTCGTTTTGGAAACATTCCTGAGAAAAGTTTTTGGTATAGTCTCTAACAAGTTCCATAGTTAAAATTTACTAACTGCCGTGACTTTGCCATTTGATTGTTCACTGATAATGAGTAATGACTTTCTCCCTTCGCGTCTTTGTCTGCGGCCAACGCCGACGTGGAAATGTAATCAGGCCCTGTCCTTGTTCCGAAAGCCGTAAAAATAAATAATGAAAAGCGTATCGACGAAATGATGCCGCAGTAATTACAATTAATTGTTGACTCGTTGAATCAGATGTCTCAAAAAATGTTTAATTTATTTTTGTTTTCGTCATGTTGCGGTGAAAAATTCGAGGCACATTAGAAACTTTTTTTCATAAGTAAAGTTTGAGTACGTAAAAGCTAACAACATATTTGACTAGATATTTTTCTAGATATAATCGGTATTCTTTTCACCTTTGGCATTTTAACCGTATTGTTTTTAATAATAAGTTAGCGGAACATTTAATACAGTGATTGTGTTTTTTTAATAAAATTTTGCATATTATATTGTATTTTTACCTCGTCTACAAAACATATTATAACGGGGCACGGTGTTTAATCTCCTGAGCATCTGTGAGGTGCGCGTGCGCCGCCGCGGTCCCCGACGCGCGTCCGTCACGGTCACCAGTCACGCTTCGTATGCACTATATGCATTTATACACCGTTACTTTGTAAATCTTTTTAACATATATCGTTCTTATTCCATCTAACAAGAAAGTACTATTACTTTCAAAATTTACTCTGCGTATACAATAGTTTCAAAAAATGGATGAAATTTGTTAATACCTTATTTTTTTACTGAAATTAAATGTTTACTTTAAAATATACAATATTAAACAAATTAAACATTTCTAGTCGTAACTTTGACGTATATAAAAATTTTGTGATAGCATAAAATTAAATTATTTTTAGTGTGGTTAGTAAACAATGTTAGTCGTATTATGTTACGTTTTGTTTAACGTAAGTTGTCTCAGTGTTGGCAATTCCATCACGTATTTACAAGGATCTTAACAAAGTCGACTGAGCACTTTGAAGATGATCTCCTTTGACATTTGTCTGAAATCAACTTACGATAAATTATTCAACGTTTCAACGAAATGTCTTCTGTTTTCTAAAGATGGAACTGATTTTCAAAGCGTTTTACTCATACATTTTATATTTGTAACAATAATTCAGACAATGGTGACATCGATCCAAGCTGAATTATTTAAAAAAATCATCTAGTGCTCCAATTTTTATGTCGCTTTCACGATTTCTCGCTTTAAAATAAAAGTAGGTAAGATATCACAGAGTATAGAAAAGAAAGACGCGACAGCGAGACAGTTTAGAAAACAAAAACCAATTAGCGTTTTTCAATCCAAAGTCGAGACGGGCATTTCCAATCGCAATGTCCCCGCATTCCCAACGAGGGTACGTCTTTAGCTGTACGATTTGCTCCCGATACGATCGACATCGATTCGTCTGGCTCGTTTTATTCCGATTCAATGTGTATCGATTCCAATGTCGATTAAGTCTTCCGCTATTATACTTGGAGATGAGACGAAAGCAATTAGATAAGGGAAAAATTAATATTTACTTTCTTTTCTGTACAATTGCATTGTAAAGTGCATTAAAAATCAATTGTGATCAAGTCTTGCAATCGATTTTGCTTAGTAAGTCTTAGAAAGATTAACGAATAGAAATAAACGTGCATACTTTTTGCCACACAATGGATATTCTTACTAATTCGATTATCTAACTCAAGTTTCGTTTATCGAAGCTGTCATTTTGAGCAGAGACTGAACGTGCTTTCGTTTGACATATCCAAAGTTTCCAAGTGAGCAGAACTCCAATTGGCGTTAAGTCTTGCAAAGTGTATAACATCCACCTTGTTATAAAATATACTAATAAAATCAATTAAAATTAGTCCATTCCAAAAAGTAGACGTTCTGCAAACATTAAAGCTTAATGGCTTCGCCTTTATTGCTCACCACCACCATTACTAAAAATCAAAAAAAATCGTCAATACCTTGTCTATTACTCTTATGTTTAGAAATGTAATACAAGAGGTACGAAATAATCATACATTATATTTCTTAATTCGTATATCATTATTTTATATACATACTTCATTATGCTGACAGATGTTTATTGTGATGACAATGACGTATGGATTGATGTGGTTGACATATATCTGTTTGCAATTAGCTCACGGCTGCAGGTCTTTATTTTTGATACGTGTCGTCAGCTTTTTACAATGGAACAAAATGTTTGTAAATAAAAATGAACTCTGTGTATCTCTGTATGGGGCAGCAATCATTCGATATGGTTTTACCGTCTTTGCAATCTACCATTATCTTATACCGAAAACTATCGCCATGCTTTTATGATCCAATTTCTGCTGTTATCATGAAAAGTACATCCACAACCTTTAACTGATCTCTGACCATGCTTCGGCGTCTTAATTTAGTTTTAGACTTAATCTTGTATTTCATTGTAATTGATACATAACAAAGTGAACAAGAGGTAAATTCAAAAAGTAAATCGACCGCGTAATGAAGTCGTTACACGAAGAAAACAGAAATAAACTCTTGTTTAATCTATGTTGTTTTGAATGCTGTTCAATATGTACATGTACTGTTTCGTTTAAAGTTATCTTTGTACTTACGAACGATACGGAGTATCACTTAACACTTAACAGTTGTTAGAGAACATTTGAAGGGATTCCTTGTGTTTTATTTCGAAAGTACATCTATAAAAACTTATCAGAGAAATGTAAAATAAAGTATTAATCACTACATAACCCTTTTTTTTTCAAAGTATTAACAAAATGTGTAATGTGAACGTGAACCAATGACTTTAAACTTTAATTCAATAGGAATTAGAATTTTAGAGGATTTATTTTCTAATAGAGCACTTATAGTTTATCATCGTCCTAAACGTATATTTTTTTTCACAATTTGAATATTGTATAATAAGTTGTATATTTGTCAATTGTACGACACTACGTTTTTACGTAACAAAATGCGTTGTAAAAGTTTTAATCTATGACATCGCTAACGGCATAAAATAACAAAGTCCCCGGAGTGTAATTTCAAGTTCGAGTACCGCGGACAATGTAGTTTACAGTTCCTAACACAGATGTTTAAAAAGAATCAACAGTTAACAGCATCGTAAAAAAGGTCGGACGTAAACAGCCACTGTTGAATTTTTACACTCACTTTTGTTTCCCTCCTTCTTTTTTCTTTACTTTCGTTGTTTATTGAACAAATTCAAAGGATCGCGTTGTGAGACAGATAATAAAAATTAATAGGAGACAGTACTAATCTTTGTATTATAATTGAGTTGTTTAAAATTGGACATTTTTACTGGAACAATTAAATGACTGTGGCAGTAAGACCAATTTTCCACAAAGTCACTAGTCCAACCAAGTGACTGGACACGTGTCTTTGGCCGCTTTGGCCGATCCTTCTTTGGATGCGCCATTAGAAATGCTTTATTATATTTTTCATTGTAATAGCAATTGATCGATCCTTTATTAAAATAATTCAGTAAACTGGTCAATATTCAACAGTCTGGTTATATTTATCACATGAATGAACATTTTATTTGATCGTACAATGATTTATAGATCAAGCGCTCGCTGAGAATATGACAGCAATTTACTATTATGATGGATGATAGAGATTATGGAATGTTAATTTATGGAGTGGATATTGTAAAAACAAATACGATATATCAATATCAAATCCTTACACATTCCTAAAAAAAGTTGCACTAAAACTTTAAACTCCAATTGTCCATTTGGCTATTTATTATATATGGAATTTAATATATTATTAAAATTTTCATATGGTAAGAATGCATGACCTTGAATCGAGCGTTATTAATACAAGCTTTCGAAAATCTATTTATATTCGCCTCGGCAAGACTGACATTGTTTGATATAATTTGTAACAAATGTAAATTGATGTGCGAAAATGTTTACGTGCACAAGTCACCTTCCACACTTTGAAATGATATGCAACAAGTGGCCCTACAAATCACCTATTATGTGCAACTATCGCAAACTTTCTGCCAATTCCTATGTTACGTTTTGTGATTGCATCAACCTTACGCGTTGACATCGTATATAACAATGATTTTTATTGTTGACACAATTTAGTATCATTGTTTAGTGCCAAGGTTACTGTACTATATTATACACTGAATTATTTTGCTTTTAAAATAGTTTAAAACAACTGTTGAATATTGAACGTAAACCTCGTCAATGTATGTTCGGTTGATAGGATAGTGGGTATTGTTCTGACAACACGATGATAAGAATTTTTTTAAATCTGATTGATGTTATACGTTTACATAATCCTATGGTACTCTTATTATAATTATAACCATCAAAAGCAAATTATTAATAAGGAACAGATCTCGGAACTAGGATGTTTAACTACTAGTGAATTGACATTATCACATCGAGTGAAAAATAGACAGGACTTTATAAGAACCACTTTGTTTTTTCAAATTCCTTGCCATCAATCTGAAGTGAGATCGTTTGGTCGTCCCACACACGACATAAATCTATCAGGGGCGAATAAGAGGCAACAATTTGTTGCTAACCGCGGGAACGCGGCCAATTGATTTCCATCAATAGCTGTCTTATTTTAACTTGTATTACTAACATGATACTAAATAAACGCTGTAATGTTACATTTGTAACATATTATAATAAGTGTTGCAGCTGATATCGAGGTCTTCATCGTTATATTAATGTTCTTGTTTACTGGAACAGATTAGTAACTATAATTATCCACATTAGAATAGGAGACAGTTGAAGTTACCCACCTACTAATATGATACCTATCCTCAGTTTATAGTCAGTAATGAGTGAAAATGTATATTATATGTCAACATTTTTATTTTTTTACATTGAAAGTAAATATAGCATTTTTTGTTTCAGGTAAATTTAAAATCTAATCATACATTTACAATTTTGTCTACTGCAGTTTTACTGGTAAGTTTTTTTTATAAATTATAATGATTTGTTTCATTTTCTACGTCTCTTTACTGGATGCTAATTTTCCTGATCACAAGTTTGGACACTTATACAATCTGTCAAAAGTCCATTATTAAAAACGTATATTCTTGATTGTTATAACTACTATTAATAGTTTTTACTTCTTAATAGACTAAGCAATATTCTCACGTACGAAATCTACCTAGACAGTATAGTTCGAGGTGTTGACATTTTCGTTTATCGATTTTTCTGGTCCGGCGCCGCCACAAGCACTACATCATTTTATATTACCCCTCAGAGAGTTTGTAGCATCGTACATTTTTGTGCTGTGATGTTTTTTTCTTCGACGAACGTATTCGTATATTCTGTTTAGAGCTTTGAAAATACTAATATATTTCCCACCCAGAATCTAAATCATTTATTCTTTTAGAATATATCGAAGTTTTTTGTTAATTTCTTCTCATATCTGTTTTATAACTGAAGTGTTTTTCGATTGATGATGATGATAATGATGCTCTCTAATCGGATTGCTATTTTCGGTGATTGAGTTGAGTATTAAAATATGTTTTAGTTGTAAACACTAGATAATAGTTCTTAGTTAGATTGAAAAGAAATCAAAACTATATGCAGTATAACATAATCTCTCATTTTTTATTCAGATGATATAAGTATATAAATTGTTTAAAGATAACGTAACATTTTTATGAGCTTAGAATAACGTGTGACAAAGCATTCAGTGGGGATGAAAAGTAACTTTGAATTTGTAAAATCGAATTGAGCTTCGTCTGGTCCCGACGGAGCAGAATAAACCTGTGACTTTATTGTAAGACTAAAGCGTGGAAAGTCAGTAAATTCTTTAAAATGTTCTATTCTTTTGAAACTCGAAATAAGATAGTCTTTTTAAAAATATTGAGATAATTGAAATCTTTTTAATGAATATTTATTAGAAAGAATGCATTTTACTAGGTCTACAGTCAGAAATTTAAACACAAAATCGTCGCTTGCAATAGCAACTTAGTGTAAACAAACTAAAAATTATTTTTATTTAAAAGTTTGTTATATTTTAATTCACTTTTTAATTATTTTGCATTTTTTTTAACAAATTGAACGATAATTTTTATAGGAGCCATTGGTTTATGATTAATAGAAGAATGTGGCGAATCTTAGTAAGTAGTACATACAATAGTAAGAAATATATAATTAGTACATAATGATAGCTGCAATTGTTTGAATGGGGTCAGCGGTGGCGATGTACCGCAACCCCGGCGTATACTTCGGTCATCGGATACCTAACGTGCTGTGGACGGAAGTTGCATAGCACACGGTTTCACTTACAGTAACTATGCAGTGTGGTCTCGATTTCACCACGGATTGGATTGCATTGAGTCGCGCCGCGGGTGCGAGTCAGTTGATTGACTTTCTGATCGAATCTTTCTATAAAAATTGCGAAAATGAATGATTACGTTTCATGATAACTCAAATGATAAACCGCGACTATTAAATACTATTTTACATGAATGAATTGACATGGATCAAAAGGTCTTTATTGTAATGTGTTTTTTGTAATTCTAAAACAGATAAACAAATATAATAATAATAATAATAATAATAAGACATTTAATCCGTTCAAAAACATTACAACACTTATAATACAATTAAAACATTAAAAGAAAATAAAACCTAAAGATCACTAATATAATTAAAACTAAGGACACGAAAAGTAATGTACATAAAAAAAAAATAAAAATAATAATAAACAAATTATAACTAAGCGTTGCAATGCAGAACAGATAGGGCCTTTGCTCAGCTGTATGTTTCTTTGCCATGGGGGCAGAAACACTGATATTCTGCAAAAGCCTTGAACTCCGCAGCACGTCAGTTACAGCAGGTGATAAAATAAGTGGAGTATAAATATTCCTTTACAATTTAAAGAGCAGTTTAATGTTTTTAGGATAAATTCCGAGACCAACCTATAATCATGATAGTATGTACATCTGCTAATACTGCTAAATAAAATAATAATAATAATAAAAAAAAAAAAATCATAATATAGTAACGTAAATAAAAAAAATGTATTTCCATTTATCATAATAAAAATTGGAAGCAAAAAAAATAAATAAAAAAAGAGATTCGATGGAGGTTCTACAATAAGTACTCGTACTTTAGTTATCCGCATTTTAATTAATAAGTTATTGTTATTTACTTTTTTGTATCTCCATGAGAAAGCATTTAAATTTATTTTTAAAAGTTAATTTTGTTTGCGCGCTCTTGACTGGCGGCGGAATGTTATTCCAGCACCGGGTAGCAGCGTAGCGGAAACTACCTCGGAACGCCGTAGATTTGTGTCGCTGCGTGCTGAGCTGCAGGAACCGCTGCTTTCGCTCAGCGCATCTACCTTTTGACCACTTTAGTTTAGAGAACAGATATTTAGGGGCCTGCGACTTTATAACCTGAAAAAGTAGACACGCCAAGTGTAGTTTTCTGCGATATTCGATTTTTAGAATATTGTGCTCATTTAAAAAGGGCGTAACGTGACTTCTAGGCGGTATAGAAAAACAAAACCGGGCGCATGCATTTTGTACCCTCTGAATTAACTTTCCGGTCTTAGCGTATAAACAAGGGCCGTACACTGTATCAGCATAATTCAGTTTAGACAGTACCAGCGATTCAACCAGTTGTATGCGAAGTTGTTCATTGAGGTATTTCCGAACTTTGTACAGCACTTTTAACCTATAGAAGCAGCTCCTAATGACTCCGGAAATATACTTTTCATAGCGCAGGTTTGGATCAAGGTACAATCCTAAGCTTCTGGCTTCGTAAACACGCTCGATGCTCTCGGACCCTAACTTAACCTGACAGTCTGTAGGTACACTATTTAACTGATACTTAGATCCAAAAACGATATATTTAGTCTTAGCGGGATTGAGGACGAGGCAGTTGTTTTGGGACCAGTTCTGTATTCTCTCAAGGTCTTCGTTAAGTGATCGTATGGTGGAGGCCCATTCGGTGGCTTTAAATGAAATATAAATTTGTAGATCGTCAGCGTATAGGTGATATTTACAGTTTCGTATGCACTTAACTATATCTGTTGTATATAAAGTAAAAAGAAGAGGAGAGAGGATTGTTCCCTGAGGTGCACCTCTTTCAAGGGTACTATAAGCAGAACGCTGCGTCCGACCCTCTTCCTGCACTATTTCGACGCACTGACTACGGCCAGTGAGGAAGCTTTGGAACCAACTGACCGTATCTGGTTCGAATCCATAATAGGCCATTTTAGATAGAAGCAGGGATAAGTCTATACAATCAAAGGCCCTTGAAAAATCTAGAAGCACCAAGATTGTACACATTCCGTTATCCTGAGCAGTGATAATGTTGTCACTAACATCCAAGAGAGCCGTGGTTGTACTATGGCCTTTCCTAAACCCAGATTGGAGTTCAGGTAGTATATTGTTATTTTCTAAATATTCTGTAAGTTGAAACCAAACTACTTTTTCTACAATTTTTGATATACACGGCAGTACACTAATTGGACGAAGATCTTTAAATTCTTGCGGGTTGGGTATTTTGGGTAAAGGTCGGATTAGGGCGGTTTTCCAGAGTTTTGGAAAGGTGGATGTTGTTATTGAACAATTAACGATGGAAACTATTGCTTTAAGGGAGTGTGGCAATGTCATAAGTAACATTTTAAGTGAAATACCGTCAATGCCAAGTGCATTCGACTTAAGGTTAGTGATAATTTTGGAAATCATCAGCTCATTGACAGGTTGAAGGGAAAAGGATGCACCAATTGCGTAGCGATTTGCGTCGAAATAGTTCAGGTACGATTGATCAATACATGGATGCCCAGGCAAGTTTAAAAAATGTTTATTAATTTTATCGGGGTCTGTCAAATGCGAAGGTAAATAAGTGTCTTGCCTCGGTGGCAGCACAGTCGACTTTAAATTGTGCCATAATAATTTTGGTCTTTTAATATTATTATTAACGTTGTGATTGAAATATGCCGTTTTTTCATTGTGTATGGAGTGGGTAACTAAGGTTTTCAAGGTTTTATAATATGTTTTATGTGATTCTAACTTTGTTTTCAAATAACGTTTATGGGCCGCATTCCGAAGTCTCATCATTATTTTAATTGTATTGGTTATCCACGGCTGGTTTTGTTCTCTAAACACACAAGTCTTCGTTGGGGCGAATATATCAAAAACAGACGTGACGTAGGAATTGAAGAGACATACCTTATGATCTACGTCCGGAGTAAGGACTATTTTTTCCCAATTTACAGAATCTAAAAATAAATCAAGTTCTTGCAAGGGTATGTCTTTAAGAGGTCTGTAATTAATTTTTTTCGCGTGTATTTTCGACTTTTCGCTTAGTAGTTCGCAAGTTAACAAGGCGTGATTGCTCAGGGGGGCGACCGGTTCTATCTCAATATGCCTTACTCTGATATTAGTACAGATAACATCTATAAGAGTTTGGCTATGATCCGTGAAGTGTGTCGGGGACGCTACCAATTGCACTAAGTCCAAACAGTTTAAAAATGTATTGAATTTGTTAACTTTCGCATCATTAGGACGGAGCATATCAATGTTAAAATCTCCAAGCAATATGATACTGTCACAAAACGCTAATGAGTTTATCGAAATGGTGACTGCGTCAAAAAATGAATCGACGTCAAGCCACGGTGGGCGGTATGCGGTACCGATAGCAAGCATCTTGTTGTTCATCTTAAGCGTTAGCCACATTTGTTCTACGAAAATGAGCGATGGTTCGACGGGGTGAGCAAAGACGTGAGCGTTGATACCGCGCTTTATGTAAAAACCAACCCCCCCACCCCGGCCTCCGCGCACAGCGCGCGGGCCTTCTATCTTTATCTTTATCATAAAATCTAATATCTTTATCATAAAATAAAGAAGACAGACCTATTGGTATGTCTTCAATGGCATCATCAACCTGCCCTTATCCCTATGGAGGGTCGGCACGGTATGTACTACTCCTCCATACATCTCAATCAGCCGTCATATCTGAATTTACCCCCTTCTTACGCATATCCTCTTTCACACAATCTATCCATACTTTTTTTGGTCTTCCTCTACCTTTATAGCCATCCACATTCAATCTAATTACTATTTACTTTTTTTCTGGTTTTATGGTTTGTCTTTACTGGTATGTCTTCTATGTTTTTTATAATTGTTATTTTTCTTTTATTCGAATTGTGGAACACGAATTATTACTCGTACAAGCTAAAACTTTACAAAACTATCTGGCTCTAGCTCGAGACATAAGGCAAAAAGACAAATTACGAAATCTGTTATGATCTAACACGTGTTGTATCGCCTATGTAATGACTTCAATTTTCGCCGAGCAATACTGGGAACTGGTTCAATGCTTGAATGCACTGATACTTGCACAACATGGTTAGTTCCCACGACATTGGTTAAAATTACAGTTATACGCCGCGCCGCAGTCGCGGAGCGTTGTGCTCTCAACAATCCACCTCGTACAAACGCTAAAGTATCTTGATTAACTTGTGAGTGTTTTATTTTAATCTAATAAGTACTTACTTATCCTTATAACGTATTAATGTCAAATTTTATTGAGAAATGAAGAATGAAATGAGCCATAGTATTGTAAACGTGAGAGGTAGCCTACGTCTACAATCACATACATCGTTAGTTACAGGTGAAGAGATGTTCGTAATCTGTTTTTATTCCTTCATGGGGTGTGGTCGTTCCCTTGTAACATAATGTAAATGTTATAGTAGTTTTGGTAGACTGCGAGTACATCCGGCAGTTGTGCGGTGCGGCTCGGTGGTATTGTGCCCGGTCCGAACTGATTGCTGCCGCGCCCGAAGGCCGGCCATTGTTCTAGCTTGGATTCTTGCACGCAATCCCGTGTCTGTGTCGTTGTCGAGGCTATTTTTTGTTTCCACAGATTATCTCGGTCAGTTTGTTTGTATTTATTTTTATAGTACATTTTTGATGTTCATTTACTGATTGTAGTCTGCGTTTTGTTTTGTGGTGCTAGCCTTATCTTTAACGTATAGTAACAATTTGCACAAAAGAATAACGCATTAATTTGACGATTTTATTCGTTAAAACTTTATACAGGATGCGTATCCAATTTGTAAGTTTATTATTTTAACCCAGATAAAAGTCTAATAATAACAGATAAAGTTTTGAATCACGTTTAACTGGCCATGTATAAAATTAATCGGACCGGATAATAAAACGGGAAGGGTATTTAATTGAGGATAAAAAATTCATAGCGCTTACAATCAACGGTACATTTGAGGTACGGGTCGAGGTAGGGGGGCGACGGAAGTGAGGATACGTGTGCGCCTCGCCCCACAACCTGCCATAATCCTAGATAGTTAATCGTCTCTATTGTAAGGTCAAAGTAATGTAAATGTAAAGCAGTGATAATTGTATCTATATGATATAAGGAACATTGTTTAATATTCTATAATTACATAAAGATAAATTCAAAAATTTTGGCTTTAATACCCAAACGTTTATCTTATGATGTTTCCTTTGATTATGGCAATACGTAATGACCTTGGTTTTCAAATTAACAAATGAAAGGTTGCTTTGTTAAAGATTTGGAGTACTTAGATTGTCTTAATTATATGAAGGTATGTTTAGTTTTTTGTCTTGTTTGTAAAGTACCAATACAAGAAGTTACGTTACCGTTTTTATGTCACAATGTGTAGTATTATAGGACTCGTAGTGTTTAGTATCGTTTGTGGTTACGCTGTAGGTACGAGCTGGTAATATGATCATGTATCGCACAGCAAACATGATATGTTACGTCACCGCAAATATCCTATGCGTGTACGGTTTCGTCAGCTGCCTATGTTGGACATACGGACGGACGCGAACCGTGTCCCCATTAGCATGCAGCGGCGCGCGACCACCGGAAGTCGGTCCCGCCCCCAAACTGCTCGCTTCCGTTGCCGTGTCGCCTCATTTTATTGTCAAGGTGCGACCGTCGTTTAGCTTAATGTTAAATTAATGATATTATGTGCTACATTTGATTTCTTGTTAATTACCAATAGATCATATTTTTTTTAACAATACTTAGGTACAAGTCAAAGAATTAGATTCGATTTTTACTTATGATAAAACAACGTACAGCAAACTGTCTCTCTAGGGGCTATGACATCTTTTCAACCTAATTTTATTAAACTATCTGGACTGTACCTTAAAACCTATAAAATATTTTTTACCGATCAAATTAAATTTATACAAGAATATTTTTTCTATGACGTGCTATGCTGCTACGCTTAGGTTCTGATTCGGTTTCGTGGTTGTTTATTACAAGCTTAATATCACAGGACCTAAGCCACATGCACACTACTGCGGTTCCAAGCCCCCCGTCGCATGCCGCCTGTTGCGTATAAGATGATATCCGAGCCGCAGATTAGCGAAACACAAGTGATGTTTCAGAACGATATCGATATGCTACTAAAATTTGCTCATAATTATATGAAGTATAAAACATGTTTTGGCTTAATTCCCTCCTATTGTGTTAAAGTAAAATCAATTCTATTGTATGTTATAACTAAACCTACAGTAAAAATAATTGCGCCAATGCTACTGTACTCAATAGATTAAAGTACAAAAGAAATAAACAAAAATGTTGTATTTTGACAAAGTACAGTAAAGGTGCAATTGACGTTTTAAATCTGTCTAACGGAAGTCACGAAATTACAGCAATGCATTTTAATAGCGCATTGGAACGACTTCAACAGAACGCTGCAAACACAATTTAGACTCGTGCCGTAATATTCACAAGAAATATTGTCATTGCAGATAAATATATTGACAGCGAATATCGAAAGTCCTGTCTATGATTTAAGATGGTAGAGTACCTAACTATATAGTTTTTGGATACATTATATTATTGTATCTGTTCGTTTAGGGCTTCGATTAGTTTCCTATTATGTATAGAGATAGTATTTATTGCAGGATTTGGTCAATTTACTATAAAGAGAAATACCATTATTCAATTATTATCTTTCACTACGTAAGCTTGTTTTAATTTTAAAACTTGCTATCTAAATTAAAGCACTGCTTCAGTAATCGTGTAAGATTGCATGTATTGCAATGCATTATTTAAAGTATCGATAGATTTGATTACTGTTGTGGTACGTACCTGTAAGCATTATTCGAGGTCGCGCCGTGGCCTGCGCTCGCGCGTGATTCACGGCGACGCGTCTGTCACCGCGCACGCCTCGCGTCACTTAAAGCTTACCATTTACGATTTAGTGCCGGCACTTTGCATATTTAGATGTTGTAGTACTACAATTAGTAAGATCACTAAAAATATACGTAAAACAAGGGGAATGTTTTCAAAGTGTTTGTTTTTCAGAAGAGGATATTGTGTGTATTCGATAACTAAGAATTCTATAGCTTATTTATCCAATTATTAAAAATGTAGGATCATCATCATCATCATCAGCTCACTATACATCCCCACCGAGGGGCTCGGAGCCTACCTCAAGTTAGGGGTGACTAGGCCATAGTCAACCACGCTGGCCAAGTGCGGGTTGGTTGACTTCACACATATCATTGAATTTTTTCTCAGATATGTGCAGCTTGCATCACGATGTTTTCCTTCACCGTAAGAACGTCAGATAAATGTACATATGTAAATCGAGAATCGAAAAACACATTAGTACATGGCGGGATTCGAACCCAGGACCTGCAGATTGCAAGTCATGTGCTTAACCCATGAGCCACCGACGCTCTTAGGATGTAGGATAGGTAGTAATTGGCTGACATTAATATTATTAACCTTAATTTCCGAAAAATATCTGGCGTAGATATTTTTAGAGATTATTTCAATAGTTGTCGATTCAATGCGGTTGCATAGTGGCGACACAGGAAACTATAAAAAGTTTACTTTGTTGAAGAATCGAGAGTTATCTTCTTCAATATAACGATTTATTAATTAAAATATATATTTTGATTTCATGCATAAAAAGATCTTTTTGATTTGTTTTTTTTATTAAATTTTAATGTAGTTAATTCAACTTTTACCGGCCTATATCACACGTGCTGCGTGTTTAATCTTGTCTTCGGTGACAGAATTACGTGCCTGATGATTTTAAACCGGGGCGTTATTTATTTAAGATGTGCATTTTATTTCTGGGACGTTTGTCGCAATAAAATTTATATTCTGGCAAGTATTCAGAGGCGAGATGCGTGTCGATGCATGATCGGCCATGTTTGAACTACCGACTGTGATCTGAATACCATTAAATGTCTAATCATTTATATAATAAAGACATATTCAATGTTTTCATCGGTTACATGTGTAAACGAGATTAGGCTAATGACAATACGTATCTGAGTAATTTAGCTATTTAAGGAATAGCACTACTAAAAACTCCTGACGTAAGTACCTACATTTAACATTTTGGTATTCGCTTTTTAAAATAATATATTTTTAAGGGACGTAGTTATTTTACGATGTTTTTTTTGTTTTATTGACATGGACGAATCTTTTTTCTCTTTAAATTATAACCAGTAATATTCCAAATTGAGAATTCGAAACACGTACTCAATCTCCGCGATAAATTTTCTTTTCGATTACAAATAAGGACCCCAGAAGTATCTATCGTTTGATTTGAATTAGTGAGGACGAAGCTTCTGTTTAACCGATTTGAATTTGATTACGAAAGACTGTAATTTAAGTAGCCTTCTTTCCGCAGTCAATTTCATGATTGACTTAGAACATTAGGGTTTAATGACGAACAATTTTATCAAGTAAATATTCTTCACTTTTTTACTTGACTAAAAACGTAATACAAGTTTTATAAATGTTTTAATTAATTCGATCCATCGTAACTATTCTGCTATTTAATCTGCTCATAACTTAAAATTTAAATAACTTTCGTCAAACTGATTTTGTTTAGATTTTTATCGAGGAATTTATAAAGTATTAACGCTGCCAATTTATATACATTGCGATACTTCGGACACTTAGACTTCTTACCATGATGAATGCCCGTTAATGGGACTAGTATCTGACTGATAACATTTTAGACCTTTAATAATCATTTTGTGGCGTTTCCCACTGCGCTGGCTAACTGCGCATGTCAGATGATAGGCGGATGATATGTCAATCAGTTGGAACTAGAGAGCTAGATAGTAAGGTGGTGCATGTTATGTATATATGTGTAAATAAAGCATTGGAACAAATGTGTTCTTATTAGCACCAACAAGTGAGGTTAAGTTAGTTTAATTTTTGCATACGTACAACTTTAATGGAAATCTATTTATACGTTAGATCGAAATGCAAGCAATAGTTCTCATGTAATCCCAGTCGAAATAGACTTCGATACGTTTGTACTATTTGATTGGAGTAGCAGGAAGTGATGGCGTGGGAATAACTGTGCTCGGCCACCCACGTTTCACTTGCATAGAAATAGGAATAGAGGGTAAAAGAGTATCGGTATTCGAGATTAATGTTACCGGGAGAGTGCATTGAACTGCCGACGAGCGGACGTACCTATATGTGCGATTTGTGAACGCATAATCCCCAATACATCGCAGATTTTGCTTACACGTACTGCTGTAATCAGAATGCTTAAGTAATCTCACTTAGTGTAGATGTAGTATGATAAATGTACACTAAGGGGGACTCTCTTAGTGACTGATCAAGACTCTGAGTGCGGAGAGTTGGTATTGTTGTAGACGGTAAGGGGCTTTTTATAAGTTTAGATAGTAAACGTTGTACACATATAGGTAAACTGCAAATTTTACTAAACAAACCAGAAAGGAGATATAATGATGGCAGGGAAATGAGACAGGGTGGAATTTGTACTAACAAGTGACTCATTTATCACCTTCATATATTTTTATTGTAAAAAGTACACAAGCCGTTTTATTTTAAAAAAAATTAAAAAAGTTCTGCAGTAATTACCTCGCTCGATTCAGACTACAAACATCCCCTCGTTTTTATTTTCAACCCGATGGGTAAAGGGATGATGGATTATCTCACTCCATGATGTGGCACATTCTTTACTAAATTAATTACGGAAATGAATTAACGAGCGATGTATTTTAACTTATTAACAGTGATAGATCTTACAAAGCAATATTTGTTGGATGCATGAATGCGCCGGCTCGACCGAAGCAATAACATGACTACACAGAAGACAAGCGTGAAGTGGAAGCAAATCCGCGCTTCGTCTGATGTGCATGCCGGAGGTCTTATTTTCATCCACGTTCCCTTCCCATCTTTTTTTTATAAGGAAAGGATGGGAAGGGAAAATATATTTGACGGGAGAGGATATATCGTTTTTCTGTGCATTCCCTTCTCTGATAGTTAAAGGTATGCAACGCATCTGCGGTGCGCAATTTAGGTGACCGTTGCCTAACTCGTTTGCCATCTTGTGATATGAAAAAAAAAATCCATTAATATTTTCCAATTTATTTATTGCATGGGATGTTTGAATTTTAAGGTTTTTTGTTTAAAAGTTATCAGCCTATAACTTTTTTGGACGTATTCTTTGATCAGTGTTCAATTTCTACTGTCAGTACTCTTTTGACATAATCTCTACGAGCCGAGCGTTGCAGTTTAGTGCACTGCGCACTGATTTATCCTCCCGCATGGCGACCGCATCGTTCGCTGCTATACGCGTACATTCACATAAATCTTCAAACAGAACGATGTGTATTGATTTGTTACAATCAAATTTCTGTAGTAATTAATGTTGATGATTGAATTTTTATATTAAAGGTGTACATGTTAATACAATTAAGTTTGTTAAAGTTAAATTAGTTTAATATGTACATTTGTAGTTTGTTTACAAATCTCGGCATGAGTCGTATTTGTTCACCGAGGACTTTTTCCTCATTGTTTGCTCCTTAATCGCATATATTCATTTGTAGATCTCTTGTCTTTTGTGTATTTTTACACTTCATTATTTCAATTAGATTTCTGTACATATGTACCTACATTATAATAATATCGGTAATTTTCTACGTAGTTCTCCAGCGGTTTACCCTGAGCGGCGACACGGGCGCTTGCCGATTGATTAATACATCATTCGCTTCTACTCCGGTCCCTTTTACCCCGTTTTTGCGTATCACCATTCATGTAAAAAGGGCTCGCATTTCAATAGCTGCGGAACGGGGAACATTTATCATGACGGTAATGAATTATAGGGAAATTTCCAATAAGCCTGCCGCACCACTACACGTCTATACCTATTGCGGTGTGTGGAAAATGAATGCCTAACCAAAGGACGACGCATGAGCTTTTCAAGTATTTATCAACGTATTCAATAATACAAATTGAATTGATATTTGAAATAAACAATAGTTTTTTTTAATTAAATTGGCTGAAGGGTTTTAAATGTATGCACCTCTTATGAATATGTCTATTTGTAAAACAATAAATCTGTAATCTTTCTTAAAGTCGCATTTGTTCTGCAAGTATAAGTCGCGTATTATGTTCTGCAATGGCTCCCAATGCTTTGTTATCATAGTTATTAAAATGTTTTGCGCTCTATGTTTATATATTTTCCGTACAATGCAGTGTTGGTAGTTCGTCAAACACTAATTGTTCTGGTCATTGTCCATTCATTGCTGAACGTAGAGTCGGCGGAGAGTCCTCTAGCAATGTAGTCCGCTGAGCAATTCTCCGGACCATAGCTTTTTATTTTAAAATCCTTTTGTTTCTAAAAAGTCATATCACTAGACAGTAAAAGAATGTTATAAAAATATTGAAATATTGTAGTATCTATTAAAATGTCATAGGAACATCAAATACGACTCAATTACTTAAATGCTTGTTTAAAAACTAAATTGTGTGTAAAAGGTGTTTATGTTTTCTTGTGTGTTAAAAGACTATAATTATTAGTCAAGTGAGATGTGTTCACTCGACGTTATGTTTACATTGTAATGCGCCGCAGAAGACGTCCTGATTTACAAATGGCTATAACGTAATAACGGCGACGAAGTAGATATATGTCGGCGTGACTTAAGTCTTTTGTGGCGCACATTTTTGTGGGCGGCGACCATGTTCTTATACAGAGCGTGTGGCGCCTGCTAAACAGGATCGGCAATGTTTAAATTTGAAATAAATGGAAATTATTTTGCTCTTTTAAGACGCATTCCACACTACTTCGAATTTTGTTGAAGCTTCTTTATCTTATAACGTAAATGTTTCACAACATATTCATTCTTTATATTTGCGGAATTACATAGTAATTTTTGACATTCATTGAATAAATAAAGACCAAAAATTCACATTTTAATCTTCATCTTATTCAGTAATTCGCTTCAAAGAAATCTTTAAAAGGATCACTATTGTAAGAATATTGACGAGTAAGTTCCTTTGCTAAAAGATTTAGGCTATCTCACTCAAGTTACAAGAGGCGTGGAGGGTTTCAGAGTATGCTACAATACTGATGAATGTCGAAAACTTATTCGTACTCGTGTATATTCAAAGGCAACCAAAATTCGATATCTCAAGCGCAAATACTTCTTTCCGCGCCTCAACTAATGATGAGGAAAGGTAACTTGACTTCTTTTAAAATATCTTGACGATAACGAGTTTTAAATTACGTCCATTACAAGATGCGCAAATAAAGATTTACAAGAATATATCTATATAAATATTGATATAATAGGAGTGTATTTATGCAATATCTAAAAAAAAATATTTCGTACACATGATAAATTCGAGTAGTAGTAACGAAAATCTTCTTCTTCTTGAGGTGCCTCTCCGACTAGCGAAGGTTGGCGGTCAGTTCTCCATATTTCTGTTTATTCCTTGCGAGGCGAAACAGTTGGGCGGCACTCGCAATTCCAGTCCACTCTCTGATATTGCGCAACCACGATTTCTTCCGACGACCAACACTCCTTTTGCCGGCAACTTTTCCCATCAGGATGAGTTGGAGGAGATCATATCTGTCGTGTCTGAGCACGTGTCCGAGATAGGATACTTTTCTCATCTTGACGGTCTGCAAAAGTTCCCTTTTTTGGTGGACTCGTCGCAGAACCTCCTCGTTTGTCACTCTTTGAGTCCAACTTATGGCCAACATGCGTCTATATGCCCACATCTCGAACGCTTCTATACGTTTCCTGAGATCTTCTTTTATTGTTCAAGCTTCGCATCCGTACAGAAGGATGGCCCAGATGTAACATTTTAACAACGAAAATCTAATGTATAAAATTTTTGTCTGTCAGCTGGGTCTCGTTTGTTTCGGGTAATCTCCGGAACAGCTGGACCAATTTTGATGGGACTTGAACGGGAAGGGACGTGATGCACGCGGACATATTTACTTTTCTTTTAATTCTGCACTAATGAAGTTTTGGGCGACCGTTAATTAAAAAAAGATAGCATAAATCTTTCCAAGGATAAGTATTACATTGTTTTGTTAGATAATAATTGCTTTACCGCTGACATTTGTTTTATTTAGTTAGACACTAGAATTCGACTAAAATATAATCTTTCTTTAAGTCGTGACTATTTAGTCATTTCTGTGCGAAAATAATTTGTAACGACCTTAATCGTACTGTAAGACAGAGGAGATGCAAACAAGATATTGTGTGACTATTACGTTGTTTTATAAACGCGCAAGTACTCTGTAGGGATATCTCATCTGTGACAAAGCTTGAGCGGGTCGCAGGCAAGGGTCGAGCATTGTTAGTCCGCGACCCGGCTCGAGTGCTTTTGACGACACTCTCTTGCTGTACGTGTTAGGGCGAAGAAGCAAAAAATCACAACATGTACAAAGTAAGATGTGTTTCGACACTCGACGGATCTTTGTATTCATCTAGTTTTTTATATTCGACTAGCTTTTACCCGCGACTCCGTCCGCGCGGAATAAAAAATAGAAAACGGTGTAAAAATTATCCTATGTCCGTTTCCTGGTTCTAAGCTACCTGCCTATCAATTTTCAGTCAAATCGATTCAGCCGTTCTTGAGTTATAAATAGTGTAACTAACACGACTTTCTTTTATATATATAGATGACAACAGACAATGTGTAAGCTCATATTTTGTCGATTTATTATGTAATTTAATTTCATGATCTCAGAGGATAAAATGCAATTAGACTTTAAGCGATCGCCGTTAGATAGATGAGAAGTCATCGTTTTTAATGTTGATTTTTTTTTGTGGTCTATGTTTTTATCTATTATTTTTATTAAAATAAATGCTAAAACTAAGACTGGTGGTCTTCCTTTTCAAAACATTCCTTTGCCGAGACCGTGGAAAGCGAAGGTAGGTTACATTCAGCCGCCGCTATTTTTCACTTTATCAAAGGAACGCGCCCTTCCTTCCTGACCCGAATGAAAGAGTCGACAAGGGAGCACGCCATGAAAAATACTCTTCTTTTCTATAGGAACCGATTTGGAGAATCGATAATGAACCCTCTGTTATCAGACTTTGTCATCATAAGACGTAGTAAATTATTGGTTAACAATATTTTGGTGAGGTCGTAGCGTTCAAGTTTCAAAATTTAGATGAGAAATAAGGCGATGATATTAAGATATGATTTTGCTGAGAATGGTTTCAAGGTTTGTTTCTATTAAGTGTGCGATAATTAATGGAACATCTTGAAACTTGATACGACCATAGTAATATACTTCAAATGAAATTATTTCCACATTGTAAACACTACATGTTACCTGTATCTGCTCCCAATAGTTTTCAATAAACAAAATTTGAACTAATTTACTTCAAATGAACATCTCGCCGCAAATGTCTCGTCAAACTAAATCCGTCCCTAGACTAGTTTCAATTCAAACTTGGTCGTTGGCTGAGCTATAGTATTCTAGCGAAGGCTCCATCCTCTGCCTGAAAGCGACTGCGACGGACGGATCTTGACTCGTCGGAATTAATCCATCTGCGCTCTCAATAGAAACGAGAAGTGCATTAATACTGTCGTTAAAATGGAGCGGTATTATTGCCATGTCGCGACTACATTGCGCGCTACGTACACGACATGTGAGAACTGTGTGACTCCGTATTTGCACTAAATCTATTTCTTGTTTAGATTGTCGTACTCTCGCGAACATTTTCATAAGGAAGTTTTAATAATACGTAGAGATTTCCCGCTTCGGGGCTAACGCATCGTCGCCTTTTTAATATTGCTTGGGTGTAAAATCATTGAATTGAAAGTATTACCTGAATCCACCAGTTAATTTAACTTCATCGTTTGTTAATAAGTTTTATTTGATCATGATTTATTTTTTGCTTTAGAACAAAAAAGATAAAGTAAATTATGTTCGATTTTTAATTTTACAAACCTCTGCTGGTTCTACAGTATATTTAAAAGCTGTTACATGCCATGCTATAAATAATAAAGCCATAAAATATTTTCGAGTTTTATACGTTTTAGATAACTTATGAGGAATACGAACCCACAGAGGGCAGCACTAAATTTCAATCAAAACTTATGGCTGTAGGTGCTGTCTCGAAATCCTTTCCAACTTATTGAAGGAAGTCCCAAACTACTCCCGTTGCTTCACACAAATTAATAAATTCGGCCCGTTTTCATATCTGCCCTTACTATGATGCCCAAAGTTTTTGTAGATGACATTTGTAGTTTATAATATTATATTTGGTAAAGTATTTATTAAGTAAGCACATTTTTATAATTTATTTTGTATTCTTATTAATCATTGCATTGCTTAGTAAATAATTCCATTTGCATTGAGCGCCTATTGTACCAATTCCCTCACGTGAGTTTCAAAATAGACATATTGCTCATAGTATTCGTACAGGCGTTGTCATCTTGTACGTCTTTGTGAATGTTTTTTAATTGCCGTTGGACATTTAAAAAATAACAGTTTCATGAAAGACTATAAAATGCTTTTAGTGCAACATGTGTTTACACTTAGGGTCGTTAATTCAAACTTTGTACAGTAAACTAACAAAGGTTTATAGCTGTACATACCTGCGAGTTACTGCTAAGGTAATATTTATAGGTTTGCCTCGAGACGTGACATCGTCATCAAGCATTTAAGTAATTTTCCGTCTTACATCGCTAATAATATAGTGACTATAGCATTTGCTTTATCTATTTCGGGTAAGTTTTTTCTGATTTTGGTATGCATTTAAAATTGTAACAATGTTATTTCTTAAACAGTCCAGAAGCTGCTATGTTCATTCAATATTCCGCATGCTCGTATGCCAGCTTATGTTATAAAAAATTGTTATTGCAAAAATTAAGATAAACAATGCCAATTCCACTTTTTATCTAAATTGATTTTGCTTTTCTAAAATATTTTACACTATAGCGGTTTAGGTCAATCTTTATAATAGAAAAGATTGCCCACAAAAAGGTACTTATTTCCTGACACATACACGTTTCAAATGTTTTTAATTTTTGGTTCTCAAAGTGTATATGAGGAACGCGCAGCGCAGACTTTGAGATATAGCGTTCCAGAAAACTTGGCGTACGTATATTCATTGCGATATGAAATATGTATATGCGATATATTCTACTTATTTCTTGAAGTATGTCATACTCATAAAATCATACAAAATATAGTTATATTTTTCTTTTATAGTGATATTAGTAATACATGAAGTTTCTTCGTTATTATTTCTTCTCAATATGCGGTTATTGACTAATCTTGTGAATGTTGTACAAACGCATTTTAAATACATTTTATAAATATATTTAGTTACTTTAAGAAAGAATTACAGGTTTTAATTATTGATTTTTGAAATTCGGACAGTAAAATATGAGACAGAGACAAGTGTTAGCTAGTTGTATGATTTATTACTGGTTTCTGAGACCATAATCCCTGTATAAAACATATTGTTATCTTTGTTTTATCAAAGATAATGAGAGGGATGACGATATATTTTATACAGGGATTTTGGCCTCAGAAACCAACGATTAGTCAGGTCATCATCGTGTAGCAAGTCGTCAAATCATGTTAGTCAAAATAAATACATCTAAAAATACAAAAGCATTTTCATGATAGCAAACTCACAGCGGCAATCTAAATCATAATATGTAAGAGAATATAAAGATATATCGATGCATTCTGCTACCTCAGGGAATTAGGGGTGTGTCACAAATATCACGCCAGTTCAACCAAGACGAAGTATCCGACCGTAATGTTACCAACCCTAGCTTCGGAAGTTGACTTTGTTCAATATATCTCGAGTTTCATCGAAGAGCAAAAGAGCAGCAAGAAGGAAAAAGTACAAGAAAACTTTATTTGTATCTCAAAGCTAGACATTACTTTAAATAAAAAAAAGTAAGAACGCGCTTCGGCTTTGGAAATGTTAGTTCTACAAGAGTTCGGAAGTGCTTGAATAAATTCCCAGATGTTCTGTGAAACTTGAAATAATTTTAATGATTTACTAGTCTTTACATTTAAATTCTATTAGGCCATTACATAAAGAGATTAATGTTATAACATGAACATTTTTTCAGGTAAAAACGCAAAAATAATCGAAACAAAAATTTATATAAAAATTATAGCAATCTAAGACCAAGGGGAATGCTTAGCATGGACTATGTAATCTAGTACCAAGAAATGCCTAATTGAGTTGCGCGAGTACTTATAATATGACTTTATATTACGAAATGCAAAGTATTGTAGCAACTATGTTTTAAGCGCTACAAAGGTTACTCTACAAGTTAGTTACTACCTTTCTGACCGGTATACTTGGATTTGGAATTAATTTTATTAAGTGAAAGTGTTGCCGTGAATTACTAAATACGGTCAATAAACTTGCCAATTAGTGAAAAGTTTCACCCTGGCAACATTCTCGTTTCCATTTCGGCCACGGTCCTAAATAAGCGAAGCGCGTGCGGTTCGTAATAATTATTGCGTACTATTTCTTTTTCTTAATTAGTTATTTGTATGTAAGTAGCAGGTCAAGTATTTTTTGCTTGCACAGTTGATAATTTTAAAAAGTTATTGTACAAATATATAAACATCATGTAAAATGTACAACGATATTATCTTCATAAATTGGGTGTCGTAAGTAGCGGAAAATATAAGGGGGAGAAAATTGTGACCTCTTCAATGAAATTCCACGATGTATAAAATTCACTGAAATCGTTTATAAAGTAAGCTTCATTACTTCCGAGGTGAATTGAAAAGTTGAACATTTATAAATATTTCGTGTAAAAATCACGAAGCTATGAACGATGCTTGTTACAGGAAAAGTGCAAATTTTATCAAGGATATTTTTTTTCACAGATTAAACAAGATCAAATTGTTGTTAAATAATGTATGAGAAATATCATACATTATTTGATCACAATTTTATCTTCATTTAAATTATAATTGCTATATAACATTTATTTTGATACAATCACCATCAGTAAATGAAAATTCAAAATCACTTTGTTCAATCGTACGGTTTACAATACAAGTTGTTTATACTTAAATATATTTGTTTAGGGCAACAAATATCGTTTCATCTGCTATCGTTATTTTAGAAGCTATTTATAAATGGTATCAACAATTCTATCAATTCGGAAATAAAATAACCGAAAGAATCAACTTGTCCCCAAAGATCGAAGCAATATTGTGGCCAGAGTTATAATGAAACAGATCTAGTGCGGCGAAATCGACCCGGATTGTTTTTTTTTGCCTCACTCGCCTTTCGCATCGCTGTTTTATTCATGCGCATCATTTGCTCCTTACATTTTTTTTTCGCTTTTGTTTAAAAGTTGCCCTTGTACGTAGAAACGGAAAAAATACGACGCATGTGTTGCGAAAATTAACAGTTTGGATTAACAATGGGTTTTGTTAACGAAAATGTATTTTTTTTTCTGTTTCTTTATTTCATATAACATATACGTAGATCATTTGTTGATATTTCCCCTTCCTATGCGTACTCTCCTTCGGCAAATCCATTGCCCCTTCACATCATTTCCGTAAAAGAAAAAGGTGGGAAGGGATCTACCACTGTAAGTATTATATTTCGGATATATTAAAATCCTCTTTTGAAAAATTGTAATTTTCTTCAAAATCTTTGTTAAACATACTATTTACTTTTTCATATTTATTGTGTTTGAATACAATACTATTTATGGTCAAGCATTAGTCATAACAATGAAACTGTATTGATGAATAGATGAGATATCCAATAATAAAGTTTGTCAGGGCATTCGTGTTACGGGAGAGGATAGGGGGAGAGGGGCCGCGAAGGGGGTAGCAGGGGATGAGGTTAGGATGACGGGTTAGCCCGGGGGGCCGGAATCAATCCAGTAGCGCAGCGCCCGTTGTCACATGTCCAATCAACTGACACAGTGTTCACAGGGGATCAGCGGCCATTCGAGCGTCAGTACCGTTCTACGAAACCACAGCATATTTTTGTTTTTCCAGTTTTTTTTGTAGGTGCGTCTTACATCTGTACCTTGTAAATTCTAATTCCATCCACTAGGAAAATTAACGACTCATCTCTTTTAGGTAAAATTTAAATTAAATTTTATATCCATTTCCTTGCCTCTATGTTTTCTACATTAACAAGACAAAGAAACTAAGCTTGTAACCGTACCCTCTATTTAACACAACTATATAAATCTCATTGTAACTCCGCGGGGATGCTTTAAATTCAGATACTTGTCGCGTACATAGCCAGGGCTGTCACACCAGTGCCTCAGTGATGGAGTAGCGTGGACTCTGTCTGCAAACAATTAACTGGCCCCGAGCAGGCTCCCTGTGTAAACGTTTGATGATTTTTGTCGACTGGCAATCCGATTACGCAATCCGTTTAAAACTATATGGTACTTTTATTGCATAAGTTTTAATGCTAGATCTTTACAAGACAAATAGCGGTATTACAAGAAAACAAAGATTGCTCTCTGGTAATTTGAATTTCTGTCTGACAAGATTCAGCTGCAAAAGAATCTGAAATAGTTGTAGTTTG
Source organism: Papilio machaon (assembly GCF_912999745.1). NCBI lineage: Eukaryota > Metazoa > Arthropoda > Insecta > Lepidoptera > Papilionidae > Papilio > Papilio machaon. The sequence goes on along the minus strand of NC_059996.1, from coordinate 3,757,890 downwards.
AGATATTCGCATATTATGTACTTATTTACGACCTATAGCAAAAGGACTAACAGTTTTATTTTAAACTTGGTTGCCTTATTTGATTTTCCTCGAATAATTATATTTTTTTCTAGTTTTTTTAATAGAATTATAATGTAAGCAATAAGACACATTGCCTTCTGTACATATTGGAAATTGTTATAACAGTGTTTATTCGTGACCCCCGGGTAAACAGCCTCCATCAAACCCGGCCGTCTCTGTCGTTGGCCCGGGTGACAGCTCATATCCGGGGCCACCCGGTCAAGCGCCTTCGATTCTATTACCCTGCACACGACACATTGTTCAGGACTTAGGTTGCAATGAGTGACATCGGTCCGTGTAAAACTGGCCGAGTGCAGTGGCCGCTACACTGAAAGTCAATTAACTCCGATCGCCGGTTGCTCTATTGTTTTGTGAGATTAGCTCTCGTACGTACCTGCGGCATTTGTCATCAGGTGCCTATTGAAGTCAGACGCAATAGTAGACGTTCTAGACAATGAGAACTAAAAGTTTTCTAATAAATAATTGTACTAACAAATTTTGTACGATTTAACTATGGTCTATGGTGTACATAGTCCGTTTTACAGTCATATTTTCATCAACGAAAATGTTTAAGAGTACATGAACGAAACTAAAAATATCTCTCCCGCACTCCGCATTCTGTAAATCTATAATTTATAAGCACTATTCGAAAGAAAGAAGTGAAAAGTCAAATATTAAATCCACGGAAATTGTTAATATTTCTCCCACGTGACACAGATCTTATACAACGGTTAAAATATTAATATCCCTGTAGCCTGTAGGGGGCGCGGGGAGGTAGCGCAGTATAATAGCGAGTCCTCGCAGCGACGACGGAGCCACCGAATTATTCACGTAAAGCGCGTTTCTCTCGAGCTATTTCTTTATTACGTTCATTCTGCTCGCTTTCCGCCTTTATTTCACATGTTTTTATTATTCTCTTTAAGGTTCACTTTGTACAAATAGAATTTGCCGCCACGGCACATTACTTAACATTTATTACCCTACGTAATTAGCTATTATTGCAAGAATTAAGCCCTTCGCTTAATACTTCGTAAGGATAATTATGTCGTTAGAATCGAAATTTTCAAACGATCTATAAAACAAGACGTTACGGGTCTGTTTCTTATAAATTGTAAAAATAAATTAGTTTCTTATTTTAATAAATAAAAAAACTGGCAAAACATTTGCGAATCTAACATTTACAAATTAAGTCTATTCTCCATAATATTATTTTTAGTTCATCCTCAAATTCCAATTGAGATTTTCAGATTCCATTAATTGATGATTGCAGTATGATTACTGTATAATGTGTTACAAAAGGTACCTAAAGATTCTATTATTTTTTGTTTTTTCGCTTCGGAAAGGAAATTAATCTTCTTGTATAATTTTGAATTACTAGCTGCCGCATTGTGTGATGAATATTGTAGGCTAAGATCACAATAGAGTCTTAAATCACAATGAATAATAGCTGAATTTTAATAACGTTGCTGTAATTGTGTTATCTAAGCTCTAGTGGGCGGGTAATATCTTCACTAACTATATAACTCTCTACTGTCATAATTGTCAGAAGCAGACTCTCGCGCAAACAAAATATCACAAACATCTTATCCTTTTCATTGTTTCAATAGCTTCTTTAATTTTGAAATATATTTAGTTTACTTTATAATTGTTTGTTATCGCCTAGATATTTTTTTTTTGTTGTAGTTAGTTTTTTTTGTTGTATATCGATTGAAAGTTTTTTGGTGTGATAAAGAAATATAGAAGAATAGAAATATGTGTGTTATATAAAATTTCAAAGAAAAGTACGTTGATTTTCCTTATAAAAATATATAACAAAAGGTGGACGGAATAGGTGAATCGGAATTTCAAGGCAATTGATCACACTAATTCACGTAGCTTAAGGAAAAGAATCACAGCAATTTGTCACCATATAACGGTTAGTCGATTTACTAAGGTAGATCTTAAGTAGAGGTAATTCAACCTTATTTACTCGAATACATTTGTTTGGAAAATGTCTATTTCATTGTTATTTGATTAATGCGATTTAAAATTAATACTAAATTATTAGTATTAATACTTATTAGTATCATGTTAAATGTAATAAAGGTCGGCAACGCGTCTGCGGTTCCTCTGGTATTGCAGATGTCCATAGGCGTCGATGAACACCTTGGTATTCCCGCTGCTCGTTTGCCCCGTTATCTTATATAAAAAAAAAACATATGTACATACATTGATAAGTTAGTTTTGTCGCTGACTAAGTTGGTTATCACATCATATATTTCTTTTATGTTTTGAAGCTGCACTAACATAAGAGTTGTGTAAATAATTTGATATTTTTAAGCTCATCTTTTTTGTTTATTCAATGTTATCATTTTATTGTCTCTCCATCTCTTAACCGACATACACTACGACTTTTTTTTCATTTGAATGACAAAGCACTGTAACACACTGTGTGTTCAGTTTAAAATTGTACCTTAAAACATTTGTTGCACGAATGATTTCAGCTTGTACACAGCGCTCTGTACATTTCTAGTGAACGAGAAACTCGCATAGGTGAATGAAATATGAAGTTACAAAACAAGAATCGTATTCCGTTCGTGCTTGAAGCTATGTGTTCAGTGAATTATCTAGTGTACTTTAATTTAGATTTCTATTTGCGTAATAATCTTTTTATAGCTTCGTATTCAATAAGTCATGTTACTGTACTATGTTATATTTCTTTAGTTTTGGGGCGGATGACACGGAAACCTTGGTTCAATATCTTTTACGACCCGTCCAATAAAAGAACAGAAAGTAGAAGTGAATCATAAAACAACACTAATCCCAACGTGTCCCAAAAAATCTCGCTCAGAAAGTGCTCGCTCGCGGCGCTGCCGTCGCCGCTCCAATGAAAATATTGTCCGTGTTTTGATTTATGAGCCTTAAAACGGCCCTTGTGCCACGCCTCGACTTATTGTTTTTCCCTTCATGAAAATACCGCATTTTTCCCTCGTCCAATGTTTCGTACGAAGTTTCCTCGTGATTTATATCGGAGCTAAGTTTATGTTGCGATAAGCCGGTTGGGTTTTGAGTCGACCGCGTTAATTGGTCGAGGTGCCAAGTCAATAACAAGCCCCTGCCGCACATTTAATTCCACCGACCCACCACGTTTTAATTAATTACATTAAAACATTATTACTCCGTTCTTTTTTACGAAATATACTTATTTCTTTTTTTCTGCATATACGTTTTTAAGTATTGTTTTCTCTGGTACTTTTCTTTAGGGATTAGAAGCTTTGAATAAGAGCCTTTATCCACGTTATATGCACTTTTTAATGCTTCATTTAAATCATGATTACTTATAACTGAAAAGTTTGTTTAAAGAAAACTGAAACTAGCTTAAGAAAGTTTTGTAATTCTTACTTTTTACGAAAGATATGGAAAAAGTTCATTATTACAAATTATTTGTATTTTATTATCTATATATTACTTGTTCTATACTAAGATTTTACAACAGTTTTCAATTTACACCAGTATATTTGTTCCCCTGTAATTGATTAAAATAGATACAGACTAGGACCGATTCGGTAGTCTTCCTATTTATTCTGGTTTCACGTCAGACTAATTGTCTCCTGTGGTCGTGGGTGACATACGACCCCTAATGGCTATGGCTCACGGTACTATAAAAGCTCAAAAGCCTCTACATTTCACAGTGTTGTATAGATTATAAGATTACACCACAATTCAGCAAAAATTAGATATAGTTTATTTGTTTTGGGATCTACATGGAAAACCATTAACTATATTTTGGTATTAATTGATCTTATTATCTGGATGGATGGATGCTTGAAGGTATCTCCAGAAATGCTCAACGAATCTCGATGAAATGTGGCACAGATGTAGAACATATTCTGGAAGACATTGACTACTAATAATGTTTTTTTTTAGTCCTGCGCGGACGGAGTGGCTGGCGACAGCTAGTATTTGTATATTTACATGTGAGTAACGATCGTCATATAATGCCCTCTTTTATGTTTGTAGTTATACTTCGTGCTCTATTATCGTAAAAAGCAGTGCGTCATGGTAATCTATAAGGCAACTATTACTACACATTTAATAGTTGTCTTAAGGTCAAATACACAAAGGAACGGATTGATTTATAATTATCTCTATATATGAATCATTCAAATATGTATCCAAGATTTTATGACATTAATGAGACTATTTTAAAAAAGCAATAAAGTGAATTCCATAGAAATGGTAATAATTTTAGTTAAGCCATAGCACGACACATCGCGTGTTCACATAGCCCACTAGCGCCATAATTGCCTCACATTACCGAGCAAGGCTATGCCTCTTACCTTCTTTATACTTACAGCAACCTACTCGGGTGTATAATATAAATGTTATTTAATAGCTAGAAAGCATAATGTAAAATGGTTACTATAATTGTATGGTATAAGCTGGTGCCTGTGACTACGTTCACGCACAGGATTAATTTTCAAAAAAAATTGAAATAGGTAATCAATTATTTATATTGAAAAGTGTTTTTTCATGTAAATCTGCTGAAAGAAAAATATTTCTCCAAAAATATTTAATGTTCACGTACTTAATAATAGAAATCCCTGTGTAAAATTTTAAGAATCTGGAAGCAGAAGAACCAGTGTATGCTTGCTGTGCGTAGACTTCAGTTATTTAGTCAATTTATTTTACATTTATTGACTGATTTGTTATTTACAGCCATTTATAAGGGTAAAAGGGGGGTAAGGTTAATAACCTTAATAACAAAGAATCGGGTAGTTTAACATTTATAAAGTAATTGCTTATCGGCAGTGCTGGGCAGGGGAATGCGGGGCGGGCGTAATTTAGGCGTGTGCTCACCGTGTTTGCGCTCCGTCGCTAGGTGACGGCACAGGTGTTGGCCTTCCCATGTGATATTGATTTTATTCCATACCTGAGAACTTTTAAAACGTTTAATTCTTGTTTTGTTTTAATATGGTAGACGTTAATATTTATTACGGTTACGGTTATTGCCGTAAGAGTTCAGGAGAACGAAACGCATACTCAATATTAACACTTAGCATGCGGGCATACTTTGCCGCCGAATTACGCGTGCAGCAGGCGGTTTTGTCACAACTGCTCATTTTTTAGCCGACTTCAAAAAGAAGGAGGTTATCAATTCGACTGTATTTTTTTTTTTTTTTATGTGTGTTACCGCGAAACTCGGCCCCTGGTGGTCCGATTTTGATAAAAATTATTTTAATCGAAAGGAAGTGCTTGCAGGTGGGTCCCATTTTTTTGTTTTCTTTTTTAAATAACTAAAAGACTAGTAGATTTTGAATATAGCTTCAAAATTTGTTGCGGAAATTAGGGACATTTTTGCTTTCAGCGCTTACGTAGGCTAAACTATAGGACCTACATAAAAATGATGTATGGCGAATTGTAGCTCTTTAAATGTGCTAAATAAAAGTCCGCGATAGCATATATCTATCTTTTATAGTTTTCTCACAATAACCATTTTTTTCTTTAGAAACATTAATTAAATTCATGCCCTATTTCCGACGCTATTATTCAAGTTCAGTATTAACCCTTATGTAAATAAATATGTTCATTATCAAGAGAATTAAATATAGATTATATTTGCAATTGAAACTATATCATTCTGTCTAATAGTTTAGGAGATATCGTAAGAATAAAATTACGCGGAAACGAAAAATGCTACATCGCGTTACAATGAATAGCACAAATTTGATTTCTGGGCTTACGTAGGTCAAACTATATGACCTACATTAAAATGATGTATCGAGTAATTATAGATCCTTAAATTTGCTAAATAAAAGTCTCAGGTGGCATATATCTATCATCTATGGATGTCTCACAAAAACCATGTTATTATGAACAAACTTCGATTAAATTGCACACGAAAAACAGCGTCGTAAGCTTACGGCGCTATTATATTATATTCGATATGAATCCTTATCCAAATAAATATGTTTGATGGCTAGAGTATTAAATGCAGATTACATTAGCCTTTAAACTATGTAATTCTGATCAATAGTTTGGAAGATATTAAATTATTAAAAACTACGCGCATTCGAAAAATGCTACTGCGGCGCGCGGCTGGACAAAATTAAAGGCACGCTACTATGTATTAGTTCGTTAATTTTCAATTTGTATACCGATTTTGATAATTATTTCATTGTTTAAAGGATAAGTGGTTATCTGGTGTATTCTAAATTAGTTTTTGAATTGAAGTACACACATATTAAATAGGAAAGTCCTTTATTTGTCTTATTTATGTCCTTATACGTATTAAGGAAATTTGTAATTAAACTTCAAATTCACTAAAAATTGAGAAATAAAACAAACATTTTAAGAAAAAAAAATAGCCGACTTCAAAACAAAAAAAACTATCTCAAACAAAATGCGCTCAAAAGTAACTTAAAAAAAACAATTTCAAACAAAATGCACTCAAAAGTAACGTAAAAAAACAATTTCAAACAAAATTCACTCAAAAGTAACATAAAAAAACAATTTCAAACAAAATGCATTCAAAAGTACCATAAAAACCAATCTCAAACAAAATACACTAAAAAGAAACAAAATAATGTCATGAAAACTTCTTTCTTTCTTTCTTTCTTCTCTCTTTCAAAAACCCTCTAAACTCTAAAGAAAGTGCTCTTCTTTCTTGTAACATGTCTATATTGTATAATTATTGTTATTTTGGAGTCGGTTTCGGCCTAAGTAGGGACATAAACGTAAGTATGTCTAATACAACTCAAATATAAAATGTCACCTATTTACTTCGGCCGACACCGACTGCGAAATAACAATAATTATACAATATAGACATGTTACAAGAAAGAAGAGCACTTTCTTTAGAGTTTAGAGGGTTTTTGAAAGAGAGAAGAAAGAAAGAAAGAAAGAAGTTTTCATGACATTATTTTGTTTCTTTTTAGTGTATTTTGTTTGAGATTGGTTTTTATGGTACTTTTGAATGCATTTTGTTTGAAATTGTTTTTTTATGTTACTTTTGAGTGAATTTTGTTTGAAATTGTTTTTTTACGTTACTTTTGAGTGCATTTTGTTTGAAATTGTTTTTTTTCAATTTTGCAATCAATAACAAAAAAAAAAACTAGCTTCAAATTGGCAAAACCCGGCTTATACGCTCCAGAGCGTCTTCCTTCGAATTCGTAGCTCCAGAGCTACGAATTCGAAATAACTCAGTGAAAGACTGAGTAACTCGACAATGAGAACTTGTAGAAAGAAAAAATGCAAAGCTTTGGCTAGCAACGTAAACAAAACGCATATAATGTAATTATACGTATTTCGTAGATTTGTCCAACATATTATATTATAAATCTACTAAGTACGTATTTTTACGTGACCCGCGCTCTAGTGGCCGACTGCAAGAAACGTAAAAATACGTTGCCCGCATGAGAAGTGTTAAGTTGGTTTTCGCGTAGCGAGCCTGTCTGCTACGAGATTTGCCAGAACGAACCAAATCTATACCCGCTCATATCAAACTTCGCTTCTCTACTGTTACAGTTATCATCTGCTTGTATGCTTCAGGCGTTACATATATGTTTGAAACGGGAATATACATACACAGATAAAGAAAAACATACATATATCGCTTAGGATCGAATATCATCAATATTATCGTTCGATATTGCTTTCACACGTTTCTCGTTATAATTACGTTTTCCTATTCACAAGTTGATGTAGCGTCTGATATTTTGTCTTTGTTGTTCGGAATTGTAATGGAACAAAATAATTCGTCGACGACGTAACGCATCAATCTCCCAGCAGTCCCTTCAGATATTTCGGAAGATCCCCGAACTCAGGCCATTTTTCAAACTCGCGTCTACTTATTGGAAGGAATAATATAGAATTATAAGTAAACGTACATCAGTGACTAAATTATTGTCTTCGATCTTAGCTTCAAAAATATTATCGCGCAGCTCTTTAAGTATAATTTATATGTAATAAATAAACTTTTATTTATTCATATATTTATGGTGATAATATAGAACGGTGTTCATGTACTTAAATTCACTATAACGTTTGTGTAATGTAAGTAAAAAAATCACAGGGCTTATTAATTATTTTTTAATAATAAAATGGAAATAAAGTAAACCACAAAGTTAACATGTAACATGCGGTGCTAAGATCAACCGCAATTAACTGTTGCATAAATTTGTAGTCAACACTTTCCGCAGACATCGGGCAAGATTAATTCCCTCTTATTACATGGCTTGAGGGGAAGGAGCGACTAAAGGCAGAACAAAAGAATACACAAGAGATAGACATTCGAATGTCAAGGCTTTTTAATGGACCCCTCTCGGGATTTCCTTTATAGATATCTCTTGTTATATCTTACTCTTCTTATTTATACACCTTTATTCCATTTTAGTAACGGAATAAAGTGTAATGGAAGTATAGGACACGAATTAAATAAGGTTTTCGAAATTCTTTAAAATTAATTATTAGCAGATGCTCATTTCTATTGTTGTATATTCGTATTAATAGTTAACATTATTTATCGCAGACTATTATTATTCTTTAAAGTGAAATTGGCGTAATTTAAAGGTATTTTTTCGAAATATCCTAGCCCAAAGTTACAGATATTCTCAGTGGTAAAGAAAACCCAATGAGAAACTTTGGAGGAAATATCTTTTTTAAATTTAAAATACAAGCACAAACTAACCACAACCAACTCGCGCAATGAATATTAAATACCGAGTGTTAGTTGGATATTAAAGTCGCTATGTTATTTTAGCCGAAGTTGTGCGCTAAGTATCTATCGGGGCTCTTTTGTTTCTCGGAGCATTGTTCCCGCCCCCGCGATTCCCTCAAGTCCCCTCATTCGTCTGTGTGTAAAGTTGAGGCCAAGTCGACTGATCGGGGAAAGTTTCACACGAATCAGACAAGTTACATCGTATTCCTTGAGGCTTTACACTTTCAAAGTAGGCAGTTGCGTGACGCTGATTCGACCTCAAGTTTGTTGTTTATCAGCCGCCCGCACCACTCCAATTATGAACATTCGGAAGTGCCTCTTATAACTAAGATTGACTTTTGTGTAATCTCGTCACACGTGTTATTTTGTTAGACGTTTGAAGTGAGTTTCATATGATGATAAAATGAAAAGTTTGATGATATGTAATATGAATTTTAATTGTAAGACTATAATGTAAATATTGTGTCGGAGGCCCACCACAAGACCCACTTTGGGTCGCTGCGCCAGCGGAGTAAGTAAGTAAGTAAGTAATGTAAATATTGTTAATAAATAATAATGATTGAAAATCTACTAAAATCTAACAATTAACGCAATTCTCCTAATCAAATATAGAGTAAAGGTTCCTTTAGGGCAGTGACTACAAACTGCGTTTTATTCTAATCTATATATATAAAAGAAAGTCGTGTTAGTTACACTATTTATAACTCAAGAACGGCTGAATCGATTTGACTGAAAATTGGTGGGCAGGTAGCTTAGAACCAGGAAACGGACATAGGATAATTTTTAACCCGTTTTCTATTTTTTATTCCGCGCGGACGGAGTCGCGGGTAAAAGCTAGTTCATAATAAATTCAGTGAATGGTTTCATATGCATTAATATTTATATATATAATCATAATTCATAGCATTGTAGTGTATATAATAATTGATTAATGTTTTTTATGTGGTTCCAATACATTATAATTTGCCACACTAACAAAATATAAATAATTTGAGGCCATTACAGTGACAGTCTGGACACAAATTAATCACAGAAATGACAGTAAAGACGTTTAACACTTTCCCGAGCAAACTGCTGCGTTGTTAACACAATATAGTTGTTATTGCGACGTCGCAAGGTTTAAATGTCGCCTCTACGTATTATGCGGCTACGGCGTAGCAACTGCTCCGTCTACGACGACGTTATGGTTTTCCTCTACGTTGCCCGCTTTGAAGTTTGCTTTTACTAACGATAAACTTTACAAAGGCCTTTCGTTTTTATGTTATTTTTTCTGAAGTCACTGTTCACGAAGTTTGTTAATTTCCTTTCAGTGGAAAACGAAAAAATGATTACAACTAAACAACACATAAAAATATTTTGTTGGAATAACATCATTATATGTAAGCCTAGACGTTTAAGGATATTTTAATGGCGCAGAAAACTAACGTAAATATAGATTTAAACAGATTTAAAGGCTTTTTAACTTTATATGATCGTTCTAATGTTTAAAAATAGTGGAACAAGTTAAAGTTGAAGACAAATCACCGTGGCGATATGGTGCCGGCGTCTGGCGTCAGGCGTCATCTGTCACCATCGCAACTGTCAAACTGGCAGGATAAATCGATCACGCGCAAACTAATATCAAAGTTGCGACGGCGAGTTTGCCAACTTGCGAGCGGTGGTCGACCAATTAAGGCAAACTTTTTAGGTGCAATGTTCGCTTTTATTGAACGTTTACGTATGTAAGCAAATATATCGTATTGTCCCCTTAAGCCCGAAGGATGTGTTGACATTTTTTGGTTTCCACTGCAGAAACATGTCTTTAAAGCATATCGTTTTCTGTTTTTTTCTTCTTCAAAGAATATGAGAGTAGTGTTACTGGCGTTGGTCAACTCGACACGCGGTTATACGATAAATTTAATTAAGCGCTCCACTGTAAGTGCTGAGAGTAAGTTCTAGTATCCTACCACTACTTACCAGTTTTTACCTTGTCTATAAGTTTGCGGCAATCGATTCTACTCAGGTCGTCAGTTAAGTAGAAACACGCTACTCTAACATTTTGTAACGTTAAAATACAAACAAGACAAATATACTTTGCTATAGCTTCATCTTAGGTACTTTGTTGTTTAGTGGTTTATAATGCAAACTTAGAGAAGCAGCCCGCGGCGTTGTGATATTTTTCTGTTCTGTTAAAACAATATTAAGCAATAACAATATTGCGGTCGATATTGATATATATATAAAAGATGGAGAAAAAAAACCATATTTTCATTCGAAAAAGATCTTGTGTAAAGGTCTAGTGAGTCTCGGGTTCGGTCGATGTTTGCCGAAGGATAACCCGGACAAACGAGCCGGGCCAGCCATCCCGGGATTACGACGATGGTGCCGACAACAATGGATCACGGAGCGGTCTGATATTACGATACATTATCTTTGTTATGGTCATATCATGCGGGTCCTTTTTTGTTATCAATATTCTCATTGTTGTATTTATAACTGTGACCCCCGAAATTAGTTTCATTTTGCTATTCGTAATTATGAGGAGAGCATCCTTTATAAAACGCTTTTTCATGATTATATGACATATTACAATCATTTATAACCTCCGTTTTTACTTTAAGTAAATAATACGTTGGTAAAGTAAGTAACGTAGTAGGTAAAGGTCGTATAGAAGCAGTCAGAGAATATAATTTAGCACGTTTGTTTATTGATATGACAAAGAAACCTTGTTTCATTGTGTTAAACGACATTTCAACGTTATGGATTGGAAATTAACGTCGTCAAACATACATACGTTCTCATTTGTCAGCTTTCTTTTTATAACAATACTGTGACAAATGATGTACCGTCTGTTGTTCGTGACAATAATTCAGTTGTTACACAGGACAATTTCTCAGAACGTTACAATGAGCCGATCACTCTGTGTTTACCTTGAGAGATTTGTAAACAGCCATTGTGTGAAGGGGAGGAATACCAACGAACACACGTGCCTCACACAGTGGAATTTAAAGCCTCTCTCATTGTTTATAGAACTTTTCACGTTATTTGCAATATCGTTAAATGATGTACGAAACCAAAGACACTTCGGAAAAAAGGAGAAAATTTGGTATTAAATATTCTGATATATCTCGCTAGCGTTCATCAGGATTATTAAATTAATTGCTTTGATTATTTTTTTCTAAACATTTGCATTGAACATTGTAGTTATTATAACAGTTACAATTTTTTATATATTTCTGGCAGATGTTTTGACTATCGCAATTCGAAGCATTTTATTTTAATAGAAGACAATTCTGTGTACAGAAATTTACATCCGTGGTCCTATGACTCATTGGAACTTGAATTAATATTAAATAACGCTGGTAGGATCATAGTATCTTGACATTGCCACCGTTCGACAACAATTAAGACACTTGACCTCATTGAAGACGGTAATCTAATATACGGGACAGGTCAATAAGTGCGGGTCTGCTGTATTCAATATACATGTTCCGACGCGTTCAATATTTTTCGCTCAATATTTACGCGGATGCTTCACTATATTGAATTCTTTGGAGGATGCTTTAATTAAGATAACGTTATATTATAAAAGAAAGGAAAATAATTGTGGGATCGGTAAATATCAATAATCGTCTTCGGAATATAATTTATTTTAGAACATCTTGCTTTATGAGTCTTTGCGAATCTAACATAGAGTATTAAAAAATAGACAAATATTAGGCCAAGGCTTACCATTTACAGAATGTAGAAAACCTACACAAAATCTACTCTCGCATATTATGTACGATGCGGTATTAGTTATTTCTAAATTAAGGTTTTTATTCAAAAAAAAAGTATGATCTTAATTACTATTTGTTAATTTTTCAACTTCAAAAACACTTCTTGGATTTTTGTAGCATTTTATTTCTTGTGATTGTTTTACTAGCCCGCTGTAAAATAACACTAAGCTGTTTTATTTTTTGTTCCAGGTAAGGCACTCTCTATAAACTATAGAGCTTTACGAGGCAAACAGGTGAGGTAAAAACTTTCAGTGTAACTTAATAATGTCATTAAACAAAAGCAAATATTACCACTTTATAACAATTTTAACTTTGTTTCGTGCCCTTAATAATGTAAACAAAAATAAATTGAAATATTATTCTTAAGAATGGTCGCAATTAAAAAGACAGAAGAAAAGTTTCATAGAAAAATCGTGTATATTTTGAAATGCGGATCAAAACAGCGGTCGTCTCCCTTGAGTCAGGGAATATTAAAATATCTGTCTTTTGGGAGCGAAAATACACGATGTAAGAAAAGTTGAGGCGAGCACAATTTTGTCGATTCGATGTCCCCAATTCGTTTGCTGAATTCCTAATGGGGCCTCGGGGTCGTCTCCGTTCCTAATCGCGCCCTTTTCGAATTGCCGTCTACACTCCGCGACGACGCGACGTCCGCACATGTAACAATTATTTAATTGGATACAGCAATGCATGCTACAAGCGCAAATACTTTGTGCTCAGTCTTGTACATAAATTCTGTCTTTTTTTTAATTAAATAAATTTTGTGTTACATTTGGAGGCAATTTTGTCTTTATATACATTTTTATCTACATCCTTGTTTTTTGTAAAAGTGGGTTTCAACTGAGATGACACTAGTATCAACACATAATGACATAGTTTTCATTCTCTCTAAAAAAAAAAACAGTATATGTAGACTCCCATTTTTATATCCCGTTTTAACAATATCCCCCGCAAACACAGTTTAAATTTTCAATGTAAGATAAAAAATACTTTAAAATTATCTATTAGGTAATCTTCTAGCTTCAAAATAACGTTAACTTTTTAGCGATATTAAATTACTATGATGTAAAGTTTATTTATCAAATAAGGCAAAAACCTAATATCAAAACTGTCAAAAACAAATTCTCCACGCCCGCAACTTCGCTTGCAGGATAAGCCGTAAGCTGTCTTAATAACGTGGTCTAACGAATGACACGGATAAACAAATGGACTTTTTAATTCGTCCTCGTAAATCTTGCGCAATTCGATGGTTTGCCGTGAATCCCTAATTCCTGGCGCCCCGTGTAATTGATCCGCGTCGTTTCTACGAGATTATTTCGTTCCGACTCGATCCTATACCCCGTCGTTGTTTTATTGCCCACCCCGTGGCGTTCCTGAGGATTTGCGGTCTCTCGCAAAAATGTCGTACCATTCCGATCCTCCACTTTGCTTTGTAATGTCTACTAGAAAGGTCAACACACAAACATTGAAAAGTACATTTCATTTCTTTCTGTTCGATTTGTTTGATGAAATTTGCAAAAGTATCTTTTGTATCGAAATATTCACGTTTAATTTTTTTTAACTCTTACTTTCCGACGATGCGACCTTGTATTAGGTAATACGGTCAAGTGTTTTCAAATACGGTAGGTTAAAATTTGTAGGCATTTTGTAGCGGAGTACATTAATTCAGGTTAAGTATTTGCATCTGACCTAAAAAAAAAAAATCGAATACATAATGCAATGATAGATGTTTGGTTTCATGTTGGGCATTTTGAAAAGATGAATGAAAAAAAAGTAACAAGGCAATTTACTGTTGATTTTCACAGAGTAACAATACAATAAGGATACAATTTAATAATTATGTTTGTTATATAACTTTAAACTTTTGTGGGTTTTTATATATCAGAAGCTTAAACAACTTAATCGTGCTAAGAATCCTGTTTTTTACGAACATTAAATTCATTATTTATTGTCGGTCCAAAATTAATTTTATATTCATACTATTTGTCACTCGCGACTAAGATCGCGCGAAATTAACAAAAAAAAAAAATTAGTGACCTATGTGTTCTTACAGACTATGTTCTACGTCTATGCCAAATTTCAGCAAGATCCATGAAGCCGTTCTGGAGATATCTAACAAACTTCTATCCATCCATACATCCAAACATTCGAATTTATAATATTAGTAAGATAAGATTTCTGTGGTCAAAATATTCTAGACCATTTATTGCATCCTAATAATGTAGGTGGAAACTTTTTTGATAATTAGTTGTAAGTAAGGCGTGCAATGACAAACAACACTACCATTTTTAATTAAAAAAAAATTGTTTCATTGACATTGTTTTGCATTTCATAAGTTTCGAACGTGTATTCCTCGAATTTACGAATACTGCAGTGTTTGTTGACAATATTAGAAGGAATTTTCTCATTAGACAGTCTTAAATGCGTCGTCACTTATAGTAAATATCCACTAATTCTGTTTGCAGTGTACGTGCCGCGCGGCAAATGGTGCCTGGAATACAATTTGTGTTTCAATTGAAAATGGTATGAGGTTGATAGTATAAGATTAATGTCATTTATTACTCGCTGTGTCATCTCGTTTTGTGTTATAAATGTTTGTGTAAAAACGATTTTTTATATTTGTGAAAGACTAATGGACTTGAACAAAAAATGTGTGTCACCAAATACCATTTAAGATACTGTGTAAGATTCCTTATATAAGAATTATCGTGGAAGTGAAAGCAACGTCATTGGTTCCTTGCGATTATTTTTTATTTCAAATGAATTCTATTGATAAAAATTCTAGTTAATTTTGTAATTAATTTGTATTTTTTTAATACTTCATTTAAGCTTCCCCGACTCTGGTTATCTCAGTATAAGCTAAAGCTAATAAACTGCAGTCAGATATCGCCAAACCTGTTTGGTTTTAGGCTCCTTTTGTACTCTTGACTTACTGATGCGTCTAGACATTGTTTACTCTTCATCTATTATAATAATACTAAATCGAGTCATTACGAGAGACACATGAAGCTCTTTTAAGGCCTTTGCGTCTTTTCACGCGGTCGATTGTCAATAGGTCTGCCAATATTAGCCTGTACATGCCGCTTGATAGCCCAAAAAAGATGGTAGGCCTAGTTATTTGTGTAATTGATGGCTGTTGTCGCTACGAGATAATACCGTGGTGACGTGATGCGTATAGTTGCGCCTTTCATTACCATGATCTTCAGTCTTCTTGACTCCCGCCCACCGTCTCTTGCCTCAACCAAAAATCAAAACAAAATCCTTAATAATTGTATTCAATACGACCCAATATCGTATACATCCGTTAATGACTTTCAAAACGTAATTAATTACTCCACGTCGATGGCTTCTTTCTTTGCGTTGTATTTTTTGTTCCCGTTCTATTTCTATCTTTTTATTTCAATACAAAACGATTACTTATTGTGTGTTTATTTAAACTAAACAATTTGTCTCGAATGTTACGTTGTGTGTGTTATCTACGTATGTAATAAAATTCGCTTAAGCACTTAAAAGTCGATAACATTTAGTACATAGAGAGTATTCGATTAGAGAACCGCACCGCCAACTCAGTTTTAGCACTTAAAGTCTTGCTAACACTCGTAGAACTTCTGAATTCCTAATACAAATTGACCGAAGTGCGTTTAGCTAAAGTCTTGTTCGACTGAGTGCCGCCTCCAAATTATTGCATTGAATTAAAACAATCTGCGCTCTTACGTCTCGTTGTACAAACGCGAAACAATGTTAGAGTAATGGAATTGCTGTAATCGGGAACATCCATCAATCATTTCGTGGATCGTTGGCTCTAACCCTTTGAGGTTTCCTTTATTTTGATAACATGAATGGGAACAATTGTATTCGAGGCCGAATTCAAAGTTGTGTCAATTGAATTAATTCTATAGCTCTGTTCAGCCCTCCGTGGCGGATGTAAAGTTTGACATTCCGCTGGCGGGCTCCCCCTTGCTAGGATTTCGTACTTTCGTGTTTAATAACAACTTTTTAAGTGTGTTTAATAAGATTAACAAGAGTACCTTCTTTTACAGTTACCTTTAGTTAAGTTTTGTTCATGCCAGATATATAATCAGTCAAATATATGTGATATAATAAATAAAGGTGAGTTAGCCGTATAATTATAGTAGTTTAAAATCTGCACCTATTACTATAATTAACAGTCAGAAGATTAATTGTGGTTCAGTTTCTTCACTAACATACACGTTATATATCAATAAGTAAATCCATTAAAAATATTGAATTATTTTTGCCGTGAATACATCTCTATCTGACATGAAATTCATTAGACGATCGTGAGAATTGAAGTGAAAATCGATATTGATATTCGACGTCGCGAATATAATCGAGACATCGGTGCCGGGTGCGGAGTGTCGGGTCACAATGACCGGGTAATTCGTCGAGTGTAGCTTCAACGAGCCGGCGAATTTAATTTTGTCTCGGATAAACCCGGCGATAATTCATAGAAGCTTCGTAAACCAAGCCTGTGGTACCTGTCGTGCGTTTATTGATAATTTCAAAAAAACTCACCCTTCATCATTGGAAGAAGGAAATTTGAAATTTGTCGCTGTGTACATTGAATATCCCGATCTCGTCAAAGTACCTTTTTATTTTAGTTTAGTTATATCCGTTTTATAAAGAACATTGATTTTTGTAATACTTGTAGTTTATAAAAGGAAATGCCAACATCCGCGTTAGAATTTTAACCGACAATTTCGAAGACATTTTTATCGGAGGAGTTGAAGAAATTCTTTACGCGTCAAATCATTCGTTCCGTTTGATCATACAGAGGTAAGGAAAAAGTTATTTCCCCTTGCAGTTCTGTGATTCAAAGACGAAAGCCTCGCGGTTCTATGTGTGTACTCGTATTTCGTACACGGCAGCGTCATGCCTCTTGCATTATAGAAGTATAAATACATGCGTTTATTTATTTTCTTTGAATAAAGATTTTAACGGAGTCTTAATATACACCACTGCCTCGTGCACTGAAATAAAGAATATAATTTTAATATATTAAATTCTTTATTTCTGTTATCTTGTAATTTAAAAAAATGAGGATTTATCGACATATCGATAAAAATGTCATAACATTTTTATGGCAAAATATTGGTTTCATAGAAATTAGCTTTCAGATACCATACCAGATACCAACCAATCAGATATCCGAGGTAAAATCCTAATGTAAAAACATGTGCTCCATTATTTTATCAACGAAATATATTTTCTTCTTCAAAACTTTTTTTTTTAATGTTCCTTTTATCGATTCATATTCTGCACCCATATTGAACTTTAAAAACCGTATCCATCTTTTGTAACGTTCAAAAACAGTCGCATAACTCTTTCTTGCTTCGCAAATGATATTATAGCCTTATTAATATAACGTTCTTGTGATATTCAAATTAGAATAACAACATACGCTCGCGGCGTAAATTTAATTATAGCTATAATTCCATGGATTGCGAAGGTACGAATGACAGTATTAAAATTACAGTCGGGGAGGTCTTACGGCTCGAGTCTGAGATTTAAATCAGTATTAGAGAGAGAAGGGGTGACGCGATAGTATAAATTTATAAAACGTTTCGCACAAACACTCGAATTAGTTGTGAGAAACTCTAAAATTTCCCGTTCAATTTCAAAGAAGTTTTCACAGTTGAGAACACCTGCGACAGTACGTGGGAAGTTTCGTTAAAGGTCTCACTCATGACGGCGCGGGGCACCTACGTACGGACGTACTGTTCGTACTATGACCGGGGGTAATGGGGGGAAATAAGTCGACGTTCCTCGCGCCTAATTTGGCAACCCGACGCGCGGAATTTATGAAGGTGGGGTTTTACAGCTTGAAATATTCGAAGGCTCCACTCGACCGTGAGTTATGAATGAAACCCCGTTAAAGAGCCCGGAAAATTTTTAACGTCACGCCGAGAATTGATGCGGAACGAGATTTGCGAATGAAATTCAGCCTGTCATTGTCTTGATCCCTTGAATAGTTGTTTTATTTAATATTTCGCTTTAATAACATCTTGATTTTTGCATTATTTCAATATTTGGAATTTTACCATTCAACCATTTAGCTGAATTACTCAGAAAAATAAACAACATCAGGTTCATATAGTGACATTATTTTTCAACTACTACTTCTATTTTTACAAATATCCAACTTCGCCTTGTTACTATCAGATGGAAACATTACAAGTAAATAAAGTACTCACAAAATATTGTTTCACTGAACTATAAAAAACGATGTATATCTGCGTTTTAATTAAGAAAAATCGCTGAGCATGCACCAGTTTGTACAAGCAAAAGGAAAACAACCAATCAGCCCGATCAAATGGGGTAGACAATAAAAAAGAATCGATTTAATAGACGCCGCATAAGTAACACAGCGCCGCACGACCGCTCGTATTTAAATCTGTTTGATTTATGCACAGCGATAGCGCCTACACCTACCCCCACCTCTGGCCGACGATGTGCCAAGAAATATAACGGTTTTACACATACCCTCAATGGAATACGCGGAATATTTAGAATAGTGCACTAGAAAATTCTCTGTGTGATTACTTTGACTACAAAGTTAAGGATTGTTTTGATCTTTTCATGTGTATGTTATTATACAAAGTATTTCATTTATTAAAATAAAGAGTATTACATATTTTATATTTCCTCTTAATCGAGTTTAGTTTGAATTTTCTTACATTTGATCTTGAAACCTAATTTATGAAAACAAACTTTGATCTTCTCGTTCGTATTTTTCTTAGTATTCCAATGATAGAATTTGTTATCTTGTTTAGGATTTTATTCTAGCCTAATTGTTTCACTAAAAATGTATAAAGAAGATCTTTATTTATTAATACAGCTATTATCCTAATCTTAGCAAGTGTTTTCTTTTTCAAGTGAAAGTAAATAATCAATAGAAATTTTATGTTAGTAAAAGGTTAAAGTGAGTTTAAAAATAATAAAACTAATTGTTGTAAAAAATCAGACGAAGGTTAGAACTAAAACTGCCTCGAGAGAGAGAGAGAGAGAGAGAGAAAGGTAGAAATTTCTAGAACATAAATATTTGAACACGTATACTGTTGATAAAGCTTCCTACCAAAGCTTATTTAAACATCAGGGCTTTGTTAATTATGTAGTTACATATTACAGTTGTGAAATGTTATTGTTTTCATCGCAAATTACGTTGAATTGAAAATGTTGTTGTGATAATTATGGATTCTTTCTCAGTTACACAAAATTGACAATTTGTACACATAGTAGATATAACAGATATTTATGAAAGTTAGGTTAGGTTCGTAATGATAGAATATTGTAGATCATTAAGATTGAATATTATATTAAATAATTTTATGTTTGTTGCAGGTAAAGTATTCAAGAAATCATTTAGTATATGAACTATGACACATTATTATTGTAAAATTAACCACTGAGTAAGGTTTGACAGTCAAAATGTTATTCAACTTGTGAATTAAACACCTGTTCTTGATAGAAAAATGTGTCAGAACAATGTTCATATACTGTATTTGCCCATCAGAAAATGTTGAACATCTTTATTTCGAATATCGAAGTGGCAAATTTGAAAAGTGCTAAGCTAAAGTTGTTTGGTTGAAGGCAGTTCTTTTGAACATAGTCTGGGAATGTACTAAGCAATGTTGTAAGTTTCCGACGGCTAAGTCAGCTCACTTCATAAGGAATATGTTCCAAACTTCAACTAGGGTCGGAAGATCGTGCGGGATGTGAACGAGTTATGTAATAGATTTGTTCCATCAATATTACAATTCAAATTTGAATTTGCAATCGCTTCTGCGAACGTTTGAAATTTGCTGAGTCATCGTATTGAGTTATGATTGTGTTGAAGTAAATTAATAGATGAGAATAAATTAAGGATGGGTTTCCATTGTCGACACACTTGTAAAAAAATATATTGGCATCCCTCACTTTCTATTTGAATAAATAAAGACAACAATATGTTTAATGTTACAGCAGTCTTATTTCGTAGAAACTTCGTAATTCCTAGATTTGGAACTGAGCGCATAGCATTTAGCTTTGCTTGTCTAAGATAATTTCATAGTCATTCTACTTGATTATCATATACATACATGTTCCAGTGCTCGGCTTGCATTATAAAACAAACGCTGTCGTCGCAGGGTTACCAGCCTCCAGCTAATTTTCATACTAAACGAACGAGTACATTATTAAAATGTTCCCTGAAGTGACAACCCTCGTTTGACCCAGCTCAGCATTAAATCTTGCTATTTTCTATACTAGTTATGCTTTTAATGTTTCCACTTTTTAAATAGTACAACTTCAATGTTGCATAAATATCTTTTACGTACATACCTTATTTAACTGTTGACCCATTTAATGTTTCAATTAATGCTCTATTTTTTATGTTGTTCGTAGTATACGAATCATCTCTAAATGTATTTTAATTAAACTTTTGAAGATGATACAAAAAGTTTTAAATATTCACAGTTAAATTTTATCTGTATTATTTTATGTAGACGCAGTAATTAGCTTATTTTCTTGTTTTATTTTTACTGTAGAGATCACTTATAATTAATTCTTAATTACAGTTAATTAATACGAATATTTCACTAAAACGTAGCAAATTAAATATACCGTTGTGTATATTTAAACAAAAAATCTTTAAAATACGAATATTTTTTCTTTATCATAGGAAACTTTAAATATGTAGAACAAAACAATGTGCAACACGAAATGACGGAAAGAAAATAGAGTAGTAATTTATTCGGCAACAGTATTTCATGCATGTCCATTAAGCGCCAACTTAAAAGCTTCTACGACCCGCTGCTGGCAACACTAATATTTCTTCCTTCGCTCTTGACACTGGCAACTTTGAAATAGCCGCATTTATTCGTAACATGTTTGTCCCATCTATCTAAGAGGCAAGTTACCATAGAGTACGCTGTGAGCAGGTGTCAAAACTGAGAGAGTTTAGGCTAATGTATGCAGATTGCATCTTTTACCACGAAGCGGCTAGCTCGCTCTTCAGTATGCAAGTTCGTGATATGCACTATTAGCTTTAATTAATTTAATGCTTCTACGTAATTCGTGCTTTTAGCTTTTTGTAAGTTGATTTGTTTCCGTATTCACCAGAGTGTTTCGTACCTCGATAGACGTTGAAAATTATGATTGTTTACAATTAAAAAATTAAAGTTTTAGTCAATAATTGTCAGACCCCCTAAACTCTTAGAACTATGTATTAGATTGGTGAAGTTCGTATAATTCATAACCTAGAAGACATGAAGTGGGTACAAAAAAGTACGGAAAAAAGGATAAAGGTGATATATTTGCATCTACGAGTATATAAATTATTAATCAATATAATATTTATATATTTTGCTAAGACATAAAATGTAGAGAATGTGTTATTCCAATGTGAAGGTAGAACTGTGTCATAATAAAGTCGTACAGGCGTACGTATATTAGCGATAAAGTGTATAAATTCGATAAAATATTTTATGAAAGGTGTTCGGTATGGGTACAATACGGATATATTTCAATATTCATATCCGTATTTATTACGTTCGACTCCTCCAAGAGGCAATAAACGCATTGGCATCATGCGAACGAAATTTATTATTGACGTTATTTTGTATCGCTGATGTAGATACCTATTTATAGATAGAAGTTATAATCATAAAATCATCGACCTGGAAAATATGATATCGATCATATTCCTTAAGGGATTTTTTATATAAACGAGAGTTATAAAAAAGCACTGTCCATGCGGAAAATGCATCAAACCTTTACTCTACAATAACAGCCATGGCCGCAGTCGATACGAACAAACTAAATAACTTGTCAGGGATACACCTGATTACGAGGCGAGAAACAACAACTAGTCTGCGCACACTCTGATGCGACTTCTATTAACGTTATTTGATTTTATATTAGTTGTCATTTTTTACTTTACAAACAAATTTATAACTGAGTTTATATCGTGAGTAGTCTGCAGTAGAATAGTCTGCAATTCGTTAATATTGCACGGTTCTGTCGTGTCGACGAATAATATTGCAAATGGCTAAAGTCACCGCTGCCAGTAATATTTGAGCAGACAAAATTCAATTTCAAATTTACCACTTTAGTTTCCTTTGTAAATGACTATTTTATGTATGAACACAGATGATACTGATATTAAAGTAGTATAAATGTTTCGAATTGCAGCAGTAGCTCATATATGTCTTTATTAAGTTGTACTGGCTGTGTAAGTTTCATAAGATCACTTTTATTTAACTTATTACTACTTTATTTTTCAGACAAGCCCCACAAACCGAAAAACATTCAAATAACCTAACACCATTTTCTTTCTGTTTTAAATTTTTAAGCGGTACAACAAATTTTCTACATATATTCAATTCTAGGTTGCTCTGTCTAGAATGTGGTGTCGATATGTGTATTGTTTAAATTTCAGTATGTATGTGTCAATGTAGTGCCTAAATTATATTATAGCCCGAATGAGTTAACACTTGGAGCGAAGAAGTAGCGAGGCCTTGGCGACGCCGCGTCACGATCGAACGCCTTTTTTAAATATTCAACAAGTGCCAAGACACTTTCGAGACTGTTCGAATGTTGAGACTGGGGGATGCATATTTAACACCAAAGAAAGGGAAATAAAAGAGAATTTGTAACACGATACCCTGTTGTAAAATTGTGTAAAATATTTATTTGAAAAGCATTAGATCTATGAAATTTTGATAAGTTTCTAAACTGTTCGTGTTATAATAAGAAACAATCGTGGAAACAGGAATATAATACAAAGTACATTAATATCAACTTTCCTTCAAAGACAAATTGAAAATAGGGACAAGAACATACGTTCTTAATCTCAACTAATGCTTTTTTTTGTTCGCTACAGTTTTTTTCTTACCAAGGGTTTCTGAGAATAAAATCTCCGTTTAAAGCATACTACCACGGTTAGTGATCTTCGCTAAATCGGCCTGTACCTAACGTGTCGAAGAATCGCGAAAAACGCCCTACAAATTGTCAATCGCCTTATGTGGTAGACGCCAGCAACAACATCTGTTGCACGAATTGGCCAACTCGCCCGGTGAAATACCACGACCACACAGAAGACAGGCGTGAAGTGTAAGTAATTCCGCGTTTCGACTGATGAGTGTGGTGCCGGAGGCCTAATTTTAGTCCGGCGAATTCACGTGGCCGCTTGCTCGTTTGCCACCATGTAATATAAAAAAACTTGAGAGGTGTCAAGGGACACCCGGATGGAACGAAGTTCCTTTCAATTAATTAGTGAGGGAACCAATGTTTATTCTATGAATAAAAAACTTAAGTCTTCACAAGAAGTACATTTTATTTCTATAAATTTTCGTTATATATTGTCACGTCGTTGCCATGGTAAAGTAGCGCTCATTCGTCGTTAACATACTTACTATAGCAAAAAGTGTCGTGACAACTTTTCGTAAGAATTTTTTCCGTCTAGCCCCCTTTCACAACGCGCGATAAGGAACTTCGTTCCAAAATGTGACTGATGATTTATTTATGTAAATCAATTGCCAACACAATTTTTAGCTTAACGTCTATTTTAACTTGACACCGATTAAATTATAAGTAGGGTGTGTCACAGTGCAAAGGCGGGTTCCCAATCTATCTCAAGACAAATCCGTCGCTAGTGTCACCTGTCAGGAGGAGCGAAGCTTCGCGGCGGTCGCGGAGTGTGCGTTCCGAACCCTTCGGCAATATCTCACACATATAACACGATAATTGAACGTACAAATAAAACGTGTTATTAAGTTAAAGAGGCAATTACAGTCGCCTTAGAAGATTATTAATAAATCTAATTGTTAATTTTTACCAAACAAAAGTTTTTGTTTTATTGAAAACGTAAATAATTAGTGTTTAAGCTAGGGAATAAATCCAAAAAGAGAATTATTCATAGTTTTGTTTTAATTAACCCTGCGGCCGCTATCCCAGTTGTCGACCGCAATGCGTGGCCGTCAACGCTAATCTGCTTAATACAGACTTCAAATGAAGTTAATCGTATCTATGGTCGCTCGTTGTTACTGGTTAAAATAAATCTACTAAGTAGGAAAGTTACACGCATGTTTCGCCGTGATGATTTAATCGTGACCGATTATTACAAGGAACCAAAATAATAGTAAGAAATTTTAGTTAGAAGTAAGTACAAAATAAAGATTTTTATTTATAGTATAATACTCTGAAGTCGAATAATCTTTACTGTGGAAGGTGTACTAAATTTGAAAACGTTGCGCACATATTAATTTGAGAAAAGCATTTTGTAGGTTGTTAGTTGTCTCATTTGCACAAAGGTTGCGTGGTTTCGAGCGCGGCCGGCACGAAAGCGCTGCAATTTGTCTCGAGATAAAGCCGGCCGCAGACAGATACCTTCTGCAGCGGTATAAGCTCAGCGCTTGTCACTGCTTGACTTGTTAAGTCCGTTAGGGAACATGTGCGATATAAACCAGATTGAATCACGAACATTTCGCCGCTCACACATTTCTATAGTCATGATATCAGAAGGCTAATGTCAACTCTGATGTAGCTATCTATGATCTGTATTGAGTTACATTAACCTGATGCATGAGGTATGATATAAAGCGTAGTCTATTGGTTTAATATACTACCAAACCAACTGTTGTGACGTCATCGGACTAAGATCTCTTGTTCTATAGAATGGTATTATGCAAGAATAAGATAATATTGATAACTTCGCTTGTTCAGCTATCCGTAATATTCTATTTACGCAATAATATTGGTATCGGTTATTGGGACATTAATTCGATTTCAACATCACCTTGACACGTGGTCTACTTTAAAATAATATTCTGAGTATTTTCCAACACTTCAAAGGCGCTCGTTAAATGTCGAATGAAGCTGATAAATATTTCGAACTGAAGACGTGCGCGTCTCGCAAGCGCCACCTGGTGACTGTCAACACGATCTGCCAATTTGAATTCACGCCCGTCTAATTGGTCGACAGCTCGTTCCAAATCTTTATTTAGGATTCGAATTTTGGTACATCGATGTGGATTAATTTGATGTGTGTTTTGGTAATGTAATTTTATTTTTGAAATAATTTTATCTTGTTAATCCTTGATACGAAATCAATTTGTAAAACAATAAACATCGAGCTTACACGTGGAAGAATCGAGAGTGATTCTTCAGGACTGCATCAAATAAAAATCCGTAATCCCTGCCTACCCATCTGGACCACGGGCATGAGTTGTGTTGTTATTTATTGTTATAAGATTACTTTGGACACTGTTCTTTGCGTTTACAATTTTTATTTCTCACTTAATAAAAACTTAAACATATTTGCAAAACAGTTCGTGGAATTATGTTATGGGACGACTTATTCCGTTCCGTGCCGTTTTGCTATCCCTTTTCTTAGTAGTACTGAAACATTTCAAATTATGTAGCATACCCTAGCATGATATTTTAAGTAGACAGGGGTCCGAATAGGTTACCTTTCCGATCCAAAGAGAACGACGGTCGTAAAACCGAGTCAGTTGCTCGACTCATGAATATGTTAGTCCGTTGGCGGGCCCACTTTAATAGTTAAATAGTTGAAACAACGGAGAAGTAAAGGGATTTCTAACTTGATTTCAATGTCGACTTACAAAACGACTAAATCATAACTCGATTATCCATTATCTTTATGGTAAGGATTAGGACGTGTCATTAATGTAGACTGTGTTACCCAGAGAATCAGAAGTCAATAAATTAATCTTATCTTACTAATATTATAAATGCGAATGTTTAAATGGACTTATGGAAGTTTGTTAAAAGGTGTCTGCGGCACGGTTCAACGAATCTCGATCAAATTTGGCCTAAACGTAGAACATAGTCTGGAAGAACACATAGGCTACTTACTAAGTTTTTTTTAATACCGCGCTGACGAAGCTATATTTTATACAAACCTATGTGTTATTAATTATTATATACTAACAAAAATTAAATAAAAGATAAATTTTTTAACATAATTCAATTAAATGGTCCAATCCTTGTTTATTTTTATGCTAAAATAACCTAGAATAAAAAATTAATATGGAAATTATATAAAGTCTAAGTACGGGATTGGAAAACCTAAATAGAAAGTACCTTTTCGGACTTTATGGATACTTCAAATCTTTTTGTAATATTGTTTTTCCTCTTCCAGCACTTAGATTTCTTTCCTTTTTGCCACATGTTAAACTTTTACATTGATATAGTAGAAGCTCAATATAAAGTTATTAAGAGATTTAAATCAAACTTATAGCAACAATAAGTCTCTGTTACGCATAAATATGTATATTTTATACATTAGTATTTCGTACATTAAATGTGCAATAAATACGTTTCTCATACAAAAAAACCTAATGGAAACGAAAAAGAAATACTTGACAAAAGAGGTTTTTGTTGTTTGTGAGCTAGCCTTGCCATGTTCTGAATTGTCTGTACAACTTAATCTCGATCCTGAACATAATACAAAAAAATGAACTTTTACATAAAAGCTTTTTTTCCCTCGTACGCTTGTGAATACATTTCTTTATGTTGCTATGTACAAAAATACTCAAAGACGTCGTTTTTAACATGTTTTGACAAGTGAAAATATAATTCGAAAATCAAATGTACATTTCAAAAGCGAATTCATAATTGATTAATTGTTAGTTAGCAATATCTTGCGATGTTTCAAATTCATTTGATCGTTTCAATTAATATACTACTAAAGCGTATCTACAAATTAATAAATAATATCAAACACAAAAAGAAATGAATTAGCATCCACAAGAAAAAAGACTATACAAAAATATCATAATAGTTGACCGTAAGCCAGTTTTCTCTTTATTTTTATAAGTTGTAAATGATAGTTTGTGTGTAAAATGTGTCCTAATATGTTCTATTGATATTCTGTGGACCACATACAGAGATTTGCCCTTCTAACACGGTCAATTATATGTAACCGAACCAATTTAAAATACTCGCGCTTCGGCGCGGAATTAAAGCAAAATGTAATAATAGATATAGTCTAAGTCACCCGTTGACAATGTAGCTTCCCAATTTTTTTTTTTTTTTTTTTTTGTTACTGAGTAGTCACTGTTTGCCTTGAGGAGGCATTTACAGTTTCACCGGGCTTGAGGTGGCCGGGCGCAGATGGCGCTTAGCCTAAACCTCGTTTAAGAGTAACTAGGCTCGAGGGCTCCCTCAGGAGCCTCGGCTCGGGCTGTTACTTCGTTATTATTACCGGATTGGGAGGTCACCGAGCTTTTAGGTCGCTTCGGTGGACGCTCCATGGAGTGACTGGGCGCAAGGGCCCCCGAGAGGGGACCTCGGCTTGGGCTGTCACTCATTACGCGTTTAGCATTCCGATTCAAGGGTGCCCGAGAGGGCCGAACCTCGGCTTGATCGGTTGCTATTATCTGATTGCTATTATTAATACAGCTAACATTACTACCACTTCGGAAAGCGTTAGCGCTGGGA
Source organism: Papilio machaon (assembly GCF_912999745.1). NCBI lineage: Eukaryota > Metazoa > Arthropoda > Insecta > Lepidoptera > Papilionidae > Papilio > Papilio machaon. Next base: position 3,729,912 of record NC_059996.1, on the reverse strand, counting down.
GAAGAAGTGGCGGAAGAAACTCCAGCAACGCTTCTACTATTAATAGGAGAAAACCTGCCTGCTATGAGGCCGTATCGCGAGAATGATTGTCGTAGCCGACATCGACTGCGGCGTGTGATCTGTTTGTGATGTTTGAGCTTAGCCTGGGCGATAGTAATTGCATCGTCTTGAAAGTCAAGAACGTGCCTAGGTCTACGATAATCCCGACGAAACTTACCGAGCGCGATTGGATTGTAGGTGGCGGCACCTACAACTAGCGGATTAGGATGACCGACGGCAGAGTCAAAATAACGACGCGACGCCAACTTCAGGTGTTGGGCAATGGTGGGCAAGTCCAAGTCTATATGGAGATCGCTGTAGCTTCCCAACAGTGAAAGAATTCTTAAATAGGTTCAGTAGTTTTGGAGTCTATTCAATGCAATCAAATAATCCAAGAATTTTAAAAACAAATAATGAGGAGGAACACCTAGTATATTGCAATTAGCTATAAGTAATAGCTTATTTTCCCATGCTTCGTGTAATTGCTGGTTTACAGCGAGTGAACTGCTTTTGTTTAATGCACGGATCTTTTGTAAATGTCGGTTAAAAAGCGGAAATGAGCTTCGTACTGGGAACAGCGGCTGGGGGAGTCAGCGGACTTGTGAGTTTAAAGGCCTCAGGTCGAAGTCAAGAATGCCCGTAAACACCTCGCCTGAGGCGCGCTCGGCCCCCTCGCCTCTTTCCTTTCGTTGCCCTTACCCCGACGACTAGTTAGCGACATTTCACTAGTGCGTTAATGACTTCCCCATGGAAAGACGCGGAAAATAGACGTGGAAACTTCTATACTATTTTTTTTTTGTATTTTAATTGGACATCTATTTGAAAACCTCTCGGCTTTTGTATTTAAAATCCTTTGAGCGTTACTCTGTCGCCTGTGAACCGCTGCGTATTTGAAATTGGAATTGTTGCTTTGAACTGGTAATATTACAAATTCCTTTGTTGAATTCAATATACGAGCGCGTTATGGTTAACATCGAGATCCTATCTTTTCATATTAAATAATATTAAGATATGCAATACTGTTTAGTGAACAATTATTGCGTAACATAGGTCCTGTAAATTAAAAAATTAAATAAGTTCCTTTGTTTAAATGTTAATTTAAATATACCCGTAAAATCTTTCACTGACTTTAAATTAATTTTGAAGAAGAGATGAATTGAATAGCATCCTATCAATCATCAGTTTTCAAAGATTTAACTTTTGTATAGAATTGTTATTACGTATGTTAAAATAACATCTTTACAATATCCATTTGAAAATGCCTACGACGTAACACTCGCACAAAGTTAGCGTATTGTGTTCCTCTCAGCACAAAGTCTGTGTGTTGTGTTCCCCTCGGTACAATGTCTGTATATGTTGTGTTCCGCTCAGCACAACGTTAAGGTTATGAGCCGTGATATTTGCACAAATATGTGTTAGCCGCTGGAGTTGGTAGCAATTAACACGCCGCCGCGTGTTTGTGTCTCGCCAATGAAGCTCGTTTATAGAGTTGCGGCGTGCGTTATCATTTCACCAACACTCATTTTTAACGGAGTTTACTTTAGCTAAAACCAGCAGTTTTTTACATCATTATGTAATGTGATTTTTGTCAGTTAAAATTATTTAAAAAAAAAAGATTATAATGATAAATATGTCACACGTAAAGAATTAATAAAAGACTTTTATTTAAATTTTATTTAAGACAAAATACTAGCAATAATCGTATCCTATTATCGTATCCGTAATAATTAACCTTTAGAGAATTGACCTCTTCTGATAGTAGGGTTTCTTATTAAAAATAAATTGTTATAGTACAAAGTATGAGTTTGCATTTCATTTGTTGCCCAATGTGTTAGGGTGGGCTTACATTGGCACGAGGCTGTGCTACCTATCTCGTCTCGTGTGAATGATGCCGAGTGCTCGGGCCGTGTTGTTAAAAGTGAAGCGGCGTCGAGCCTCGCGCGCTAATTGTGCTCCAAGCGAAGTAGGGCCCCACCTCGCCTCGCTCCACACCTAGTGCACTACACTCCTTGTTTCAGCCTACTCATTGTGCATACGAGGAAATTTTGTAACTGTTGACATTGAGCCAGTCTAAAGTGAACCCTTTGACAACGAATGCGACGTAATAATTCTCTTTCCACGCTTAGATATTTTTCTATTTCCCATTTTTTATATTTCCTATTTTATATCCCTTTTTAAAAGCGTTGAATTTAAAAAGTCGATCGAACTGAAAATGTTAAGTGGTTACCATTAAAAACAATGTATTAAATGATCAACTAGCGGAATTCTGAAATTTAAGTTGAATGCGAGCGAATAGCAAATGCGAGGTCAATCAGTTTCAATATTTCTAATTTTGTTGGATTAATTACTAAAAACCCGTTTGTTTATTTCCTTCATCACTAACATTTTTTATAAATAAAAATCATCATCAATAACGAATGTAATAAAGGTCGTACAAGTATTGGAGGTTTTAATCGCAGCTGCGCAAAACGCGAACGACAAAACCAACCTAGGAGCCCGAACCACAACAACCGTGCCGAAGTTTAATTCAATCGCTGCACGCCTGATGGGGTGGAGGTTGGGGGTGGTCGAGGGGTGTACGTGTGGGCCACGCACGTGGCGGCGGCGGCGTCGCAGGGCGGTGTTAATTACTACTCGCGGCAGGCCACACATCTCCAACTTTTGCGCCCACTGTACATACTATAGGCACTTATAATCTTGTTTGTACAACAAGTACTTGTGGTTACGTATTTTTTAAGCATTGAATTGACAAAAATGTTTTTCAGTAATTCTTAGATTATTAAAAATTTATCTATTGTTAAAATTTCTAAATTGTAGTAAGTACGTTTTGTATGAAGTTAACCTTCCATCTGAATGTTGTACATGTTCAATATTGCAAAGCTGGCTTACAAGTTTTCAAACTAGTTCGAACAGACTAATAACAAATAGTTTTCATATTGGAATATATCCGAAGACTTGGTCCGAACAAGCGGAGAAAATTAAGCAGTAATTCAATATTAAACGTGTTCGCGATTTCAATTTAAATGCTTCCATCTCTCGGCGCGTTCCCGCCTCGGATACCTCGAACATTCCCGGCCCTTGTTAAAGACGCGGTTCGGGATACAGAGAGAACGCAATGCCTTTATGCTTTTCTCAAGTAAATCTTCAATATTTCCAGACGTTATTCGATATGCAGGTAAATAAACTTGTTGGCATGATATTGATTTTGTTTTTACCCAAAAAATTTCAAAAAATCCTCATGTATTGTACCTCAGTATCTGCCCGAAGAGTTTATCAATAGCCAAAATATATCTTCAGGAAAGCATAAATCCATTAGTTTTAATAAATGATAATAAACATTAATAATAGACTTGTTTTATGTTCTTTCGATACATATGCAATTTAATCCTAATCTTTAGTTGACATTCGAAGATAATCATATAAAAGCGTGTTACGTTATCTCTTGAAAAAACAGCACGTGTATTCGTGAATGTTTCGGCAGTGCGAACGCATTGTAACCTTTACGCAAGGCATTTTAGTAAAATTTGTGGGCAAAGAGGATCGATATCGCGTGGCCGCTTCCGTGAAACCATCGACATAAATTCGAATTAGCGTCAGCTCTGGTCAACTTTACGACGCTGCAAGCTGCAAGGCTTATTGCCTACTTGTTTGTAAAATCTATGTAATTGTTATCCTTTTTTAATGTGTATTATATTTCTATTTATAAGGCTAAGAATGCCCAGATTTTCTTAAGTATACAGTACCAAAAGTTAGGATTTTAAATAGTATAATTTGTAAGTATATACCACTTAACTATAAAAATACATCTCTTTGTTTTTTAATTATTATCTTAATTAACGGAATAGACACTTTAAAAAAAATAGGGTTACTTTAATGCTTAGCATCTAAGTGTACACGTTATATCCTTTACAACGAGAAAACTAAATTAATCAAATCTTACCTAATATTTAGATTATATAGTCTTGATATCAAAAACTTTATTACAAGAAGTTCTGGTTCAACTCATTTCCCTCGTGTGCTTTATATCTTTAGCAGTAGACATGCTCTTTCATAATTGTTATGTGAACTTCGAATCAACTGAATCCCATCAATTATGTTTATATTTAAGATTATGTAGTCACAATGTATATGTAAAAGGATATATGACAACTGTACCGATAACCTTTTACAGAAATCCTTTAGGTAGTGACATATTAATTATTCGATTAACATTTGGCATTATAATTTACGACGTATCTATAATAAAGCCTCCTACCCTCAGTACTTAACTGTATTCTTCAACTGAAGGTGTGTATCGGGCTTTTATATTGATCACTAAGTACTTGGTTACTGAGTTACTGCCTTATGATATATTTTATTCTAAAAGCATGTCTGTCGCCGTACAATTCCACTGCCATCAAATATAAATCAATACATATTGTCATCCCTTTCATTATAATCGACTGAAAAGAGACAACAATATATTTATTACAAGTGTCACAGCAGTGTAATTCTACTATTAGATATCTAAGGTTGATTTTACACAACTATATTATACTATACATTAGTTGATAAAAAAGGTAAGTGGAGGAAAATTTCAAAAAGCGTTCTAATATAAAAATCATTTTTAAGGAGCGCAAAAATTTGTAAAGTTAATTTCGTCCTCAAATGAACTCCTAAGCGAAGAAGACATCGTTAGAGGTGTCACAAACTTCCTCGGAAATTAATCAACGATTCGGGCGGCAACGAAATTTTCCTAATAATAAATGAGTCTTTTGCAGGAGACAGATCGAATAGTTTTTTAATTACTAAGTTTTTTAAACGAGTTTTAAACTCTTCCTTTTTTGACTATTTATTTTACCAATGCAAATCATATAATGCACGTAAAATAATGTCGTTTTTCGCCCTTTTCTTATCTTAGATATGTTTTAAAACTATGTAAAAAGACGCAATAATATTTACATAACAAAATACTATTGTCAACTTTTCAAACTTGTTATCCTTTTAAATGCATTTCTATAAAAAGATAAATATAATCATAAGTTTGCCTCATCTGAAATGAAACCAAAAATCAAGACGAGGAAAATTTCATTGTAAATTAAAGTGTGAAGATTATTTTTCCGAAGATTATTTTCCAGAGGTCTAAGACACCCTTCTTTTCGTTCGGAATAACTTATAACAAGACGTCAGAGCCAAATTAAGTGAATTTGTTGAGTGTAAACAGGGATTATGCTTAACTTGGCTATGATTAGCATTTCGCGGCGGTCGGCGCTCGCCTGTGCTAAGGGGCATCTGCAATTTAAATCAGGGACTTCGTCGAGCTGACTCCTTAGTCACGCACTTGGAATACGATATTCACCACCGAATGGATGGTTTTGGGTTCGATTTTCTGTTTGGTTGTCTTGATTATGTTGTCTTAATTGGTTCCTCCAATTTATTCAATTTCTTTGAACCTTTACAGATGTATAAAAGTTATTTTGTAACCCTATATGCGTCATATAAATGTATATAGGTTTGAATAAGATCGTTTTCTATCTTTATATCTTTAATCTATCTTTGCTAAGGAGACGGTAAACAAAGTTAAAAGTACTTACGTTAATGTTTGTTTACTGTTGACATTTAAAATGTTATAAAGATGAAAGATTTGTTTTTAATGAAACATTGGTACCGTTGAAAATAAACTTTTGACTTGAAACATAACTTGATAAATATTTGAGCTAGAGAAAACTGAATTATCCAATTATCTCGATATCTGTACGCAATTTAAATTTTAGCTCTAAATATTACATCTTTAATTTTTACCATTTATGAATAAGCCTTTATAAAAACATTTCGGACTTACTTCAGTTTTCATCTCTTTAAAATCATTGTTCCTTTAAAATATGAAATGAAAAGATATTGAATAACGTAAATGATATACGCAAGGGTTAGACATTTGAACAAAACGAGGCGTTGTGTTCTGATCCAAACGGAGTTTGGTAATAAATTTTCGCATGATATATGCGTTAGCAGGGATTCAAACCATCAATCAGATAGGGTGAAGTGCTTCGCTAGATTTTCATATCTCTCCGCTTCGATGTTTGAGAATGACAGCTATTTGTTCACGCTGCGAATTTAAATTGTAATAATTTTTTTTTTCTTCTAGCAACAAGAATACCGCATTTCTATCAAAACAGTCTACTATATGATTTAGTTTCATGCTTTCAATCATGAGTCCAATTATTTTTTGGTTTCATAAATTTTGTATTATTTATGGTTTCTTATTTTATACTTATTCGTTTAGCGTTACAAATGCAACATTAAAAAAAAATATAATGATAACAAAGCGCAGAAAATAATCAACTAATAGCGATTCAATTTCAAATTGTTAAATGTTTTATTTTCAACCCGTAAAACAGTTTAAATTTATGTTTAAAATATTTAACTTATTCTAATAAATTTCTCTCTCAGTCCACGTCGACTTAAAAATTGCGCCAGTGCACAATACTGTGGAGATACGAGGCAGTGAAAAATTGCCCGGGATGAAGACGTTGAACGAAGGAATTCTTTCTAGTTTCTTGACTAAAGAAAATGAATTAAATCCTACACTTTTGTTTGTAAAATGTAAAGTGATTTCTCTCTTTTATTATGCAACGCGGCGACACCTTATCAAAATAGATAAATTTTAAAGAGTTGCAATTTAAAATTTATGTTTGAATAACTGTTTACCATTTTTTATGAATTTAAAAAGGTTAAGCTTAATTCTCCTTTGTTGCTTCGAAATCTTGAGTAATTTTTGTCTTCTTCGATAACATGGACAACTTCTCTGGTGTTGCGGATGTCCATGGGTGTCGTTGATCATCTCTGTGTTACCACCGCTCGTTTGCCCGCTTGTCTTATATACAATTAAAAAAGAGAAGTACCTAATATTAGAACAAAAGTGATAGGAGATAACTCTTCTCTTTTGCTCAGTACTCTTACAATAGACAAATTTGTTTCTTATTTTTATGTCATTAAAAATTATATCAAATTATTATTTTATTATTATATCAAAAATGCTTTCACATAATATATTTTTACTTTAAATCATGACTTACATGTACTTAGATTGTAGGTACAGACAGTTCCGTCCCTCATAAGCCTCCTCATTACGCGGCGCCGACTATTGCTAGTTGATCTCTTTCAAGTACATCCTTAGACTTAACTACGTTTAATCGTCCTCACTCTAGTACCTTATCAGAAGGATTAAGTCAGAACACTGCTATTTGCACCATATAAGCCATCTATTAAGCTATTCATAACAAGTATCATATTTACCCATCAGACTTAGGCGAAGAAGGTGTGTTACGTCAGAATTCTTCAACTGTTTATTTTAAATCAACATCATAGTTCAAATTAATACTTAAAAAGTGGCACTGAACGTGTTAATTCTGAAGATATGTCCCTCTCAATTGCATATGTAATACTCTAATAACTTTACTGCAAAGATAACTTCGTCCATCCTCGACACCTTCAAAGGGAAGTTTACTTTAAATAGCCTTTGAATGGAGGACGTATCGGTTTCATAAGCAAGTCCAACACTCGGTCTGTGAATAACAGTTGCTAAATTCAATTGCGGCGTTGAATCTAAACTGCACCGGAAGTTGGGACCCAATAGTGTTCTCACCTGCAGCCGGATTTGAATTTCAAATAAGACGAGACAAACCCAGTCCGCTTGTAACCCCCAATGTTTATCGCGAGCTAACGACGCCCCCTAGCGGCCGCAACATGCCATATTAGTTTAAAGACTCTTTGTGAGGTAACATTTTCGGCAATCTCAAATAGTTTGAATTATATCTATCTTGTGTTGGATCAAAGTGAGAGTAAATTTAAATTTTATTTATAGGTCAAATCTAATCAGTATGTGTATACAACATTTTTATTCTTATACTATTTTATAGACTCACTAGATGTCGCCCGAAACTTCGTCCGTGCGCAGTTAAAAAAAATGGGGGGGGGGGGGTATGAAAAATAGATGTTGGCCGATTCTCAGACCTACTGAATATGCTCACAAAATTTCATGAGAATCGGTCAAGCCGTTTCGGAGGAGTATGGCAACGAAAACTGTGACACGAGAATTTTATAATTAAGATATAAATTGTTTTAAAAGTATCCTATATACATCTCGAGTGATTTTTCACTACGAATCGGTAAGCTAATTAATTGAATATAAAATAGGCAAATGGAGCGATGCGTTATCGACATTAATTGCTATAGGTCATTAAACAGAGCACCTCCGAGTGAGCTGCGTTTCCCGCGCTGCGGCAGATCATTACGATCATCTCTCGCTATTGTTATTGCAATGAAAGGGACCTATTAATTATCCATTGAACATAATTTGGGCGGACCAGTGAACCGTGATGGCTCGCAACAGATCGATTTTAATTGATACATTGTCCGAATTGAATTATTGATATAATTTCTGATCTTATTTGATTCGACTCGATTAGATTTTCCCATGATGAATTATTAACAAGCTTGTTCCTCTGCGACCGATGTAAAATTAGACTTTGAATTCTATAGATATTTTATGACCACTTAAATTATTATTCATGTAAATTATATAGAAGATTTCACTTTCACAAATTATGAAGTTTGTGGACTTGTTAGCGAGGAGGTTCTAATCTCACTAATATTATAAATATGAATGTTTAGATGAATGGATGGATATTTATTGTTGCGTATTTCCAGAACGGTTACATGGATTATGGACTGAAATTTGGCATAGATATAGAGCATAGACATAGAACATATGGGCTACTTAAGTTTTTTTAATTCAGTTCGGACGATATTGCGGGCGACAGCTATCGTTTTATATTAAGTTACAAAAAATCCTTAATGTTATAAAGATACTTTTTTATTTACCCTCTAAGCTTCTGTTTAAGCCCTTAAGCCCTTGTTTCCTTTGTCAATCACGACCTTCGGTAAAATATGAAATAATTTCCAAGCATTTAATAACGTGTTTCACCACTGCTTAACTTTCGGGTAAAAGATAATAGTTATTGTAATATTGTAACGTATTAAGATTGATATCGAGATACTTCTTCTTGTAATTATATATCTAGATTGAATTTAAAGGAATGGAAACTGTAATACATTTTCTCCGAATCGCATTTCAGTCCGGCTCGGTGACGCCGCTTCGTAGTCTGTCCTATCCCCCCCCCTCCCGCTGTTTCGCAGTGATAAAGATTCAAAGCATCTTTATCGCTTTAAACTTTTTCTTCCTTGTTTAAGAGACTTGAGGAACCCCTTCTTAATGGGAGTTAAACTGGTCGCTTGCAATTAAGATAACTACAGCAGTACTGTCGCGAAGTTTAATTAAAGTTAAAAAATGTTTCTGAACCTCTAACGGAGTACAGACGGTTAATAAAAAAGCCCCTTGACCTTACAATTTTGGTTACACTCACTGTTACTTCCAAATCGTTCTAGACTCAATTCCCATCCAAACCGTAATGTTCGTTTTCGGGCCGCACGCTGCGCGGGCACTCAATCCGTTGTAACGTCAGATTTACTTCAGATATATCATTACCCGTATATATATATTAGGGTGTTTCAATAAAAAAACTTTTTTTTTTTTTGCTAATGGTGTCGAAAAGTTGAAAGTACACATAAAAACAAAAATTTTAGCGCCTAGTAAAGCCCTTAATATTAATATTAAGGTTTGCCTCTATTCATTCGTAATTTTTCTATTTAAATAACACGGGAAAACCTTTTTTTTATTTTAAAATTTTAATTACTTTGGATTGGCTTGTTTGCGCTACATCTCAAAGCAAGGGTCTATAGGAAATTTCACGCTCTACAAAAAACGTCTAATGGTCAAAGTTCCTCAGATCAACCGTTTCAAAGATATCTGCGATCAAAAATAACACTAATCAAAAATTTCAAATATTTTCCAATAAAACTGCAAAAAAATATCATACCCTATATTTATCTTATTTTTTTCTGTAAAATCACTTGAATTTTGTTTGCTTGAGACAGTTAATTTTTTTTTTGCTTATTTACTCAATACGTAACTCACAAAAAGCACAAATACATATAAATATAAAGGTTAAAAATATCAAATAAATGATTTTTGGGTTTATTTTATGACAAATTTATTTAATTTTCCACCGAATACTAATAAATTTTATTGAACAATCAATTTTTTATAACAAAAAACAATATTCAACAACAAGTAATAAAATTTATATCTAATATATTTACGCAAATTAAATTAATAATATAACGGATTTAAAAAACAATCAGTATCAATGAAGAAAGACAATGACGAGAAGATATAATAAAGCGTTAAAAGCAGAGCAACAAAGTGAAGTTGGTACCGAACGGCCAGTCTTACCAACACAGAGCTTATTAGCTACACTACTCAGATCAAACGATTATACTACTTTTGTCGAGCTAAATAAAGCTCTGTCGAATTTTTTGAATGGAAAAATTGATCAAATTTTATAGTTGATTCAATTGATTTAAAATATTTACATAAATTTTGTATTATTTTGAATAAAATGCAATGATGAGTGCTTGGTTAGTTAATGTAATGAGGAACTTTACATTTTCTTCTTACAAAAATTTATGAAGTTTATGACACATAAAATAAATTTGCTATAAAATGAACCCAAAAATCATTTATTTGATATTTTTAACCTTTATATTTATATGTATTTGTGCTTTTTGTGAGTTACGTATTGAGTAAATAAGCAAAAAAAAAATTAACCGTCTCAAGCAAACAAAATTCAAGTGATTTTACAGAAAAAAATAAGATAAATATAGGGTATGATATTTTTTTGCAGTTTTATTGGAAAATATTTGAAATTTTTGATTAGTGTTATTTTTGATCGCAGATATCTTTGAAACGGTTGATCTGAGGAACTTTGACCATCAGACGTTTTTTGTAGAGCGTGAAATTTCCTATAGACCCTTGCTTTGAGATGTAGCGCAAACAAGCCAATCCAAAGTAATTTAAATTTTAAAATAAAAAAAAGGTTTTCCCGTGTTATTTAAATAGAAAAATTACGAATGAATAGAGGCAAACCTTAATATTAATATTAAGGGCTTTACTAGGCGCTAAAATTTTTGTTTTTATGTGTACTTTCAACTTTTCGACACCATTAGCAAAAAAAAAAAAAAGTTTTTTTATTGAAACACCCTAATATATATATATGTAATAAATTGTTGGCGTCTGCAGAATGAAAGAGGACACGGAAGGGAATCGAATAATTGTTGTTATGCTAAAAATTCAGGAGTTATCATTATTTTTAAATACATAAGTATTCTTAAGTCTTAATTAAAATGTAATTCATGAACATCATATGTCTATATCAATTACTAATGCTTCATAAATATTGTAATTTGAGAAGGCTACAGCGCCATCTACTAGCTTGCAATACGTGCCTTTAGATATCTCAGATACAGACTACCTTTGTTATAATTCCTCACTCTTTACAATATGGATTACCTGGTTAATTGACAAATACAATATTTTATTTTAAACGGTATTTTAATTTTCGGTTTATTAATTTTCAATATTCAAGTGAATCTTATTGTAAACGTAAGCTTGGCGCCGGACGGTGTCGTAAAGTTGAGAATTTTCATATTTATTTGACGCACTAAACGTCCCCCGGCTTGTTTTCCGTGATATTTATAGCGATAACTTTCCCCAACTGAACTGTCGGCGACGAAATATCCTTTTAATGGCCGTCGGAGTGTTGGGTCGTCTGCAATTTAGATTAGTCCTTTAATTAAATTAACATTATGATCCCTATCTCAGCGGAGCAGGTGGTCGGCAATATTGCGCACCGAAACTCGCTTTTTTCTCTCTTTTCCGCTCCGAGATTTTGTTGCTTCGACTTTAGTAATTACCGTACGTGTCGGCTACGACATCGACTTGCTGATTTAAAGAATTATTTCTCAATTTTCATTGCAGACTAGACAATTCTCTGTAACCTTTATCCTAATAGTTCACTGTATGACAATTATATTTCTATAGGTACATGGAAACTAAAATATTTTGTAAATTCGAAACGAAAGGTACGAATATACAACATTTTCATAAATTTACAAATTACTCATTGCCATAATGATAGTAAATATACAAAATGATGTTAAACCTGAACAAAACTAAATAAAAATTAATTTAAACTTTGAATTTAATTCAAAATGTAGGTAACGTTAAAACAAAATTAAACTGTATATGTTCGTAACTTAGTTTTTAAACTCAATACAAGTTCTGTAAGGCAATTATGAAAAGAAATATATTTTACCTTTTTCAGGTTGAGAGCGCGCACCGATTTTATGCTAACGATGTTCAAACAACGATTTTAATTAACCGAGGGATTCGGCTACTCTTCAAATTGAGAGTTGGTTCTTCTTTTTCCAGTCTGTTTGCTTTAGTTTTATATCTATTTTTCGAGAGCTGCCTGTATTGCGGCGCAGGTCAACCGAAAAATTAGAAATATCTCTATCCGAGTCGATCGCTTCCCGCCACCGCCGTCCCGCCGCAAGACCGGGCGGCCTCCCTTTGATTGTTTGCAAAATAAATACGGCTGCCATCTTGCCCGTTTTCTATTAACTTGTCACAAGGGATTTTACTGTCGAACTTGTACGTAAGTTTCAATACAATGCAACATACATATATCTTACGATGGATAGATGGATGGGTGGATGTTTGTTTAAAGGTATCTCCGGAAGGGCCCAACGGATATTGATGAAATTTGGCACAGATGTACTACACATAGGCTGATTATTACTTTTTTTTTCAATTCCGCGCGGACGGAGTCGCGGGCGACAGCTAGCATATTGCCTTACACAAAGTTCTTCATACAATTGTTTGCTTTCCTTATTTTTTCTTCAAAGCTCGTCTATTTTCGATCAAATAGTAAGAACAATTATATTTATTTCCTTTTTCACATATCCCCTCAGAAATAACGAACGACTCTAATAAAATCAAATATTATTTTTCACCGTAAATTTCGAACATGATATGTCTTTCGCCGCGTACCAGACCGGTTATTTGAAAGCTCGCTTTCAAGTTGAGAATTATTGCTTTTGACATTGATGTCGGAAGAAAAATTGCCTTTCCAAACTTTGCGCACTCCATGCGAAAGTTGCCTTTACAATATTATGATATCGGTCGCGACCGGCTTTGTTGTTGAATACAATTTGAAACTCTCCAAATATTCCTTTCCATACTTAATGTTAAACAAATGCGTTTCCG